>NC_140590.1:1536552443-1537171768 GCF_964204655.1 Triturus cristatus | reverse complement strand
CTAGTTGGGTATCAGCGTAAGACGTTAGGCCCAAGTTATAGGATTTAATGACCCTCGCCAGGTCCGACACGTAAATATTAAACAAGTTCGGGCTTAGCGAGGATCCCTGAGGCACACCGCAAGGGAGGGTGAAAGGGGGGGGAGATGAAATTGGCAAGCGTGACTGATTGTGATCGGCCGGCTAGGAATGATGCGAGGAGGGCCCTGGCCATGTGAGAAATGGCCCAGGCATCGACACAGTCGATCAAGGTGGCATGGTCGACCGTGTTGAATGCCGCAGAGAGATCGAGCAGGACGAGAACCGCAGCTCCTCCTACATCAAGAATCTTTCTAATTTCGTCAGATGCTTTAATGAGGGCGGTTTCCGTGCCATGTCCCTTTCTGAAGCCAAACTGGGTGTCATCTAATCAGTGGTTTTCATCGATGAAGTGTGCTAGTTGGGTGTTCATAGCTTTCTCTGCGATTTTTGCAGGTAGAGGCAGACATGCGATAGGTCTGTAGCTTGAGGGGTATATGCCAGTTTTGAACATTGAGTTAAATATGTTGGCTAAATTGGAGCCTATGATGTCAGGGATAAGTTTAAGGGTGGCTGGGGGCCATGGATCGTCTGAATAGGCAATTAAAGAAACAGAGGTCATCCATATTGGGGGCATAGATCACAGTGACTGCTAAAGTTAAGCTGCAATTGCCTATACATACAATTAACCATCTCCCAAACCTATCAGTTTTAACCTGACTAGTAGACCATCCTTTTCCCTTAGATAGTAGAGCAACTCCTATCTTTGGGGCATCAATCCCAAATGCAGCAAAAATATTTTTCCTTAACTGTTAATCTTAGGTAATTCCTTAGTAGTAAGATGGGTCTCCTGAATGCAAGGAGGATGTGGATTGAGCGTACAGAGTTTTTCCCTCACATATCTTTTTTTCACATTGGAATGCATACTGTTAATCTTCCAACTTAGGGGCCGATTCCAATCTCGCTTGGTAAGCCCTCCATACGAATCGGACCAGGAGGGCTTTCCAAGCGAGGCTCACAAGATTAACAGCTGCTAAACGTTTCCTTTAAGGAAAATGGACTGAATTTAGAAACAAATATACTTTATTGAAATGCGATCACATACATGGTGGTCTACTGATACCAACAGGCCATCATCCCTGTGATGGTATCCAATTGTAGCGAGTCACAATTTTTAACCTAGCTGATCAGTATGGATGAGGTCGGTCAGACTGAGACCTGAAGGTGTGTAAACAAATCTATTAGTACATAGGTCATTTCACGAAATTCCACACTGCTTGCAAATTAACTAGTTACCAATATCGCCCACAATTGTAGACAATTGCTAGTACTACTGCCCTTCAATTATTAAATGGTTAAGATATATTAAATGATTTGATTTAAATTATTAAATATTACATCAATTTGCATTTTTTCACTGTTGGCATTAGCGTTAGGTTAAGATTATTTATTAATTAAATGAATAAAAAAGTAAATTATAAAAACAGTTTAACGTTAACACTAGGATAGATGTTTAACAAAACTGCAGTATTTTTGAGTGGAAAGATGTTTGTGCTATTGACTTGCATTTGTTTTATGCATTTATCTAGTTGACACAAACTGATTCGATTTTAATTCATTTACATTTTATTTAGGGTCAGGGTGAGTATTAGGGTTCAGTTAAGGAAAAATATTTTTCATGTAATAACTAAACTTTAACTAAGAGCGTGTATTGGGGGTAGGATCAGGTAAATATTTAATGCATTGTAATACAACTTTAATTAAGAAATAGAATTAGGGTTGGCATAAGAGTCATGTTCATACACTTAATTCAGTTTAGTTTGCTTTAAGGCTAAGGATACAATTAAGGTTGGTTTAGGTTAAATGAACCCATTTGAAATTGTTTATTTCAGAAAATGATTTCCTTAAAAACAATGTACAATATAAAGCAATTCCAGTAACATACAACTTTTGAAACCCAGTTCATTTATCATTCAACTTATTGATAGTTATAGCAAATTTGTAAAACAAAAAGGGCAGGTTGTTCATCATATCATTAGGTCTTGGCCTAAAACACCCTGTTAATGACTAAATGGGGCCGTCCACTTGATATAAAGAAATGGAAATTTCCATGAAGAATTCTTGATGCTGCGGAACATTTTGCCATGATGCCTGATTCTAGTAGGAACACTCAATCTGACGCATAGCAACCTCAAAAATCATGTTATAGCCTATGCGGAAACAGAATCCTTTCATGCATATCATAAAAACACGTTGTGCAATATACAAAGTTCCATTGAGCTATCCTCTCTTGCTTGCACATGATGGATACCAATTACTGAGTAATGGACAAGATAAGAGAGAATAAAGTACAAGTGCATCATTTGAATCATCAAGGTTTATCTGTGTGAACTAAGTCCCCGGATTTATTTAAAATAAAACATAGCACATAATAAGCACAATGAATAATATAACTTGTTCATCATCTCTTGAAATAACATTTTCAAATGTATGTTGGACATTAAAATTACAAGCCTCTCTGTTTTCGCAGAAGTACTACTGCAAATAGGGAGCTACTCAGAGTACACACTATATGACTGGATGTATCACTTTTGATACCCTTAGGACTTGTAGATGTTGCCTAAGTTCTAGGTTGGGGCATGAAGGACATATCCATTTCTTTCTGGGCCACTCATATGCTGAAGAAAAAAAAATACATGTGCCACATTTTCTTTAGCGTGAGAATGGCATAAGGTACAGTGGTAGTCACCAAACTCACCATTGCCATTTTTATATGTTATTGCATAAGACCTAATTTCTAAGATGTCATAACGAAATTTAGTATAAAGTGTCTTTGCCAACCGAGATTGTTTGACATCCAAAAACAATTCAAAACAAGGAGTAGGTTTAACATCCAAAAATTGTGCAAACAATGTCCCCAGCCTAGAACTTTGGTGAAGGTTGGCAGTAACATGCTCCCAATAGATCATTTTAAATATTTTTTTAGAAAGCTTAGTCAAAGAGTGAGGATCGGTTCAGTAAGATCTTAAACCTAGCTTAACAAATAAAGTTTCATCATGCGAATACCACAGAAAGCTGATAGAATTATCAATCTCCAGAAGTTCCCTCATGGTCTCCCTACACGAAGCAAGTTCATGAAATGACCAAATCCTTACCCCGTACAGAAGGCGTCTTAAGGCTGTTGCATGCTCTACTCTCTTAAGAGCTACATCATGAAACAAGGTAATAAGTGAAGTACTTCTGGGGAGATACAGTAAGGACCTTATGAAGTTGTTCTCATCCAATGTCAACATTTCAACATTATCTTGACCCCAATTTTCAGCACCATATAAAGCAGATGCCTGTGTTTTTGACTTATCACTTCAGTTACTGGAGAAATGGCTCTATATGTCGTTTCCTGATTTTTTTTTATATTGCCATAGCAGTGAATTGGAGAATGACTGTGCTTTTCTATGTGTGGAGTCCAAGACAGCTTACTATCCAGCATTATGTCCAGGTACTCAAGTTTGGATACACATTCAAGCTACTTCTGTTGCAAGCATATATTCTCACTGAAGGTCTTATTTGGTCTAATCTCCATGTATTTAGTTTTGGTTGCATTGATTTCTAATCCATTCTTTTCACAATATGTGTTGAAGTTATCCAATAGAAACTGCAGTCCATTCGAGGTTTGTGACAACAAGAGAGTGCCGTCTGCAAAATGGAGTGCAGACCTTGGGGACCCTACTAATTTGGGGGAGTCATGCGCAGTTCTCGCAAGATATACGCCTGACGCAGGAGAGAGACTGCGAGGAGGAGGAGGGCAGCCCGGGGATGCCGCAGTACAGGTAAGTGTGTTTTTATTTCTTTTTAAATTAATTTGTAAATATTTGTTATTGGGGGGTGAGACGGGTGGCGGAGCAGAGCGGATTTCCACAGAGTTTTTTCCCAATTCCGTGGACCTCTGCGTAGTCGCACAACACCAGTTCTGCCCGGGGTAACTTGTGATCCGTTTTAGCTTGGGAGCAGTTACAGTGTGTTTCCTGTGTATGTGTTATTCTTAGTACATTCATTAGGTCGTTGTAAGGAGCTAGCATGTGAGTTCACTAAATGGGGAGGGATTTGGTGAAGAAATGTCTCTGTTCTACTCTTCTACTCATGAGGGGCAAAACATGTGGGTGTTGTTGCAGTGAGGGCATAGGAAGATGACTTGGGGTGCTGTTCACCCTTAGTCCTATTTTATCACTATCATCAATATCATTCTCACCAGTGTTCCATGAACCTCTAGAACCCAGCACATAATTGTGATAGATCTGATTTCTCAAAAAACAGGAAGATGGATGTACAACTTTAAGAGATGGTCCAAGATTGGCTAATCTCCCTCTCTGTGGAAAATCAATATGTTTGTTATGTGGTTCAATAGTCTCTAAATGGTTTGCCATGGGTTGCCTCTCATCCAACCCCCCCCCCCCCGAGCCCCCAGTTTGTAGCAACAGGGATTTCACCAAATCTCTTAATTTCATAAGCTCTTTTGTGAGTAGATCGATTTTTTTGACTGAGCTACCTCAAGGTCAGGTCTTTTTGTATTCTATTTCCCAAATTTGCAGCATTATCTGACGGTCTCCTACATACGGGAGATGTCAGAGGGGTATACCTGTTTGTACAAGGATTGGAGGGATCCACTTCTCCTGCTTCAGTGATATTTGTTGTCTCACTAGGTGGAATAGTTATTATGTGGGTGAATAGATATTCGCTCCTTAGCCTCAGTCGGAAAACAACCTTCACCCTGCCCGCTCGGTTTGAGAGCTCAACACAGGTTTCATGTGAGTTGGAGATTTGTGCTTGTCGAACCGTGTACTTTTGGAATTATGAACACCACCTGTTTTTCTTATATTCCCTAACATAGTGTCAAACTCTGCTAGGGAAACAGTCTTTACCATGAAGGCTGAACAACGAACGGCCTTTACAATGAAGGCTGTACAACGAAGTCCTACCGCGCATTTGCCTTAACCACGCATGTGCGTGGTTAAGGCATATGCGTGTTAGGGCTTGCAGATGGACGGAAGCAGGAAGAGATCGTGGTGAGGTAAGTGGGGTTGTTCTTAGGGGGAGGGGGTTGGAGTTGTTTTTATGGGGTGGGGGTTTGGGGTAGTTTTTAGGGGGTGGGGGTTCGGTGTAGTTTTTAGGGGGGTGGGGGTTTGGGTAGTTTTTAGTGGGTGGGGGATCGGGGCAGTTTTCAGGGCTTGGGGGCCCTTTTAGGGTTCAGGGCGGGGGACAGGGATCGTGATACCTCTTAGGACTTTGTGGGGCAGGGTTGTTTTAAGGCTTAGGGGGAAGTTTAGTTTTCAGGGCTTGGGGCTGTTTTAGTGTTCAGGGTGGGGGCAAGGATCATGAAACCTTTTAGAATTAGGGGGCAGGGTCATTTTTAGGGCTTAGAGGGCAGTTTTTAGGGCTATAGAGAGGGCGGGTGAAATATTTACTAGGGCTGGGGGGGAGTGGGTAGTTTAGGAACTCAGGTCAGGGGTCGGGGGTTAAGACTTACCTGTGAATTCTTACCCACGTATATGTATTTACCAAACATGCCTTAACAACGAATGATTTATTGTAAAGGCATGCGTGGTAAAGGCATATTCATGATTAAGAATTTTGTTGTTTAGCCTTCGTGGAACCTGCCTGCGTGGTAAACGCACACATGGTTCCATCATACAACCCCTCTTCTATTAGGGTATACATCTCTTAAATGGTGCATTTATCCCCAGGGTTCTTTCTGATTTTAGGAATTTTGCCCATGCCTGTCACTGCCTCCGATGCTTCATGCTTCACCATATTCACAGGTGAAGTAAGACTACTAATCGAAACCAGTGGATTAGCCGATACCACTGCTCCCCAAACAGTAGTAATAAAGAAAAGTAAAAAAAGTTACACAATTTCTATTTTCAGCAAGTACAGATAACACAATATAAGCAGGCTATTTCGGAAACGTGAAGAAACCTCTTTTAGTCCAATTTATGAGGAATGCAAAAACTTGGCCCAAGGGTTGAGGCCCTCTAAAAGAACATACATACTGGAATTGAGCAATGTTTAAGCCCTCTCAAAAAGCCATGTGTTTTTATCATACATTCATCAATAATAGAGCAACATTAAGTTAATATCACGAGCATTAAGTTAAAATTAATTTTTTTAAAATTTTAATTAGACTGGAGACTACGAGGCAAAAAAGATAACAAACGTTCTGGCTATGCTTGGCTGGTGTAAGAATGCAATTTTGGACGCATCCTCCTGAAGAATGCAGCTTCTGTAAGCTGAGTTACACAGAGTTATGCTAGTTAAATGTGTTTAAAACCAATGGCCTGCCACAGTGCCTCGGCTGCTGTAACAACCCAAGAAGCAAAACCAAGGGGGGTGTTCTAGCCAGCCTCTTCCGGGCTGTGATGGGCAAGGACAGGCCTGCCCTTGGCCTGGGCTTTGCTCGGGCGATAATCGAAGAAGAGCTTTATAGCACAGAGGGGGTCAGGCTCTTCTTTCCCCCTCCTCAGGTCTCTTATTTCTGGCACTCTGGCACAATGGATTGTAGAGCTAGCAGTCACTCCGGCAGCAAAGGCAAATCATTTTCACTTCTTCATCTCAAGTATGGCTGTGTCCTGAATGTAGATGTTCTGAGAGCTGCTGCAGATGGTGAGCTTGCATGCCAGATATGCAGTTGTGCTGGTACTTTGTAGATGATACAACTAATTTTGAGGAAGGTGCAGGCTGGCAAGACTGCCACTGAAATACCATCAATGAGTGGGTGAAGAGGCCATCAGTTTTTAGATCCTTGATAAGGCAATCTTCTGCATGTAGGATGCCTTTACAAGGGGCCAGTGTGGTGACCGGGGGGCTTTGGAGCAGGGCTTTGCCACAATCGAAATTGGAGAGTACTAAGGCTCAAAAAAAAGTTCTGAAAATGTTTTCTTAGAGGAGTACTTTCACTTTCTTAAGTAGAGCGAGCTGATACCAGGACATCTGTTTTCTTGGTGATGTGTTCACATTTTTCCAGACACTTGTTGTTGAGCCAGGTTGGTATTAGCTGTTGCTTGTTATTCTTGGTGAACAGCAGCAATTCTACTTTGGTGGGTTTAGGCCTCAGGCAGGTGCTGTAAATGCCGGCCTTAATCAGTTCAAGCAGTGTTTAAGGTACTAGATGTCTGGAGGAGAGGATACCTTCAAATAATGTGCTGTGTTGTTGGCACATTGGTGAGTTGTGATGTTGCTATCTTTGAGAAGCTCTCCAACGTACTCCTTGTAGAGTTTGAAGATAACAGAAGACAAGATGAAGTCCTCTGAAACTCAGCAGGTAATCTTGATCTTCTGGACCTGAAAGTGCCCATATGAATGTACTTATGATGGTTGAATTGGTGGGAGGACGACTAATGATGGACATTGCTTCCCAATTAAGACATTAGGGTATGGATGAGGGTGAGGTGATCAATAGTGTCAAAGGCAGCAGAGAAGTCCAGTAATGTCAGGAGTTAGGAGTCAGCTTAATCTGTAGTCAGGAAGGCATCATTCATGATTTGTGCGGTGACTGTCTCCATGCTGCAGCGTGCTCTATGCCGGATTGATAGTCAGATTGAGAGGCAGAGTTTGAAGAAAGACCATTGTGGGATGCTATGGGGAGGGTTGGGTGTCAGAGGAGAAACAAGTTTGTGTCATGGATGTTGTTAGAAATAGGGGTCTCTGTTTGGCAGAGTTTGGTACCTTCGTCCAAATAGGGACCCTTCTTCGTAGTCAGGGTAAGGGGGATACACTTCATAATCCCCCCCTTGGTAGCTTGCAGGCAGGCAGGCTTATCTCCGAGGTTGTGTGTAAAGCATTTGCGCACACACACAGTAATACAATGATAACATTACAAGTGGACACCACACCAGTTTAGCAGTTTAGCAAAATACGTAATTTTATCTAAACCAAATAGAACCAAAACAACAAAAATACAACATACAGTTATCCAAATATGACTTTTAGATGGCAAAAACAGTTCTGTCCATAGTAAACTATGGATGCAACACTTTCAACACAAAGTACCTTGGATATGTCAAAATCATAAGCAAAAACAGTCACAGGGAAGGTGATGTGTCAGTTCCTTATGCCCAGAGAAGGTGATGCGTTGGTTCCTTAATCCAGGGGAGGTGATGCGTTGGTTCCTTACTGCCACGCAGGGGAGGTGATGCGACGGTTCCTTACTGAAGGGAGGTGATGGGTCGGTTTCTTACTGTGCAGGGAGGTGATGCGTCAGTTTCTTACTGTGGCTCCAGCATTCTTGTAGACTTGGTTCCCAAGTTCGATGTGTTGCGCACTGGAGATGAGACGTCGCTTTGCAAGGCTTCACGTCGTCCAGTCTCGGTGCTGTGGGCTGTGCAGTGAGGCTTCACATTGCCCAGCAGGACTCACGCAGCTTCACGCCACCCGGCGTCGGGGCCGAGAGGCTTTGCACAGTATCACGATCCTTTACGCAGATTCTGGCAGAGATCAGCTGCAAAAATCACTTCTGACGCCTTTTGACTGGAGGGAGGTACCCCTGGCAAGGGTAGGACTCACAGATGGCAGAATCCACCAGAAACAGCAGAGTTGCAAGAAGTATTTTGTGTCCCTGAGACTTCTTAACGGGAGGCAAGCTCTACTTTAAGCCCTTGGAGATCTTCCTCAAGCAGGGGACACAACACAAAGCAAAGACCTTTCCTTGGCAGAACCAGCCACTACAGGCCAACCCCAGACAGCACACAGCAAAGGGACAGTACTTCTCCTTGGCAAAGGTTCCTCTTGCATTCCAGAAGTAATCTAAAGTTCAGAGGTCTGGGCCCCACATTTTATTACACAAATCCCTTTGTTCTCTGGTGGCAGAGAAGCACTTTGCCCAGCCAAAACCAGTTCTGTTCTATCTCGTGCAGCTTCCTGGCAGGAGGTGGAGACAGCATTGTCCAAGGCAGACCAGGCCCATTCAGGTGTGAAATAATCTCTTCCCCCTACTCTCAATGGAGCCCAGATCTATTCAGACCAGTCCTGACTAATTCAGGAAAGGCAGGATACGCATCAACTCCCCCAGCGGCTGTCTGAGACAATGCATATCCCCAGCCCCTGTCGCTCCCAAGCCAGACAGTTGATCCACAAACTAGCAGAGGCGCACTGGATGGCTAAGCAAGAAAATACCCACTTTCTAAAAGTGGTATTTTCAAACACAGAATGTAAAAATCATCCTTAATAAAAGATGCATCTTTATATTCTGAGTTCATTCATACTAAACGTTACCTTCCTATCTTGTCCCAATGGGAATTTATATGTATAAGATGTGATAAATAAACTCCCATTCTATCCTATCGGACAGATAGCCTTTCAATAGTGTAAAACAAAATACGCTGTACTTCACCGTCAGGACATGTCACACACACCAGGATATTTCCTACCTTTCACATACACTGCACTCTGCCCACAGGCGTACCTTGGGCCTACCTTAGGGGTGACTCTCATGTAATGAAAAGGAAGGTTATGCCATATGGCCTGGCAAGTGGGTGCACTTGACAGGTCGACATGGCAGTAGAGACTGCGCGCAGACACTGCAGTGGAAGGTCTGAGATCCTTTTACAAGGCTGCTTGTGTGGGTGGCACAATCAGTGCTGCAGGCCCACTAGCAGCATTTGGCTTACAGGCCCTGGGCACACACAGTGAACTGTATTAGAGACTTAACAGTAAGTAAACAAGCCAATCATGGGAATACCAATCCATAGTCCCAATTTATCATATGCACTTTAGCACTGATAAACAGTGGTAAAGTGCTCAGAGTCATAAAACCAACACAAACAGGGTCAAAAACAAGAGGAAAAAAGCCTAAAGTCTGGGTGTAAACCTGCTGAAAAAGCCAGGTCTAACAGATGTGCTGTTGGGTCTTCTGTATTTTTTCATTAAAGAAATGGTTGATAGCATTACACTTGTCCATGGAGGGTGGGATGGGAGGGTCGGATAGTGGGGATGATGTATTATTTGAATGTTTTGAAGAGTGCTCTGCTTCATTGATGGTACTTGTAAAGTATGTAGCTTTGACTGATGTGATTGCAGAGGCCGTCCCCGAAGGGGGCCTCGAGAGCCGGCGCCATAACAGATGCGAGGGCCCTGCAAGGAGCCGGTTTCAGCCACCTGGAATAGCCCCGAAGCAGAAGAGGCGGTGCCCTCGTGGCATACTCGCACCAGAGAGGCACCCAGTCACCTGGCCAATGGGGAGGCCAGGTGATGTTTGAACTTCCCCCAATCACTATGCGACCCCAGTATTGGCCGGGAAAATCTTGGAGGGATATAAGGCGCCGCTCCCCACACTATAGTTCACTACTACATCGTGGAGCTGAGGAGGAGCACCAAAGGTTTTTCTAGACCCACCCATCCACACCTACGCAGCAGCAGTGTCGAAGTGCTGGCGGATAAGAGGAGTACATTGGCAGAAAAGAGGAGTACATTTGGTTGGTTATGGAGGCACACCAACACGGCAGTGTGCAGAAGGAGGGTCGCTCACTTTGGGATGCCTTGCGGCAGGTTGAGTAGGCCTGACAAAAGGGGGTAGCACACGGAGACGGCGCTCGCTGCCCAGACCCCGCCAGATGTCAGGGCACAAAAAGGAGACTAGCAAGGTAGCAAGTTGGGGCCTAACTCTGGGGAGAGGCTACACCCCACACAAAAAGGTGCGAAGAAACCAACAGAACAATGTTTGACCCCAGAAAAGGCAAGGAAGGAGATATGCCTGCGAAACAGCAGAATAATGAACTGTCAGGGTGATTTATGACTCTATGATGTGCAAATGAGTTATGATAAGCAAGTGATTTATGACCAACAAATGATTTATGACTAATTATTTCTGACCGATAATGCAGAATGATTTATGAACCCACTTTTTGACTGTTCGTGACACAAATGATTTACAATCCACAAATGATTTATGACACATGATTTATGATGAGCACCAAAATGATTTATAACACCTGATTTATGATGTAATGATTTAAGACACTAGCCATAAAAGTATGCCCAGGGGATTACAAAATGAAGATGTCTATAAGGGTAATAAAACTGCGGCCAACAACGACCACAAAAACTACAACAACTGTTTTCTACACTTTGGTAATACATCTATAATAATGTTGCATGACATCCTGGAATGGGCAAAGTGCTAGTGTTTGAGTTGTTTGCAGATTACGCAGATGGACTTCAATAGCATGAGGTCATCATAAGTCATGTTTTTCATCCATGTTCTATCATGATTGTGAATGAAGCATTCGTTGTTGGCAACGTCTTTGAAGTACCAAGGTGCTGAAGGATTGAACTTATATATTTGTGTATCTGCTGGAATATAGTTGGCCCCATTGTTCCTCTCATAAATCCATTGATGTGTGTGGATGTCAGACATCAAAGTGGCATGGCATGAGATGAATTTGAGCTTTAGGCTGCCATTAAAGAGGTCTTTTAAGTATCTGAATGTTTTTGTTCAATTTTGGTCATATTTGTTCTGTGAATGCTGAGCAGGGTGATGGTGGTAGCACTATAGTTGTCTGGTATCATGGTATTGTAGGCTTGATATGCATGGTTAGTGATGTTGAGAAGAGAAGGGCTAGGATGAGACCTTCGGAGTGTGTTAATTGAGTGACATGCTATGCAACATGGAGTGTGTCAATAGGTTTCAGAAGAATGTATCTTGTTTTTTTATGCTGCGTTGTGTGGGAGGTTGAATTCTCTTTGGATGGATGAGATGTTCTGAACATCCATGAATGTATCCATTAAGTTCTTCTTCCCATGAAGTCTAGAGATGAAGAGGACGTGGAGATCTAAGCTACGAAGAATGGAGAGAAGAATGTTGTGAGCTCCATGGAAATACCCATCCCTTGCCAATGATGTAGGACCAGAAGGACTTCTGGATGATGATGTGGAATCCTCTCTTCTTAAGAACATAGTCTACATGCTGCATTCTGTAGAGTTTAGGGTGTGGGAAGAAGGATGTGCGGGATTTGCATGGATATCGCTGAGCCATGTTTCTATGATGAAGAGTGCATCAAGGTTGAATTCTGTGATGTCGGGAGAATGGAGTGCAGAATTGTATGCATTGATGAATGTGAGATGGAATGTGCTTTTGGCAGCGTAAGGGTCTGTGCTGGTTAGTGGGATGTGCATGTGTTGTGAGGATGTTATATGAGTGTTTGAGGGTCTTGATCTGGATATGGTTGCTGGGATTGGTGATGTGGGTGTGGGATGTGGCACATGATGAGATCTGGCCTTGCTGGTTGCAGTGGAGCCTAAGCAGGAGACACCCCTGTACGTTGCCGCCCTTTGCTCTGGATGTCCAGGTGGTGGGATATTGTAAGGAATGAACTGCAGAAAGCGATGCTGGCAATTGCAGTGATGTCACTGCCTGAAAAGATGTATGCTGGGGAAAGACGTCTGCTTAGTTGACTTCTTCTTCCAAAGGTGGTATTGATGGGAAACCAATTATGTCCCTTCCTCTAGAGATAGATGCTGGGAAATCCTATGATATCGCTTCCTGTGTCAGTGGATGTTGGAGAATTACATGTTTTCTACTTCTCTTTTGGAACTATATTGAAGAGGCAACAATGTTAAGAACACCAATATTTTGTTTTGTACCAGTAACTATATTTAATTTGGATATCGGAAACATATACAATAATTTGAAGATGGGATTCTCATCTAACATTTTTCGGTGCGATGGAAATTGCAGATACATTCATCCTGGTTAGTTACTAACGCTGGGTCATGAACTCCGCTCCGCATTTCATTGAAAACTCAGAATTCATGCAAGAATTCCCGCTCCACTATGCAATGGAGTTACCTACTGTAACCACAACCTTTTGGTAAATCAACCTTACCTTTAGATGCTAAAAAGCATATAACCAATTCACAAAAGTGAACTTTGAAAAACATCAGCCAATGGTAGAGGTGATGATTTTGGGATCACCCCTTACCTAGGGCAAGTAGATGCCTTGAACACAAAGAGCATATCATGCTGAATGATTCGTTGGTGGTCCCATCCTCCTAGGATCACCCCAAGCAAAGTTATGGGCAAACATACAATGCCAACCAAAGGCCCAGCAAAGCATTATGGAGCGAGATTCTAGAGTTTAGTGAATATTATAGTATTAGCTCTCAGCTGAGCCCAAGAGCCAGCCCCTTGAGGAATGTTTTGATATTGGATACTATAATATGAAGAGTCAGCATTCCCTCACAAGAGAACTGTGCATCCAAGTGCTGAGGATGGGCTGACTCAGTGCTTCTCCCCGTACCTTGATACTGAATTAACAGCCATTATCTTATGAAAAGTCATTAGTAAGTCCAATCATTCAGCATTCCTTGATTGAGGGCTGAAAGACTGACTGTCATCCTTAGTTAATGAGGAATTGAGGGAGGATCTAGAGGCGTGACTCTTTCCCTTATTGTCTGGTGAATGACTGGCAGATTAGCATCCTCAGCCATTGAGGAAAGAATGAATAGCCTTACGTGGGGCAGTCAATAATTTCTCTCCTTGGCTGTCTGCAGTGGAAATACTGCTGAAGGTCTTGGAAGGGGGCAGGGTAATATAGTGTGTGTGTGCGTGTGTGTGCGCGTGCGCGTGTGTGTGTGTGTGTGTGTGTGTGTGTGTATGTGCACCTCCCTGTGTGATTCAGGGAAACAAGCCCTTCCTTTAGGGGGACTGGAAACACATCATGGCATGGTTAGCTGGCATTTGAGTAGAACAAGGTAATATAGTATATTAGTAGATGGGTTAACAGGGGCCATAAGAAGCACATCAAAGCATATCTGGAAGGAAGAGAAAATGGCATACCCAGAAACCGATATGAAGCTCTGTTCTTCTGAGTCCATTGGTATGACAGTGACCCACTCTGCTATCTCAAGGAAAGAAGCATCAAGAGCAGATCTATGTGTCTGCATGCAAAGCAAAAATTAAGCATGGAATACTTAGTTGCATGTATAGGTTAAGGAGGAATAGAGCAGTCACTGCTCTGTCAAATAGAAATTAATGTGCTGTTGACAACAAGGAAAAAGGGGGCGCACAAGGGGACAGGACAATGGGAATGGGATTAGGATTCTTAATGGAAAAACCTATAACTATCAACTAAATAAAAAGAATGATATAGAGCACACATAATATCAAGAGAGAAATAACCCATATTTATTTATTTATAAAGTTTTATATAGCACGAACGTTACCCACGAGGGTATCAGAGCGCTTTACAGTATAAGAACAAAAATGGTTGAGGTAGCATACATACATTCAAAAGTGTCAATTCGTACAAAAGGAATAGAAGATATATGATTAACAAACATAGAGGACCATGCTACTGTAGGACGTAGTACAATATACAGTTAAATAACATTAGATGAGTGTGCTAGCAAACATACATATTATAACCACGATCGGATCCCAATGGATAAGAAGTGTATAGATAAAACAAAGAGAGACCCACCACTAGCTAAGCTTTACACTACATACAGTAATTGAGCAGTAAGGGTAGTGATATTCGTCATACATAATGAGGACTCAGCCAATCCACTTGAGGTCGGCAAAAGTATTCCGATCATAATGATGACTCGGTGACATCATAGAAATCAGACTTATGGTATGAATTTGTTCATTAGTAGTATTTTTACTTCTTTTTTGAAGGCGGTACGGGAAGTGATTCCACGAACTACTGAAGGTAGGGAGTTCCAGATCCTTGGTGCAATCCCTGAGAAAGCTCTACAGCCAGTTCTCTTCTTATGGAAGGATTGGGATTTCAGAAGGAGAGTGCTCGCACTTCGAAGTCGTCTGCAGCCTCCAGACCTTTCCAACTTTACAGCCAGATAACTAGGTGTATTGTTGTGAATTGCTTTGTGTGTCATGCAGGCCACTTTAAGGTGTATTCTTGCCTCGTAGGGCAGCCAATTCAAGGCTTTCAAGGTTGGAGAGATGTGACATTTTCTCTTGGTTCCAGATACCAGTCTTGCCGCAGAATTCAATGCTGCTCTTAGCGGAGCCAGCTTGTATTTAGGAAGACCACAGAGGGTGGTGCTCCCGTACGTAGTCTAAACTGGGTAGCACAAGGGCTTGTACTGCCATTTTTAGATCAGCCTGAGGGAGGAAGGGTTTGAGTTTCCTCAATATACTCAGCTTGTAATTAGCTCCCTTGGAGGCCTTAGAGATGTGCGACTGCATTTTCAGATGTTTGTCTAAGGTGATTCCTAGTGATTTTGCTGAGTCAATGATGAGGGGGACGCAGTCAAAGGAGGTTAGGTGTTTTAACCATAAGTCCAGCCTTGGTGTTTGGCTCGGAGGCGAGATGAGGATGAATTCAATTTTTTTGGTATTCAGCATGAGGTGGTTGTTAGTGAGCCAGCTTTGCGTGTTCAGTAGAATAGTGTTGAGGGCAATGAAATCTTCTGGCAAGGTGATTTTCAGATACAGTTGGGTGTCATCAGCATATAAATGATACAAGATGTTCGCAGATCTCAATGCGTTCGCCAAGGGCTCCATCAGGAGGTTGAAAAGAATGGGTGATAGGGCAGATCCCTGAGGAACACCAAGGGTGACCAAAGAGGATTGCGAGAGGGAATTCCTCATCTTGAATCTTTGAGTTCTGTTATTCAAGAAGGAGGAGAATCATTGCAGCACTGTGCCCGAGAGGCCCATCCTTCATTCCAGTAGGGACAGAAGTTTGTCATGCTTGACCGTATCGAAGGCGGAGGACAGATCAAGAAGAATCAGTAGGCATGATTCATTGCAGTCAAATATTTTAAGGATGTCATCCATAATGTGGGTGAGTGCAGATTCTGTGCTGTGCCCTTGGCGGAAGCCCGATTGGTGAATATCTAGGAGATTATAGTGCTCAATGTGATTGTATAATTGAATTTGTACACATTTCTCCAATAGTTTCACCAAAGTAGGGATGTTGGTTATGGGCCGGTAGTTGTTTAGATCAGATGGAGTGGTGTCAGCTTTCTTAAGTATAGGTGTGACCTGCCCTATTTTAAGGCAGTCTGGAATGACACCTTGACTTAGGGAGGCATTTACAATTTTAGCCCATAATGGTAGGATAGATGGTTTTAAAATTTTGAACAAGGCGGGGGGCAGAGAAATGATTGGAGGGGTTGATTGCTTGAAGAGTGTTGGCTATCATTTGTTGAGATATTGGCGAGAAGGTGTGCCAAGAGGCATTGTTTTTTTTGACTTTCCCTGGATTATCAAAATGTACTTTGAATAAATCGCTACAGTTGGAATCTTGGCCCTTAGTTTGCTGTAGCGCCAACTTGGATTGTATATATAAAGCTCGATGGACTTAGTCTTTTCGTGGAAGAAATTGGCAAGCACAACACAGGTAGGTATGGCCAGGGAGTTTGATTCCATTGAGTTAGTTGTATTGCATGATTGTTGCTTGACGATTTCAAAGAGTTTTTTTGGCCGGTTGCTAGCTTGGTTCAGCTGAGATCTGAAAAAGTCTGCCTTTGCCTTAAGAATCTTCCTATTGTAAGCGTTCCTTAATCTTCTCAGGTGCTCAAGATTATCAGTGGTAGGAGACGATTTCCGTAAACGCTCTGCAACTCTTAGGTATCTCTGTTCCACGTTTAGATCCTCATTGAACCATGGTTTGGAAATCTTAGTGGATACGTTTTTTTCATGGAGGGGCACTGTGGAGTCCAGTATTTCAAGCAACAAGTCATTGTAGAAGGTGGTGAGGTCATGTACATCAGTAATGTCCATCCTGGGGGTCAGGGCGGAGTCACAACGGTTTAACAGGGTGATGAGCTGGATATTTTGTAAGTTCCTTTTCCATTGCCTTGTTTTTGATGGTTGGCCCCTTTTTTGAGTAACTTCACTAATGATGGAGAAGAGGATGCAATAATGATCAGTCCAGTCGCATGGGGTGATGGATTCTAGTAAGACGATGTTTGGTTTTGCAATGATGAGGTTCAATGTCTCTCCCTTGTTATGAGTTCGGCTGTCACAGAATTGAGATAGCTACTGTACTGACAGAAACTCTTTAAGACAACCTACAATATGATCATTTGCGTTGTTCCAATGGAGGTTAAAGTCACCCAAGAAGATATGATGAACTTGTGAGTTGGCATTAGAAGCCATGATCTCCATTATATCATCAATACAAGTCAAGTTATCCCCTGGGGGTGGTAGAATATGTGTAGCTTGCTGGTGATGCGCTTAGTATCTGAAATATTAATGCATAGATAATCACAGGAAGATAGCCCAATAGAGTCCGCTTGCTTGACGGGTATTGAGTTACGATAAATGCAGGCTACCCCTCCCCCTAGTTTCCTGATTCAATCTAATCGTATCATGTCGTGGGAAGGAGGAACAAGTAAGTTGAGGATGGGTGAGGAGGAACTATTTAACCAGGTTTCTGTGAAGACCATAATATCTAAATCATTCTCTAGAATGAGATTGAATATCTCCGTAGCAAGTTTGCTAGCAGATCTGCAACTAATGAGCCCACACTTCAACTTATTAATAGAATGGTTTAAGGTAATCTGTCCTAGGTTGATATTTGTGAGGTTGTCTCTATTTATAGATCTGTTGTTGATAGTCGGTCCTCTGAGGGGATTGGTTACAATGGTTTGGATGGTGTCACATCGGGACTTACTGCTATCAGTATCCCGGGCATAGGATGAGAGGAGGTCGTCAATGTCACTATCAGATAGTTCATCGGATGACCTCCTAGGACATGTAGGGGAGGGTAAACTACCCGGGTTAGTATTATTGGGGAGTGTGACCTTGGGTATGTGTCTAGTGTGTTGGATGGTTGCTTTGGTTATTCTGACTACTGTTCTCCGAATGATCCTTCATGGGGGTGGAGTTTCTCATTTGGAGACTGATTTGGTTCACGGTGTCATTGGTGGCTCTGTGTAAGATAAGCAGTTTTTTTGTGATAGTAGAAAGGTTATGCATTTCATCCATGAGATGGGATAGACCAGTGGCTAGCTCGCTAAGTTGTCTGCCAATGTGTTCTGATTGCAAAGACATTTTCTCCATTTGGATTGGGATAGCTTCATTGGATGTCAATGCAGGAGGTTGAGCCAGGATGTTTAATGTGTGATCCACGTCGATGAGTGGAGTGGTATAAAGACTGGACAACCGGAAGGGAGCATCCACCTGAAAGGTCACTGTGTTCAGTAAATGGATGGGCGGGGTGATTGTATCAGGTGAAAGAGGTCCCTCATGTAACGAGGAGGACAGTGGGTGGGAGGAGTCCAAGCGATCCGTTTTGAATGAAGGATCCACATCCCTGGGTGGAGTGGAATAATGGTTAGACAGCCGAAAGGGGGATTCCTCCTGAAATTGGGGAAAGGTCACTGTGTTCAGTGAAAGGATGGGCAGGGTGATAGTGTCGGGTGTAAGAATTATCTCAGGTAGCGAAGAGGACAGTGGGTGCGGGGGTCTAAGCAATCAGCTAAGTGTGAAGGGGGGAGTGGAGTGCCGTGTTAGTGGCAACTCGTTTGGTGCCATCCCACGAGAAAGGCAGGGCTAACAGTATTGCAACAGACATGATGGGATCAGTAGCAAAGCCTAACCTTGTCTCTTCTGGTCTGGAGAATCCGGGAGAGGACTTGTCCAAACGGTCTAGTTGGTAGTGATTACTGGTGGTTTCTGCATTGCAGAGGATAGAGGCTGGAAACAACTGAGTCATAACTGGGACATGAAGCCCCTGCGTGTTTGGATCGGCCATGTCTGGGGGGCTAGAGAGAATGTCAGGGTCGACATAGTTCAGAATGGGCGAGTATGATGTGGTATTTTGAGGAGGAGTTAGGTAAGCCACTAAATCCTGGGGATGCGAGGGTGTGGTGAGTGTGCTATTCTTATTATTTACTGCTTTCTTGATAGTAGGAAAGAGCCTGCAAATGATATAGAGATTATCGTTAGAGGCTTGTATAAGAATATTACCATTGTTGTAGATAGTACTGGTAGCATTCGCTGGGCAAAGGTCCGAGGGGGTAACCGTCAATTTGAGGGCATGAGTGGATTTCTTAGTTATGGAAATTCAGAGCATAGCGTAGAAGATATTTCTCCATTGGGCGCGTTTTTACGTGTGGAAGATAAGGTCATTGGAAATAGTGCCTTTGTTGGTGCGGAAGTATGTATCTAGGACTAGAGTCTCAGGATGATTTGTCAGAAGCCTGTGCTTGAACTTTTTAGAAGCATTTGTGGAGAGATTGAGTGGAAAGAGATCGGTGTAGGCATTGTGGCTTGCAGGTTCAAGGTCTATGGCCATCCTATATAAATGTATTTCCTTTTTTCTTTCTTCCCTTTTCCCCTTTTCATCCTTCCTCCCCTTGCTCCTTTCTCTTCGTTTCCCTTTCTTTATTTTTTTCTTTATTCTTTTCCCTTTCCCTCTTTCTTTTTCTTTCTTTTTCCCTTCCCTTTTCCCCTTCTTTTCTCTTTTCCTTCCTTTTCTTTCCTTCCCTTCTTTTCCTTTTTCTTTCTTTTCTCCTACTCATTTCCTTTCTCTTTCTCTTTCCTTTTCTTTTATCCCTTTCTTCTTCCTTCCCCTTTTCTTTTTTTTCTTTTTTCCTTCCCCTCTTTCCCTCCTTTTTTTCTTTCACTTTTTTTCTTCCCTTTCCCTTTTTTCTTTCTCCCTTCTTTTTTTTCTTCTTCCCCCCCTTTTCTTTCTCGTTTCCCCTTTTTCTTTCCCCTCCTTTCTTTCCTTTTCTTCTCCATTTCCCTTTTCTCTTTTTCTTTTCCCCCTTTTCCCTTCCCTTTCTCTTTCCCTTTTTTTTCTCCTTTTTTCTTCTCTCTTCTTCTCTTCTTCCCTTCTTATTTCCCCTATTCACCCACTTTTTCTTTCTAGACTAGTGTATGAGTTACAAATTTGTCATTATAAGGTATTATGAAAGGAAAAAAAAAGAAAGGGGACCTAATACAATGTTAATAGCAGTGAGGAACAGAGACCCAGATAGTTAAATGTCTCGAACAGGCGCCATTGTAAAGAAACCAAGACGAATATAGTTCTGTTTCACTGTTTATGATCAGTGTGACTGAGAGGCCCGGCTTCAAGTGTCTCGAGCAAGCGCCATTTTAAGTGTCATGCATCGAACTCCGAGACTCTATGCCGGCACTCAAGACAAGATGCAAGTCACTTCCTCAAACGCTCAACACAGCACCTCCTGCAGATTACCAGATGAATACTCCAGAGAAAGCCTACCCAGGGTCACGAAAGCAGGGCAGTCAAGACGAAGAGATGGGCAAGCTAGAAAAGGGCGCTCTATCCATTTGACCACCGGAGGGGATCACCTTTGCCGCCCACACATATATTGACAAAAATATCATCTGACATAAATATCGCGGCCAAATTCTGTTTACAAAAAATCACTCCACTGGGTATAAATTTTCTATTACTACCTGTGACAGGGCAATCTTTTTGTAAACAATATTTAGGACACACTTTTTTTGCCATACGATGTATAGGTAATAATACTATGATACTATACCATACAGATAGAATCCCAGGAAAAGAACTGGAGACAATTCCTCCTAGAATGCTGTGGCACATAGCATGAATGTATGGACCGCAAGTTCAAAGGATAATATGGACTGGAAAGCTGATGGTGGTGGGGATTACAATATTTATGATGCTGTGGTCAGAATGCTGAGGTGCTAAGAACTGCAATATTTAGGAAATTATGAATTAGAATGTTCTTGAATCTATAGACTGGAATGTTGAAGGCAATATGGACTCCAAATGACAAATTCCTACTAACTGGGAGGTAGAGAGGCCACAATATTGAATCCCGTTAAAAAGGTGTATTTACAAAATGCAACAGGGGCTATAGCTGGAGGATTCTGAAAGGAAATATAACAATGAATGGATTTTAAATTGAAGCAGGGATCAAAGAGCAGGGAGTTGAGACTGGAACACATGAGAAATGGAGCCCGGTAAGGAGTATTGAAATCAGGGTGCAAAAGAAGTGCAGACACACTACAGGAAGGAAGCAGCATACAGAGCAAAAGAACAAACGCTGGAAAACCATCAGCACTCTGAAACCACGTTGTTCAGAAGTACAGTCAGAAAAAAAACAAATGCAAGAAGCTCTTGATTACTGCTCTTTACAGACTTTTCTCCAAACGGATATGCTACTGAGGCTACTGATGCTACTGCAGGCTTCTGCCTGGAGTGCCAGAAGAGATAAAGATCTTCCTCTTCATTACTCAGACTTGGAAAAGAAAGGGGGGCAGTCCCCTAACACTTTGGGGATCATAGACCTCTGAAGACTTCATTGAGTTCGGCATGTTTCCTAACCAGTAGCTAATACATCATGGAGCCTATAGTCTATATAATTTACAATGTGCAAGTTAGAGCCTTTACAGAAGGGCATATAGGGGTTTGGAGACAGTTCAAAGTTGGTTCATTATTTTGAAGTCCATATTAGCATACACATTATGCCTTTTAGATGACAACTAGAAGTGCTGTGCATTTTTAATTTATTGTAAGCACCAATTCAGTGGATAATGAGGCCTCCCTAGAACAAATTTATCAAAAGTCATGGGGTTTTCTGGGCCTGATTTGTACCTTCTAAATAAAACAGTTTCAACTGAATAAGCTTGGTCATTTATTTCTGCAGTCTAGGTCAGGGAATTGCGGAGGTGTATGTTCCTGCGGGGTTCTGCACTTTCCACGCTGCCTGTCATGGCTGTATTCTCGCCCTGACTGATTTAGTCCATGGTACAACCCAAACTATCATCTGTATGCCAATGACTCCCAGTTAGATTATCAGCTGAAGGTGAGTTGAGGTGTTGTTGAGGTGCATAGAGAATTTAGAAAACACTGCAGCATTTTACAGAGGATAAAAGAGTGCAAACTGCCCCTCAAGTATTTAAGATATGATGAGTGTATTACAGCTAAGAGTAGCATTCCTTCCCAAGATCATTTAACATGTCTAAAAGTGCTTGGGAAAGCTCAGCATATTGCCCCCACAGGAGAACATGTTAATCATGACCGATTGATGAAGGCACATAGCCTGAAGATATCAAGAGCTGTAACTTACACTTGTTGTTGACTTGAAACATTTTCCCTTCTTCGACATACCATTGTGAAGGACACGGATCAAAGTATTAACTCTATTGTCATTTAAACCTAATATTGCTCAAAACAAAGGGGGTTGTTTGTTATTTGACAGATGGACCGACAGACTGCTAGGTCAGATGAAGCCCCCCATTTTTACAGATACCCACCTGCATGGCAGAGATCCCTTTGCCTTCAGTACAACTGCTGGCAGGACAGATGCACTGGAGGAACAGATGAATACTGAGTAGATAACAATGTGTACTCCATCTCTGCATTTATTTCAGAAAACGCCCAAAACAGGAGTTTGTTTCAGTAAACAAAAAAATCAAGAGTTTTGATGCAAAGGGGTTTTTTCATTTGGACATCATGGCCATTGTTTGTTTTCACTGCCTAGGACCATCATCCACTTCTGATAACTCACCCGGAATAGGCGGGACGACTGTCACTGTTACCTGTTGGGCCAGTGGTTGATGGCCAGCCTGGTCAAGGGTTTTGTACTGGCAGAAACGTTGTAGTTTCCCATCACTAAAATCAATGGAGGAACCACAACATTAAGGTCTCTTCCATTTCTGGCATCTACCAACCTGTTAAGGATGGGCTAAAGTGGCCAGGGCTGTTTTCAAACTACCAGCATCACATCTATTGCCAGTACTTTGCTAAGCCTCACCAAAAATAGGACTGTGTGCCTTTTATTGCTAGAGCTATATATTGTGGAGCGTGGTGGTCGCGGGGGATAGGTCTCAAGCACAAAGAGGAACATAGTCTGGAATGCCCACGATGACCCATTATAGCTAAAAGGCAGAACTAGATACGGGATACCTTTATCGACGGTATGCGGCATTAAACCACATACCCAGCAATTAGTCATATTCATCACTAGTTGGTGTTGGTGCAGGAGTTGAATAAATGAATTGTTCACGAACTCAGAACGTCTCGATTGTTCGTGTTCAGGTAAAAGGTGGAAAGAGTGCGAAGAAGCAGTTGTAACAGGAAAGGAAACGTGAGGAGGCACCGTAGACATAGTAGGTACAAAAATTAACTGGGCACCAAAGACAATTCCACCCATCAGAGTTACCAAGACAATCAAAAACATTAGGGCACACTGGATCAGGAAACATTTGTTGTGCAATATTTCATGCAATTTCACTTTACGCTCAATCATAGTATTAACACCTCGCAGCGCAGGAAGCTCCATCCTCTACTCGAGCCGTCCATGGCGGTTGGTTTGTACCTGTTCGGAAATGCGTCCGTTAGCCTTGGGAGTTCCCAAACACCAACCGGGGGAACCGACCTAGCGTCTGGTAACCTGCAAATCAAAACTAGGCACACGTCACGGCTCTACGGCGAACCCGGATGGCCGGTTCTAAAAAAAACAAAAAAACATCGCACACAGCAAACTTCCTGGCCGAGGAGAATACAATTGTCCAAAGATGAGTTGTCAGGGCAGAGGGGGCAAAGGAAAACACGAAAGGGTATTCACTTTATTAGTCCTTGGAATGGGAGCGTAAAGAGTAACGATGTCTTCCAGGTTGTGTCTGTTCTTCGAACAAGGGACCAGATGGCGAAACAGTGTTCAATTGTTCAGGTGAATGTTTGAACGGAGTAATGTTCGAATCCAGGGGCAAAGGCACAGTTCCAGGTGAAGCAGCAGTGTTCTTCAGGTTAGCAGACTCAAGACCTTTAAATTGTGCATCGCTGAACGGGACAAGCCTAGGAACACACTCTGTCTCAGAATTGCCAATTCCCTGTCTAATCCATTTGTCATACGGTAAAGGAAGCGGTACACGTTTCGTATGGGCAGCGTGTACCCAATGCTTTCTTCCAGCCAATCGAACAGCAGTTCGTGTTGACAACAGGACCTGGAACGGTCCGATATATCTTGGCTCCAAGCTTCTTGATTTCCCAAAGTTCTTTACGACCACGAAATCGCCAGGCTGTAACTTGTGTCCTGGTCCCTCTGTTGGCTTTGGCAGAGCCTCAAAAACCTGTTGATGAATGGCACTTAGTTTAGCAGTCAAGTCATAAAGGTAATCGATCAACATGGGATATTCGAGCTGGGTGAATTCTTTAGGTCTAGGGACTCCCCAAACGTTCGCAGGACGACCAAACACAATTTCATAGGGGCTAAGCCCTATTCGAGAGTGAACAGTCGCCCTAGTGGATAGAAGAGCCAGAGGCAATGCATCTGGCCATGACAACCCAGTGGTCGTTTGGATCTTGGCTAACTTCAATTTCAGAGTCCCGTTATAACCCTCAACAAGACCTGCGGACTGTGGGTGATTTGCACTATGGAACTTCTGAATAATCCCCAAACCCACACACACGCTCTTCATGACCTTTCCCACAAACTCACTTCCGTTATCCGACCATACAATCCGTGGCATGCCAAACCTAGGGAAAAACTCTTTGAGAAGGACTTTGGCTGTGGACAGGGCTGTATTATCCTTCAAGGGGTAGGCTTCAATCCATCGTGAAAATGCACAAACTACAACAAGGACATACTTAAGGTTGTTACACCTTTCCATATGAATGAAGTCTAATTGGATAACCTCAAAGGGACAAGTCGGGGAGCAAAATGACCAGCTGGAGTTGGAGTTCCCTTGCCAGGATTATGCATCAGGCACACCATGCAATTCTTAACCACCCTCTCCGCACACTTAGAAATTCCATCATTCTTCCATACCGGGGCCAACAACTTGCAAATTCCTTTTGCACTAATGTGTGCCATTCCATGTGCCATTGTAACTACTGCAAGCACATATGCATCAGGTAACATCCATCTTTGATGTTCTGACAGATCGATCCAACAACCAGTCGAATCCAATTTACCCGTACTGTCTTTCCACACATTCTTCTCACTCTCAGTAACCTCATTCTGAATTGACTTCACACTCTCAATCGTGTCTTCACACATTCCAGCATCCGTAACCCATCTTGCAGAACTTGCAACGTACATTCGACTCGTCATGTTCTTTGCCGTCTTTTTCGCAATCTCATCTGCAAATGCATTACCACGACCAACATCATCCGTGACCTTCCGATGAGCACTACACTTCACAATCGCGACTTGCTTTGGCAAAGTAAGTGATTCCAGAAGCTCATTCACCAATTGTCCATGCTGTATTTTTGTCCCGTGGGACGTCAAAAATCCTCTCTCTCTCCATAATCGTCCAAAACTATGTGCAACACCAAACGCATACTGGCTATCGGTAAACACGTTCACTCTCTTTCCCTTGGCCAAAACGCACGCTCTCGTCAGCGCAATTAACTCTGCAGCTTGTGCAGAATTCTGACTTACTCTCGCAGTCTCAACAATCGTACTCAATGTCGTCACAGCATACGCGGCAGTCACATCACCGTTCGACAACTTAAAGCACGAACCATCCACATACAAAGTACCACCCGGATCTGACAACGGGGTATCTTTCAAATCGATCCGACCCTTCGTTTCTTCTTCAGTTCGCAAACAACAATCATGTGGTTCTGAATCACTCGATTCTACAGTAGTCGGCAACAATGTGGCTGGATTCAACACATTACATCTCTTAATCTGAATATGACTTGCCAAGAGTGTCAGCTCATAGCCTGACAACCTAGCACTCGTGAGATGTTGAGTTTTTGTTCTGTTCAATAAAGTATCTACTGCATGTGGAACCATTACCACTAACATATTATTCATGACCAGACCAGCAGACTGTCGAATAGACACAGCAGCTGCCGCTGTCGCTCTAAGGCAACTCGGCAATGCTCTTGCTACTGGATCTAAGGTTGAAGAAAAATACGCACACGGACGCTGTTTATCACCAAATTGTTGTGTCAACACGCTCAACGCGCAACCCTCTCGTTCATGAACGTATAGTGTAAATGGTTTACTGTAGTCGGGGGTACCCAACACAGGAGCTGAACACAACGCATCGCGTAGCTCAGAAAAACTCTTCTGGCAGTCATCAGACCATGGCAGAGGATTCAAAACATCTTTGCACGTGAGATCTGTCAAAGGCTTTGCTAACAACGAAGAATTTGGGATCCATTGTCTGCAGTATGATGTGATACCCAAAAAGGCACGTACTTCTCTTTGAGTGTTTGGCACAGTCATTTGAGCAATTGCTCTAATTCGTTCTGGGGTCAACCTTCTTCCCTCCTTTGACAAGAGATGACCTAAATAGGTTACCTCTTGGCGACAATATTGCAGCTTAGAAGGTGACACCTTGTGATGTAAATCGGACAAATGCTGTAGCAAAGATATCGTAGCTGCTTTGCAAGTTGTCTTGTCATCAGCAGCCACTAAAAGATCATCTACGTACTGGATCAAAGCAGCCCGACAGGCAATACAAAGGTATCAAGCTGGCTTTTCAGAGCTTGACTATATATCGAAGGACTTTCACAATAGCCTTGAGGTGCGCGCTTGAATCTGAAGCTACGACCACCTAAGGAGAAACCAAAAATGTCCCTACTCTCTTCTGCTATCGGGATGCTAAAGAAGGCATTCTTCAAGTCAATCACCGAATACCAGGTAGCTGAAGCAGGAATCAATGTCAATAAAGCTGTGATATCGGGAACCACAGGAAACTGCGGAACCACAATCTTGTTTACTTCTCTAAGATCAATTACGAAACGATACACAGGAGATTGGGAAGAATCGGTACGTTTAAAAATCAGCAAAACAGGACTATTACACACGTTACCTCGTGTTTCTTCGATCACACCCTTCTGGATCAAATCATGGATGATCGCTAAGAGTGCTCGTTCACCATCGCTCGAAATTCGATACTGCGGAATTCGCGGTAACCTGACATTCGGTCTGAGCTGAACAACATATGGGGGAATTTCCAGAAGACCCACATCATTAGGACCCGTAGCCCAAAGAGATTCGGGGAGCGAACATATCTGTCGCCACATACATAGGAGAGATCACTTTCCTGCCCAATGTAAGTTGTACTCCCGATGGGGAACAATGCAATGTCGCATACAATCGTTTCAACAGGTCCAAACCCAGCAAGTTCTCACCACAACCAGTAGTCAAAATCAACGGTGCTTCTAACTTACATGGTCCAATTGAAAGGGACAAAGGACTAGAGACTGGATTACGAACAGGGGTGCCAGAGAATCCCACTGAGACATTAGTTAAGCCAGAAAAGGGTGCGCCAGGGAGTTTAGAATGTATGATTGAACTTTTTGCCGCACCAGTATCCAACAGAAAAGGCTCAACCACACTTGATAAAGCTACTGAAACGTAAGGCCCACTCTGATCAACTGGAACTGACACTACTCCCTCTCTTTGTCCATGGCTATCCTAGCAGTCATTATACGCAGTACTCTCGCCCTTGACATAGTAGTCATCTACATGGTACTGCGGAGATCTATCAGATTGCACCTTCGATTGGTCAAAACAATTAAGAGAACTTTGTGACGGAAGAGATCGCTCATTCTGAGAGGGCGTGACACCACGTCCTCTACCTCTAGAGATTTGTTGGAAACCACGACCTCTCTGAACTGGCACACCATTCATACGCTGTCGCAAAGCAGGGCACTCGTTCTCATAATGACCCTCTTCCTTGCAGTATGCACATTGATTCAATCCTAACAATGGCCTAGAAACGAGGTACTCCGGTCTCAGTTGTACTCTCGGAAACGGTGTCTGTTGCTGAAATTGCATACGTTGCTGCGAATCGTTCTGATTCGAGCGAGGCGGATACGCCTGCTGCAACAACACCTTAGTCTTCAGGTCCTTCGTTTTCCTCTCTACACGTTCTTTTTCTTCCTTATCTCTATTCTCGTAATATTGGGCTGTGGCTAGAATCGGAGCCGTTGAAGAGACAGCCCAAGCACTTTCTGAGTCCTTCAACTTGTTGCACAAGTCAGGCAGCAAGTTAAACACGAACTTATCAACAAATAGTCTCTGGCCTCCCTCTGAACTCATATCTTGGCCGCTGTGGTCCACAAAAGTCTCCTCAAATCGCGTGAAAAAGTCGCTTCTGCTTAACAGGCCGACAATTTATCCCAGTTTACTCTCAACGCTGGCATCAGCGTCTTCATTAGATTAACTATCCTACCTGGTAACTCCGCTACTAGGGGTTCAGGTTTTGCACCTCCTACTTGGAGAGCATCCGCCGCTAAAATAGCAGTCCAGGTACCACCTAACTCGTTCGGATGATCCTCATGGCGGATTTTCGCCCATACCGGTTGTGGCACTACATTGCCAAACAACATCTCAATATCTGCAATGTTCATAATACATGCGTCTACTGTCTGGGACAATTCTTTATAGTAACCAGCGGGATTCTTACGTGGGTCTGGCAAAGTCTGTTTTAATGCTAGTACTTCAGACCTTTTCCATGGGACATGTATCCAAACTCTCTGAAAATGTGCCGGAGCGGCCGCAATACCTCTCCCTGCATCAGCCTGTACTGCATCACGCCATACTGGCGGAACCTCTCTCATAGGATACTGTCCTAACGTCTTCTTTGCCGAGGAATCATTCGCAAACAAAACTCTAGACGGTAATACAGACCTATAGGCAAGAAGCCGTTCTAACGCATGTCTAGCATCAGAGCCCACAATCATACCTTTCGCAAATTGAATCTGGAGTTCGAGCATTTCAGCAGGGGCTGAGTCTAATTCGTCGTTGTCCCATTCGGCTCGCAACAAATTACACATCTCCTCAAACACATATCTCTGAGTCGGTTCATTCCACTGGGAAAATGTATCGTAAACTATACGACAACTATACCTATCGGGTTTCAAAATCCATCTATGAGCCAACGAATCTAATAATGCTCGTTCCCCAGACTCAGGGAGCTGGCTACGTCTCTGCATGGAGTCAGAAACGACGGGCGCAATTAGCGACCCAAAAAGAGGAGACAGAAAACTAGGGATGGTGTTGGTTACTCGCCGACGAGCGGCAGGTGAAGTAGACATAAGGGCGGGAGAAACAGCATTCAGCGAAAGCGAAGGAGCAAAAGGGGTAACAGAAACAGGAGTGACAGGCGTAGTAAGGTGAGGTGTAGCAGTCAAAGACGAAAAAGGCAACCCAGGAAGAGGGGGTGCCGGAGGAACATAACCTTGCTGAGGAACAGGTGGTGGGGGAGGAACTACCACGGGCTGACCAGCAGCCGGTTGTACAGCAGGGGGAACAAAAAGGGCTGTAGCGCCGTGTACATAAGGAGGTGGTGACTTCAGTAAAGAAGACATCAGAGGATCCTTTTCGGGGTCCTCTTTCGGCTTATCGGGACATGATGGCAAAACAGGGTAGCACTTATCAATTGCCATGCTATGTTGTCTAGTGAAAATCTCGGTCGCTTTCTCTTCTTCATCTTCCTTAAACTGCCTAGCAGCTTGCATAATCGAGACACCTTTTTCTCGCTTATCCTTTTTTAGCCTGTTTGATTTCTTTCTGCTTGGCTTCTTTGCGCCATAGACGAAAGGAGTCAAACATCGCCGGCCGGGCTATTTTCTTAAATAACTTCGCCTCCAAATTATCCAAAATTGCAGTTTCAAAACTACCATGTAATGGCCATCTGAGAACACCATCTTTCCTCGTATAGCGGACCCATACCTCGTTATACGTGATAGGGCCCACACCATGCTTCGAATAGAGCTCATAAGTCGGAGTTCCAACCGGAGGTATCGGACAAGAGTCCTCCAATCGGGAATCCTTGTTGCAACATCCAAGACAAGACAAGAAACCAAGACTACGGTTAGGCATTTTCGCTCACTAACCGAGTTTCAAACTTCAAGGGGCTATCTCTATCGATACACTCGTAAATGTACGAGACCCTCGGTTTTTGGGAGCTGCAGCTACCAAATAATTCTAAGGACCAAACTAAACCAAATGCAATGGAACCATGCAAACCAAAACTAAGGACCAAAGAACTCGAGTTAAACCTAAGGACTGGGAGCGACCCACGTATACTTAACTGAAAGATCAATGACGTCACCAGGAAGACCCGTCTATCGTCTCGCCGTACTAAGGACTACGCCAGGCTCCAAAACAGGTCAACAGTCAGGGCGCCAGTCCTTTGCAGCCGTCTGGAAGCTGGAACCTTCGCGGAAAAAGACCTTCGGACCACTTATGCGACATACATGGATCGATGAAGTGGGGTGCACCTCCCTCGGAAATTTCACACAAAGCTCCTCACAATCTTCAGGCTAGGACCGGAACCGCTCGATGTCGCACCATGCTAGGGTGCCAACTGAAGGACTGGGCAATTTCTAAGACCCAGCGGTGCCAGGGGACAACACCTGAAACCTTCGGGGTTCACCTGTTTTGGCCTACTTAACAAACAGAGACACGGGGTTCTTCCTCTGGCGTCAAAAGATCGTCTTTAATGACTGCAGTCAGGAACAGAAGTCACAGAAGTATCATACAAGATAGATTCTAAGGAGACTGCTCGATTTGTACAAAGCAGGTCGCTCCTTAAATACTGAATATTCTGCTTCGGGCAAACATTCCTGCAAGTTTACGATTATTCCCGTTTATGTATTCCAAACAATAAGATCACACAATATCACATTCCCATCTCCAGGTGTCTGGCATTCAAGCACATGTTTCTGACATCCCTCTATTGAAAGGCCGGACCGCCCCATAATAAAATTGGTCACCTCCTCATCATAAAAGGCTAAAGGGAAATGCAGGAACAGATGCAGAAAATAGAAGAGTCAGATAAGACATATTCGTAGGCTAATAAAAGAAGCGTGGTCTATTGTGTCAGGATCAGTAGCTTGGCTCAGGCAGGACAGGACAGAAAACCAGTACGGCAGGGTCCGCCTCAGGCGACAGGGTCAGCTTTCGCCAAGTCATGCAGAAGTCGGCAGAACGCGCACTAGGGACTACGTGCCCTCGAGGTTACCTAATCAGGGTCATTGTTCGGACACCGCTCATTCACTGACTATGTGAGGGCAATGATACAAAATGGACGTCGTGCACGAAATGGAACCCGTAGGTTCGAGCACAAGAATCAGCAATACATGACGAATCCTTCAGTGCAGCGTTGCGAAAACGCTTGCTTTATATTAGACTCATTATTTGCAATTTGCTAATGCCAGGATCGTCACGGTACCATTAGCTCAGAAACATGGGTTCAGTTTTCACGGAACCTCAAGTCGATGTCCTAAATAGTTTGTTGATTTCCCCCAGTTTGCAAAACCGAGAAAAGCAATTAATGTATGAAGTCTTTGGAGACAACACTCGTTTAAGCTTACACCAGAGAAATTTGACTTTGACAGCACTGTGTTAAGGCCCGCATCTTGAAACAACCAGTAGCATGCATAGTGTGTGGTATATAAATGTTTATAACATAATAACATATCATAACATTCCTGGCTATCGCAGTCTTCGATACAATATACAGGCTGTTTCATTGCTTGAAAACAAGTTGCCCTCGTGATTCCTCTGGTTTGCAGTTGTCCTAGCAATTTTCATCAAATAAAATAACTTGGGGGCATCATTGTACCAACATTCGGAAGCACACAGGTAAACCAGGTATAAAGTGCATATTCATATTAGTGTCTATCCGTGTCAAGAACTTTTTTGTTCTGCCGAAAAATAAGTCTAGCTCTCACAGCCGGTGATTTAAGACAGAGTGCGCCATAATGTAGGTCTACTGAACCCCTAAAGACATGCCGGTGTTCTGACGTGCTTAACAATATTTGACTAGTGTAGACTGGCTGCCCCAAGATGTTTTCCTGGTGCTTTTCGAAACCGAAGAAAGTCGAAAAGAATTTGTTTTTATTGAGTTTTTACACTGTCCCCCGAGGTATTTTTTGTGTTTGGTCTAAAAAAGTAATAATGACTGACTTTCTGCAGCTTTTCGCTACAATAATGTTGAATAACATTGAATTCAAACTGTACCCTCTTCACCTACGAGGTGATGTTCACATTTGGATTCTCCCCAATGTACAAATAAAGAACAAGATGGTAAATTACCAAGGCAAGAATTCCTACACTTTTACTACCTGATGCCTTCTCATGCACATGTGCAGAGATGATTCAGAGTAGGACAAGTGGAGCTGATTGTTAGTCGGTAAAATCACATATTTAACTTACATGTTTAAGGAACAAGTGCTAATCTCAAAAAGTGCCTTTTGTGCATATTACACTGAGGCGGATAACTGCTTTCAACAATGCAAAAAAGGGAAAAAATATATTTTTCCCTGCTGAGGCATTTTTGTGGTGTGGGACTAGGCTGCTCATAGAGCAGGGGGAGGAGTGGTTGGAGCACTTTCCAAGTGTGCATGAAAGTATTGCCGGCCTTCTTGGGCCAGTCAAAGAGTCATGCCATTTTGCATGTTCTCCACCGGGCTGTAATACACAGCCTGGGTGGAGAACATGCACAGGCTGCCAGTCCATGTCTGAGCACCGAACCACAGCACTCGGACCAATTATGAGGCTGCTGTCATGGTGACAGAAGCGTCTTGATTGGCTTACCAGAGCCTTTGTGTGTCAAGTAACCACACTCTTACCTTTTTGTAGATGCGCGGTGAAGAGTTTCGCAGAGACGCAATGACCAACTTCCCTCAAACTATGTTAAAACTCGTGGATTGAAATAAATCTCACTAGTTCAAAAATAGAATTGGGGAGGAGGGCCGGATACCGGACGTTGCTGTAGGGAATTCTTGCTGTCAACCTGCGAGGCAACAAGGATTAAGACTAAGCAACTTTTGTTTAAGAACTTTATCTTTTAAACTAAACTCTTCTTAGAGCTCCTAACTCTGTTCACTCTAAATTGGGCCTACCTGCGATCAGAAGATGTGAATCCTACATCTTGGTATGTCATTAGGGACTGGTTAGCTGAATTGCTAAATTGTCGAGTAGATGATAAACTTCTTAATTTTCAATTGGTGAAGTCTCAGGAAGTTCTTAAAAAAGAAAGAAGTTGACACAAATAAGATCTTGCAAACCTTTACCCATTACTCTTACTTCATTAAGAACACTCTGTTGTTTGCTACTCACTTGAATCTCACCCTTTCTGTCTCTTTAAGCAGCAGCTATTAAATAGAAGTAGTAGGAACAAACAGAACACTCTATTCCTCTCAAAGAACTATAATTCTAAACTATGCCTTCTACTTAGCGCAGTTTTTATCAAAAAAGTCTTTTTGTAGAAGAAAACAAATTGCAAATGTTGTTTCTTTCAACATGATATGTCATTAAAGGTTCCAAAAATTACTGTAGTCCTTCTTGCGTAGGGCGCCTTGACTTTAAATGTACTTAACTTTCTTTCTTTTGCTTTTTTGCAGGTCCTGATATCGTCGCAGTGAAGAGCATCCCAGGATGCTGAATCTGGAAAGAGAAAACTCCTTGCGCTGTCTTCCAGGTAAGTTTCCTTACAGTGCACCACACGAACCTCCTTCCGGCAAAAGAACTGAAGGCCAAGCGCCTTCTAGAACTTGGGTGTGGTCTTATATAGGCAGACCACACCCAAAACGAGCACAGGTTTACTCACGTTCTTAATACATGATGACGTGATGTTTAATCAGTTTTCTTTGGTCCCGGTCCCAGAGTAAAAGCTCTGCCGAGACCAAAATGTAGAGCGTCTTTTGTTTGCATGATCTGGTGCTTTTAGTTAAAGCAAGCAGAACTTTGTAGACAATAAGTTCAAATCAAAAAATGTTTGCACATGTTTACAATCATCTTGAAACAACACATGAATCTGAAAAATCACAGAATCCAATTCCTTACCAACAGCACTGAATGTTATACAATGCAAACATTTCCAAATCATACATAACCATTATTACATTACATTATCATGGAGTGCTGGTGCACGGGATAGGGGTGGGCTTTTTACTAAATCAAATGGAGTGTGATAGAATGCCCCAATCAGGACAGTACTCCCCTCTCAAGATCCCCCTTAAAATCATTGGAATTGGTTTTGGCTTAATTGGATATTTTGTGTGAAAAGTTTTTATTAGTCTAGGAGCATTTTTTAAATGTTCCAGGGGTTCCCATGAACGCTCCTCAGGCCCGTAACCCTTCCAATCTACTAGGTAGAAAAGTTTTCCATGAATTCTTTTAGAATCCAAAATTCTTTTAACTTCAAATTCTGGAACCCCTTCTATCATAATGGGAGGAGGAGATTTAAGCATACGAATTTCAGGATGACAAGGCTTAAGCAGAGAAACATGGACGACTGGGTGAATGTGATAATGTTGCGGAAGTGCTAATTTAACACTTACAGGGTTAATGATCTATTCCACATTAAAAGGACCTATAAATCTTAGATTAACTTTTCTGTTTCCTTTTATTCGTAGATTTTTTGCAGCTAACCAAACTCTATCCCCTACCTGGTAAGGAGGATAAGCAGAACGTAGTTTATCAGCAGATACATTTTGGTTTTCTTTTGCTCTTGCTAAATGAAATTTAGCATTTTGATGAATGGAGTCTAATTTTGTAATGAGTTCTTGGATGGATGGAACCTCCTTTGAAGTAATGAATTGGTCAGGGATATTTTTGGGGTGATAACCATAGGTACAGAAAAATGAAGACATGTTGATAGAAGAATGATCTCCATTGTTGTAAGCAAATTCCAAAGCCCATAACACATCTGACCATTATTCTTGATGGTCTCTCAAAACGCATCATAAAAATTGCTCTATAGTTGGATTAGTGCGTTCTGTTAATCCATCTGTTTGTGGATGATAACTTGAAGATGAATGTATGTCCATTTTTAGAGCCTTACCCAAATCTTTCCAGACATGTGAGATAAATTGGGGGCCTCTGTCAGAAATAACCACAGAGGGAATTCCATGTAAACGAATAATATGTTTTGCTAAGTGTTCTGCTAATTCCAAAGCTATTGGTATTTCTTTTAAAGGAATAAAATGAGCCATACGAGTAAACTGATCCACTACAGTCAAAATAGTTGCGAATCCTTGCTTAGTAGGTGGAAGTTCTACTAAGAAATCAAGAGAGATTGTATGCCAAGGTTGCGGGGGAATAGGTAAAGGTTGTAAAAAATCACTGGGGCCTGATGTAAAGCCTTGTTTTGAACACATACACTACATATATCTACATATGGTTTGATATCATTAAACATAGAGGGCCACCAACATTTTCTCTTGATCAAGTGACAGGTTTTTGTAATACCTGGATGTGCGGATAAAACAGTATCATGATGCAACTCAATGACTGACTTTTGAAGTGGAACTGTTGGAACCACTATCTGATCCTTCATAAATAACAACTTATCTCTCCTTTGTACAGATGGATACATTTTTTCCCAATCGTCTTTAGGCCTTGTTTCAATAGATTCTTCTATTTCGTGGATGATGTTTACAGTGATAAGTCCAGCTTGAAAACATGATAAGGGCAAGATAGGCTGAACATCATGAAAAGTTTCATTATTAGTCTCTTTCTCACCAATGCGAGATAGAGTGTCAGTCTTATGATTTTCTTTGCCTGGTCGATATGTGATAAAAAAGTTGTAATCATTAAAAAATAATGTCCAACGTAATTGCCTAGCAGACAAAGCTTTAATAGATCTCAAAGATTGTACATTTCTGTGATCTGTATAAATCGTGATTGGATGATGAGCCCCCAACAAATAATGGCACCATTCTTCAAAAACTGCTTTGATTGCCAATAACTCTTTATCTGCTATGGCATAATTTTGTTCTGCATTGGATAACTTTAGCGAAAAATAAGCGATTGGATGCAGTTTTATTTCTCTGAGATAAAATCCCTCCCAAAGCAAATTGGGAAGCATCAGGTTCTACAACGAAAGGACTAGAAGGATCTGGATGTCCTAAAAATGGTGATGAAGTGAATAACTCCTTTAATTTTTTGAAGGCTTTTTCTGCAACTTCATTCCATTCAAATTTTACTCCTTTTCTAAGAAGTTTCATAGTCGGAGGTAATGATTTGTGAAATATTTTGAATGAAGCGTCTATAAAAATTTGTGAATCCTAAAAAACTCTGGATTTGTTTGACTGATGTGGGACTAGGCCACAAACTGACTGCTTCTACCTTTTTTGGGTCCATTTCTATTCCAGATGGACTGATTACATATCCTAAAAATTCCACTTTAGACACAGGAAACACACTCTTTTCCAATTTCACAAATAAAGAGTTTTGTAGTAATTTTTGAAGGATGGCGCATACTTGTTTTACATGCTCAGATTCATTTAAAAAAAAAATCAGAATGTCATCTATATAGACAACACAACAAACATCAATAAATTCATGCAATACCTCATTTATAAAAAATTGCAAAGCAGCTGGAGCATTACAAAGTCCGAAGAGCATAACTTGATATTCAAAAAGACCAAATTTAGTACGGAATGCAGTCTTCCATTCATCGCCCTCTCGAACTCTTACCAAATGGTATGCTCCACGCAAATCCAATTTAGTATAAATGGTTGCTTGTTTTACCTGATCCAATAGAGTTGGGATCAAAGGCAGGGGGTACCGATTTTTTACAGTTACATTGTTCAAAGCTCTATAGTCAATGCACGTGCGCAAATGTCCCCCTTCTTAGAAATAAAAAATAAAGGGGAAGAGACCAGGGACTTAGAATGCCTCATGAATCCATTTGCCAAATATTCATCTAGGTATGTTCGTAAGTATTCATTCTCCTTTTCGGTTAGCGCATATATGCGACTACATGGAAGTGTTACTCCAGGATCCAAATCTATTTGACAAACAAAATCTCGGTGTGGAGGCAAGGTGTTAGCATTTTGTTTATCAAAAACATCAAGCAAGTCATTATTACACTTCGTGTTTCTTTAGGAAAGTCATACCCCTGGATTGTGTCATTGTCAGTAGGGGAATGAAAGCAGTTGGAATGACAATAAGGTGAATAAAAGGTAACCCAGAAGTGAGTTCCTTTCCATCGACTGCTCGAACAATTTCAGATCGGTTTTGGCAATGGTTTTTAAACCTAATGTTTCCATGAAATGAGTCTCAATAAAATTCCCAGTGGCTCCAGAGTCTATTAATGCGTCAACCAGCCATGAGCGATCTGAATTATCTGTAGCTGTTAGTCTCACTTGAATACAAAGATGTTGAAATTAATCTGTGGGGTCTGTGGAGGCCAAAGTAAAATCCTCACTCGACAAACTGACCTCATTCTTTGTCGAGCTACTTAGTTTTCCGAAGTTGCTTGCACTATGGTTATCTCTGAACTCTTAACTTTGTTTTTATTGGGACGTGCAGGACATTCTCTTACAAAATGTCCCGACTTACCACAATAAAGACATTGATTACGTTTACGTCTTTTGTCTTTTTCCTCTTTAGAACGAGGGCCACGAATCATACCAATCTGCATGGGTACTTCCTGATCAGTTTTAGTACTCTGTTCTGTGAGTGAAGAAATTCTGTCTTTACTGACAAAAAGCTTATGGTCTGCCTTTCTGCGTTCTCCCTTTCTTTCCTGTAATCTTTGATTTAATTTTACTACTAAATCAATGAGTTCACTACAATCATCAGGTGGATCTAAAATCTGTGCTATCATAGCCTTTAATTCATCCTTTAAACCACTACAAAAAAGGGAAATTCTTTTTTCTTGAGGCCAGTTGGTCTCCAACATAAGACGATTAAAAAGGGAAATATAATGAATTCAGTCTATTGAGCCTTGTTTTAAATTTAAAAGTTCATTGTCAGCAGTTTGCACGAAAACTTGTTTAGCAAACAATTATTTAAATGGTCTGTTTGAAACATCTAAAATCATATAAAATTGGGTCATCACTGTCTACTAATGGAACTGACCACAAAGCAGCATCACCTCCTAAGTAGGAGAGAATAAAAACAAACCTTGGACGAATCGTCAGGAAAGGCCGTAGGTTTTGCAATAAAATGAAGATGGCATTGATTCATGAAAATAGTGAATTTATTACAATCACCATAAAACTGTTCTGGTTGAGCTAAAGGTACTGCCACGGGGATGATAACCTGAATTTGAGAAGCACTAGGAGCTGTTGTTGAAGTTGTCTGAAAACTGGATGGTTTTAATATAGGTTTCTGCATAGCTCCTTGTAGAATAGTCATATCCCTGCGCAATGCTGCATTTTCACTTTTTAAGTCACGCAACATTGCAGCTATGTCTTGCAAACTAACATCTTGAACTTGATCCATAGCGTCTGGGCTAAACTATTACCGTGGGCTTAGCCTTCTGTCAAGTAACCACACTCTTACCTTTTTGTGGATGCGTGGTGAAGAGTTTCGCAGAGACGCAATGACCAACTTTCCTCAAACTATGTTAAAACTCGTGGATTGAAACAATTCTCACTAGTTAAAAAATAGAAATGGGAAGAAGGGCCGGATACCGGACGTTGCTGTAGGGAATTCTTGCTGTCGACCTGCGAGGCAACAAGGAATAAGACTAAGCAACTTTTGTTTAAGAACTTTATCTTTTAAACTAAACTCTTCTTAGAGCTCCTAACTCTGTTCACTCTAAATTGGGTCTACCTGCGATCAGAAGATGTGAATCCTACGTCCTGGTATGTCTTTAGGGACTGGTTAGCTGAATTGCTGAATTGTCGAATAGATGATGAACTTCTTAATTTTCAATTGGTGAAGTCTCATGAAGTTCTTAAAAAAGAAAGAAGTTGACACAAATAAGATCTTGCAAACCTTTACCCATTACTCTTACTTCATTAAGAACACTATGTTGTTTGCTACTCACTTGAATCTCACCCTTTCTGTCTCTTTAAGCAGCACCTATTAAATAGAAGTAGTAGGAACACACAGAACACTCTATTCCTCTCAAAGAACTATAATTCTGAACTAAGCCTTCTACTTAACGCAGTCTTTTATCAAAAAAGTCTTTTTGTAGAAGAAAACAAATTGCAAATGTTCTTTCTTTCAACATGATATGTCATTAAAGGTTCCAAAAATTACTGTAGTCTTTCTTGCATAGGGCGTCTTGACTTTAAATGTACTTAACTTTCTTTCTTTTGCTTTTTTGCAGGTCCTGATATCGTCGCAGTGAAGAGCATCACAGGAAGCTGAATCTGGAAAGAGAAAAATCCTCGCGCTGTCTTCCAGGTAAGGTTTTTTACAGCACACTACACGAACCTCCTTCAGGCAAAAGAACTGAAGGCCAAGCACCTTCTAGAACTTGGGTGTGGACTTTTATAGGCAGACCACACCCAAAACGAGCACACGTTCACTCACGTTCTTAATACACAATGATGTGATGTTGAATCAGTCTTCTTTGGTCCCGGTCCCGGTTACGAGTAAAAGCTCTGCCGAGACCAAAATGTAGAGCGTCTTTTGTTTGCATCCTCTGGCGCTTTTAGTTAAAACAAGCAGAACTTTGTAGACAACAAATTCAAATCAAAAATGTTCGCACATGTTTACAATCATCTTGAAACAACACATGAGTCTGAAAAATCACAGAATCCAATTCCTTACCAACAGCACTGAATGTTATACAATGCAAACATTTCCAAGTCATACATAACCATTGTTACATTACATTATCATAGAGTGCTGGTGCACGGGATAGGGGTGGGCTTTTTACTAAATCAAATGGAGCGTGATAGAATGCCCCAATGATGGCATTGTGTGCTTCCTGCTTCCATTCCGGGACTCGTGGGATAGGAAGCGAGGAGAGACGCAGCCGGCGGAAGGGGTAAATACTTTTTTTTTCTACAACGCCCCCCCTCTTCCCCTGCTTCACCACCCGGTCCGTGCCAGCAGCCACTGCTCATGGAACCGGTCTGAAACAAATATAAAAAGCATCAAAAGTAGAATGCTGTGGTGCTTTATTTCTTTTTTTTTTAAAGGGGGGAATGCAGGGCATTAGGTTCTTCTTATGAGCCTGCCACTAGAGTTTACAAATGCCACGGCTGTGAGTCACAAAGCATTTTGGACTGGCAATATTTCATGTCCTTGGTGGTATGCTAAGGCAGTGCTTGGTGCAAGCAAATGTTACCATGGTATTATGAAAGCAGGCTTCTGTAGGTAGCAATGTATGACAGGGAATGTTTGTTCAGATTGTTAAGCAGCATTTTGTTGTTCTAGTAATGTGTTCACAATTTTTTGTGCTTTTGTGCTGCATTATTGCAATGTCGTGTTAAGATGTTCTCTGCTTATTGGGTACTGTTTTGTCAGGTTGTGAACTGTTACGTTTTAATTGACCTGTTATGTTTCTTTGTGTTATGCTGCTACGTTTCCAGCCAAAAGCAATACACACCATTAAAGTTCCAGGGAACATCAACCCTTTTCCTCTTCAATAGGAAGTGAAATAGCCCTGCTACACCAATTCAATTGTTTAAAACACCAGTAAACCGACACCTGTGGTATAGAGTCATGGGCCATATGTACAAAACCTTTTTTGAGTTTGCAGATGGCCCGATTCGCAAAATAAATGTTTTTTAAATGTACAAAAGCCGAATTGTGATTCTTTACCCTGTTACCAAATTGTAATTTGGGTTTTGGAACTGGTATATGGTTGTGTTTTGGGCATCCGTTTTAAATACTGTTTCACATTGGTATGTATGAATGTTTTCCTAAAAAATTATGGTTTCAAAACATTCCATTTTTCCCAACACATCAGAGGAGGTGGTAAGCATTCACAAATGGGAAGTGTTCCCCATGGGACCTCTTCCCCTTTGCGAAAGAGGATGCAAATATTTTTTAAGAGCAGGCAGCGAACCCACAGACTAGTGCCTACTCTTAAAAAATGAAACTTAAGTGTTCCATTATTTTCTTTTTCAACACATGCCATTTTGCTTTTAGGAGCACGGATTGCATTTTTTTAAAAACAACGTTTGCTTTTTGAAAAGCAATAACCGATATGGTGGTCTGCTACCGCAGCAGGCCACAATCCCTGTGATGGCTGCAATTCCTAATGGGTCGGAAATCGTGACCTATCTCATTAATATTTATGAGGTAGGTATATTTGGGACCACATTAGGAAATGCTAAATGAAACTCAATGGATTTCATACATTAGGAATAGAAATTTCTAATTGCTATTCTCAGAAAATCACAATTAGGTAATCGATATTCCTAAAATTTGTACACAAGGATTCAGGTCATAAAGTAGCACCAGGACGGACCATTTTATGTGATACGGCCCCTGTCTCTTTATCTCACCCTTTGTCACTCTTTTCCTAACTTTGTGGCAAAGTCTAATGGTGAAAAATAAGTGCTAAATGTGACACAAATTGAACTATGGTATACTCGCATATGTCATACTTACTCACTGATGTCATATCACAGATGCTGTTGATTGCTATTGGCAAAGGTGGCATCACTAAATGTTGGTGAAAGCTTAGCCAACAGACATTGTCAAAGCCAAAAATCCTGACTTTTTTATTAGTGTAGCTGTTAGGTTCTTGCTTATTGTATTTGCGTCTGGTTGCACGGGTGAAGTTCATGTTGAATGTAATAATAATGAGTGTTAAGGAAATGGATGTAGTTAAATGCCTAAACTGATGATTTTAGAATTCGGAGACTTAGGGTAGATCACAAAATCTTTTGATTATCGCTGTTGTAGGTCCTTGGTGACAAATAAGGCAGTATTTGGTGTGAAAAGCTTTTATCTCTGTAACTTGTAAGATTCATGTAGAGGAGGAATGCATGTCAAGAACATTTGTTCAAGCTTGTTGAGATGTAGTATGTTGTTTTGCCCATTGATTTAATGCTGCATTTTTGCTTTATTTTGTACTGTGGTTGTAGTGTTATATTCTGTTTTGGTGAATAGTCCATTAGTAAGTTTTTATTGTGGTATTATTTTGCTTTTTGTGATGTGTTAGAAGTTGGGTTTCTGGTTGGTAGGGGTATGCACCTCTCCAAGCAGGAACCACAATCCTAGTCAGGGTAAGTGTAGTATGCACTTAGTTTGGCACAGAGCAGTCAGGTTAAACTAAAGAGGCAATGTATAAAGTATTTGTGCACACGCACACACACAGTAATACAGTGAAAACACCACAAAAGACTCCACACTGTTGTAGAAAAATAGTGTCTCTTTTACTCTTTCAAACAAGACCAAAATGACAAAAATGTAATAGTTATGATTGCTCAAAGCTGTGCATGCAAATACATTGTTAAAAACACATGCGCTTCTAGTAAGATATTTACAGTAATGCTAAGGATATGACAGCGATCCCAGCAGAGGCTCAGCAAATAGGCTTTCTCAGCTCGTTAGAATGAATATGTTGCTTCAACAGTCAGCGAAACAGTAAGGCAACTTCAGGTCCCTCAAGACCAAAAGAAATCAGGCAAATCCAGCTATCTGCGATAATGCACAGGTCAGTTATTGAGGCCTCACGGGTCTCAATACACATTACCTTTCTGGTGGGGAAGCAGAGAGGTCAACCGTCCCATGAACTGAGCTCATGGCGTTCGTTAGGATTTCCTCCTTCAGGCAGGCTGCAGTGTTGCGACAAACCTTGCTGAGTCGTTCTTGTGTGGTGCTGCAGCAGCAGTCGCAGTAGCCTCGGCAGGCAGGAGGAAGCAGGCCGGCACAGCAGTCTCCCTTGATTAGTCCCACATTGGGGATGCCCCTTCACCTCGAGGTTACCAGGGATGTATGCTGAATTGCGTTGGGCTTTTGTTGAGCTACGCCAAGGTGAGGTAGGCAGACGGAGCGATATTGGTCAGTGTATGGGTAAACAGCTGCAGGAACTCTGGTTTGACTCCCTGGACTGGTTTTGTGGTGATTCCAGCAGGGTAAGGCTCCATGAGAGCAGCTTCCAGCATGAGTGTTTGTAGGAGCAAAGTCTTTGATGGCCCAAAGACTTCTTGAACAGGGGGCAAGCCAACAAGTCTTTGGAGTTACTGAAGTTGTCTTAGTAGAGGATGCAGAGAGTAATCCAGTCCTTCTCACTGTCAAGCAAAAGGCAGCAGACCAACACAACAGGGCAATCTACAAAGTGGCAGTCCCTCCTACAGCAGAGCAATCAGCAGGCAGAAGGCCAAACAGGTAGGAAATAGGCAGTCTCTCCCGCAACGCAGCACATCTTCCTAACAGAGTCTCCTCAGGTCCCAAAATTGAACTGCACACGTGGTGTCAGAGGTCCAGTATTTATACGTATTTTAGCCTTTGAAGTAGGGAGACTTCAAAGAAAGGTATTTGTAGTGCACACAAACCTGTTCTTTCCTTCCCTGGCTCCAGGCTCACACAGGGAGGTATGCAGGCCTTTGTGTGGGGACAGGACCTATACCTTTCAAGTAGAAGTATCAGCCCCTCACACAGATTCTGCTTAGGCAGACCCATTAGCATGCAAATGACCACTCAGGCACACCTATCCTTCCTTTGTCTGTGTCTGTTTAAAGGGAACACACGAAGCCAGCTGTCACCCAGCCCAGACGTGTATTCTAGAGACAGGCAGAAGGCAATAAAGAGTTGAAGTAAGAAAATGGCATCTTTCTAAAAATGTGTAAACAAAGGGGGGAGTTAGGCCCTAGGGGCCAGGTTCTGGCTGGGCCGTTTATATGTAACAAGAAGGTGGGCCAGAGCCTGTTTTATTTCTGCGTATTCAATTAACGCTGGACCAAACGTATATTTTAATCACAATTTATAAATTGATGAAATAATATTGATATTTGAAATATGACTTTTATATAATATTTTCAAGATATTAGGATATTTTTTTAATTTTTCACATCACTGTTGATTTAGATTGTATATTTAAAATTTAAATTTGTTGTTTAATTTGTTGCAAATCACATGTATACAAGTATCCTCTGTACACAGACATTACAGTCTTTTTCTGCTTTTTATATGAAACAAAGACCCCCCCAAAAAGTTTAAAACAAAGGTATAAATAAAGTACCAGATCAAATAAGAGTAAAACGTTTGGTCCAGCGTTAATTGAATACGCAGAAATAAAACAGGCTCTGGCCCACCTTCTTGTTACATATCTTTCTAAAAATGGCATTTTCAGACCTGAAATTTAAAAACCAACTTCACTAAAAGATGTGTTTTTAACTTGTGAGTCCAGAGACACTAAACCTGCTTTTCTGATATGTTCCCAATTGAAATTTACACTTCCAAAAGGTTACAATGGAGCTCCAATGTTATCCTTTGGGAGAGATAGGCCTTGCAGTAATAAAATATGAATTTAAAAGTATTTCACCACCAGGACATGTAAACCTTAAAAGTACATGTCCTACTTTTTAAGAACAATGCATCTTGCTCATGGGTAGTCCAGGGCCTACTGTAGGGGTCACCTATATGTAACAAAAGGGAAGGTTTGGGCCTGGCAAGTAGGTTAACTTGCCTGGTAGATATGGCGGCTTAAAAATGCACACACAGGCTCTTTAGTGGTAGGCCTGAGATATGGTTAAAGGGCTACTTAATTGGGTGGCTAACTACATCCTGGGGTGGCTTCCTGGGAGCTTGCTCCCAGCCCTCCTTCACCAAACTGAGAGTTCCTCTCATAGGGTTCCAATACAGAAGTTAAAAAGGGCTAAAGCAAACCCCCTTCTGCGGTACCTCGCTTTAGCCAAATTAAAAACATTGCAGGAGGATGCCCCACTTATGTCTCATGGGTTTGGGTAGACATGTTATCATGCCTTTGAGGGTATGGTTGAATTTCTCAACCAATCCATTGGTTTGGGGGTGGTAAGGAGTGAAAGGTTGTAGGTTACTCCTCACTCCTTCCACATGGCCTTCATGTACAGGGACATGAAATTTGTACCTCTTTAGGGTACCCCACTCGGGTAAAGATCGCCACCAGTGCTCTGGTCACGGCAGGCAAAGTCACAGTCCTTAGAGGGATCGCATCTGGGTTCTGGGTAGCATGGTCCACCAAGACCAGGATGAATCTTTTGTGCGTGATTGTCTTGGAGTCCAGAGGCCCCAAAGTGTCAATGTCCACCAGCTCGAAAGGGGTGCAGGGGGCTTTGCATTTCTGCCCTGTCTAGCCACTCACCTAGCAGGTAGAAGAGGACCTGTATCATGCATTTGAGGCCTTCCTCATTTGAGCCTATAAATGTGGGTGACAAGCCTGTCAAAGGTCCTGTTTTGCCTCAAATGTCCTGCCAGCTGCACATTATGAGCCAGACCCATTAGGGAGGTTCTGAAGCACTAGGGTACAACGAGCACATGGGCTGCCCAAGGCTCAGGAGGTTGTATGATGGAACCATGCATGCCTTTCCCACGCATGCTTTTGCAATACAACTAACACGTTGTTACCACACGTTCCTTTAGCAAGCAAGTTGTTACAATGACTTGCCTTAGGGATGCGCTGGACTTTGGAATAGTATCATTTACTATTCCAACTCCAGTTTGTGTAACAGTATGTTAGGTTTTGGACTTAAAATTCAACGCCAGTCCATAAACGTGTTCTCTAAAGCAAGTTGTTGTAACGACTTGCGTGCTTTAAGAATGTATGATAACGACGTGTTTATTGTAGTGCCCATGTTGTAAAGGCACTTCTTGGTTTAGACTGTGTGGTAAAGGGTGTTTCCCGGCTCGGGAACCTTAGGCTCACTATAAAGGAGACCATGCTCCCAATAGATCAGGTGTTTGCCAGAGGCATCACCAGTGTCTGGGCCTCTGCTGCTGCTGAAAATTAACAAGAGTAGGGCACTACTTCTGTGCCGCACAGAACTCCTTTCTTGGGGGACCCCCATCTTGCTGCCAATGGGTCAGCTCAGGCAGCTTCCGTAGTTCAGACGCTTCTTCCCTTGCAGGTCATGGCGTGTACCCCTCAGGGTCAGCCTCATCCAATCCTGTGGGAATTTCAGGAGCCGGTGTCCTGCGCACCTTGCCCCTCCTATTTTTGGTAGACCCCTGGGCCTCTGTTTCAGGCTCCGGGGTCTTCTGACCACCCTCATGTGCTGCCATGAACCGTGTGGCCGGGCACACCCACTTAGGCATCCCCAACATCTATAAGAGTGACCTGAGCTCTACATCTACGTCCTTCCACGCGGTATGCTCCCGGTCATTGTGCAGCAGATAATCTACAGGCATGGATGGACTCACAGCTACCCTCAAGCAGCCTGAGACCCCCCATTTAACCCACTGCCTGTACTTTCTAGTATTGTAAGGCATGCAGGTTCTCTGTACCATGTCACTGTTACCTAAGGCCCCTAGGGTAACCACAGCTGTATTTCCACCATTGGCTGGGACCAACTCCTTCCCAAGCACCACACTCACCAACCCCAGTGACCACATATGTTGACTTCATGGCCTGGAGTACAGTTTAAGCCCTATGAATGTGCTCTGAATAGTTGTAAATCTGTACGTTCCTTTCATCATGAATGTGACATGTTATCTGAAGGTTGGGGTACAGTCACATATTTTGAAGCATACAACACTGTGGAGGTATTGTTTGTGTATGTGTAATGCGCATGACATTGTTTGCATATTTTACTGTACAAGTATGGAAATGTAAAAGATCTCTCTTGAAATCCTTAATAAGTTCTTCCATTGACTTGCTCCAGAGGTCCAAGACCTTCTCATAGATACAGTTATGCAATGCTTGGATCACATGAGAAAACACATCCTTCATTCTTACATTGCCTTTGGGCCATTCAGGATATCAGTGTTCTCAGTTCAGAACATTTAGTTCCTGATTCGTAGAAATGTTTTATTCAAGAGGGCAGCATGCAACCAATGACTTAGAAGCCAAACAATAAATACTGCCAAAAACGCAAATTTACTGTTCTCCCAAGGCACCTTCATTTTATAAAGCCTTCAAAACTGTGGAAAAAAAATGATAAATCTGGGCCACACAGTCGCTGATTTATTTTGTCTCACAGATTCTTCAGTTACCTGACCTTGTGGAATCTGAGTATATGTGAAGCAACACAAATGACTATGCCAAAGTATTGCTAAGTGTCAAGAGTCTGGGTTAGAGTGTCCCAGGGGAGGAACTTAGCTTCAAATGTAAAAAAGCATTGGAAATACAATAGGTCTTGCATTTGCTTGAGTTAGAGCTATTGGCGCTGTAAATAACACTGTATTTTCCCCATGTGTTATGAAGTTTATGTAAGTAGTGTGTAGTGGAATTATGTTGGATTGGAATAGTTAGTTGTGGAATTGTGCGGCGTGGACGGGATTTGTGTAGTGGAATTATGTGGCAGGGTGTGCTGTGCAAATATGTAGTTAATAATTATGTGGTATTGAGTGTACTTGAACTATTTGTAGTGGGATTGTGTGTTATGGAGTGTAATTAAGTGCAATGGTATTTTGTGTTGTGGAGTCGTATGTAGTGGAGTTTAATTACGTGGTGTGCTTTCGAATCTTTTGGCATGATGTGGAATTCTGTGGTGTGATTTGGATGTGTGTGGTGTGTTGTGTAATTGCGTTGAGTTAAATGATCTGGTTTGGTGTTGAATTATGTGGTGTGGATTGGAAATGTGTGTAGTTGAATTGTGTGGCGTGGGGGCATGGAACTATGTGGATAATCAACACTAACTTGTCAAAAGCAGCACACCACAGAAGCAACCACATTCAGCAAGCATGCAAGATGACCTACTCCAAACAGCAAGTATTGAAGAACACACACAGACATGAAAACACACATACAACGCATTCAACTCCACTATCAGAACCATAGCACACTGATCCTCACGTTATTGGTGTGTGCATACCAGAACCATGCAGCAACACTCAGTCCAGGCAGCACAGAGTACTGGTGCAAAACACATTGCAGACAGCTCTGAGCCATGCCACACACACAGTTGAAAAAAACAAAAAGACCAGTAACATAATATAAACAATACATTTCATTCTAAAGATTAAACCTCTTGTTGTTCCAGTGCTTGAATTGGAAATATAGAAGTGAAGGTACTGACTATTTAGAATACCTGTTTGCTCCTGAGAAGGGCCAGTACTCTCCCGTTAAATGTATTGCAGCATTATTAAAAAAAGTGTCAGTATTCTTCCTTTCACATTAAAGAAGTGCAGGAACTCAGTACCAGACATTACCCACACATTTCAGCTGCTAACATGACACAAGTCAAATTGGAACAATATATTGGACAAGGCTTTCCAGTGGAATTGCCTAAAATACATGTTGAAACTGTAAGCCTGGGTTCTGCTTTCTGTTTCTCCAAATTAAACCATACTTTAGATAACGCTTCAGTAATGTTTTGGTTTTTCCTGGGCTCCTCCCTTGGGAGAGCACCACAGCCACATTTAAATTTTTTTTTTTTTAAAGCTTTATTTAGTTTTGAAAAACAAAACAATACAGAGACATTGGCTGTGTGTTCAATAGATAACCAGTGAAGAGATCACTACGACACTTTCGTCCCATACACAATAAATACCACATAATCAAGGCATCGGACCATAGATCCCCATCAACCAACCCATCGTTCCCATCCGCCCGAGCTCAGACATGAAAATCTCGCGCCAAGGACCCATCATTCAATTTCCATGGTCACCCCTATCTTCGACCCACACCCCCGCACCGGTCAATGCCCGCATAAACAACATCACAAGACCCACAGTAAGGAGGACCACCACTCCACATCCATTTCACGACCACCCCACAAGCATAACTCTGGCGCTGTATAGTCTACCTCATTCCCGTGGGCACTATTCCGGAATTTGAGTGTGGCGGGGAAGAACTAGGCAGGTTTGCGATATATGTTTTATAAGGGCCCCAGATGTCCTTGGGTCGCGCCACTGTGGGGAGGAGACTGGAGTAGATCTCGCTATTCGTGCTGCAGGAACCATTTCAGAGAACTGAGAATGTGACTGATGCTGCAATAAATAGTGAAATGATAGAAGAGAAAGGGAGATAGAAAAGAGAAACAGCTGTAGATGGAGAGGCACCAAGAGGAGACAAGAGAGATACATTGAGACAGCGCCAAATCGAGAGAGGGTAAGGACGGCCAGAGAAGCGGAAAGTTAGATACAAAGAGACGTAAACATGGAATGAAGAAGCAATTTTGTCTAATCCTGTGCCCGTGGCATGATATTGTTAGCAAATATGCACAGGTAATGTGCTTAGAGAAAAAAAGAGTAGGCCGTACATTTCTATTAACCCCTTCAGTGCCACGCCCTTTCCCCCTCCTGTGCCGGGCGTTGCATTAGTGGGTGGGGTTCATGACGAGATAGTCTCGTCATGGGCACAGCGCAACCGTGCTCCATGACGAGACTATCTCGTCATGGGCACAGAAGAGGTTAAAGAGAGAAACTTTAATCATTGCTTTCCTTTGCACACTGGGAGTTAACCATACATCTAAATACACTTTTTCAGAAATTCCCTGCCTTTTAAGAAAATGCATTTCCAGTTTTCTATCCATGCCATCTCAAGAATGTAGTCAGATTATATGATACACAGTGAAATGCAATTGTATTAAGTGAATCTTAAATTTTCTCTCTGAGAATAAGTAGATAAATTCAGCTAACATCATGTTTTCCTTCTCACCAATTCACTTTAGGTAGAATGCCTGGCTTCAGAACAGAACACATTTTAAAAAGGGCCAGCTCTTTTAGCCGCCCTTTCAGTGATGCTGTGACCCAGTGTATTTATCTAGCGCTTACTACCTCTGAAAAGGCGTTGAAGATAAAGTGTTGATACCAATGAAATCTTTTTGTGCCACTGTGACCCTTGCGTTGCACCAGAAAAGACCAGAACATTTTCTCGCTACCGTTAAACACTCACATTGGGCTGAGAAACTGATGTGGTGCTGAGAGTAACAGCTGAGTTGTTTATTCTTCGTTCAGGAACCCAAACTGCCTGTCTTTCAAAACGTAGCACCACAAAGCATTGCGTCCGTGTTGGCATCATTACAGTACCAAAATATATTATGTGTTTGTTAGACTGCTGTTCAGTGCCAAAGTGCAAGTGCTCCCTTTGTAAATTGTTATTATGGATTGGTGTTTCCATGATTGGTTTATTTGGTTTACTGTTAAGTCCCTAGTACAGTGCACTGTGTGTGGCAAGGGCATGGGCACCAAATGCTACTAGTGGGCTCGCAGCACTGATTGTGCCACCCACCCAAACCGCTTTGCAACAGAGTCTCAGGCCTGCCATTGCGGTGCCTCTGTGCAGTTTAGTGCTGCCATGTCGACCCGGCAAGTCGACCCACTTGCCAAGCCCTAACCTTCCCTTTTCCTACATGGAAAGTAGGCCCAAGGTACCCCTGTGGGCAGGGTGCAGTGCATATGAAAGATAGGATAGGCCCTGAGGCATTTGGCATGTCCTGGTAGTGAAATTCTGCCAATTTAATTTGTCACTATTGTAAGGCTATCTCTCCCATATGATAGAATGGGGAGTTTGCTCATAACATCTTATGAGTAATACTGCCATGGCAACAAGATAGGAAAATACATTTTGATATGTCTGAACACAGAATGTTAAGATGCATCTTTTAGTGAGGGTGATTTTTACATTCTGGGTTTCAAAATACCACGTTTAGAAAGAAGGTATTTTCTTGCCTAACCGTCCAGTGGGCCTCTGTTAAGTTGTCTATTGACTGTTTGACTTTGGAGTGACAGGGGCTGGGGATGTGTATTCTGTTCATACAGCCACTTGGGAGGGGTAGCTGTGTCCTGCCTTTCCAGGGTGAGTCAGGGATAGGCTGAATAGTCCTGGGCTGCATTCAGAGTATGGGTAGGAGATTTATTTCACACCTCAATGGGCCGCAGATTTTGAGATCACTTCTGGGAATCAAGAGGAACCTTCGCAAAGGAGAAGAGCCGGAGAAACTGAGGAGAAATACTGCCCCTGTACTGTTTGCTGTCTGGGGTTAGCATGCAGTGGCTACTTTCTGCCAAGGAAAGAAGAAGGACTGCTGTGTGCTGTGTCCCCTGCTTGAGGAAGATGTCCAAGGGCATGAAATAGAGCTTGCCCTATGCTCTGAAGTCTCCGGGAAACAAAGACTTCACCCCCAGTCCCCTCTGACCGGATGTGCTGGGCGTTCTGACCTGCTGAGAGGTGCCTGCCACCGTTCTGGACCTCTGGAGCTTCTTTTGGGACTTGAAACTGCAAGAACTGTGAAAATTGACGCATCGCCTGTTTTCAACGCATCACAAGGGTGCGAGAACAATTTTCCAATGCATCGCCACCACAGAAGAATTGACGCAGCGCCTGCTTGCGGCTGAACGGTCTGCCGTACAACGAATCCTGTGCACCATTCTCCGACGTCCGAGATCACTGCACCGATTCTGATGCAGACCTGGTTGGAGCAGAACCAATGCTTCCTACCGGATCGGCACGCAATGCATCAAAGTGCCAAGTCTGTCCCGTTGTTGGGGGATGAAGTAAGAAACAGACACATCACCTCCCCACGCAGTAAGGAACTGACTCATCACCTCCTCTCCGGTAAGGAACCGATGCATCACCTCCCCTGCGCAGCAGTAAGGACCAACACATCACCTCTCCCTGAGCAAGTAACCAACGTATTAACTTCTCTGAGTGTAAGGAACCGATGCATCACCTTCCCTGCGACCCTTTTTGCTTGGCTTTTTCGACGCATCCCAGGCACATTTTCTTGGAACAGAACTGTTTCTACCTTTTAAAAATTACATTTTTATTACTGTATTGTGGAGTTTTATCGTTTTTAGTCATGTTTTGGTTTAGTTAAAGATTACTTATTTTTCTAAAGTGGTGCGGTGTCCATTTGCAGTGTTTTCACTATATTACTGCATGTGTTCACAAATGCTTTACACGCTGCTTCTGAAATAAGCCTGTCTGGTCGTGCCAAGCTACCAAGGGGGTGAGCAGGGCTTATTTTAGAAGTGTATCCCCCTTACCCTGACTATGAAGAAGGGTCCCTACTTGGACAAAGGTACCTACCTCTGCCAACTAAAAACCCCCATTTCTAACATTGGTTGTCAGCAGTGAGGATCTGGACTTGCATTTGTGTCTTACATACACTGATTAGTGTACATTACTGGGAGAGTGCAGACTATCATGTAACCACATACAATTGGTGGAACTTTTTCTTTGGGACTATTTTTATCTTGCAACTGAGAACTGCCAATCTTCATCATGACAAAGCCAGCATCACTTGCATTTGTGGATATTGAGTTTGAAGAGGATAGGGTTGAAACCTACACTGTGTCACAATTGGAAGCTATCTGAAAAACGTTTAAAAATCTCGGTAAGAGGCCTCTCCAGAAAGGAGGAATTCCAAAAGGCGCTGAGGGCCTGGTTGGAGTCAAGAGAAGCCAGTGAGCATTATGAGCAACCTTTGGAGGAGGTGGAGAATTTAGATGGACAGCAGGATAGGCTATTGGGTCTGCCTGTGGGGATGTTACCTTCCCGGGGGAAGGGGGGCAGCAGTGTATCTTCAAAGGAGCTGTCGCCAGCAGAAGAGCTGGAGGACAGGGAAAAAAACAGGATGCATGTATTAGAGCTGACAAAGCTCAGGCTGGGGAACAGAGATAAGGAATTGACATTTCAGAGGGAGAAATTTGCCCTAGAAGGAAACAAGATGCTCTTAGAGCATGAAAGAGGTTTGAGGGAACTGGATCTAAAAGCAAAAAATAAAGAGTCCAATCCCAATGGTTGCAGCGCACCATCAGTATCTGGAGAAGGAAAGGGATACATCCCTAAGGAGGTTATTAAAGATTTTATGCTGCATGAGGACATTGGTCAGTGGTTCAAAGCATATGAGGTAGCGATGAGGTCCTAAAGAATCCCTGACAGAGCCAGGGGAGCAGGGTTGTGGAGCCGCTTCCTAACTGAGGGGAGGGAAACATTGCTAGCATTGCCCACTGAAGATCCGATGTCTTAAGCCCCCATGAAGGAAGTCTTGGTAAGGAACTATGGTTTGAACCCAAAGCTATACAGGAAGAGAAGAAGTAGAGGGCTTGTAAGAAGCTGGAGTCAAGCACTTGGGTGGAGTATGTCTCCTATTTTTGCAGAGCTCCAGATGGATGGGTAAAGGGTAGCCAAGTGAATGATTTTCAGGGGCTCTATGATTTGTTTGCATGGGAGCCCTTGTCAGATAATTGTTTTCCAGAGGTACGCCAGCACTTGATTGCCAGTAGGCTGACTGACCACAGGAAGCTTGCTGTGGAGGTAGACCATTGAGTCAGTACCAGAGTCCAAAAAGGTCATGTGGGAGACTCTGTCAATGGTGGGCAAGGTCCCAAGCAGAAAAGTGGGGGGGACAAGAGTAAACAGAAGGAGTTCCAAAAAGGGCCCCAAAGTAATTCCAAAGTGAACCAAGGGAAAGCTTCCCAGCCTCCCCCTGAAAGGATGCAGTAGCTCCCTGCAGGCAAGCAGGCCCAGAAGGGCCCCCGCATGTTATGCTTGTGGTCAGGTAGGTCACTTCCAGGTGGACCCGAAGTGTTCCGAAAAAATTACCCCTGCACCCACAGGTGCATCTCCCCGGGAGATTGCTAGAGTAGCCTTGGGGGAGGATTCGGGTGCCCAAGAGGGCTTGGGGCCTGCAGAAATGACCCTGATCTCTTTAGGAGACAGTGAGATGGTCCCGAGACCTCATCTGCTTAATAACACTAAAAAATGCTGGCAGTGGGTGACCATCAATGGCCATAGTCTGGAAGCTCTGCGAGACACTGGAGGCAGTGTGACAACTGTCAGTTGTTGGCTAGCGTCTTAGGAGCAGGTGGTCCCCAACACATTCTACCCAGTAGTTGCAGCTGATAATTCGGAGTGCCTCTGCAAAGTGGCACAGGTTCCCTTTGAGTGAAGGGGTACCTTGAAAGTAGCACTGAGGGTTCACTGCTAGAATATAGATGACATAAATATCGATGTTAAAAATATCAAAATAAATATATGGACTACAAAAATATCGACTACTATACCTAAACAGGTAAGGTCAAAAAAATTGAATCAAAAATATCGATGTAAAAAATATGGATGGAAAAAATATCGATTTAAATATATATAAAAATAAAGTATTATATATTAAATATATTCAAGGAAAAAATATTGATTTAAATATATATAAAATAAAATATTATATATTAGATATATTTTAATCAATCAATCAGGGAGTTTTAAGCGCGCTACTCACCAGCGAGGGTCTCAAGGCACTGGGGGGGCGCAGCTCTGGTCAGTCGAAGAGCCAGGTATTGAAGTTCTTCCTAAAGATGTGCAGGGTAGGGGCGCATCTGATGACAATCAGTAGCTTGTTCCATGTCTTGGCCGTGATGTAGGAGAAGGTTCTTCGCAAAACCAAAGGAAATGATGGACGGAGTGTTGAACATTGCAAGCACTCACACCCAGTCAACTGATCTGGTTTTAATCCATCACCGTTCTTTAGCCCACTATGCCACCCCAGTTCAAACATGGCCATATGCAAATCCGTCTGACCCTGTGCCTCATGGGAACAGTCCAGCCCGAACTGCCAAGACATGTCTTCCCTGGACCGGAAACAAGCTTCCTAGGACCGGTTTCTGGCATTTCAGCCGTCTTCAGCCAGGCTTGCTTGAATCCAGTGGCAAAGTGAGCAAGGGACTCACGTCTGAGCATACCCTGCCAACTTATGGCGAAAAAAGCAAAACCAAAGGAAATGATGGACGGAGTGTGGAACATTGCAAGCACTCACCCCCAGTCAACTGATCTGGGTTTAATCCATCACTGTTCTTTAGCCCACTCTGCCACCCCAGTTCAGACATGGCCATATGCAAATCAGTCTGATCCTGTGCCTCATGGGAACAGTCCAGCCCAAACTGTCAAGCCATGTCTTCCCTGGACCGGAAACAAGCTTCCTAGGACCGGTTTCTGGCATTTCAGCCGTCTTCAGCCAGGCTTGCTTGAATCCAGTGGCAAAGTGAGCAAGGGACTCACGTCTGAGCATACCCTGCCAACTTGTGGCGAACAAAGCAAAACCAAAGGAAATGATGGACGGACTGTTGAACATTGCAAGCACTCACCCCCAGTCAACTGATCTGGGTTTAATCCATCACCGTTCTTTAGCCCACTCTGCCACCCCAGTTCAGACATGGCCATATGCAAATCAGTCTGACCCTGTGCCTCATGGGAACAGTCCAGCCTGAACTGCCAAGCCATGTCTTCCCTGGACCGGAAACAAGCTTCCTAGGACCGGTTTCTGGTATTTCAGCCGTCTTCAGCCAGGCTTGCTTGAATCCAGTGGCAAAGTGAGCAAGGGACTCACGTCTGAGCATACCCTGCCAACTTATGGCGAACAAAGCAAAACCAAAGGAAATGATGGACGGAGTGTTGAACATTGCAAGCACTAACCCCCAGTCAACTGATCTGGGTTTAATCCATCACCGTTCTTTAGCCCACTCTGCCACCCCAGTTCAGACATGGCCATATGCAAATCAGTCTGACCCTGTGTCTCATGGGAACAGTCCAGCCCGAACTGCCAAGCCATGTCTTCCCTGGACCGGAAACAAGCTTCCTAGGACCGGTTTCTGGCATTTCAGCCGTCTTCAGCCAGGCTTGCTTGAATCCAGTGGCAAAGTGAGCAAGGGACTCACGTCTGAGCATACCCTGCCAACTTATGGCGAACAAAGCATAACCAAAGGAAATGATGGATGGAGTGTTGAAAATTGCAAGCACTCGCCCCCAGTCAACTGATATGGGTTTAATCCATCACCGTTCCTTAGCCCACTATGCCACCCCAGTTCAGACATGGCCATATGCAAATCAGTCTGACCCTGTGCCTCATGGGAACAGTCCAGCCCGAACTGCCAAGCCATGTCTTCCCTGGACCGGAAACAAGCTTCCTAGGACCGGTTTCTGGCATTTCAGCCGTCTTCAGCCAGGCTTGCTTGTATCCAGTGGCAAAGTGAGCAAGGGACTCACGTCTGACAGGGGGTAAATGTTTTGCCAATGTGCAACATTCCGTCCATCATCTTGTGTGTTTTGCTATTCGCCCTATGTGGGAAGAGTATGCCCAGACGTGGGTCCCGTGCTCACTACGCCACTGGAGTCAAGCTATTTATGAATTTCAATGTGATCGATGTTATATGTACAATTTACATGTGTTTATTTGTAATAGTGATTAAAAAGCCATTGATATCTTCCATAAGGTTGTAGTTGATTTATAAGTGCCTCAGTCATTAACACTGTGTGGGTGTTGTATGGTTCATAAGAAAGGTATACGTGAATGAGAATTGTTGATCTCTTGATTTACCCAAAGGAAAAATTTGTCTTAACCTGTTCCCATGAGGCACAGGGTCAAGACTGATTTGCATATGGCCATGTCGGAACTGGGGTGGCGTGGTGAGCAAAATAACGATGGATTATACCCAGATCTGTGACTGGGGGTAAATGTTTTGCCAATGTGCAACATTCCGTCCATCATCCTGTGTGTTTTACTGTTCGCCCTATGTGGGAAGGATATGCCCAGACGTGGGTCCTGTGCTCACTACGCCACTGGAGTTAAGCTATCCTGGCTGAAGAGGGGTGAAACCCCGAAACCGGTCCTAGGACGCTTGATTCCAGTCCAGGGAAGATATGGCTTGGCAGTTCGGTCTGAACTGTTCCCATGAGGCACAGGGACAAGACTGATTTGCATATGGCCATGTCTGAACTGGGGTGGCGTCATGAGCAAAATAACGATGGATTAAACCCAGATCTGTGACTGGGGGTAAATGTTTTGCCAATGTGCAACATTCCGTCCATCATCTTGTGTGTTTTGCTGTTCGCCCTATGTGGGAAGGGTATACCCAGACGTGGGTCCCGTGCTCACTACGCCACTGGAGTCAAGCTATCCTGGCTGAAGAGAGGTGAAACCCCGAAACCGGTCCTAGGATGCTTGATTCCAGTCCAGGGAAGACATGGCTTGGCAGTTTGGGCTGGACTGTTCCCATGAGGCACAGGGTCAAGACTGATTTGCAAATGGCCATGTCTGAACTGGGGTGGCGTGGTGAGCAAAATAATGATGGATTAAACCCAGATCTGTGACTGGGGGTAAATGTTTTGCCAATGTGCAACATTCCGTCCATCATCTTGTGTGTTTTACTGTTCGCCCTATGTGGGAAGGGTATGCCCAGACGTGGGTCCCGTGCTCACTACGCCACTGGAGTCAAGCTATCCTGGCTGAAGAGGGGTGAAACCCCGAAACTGGTCCTAGGATGCTTGATTCTAGTCCAGGGAAGACATGGCTTGGCAGTTCGGGCTGGACTGTCCCCATGAGGCACGGGGTCAATACTGATTTGCATATGGCCATGTCTGAACTGGGGTGGTGTGGTGAGCAAAATAACGATGGATTAAACCCAGATCTGTGACTGGGGGTAAATGTTTTGCCAATGTGCAACATACCGTCCATCATCTTGTGTGTTTTAAGGTTCTTCCACCAGTTCTTGCTCTGCAGGTGTGCAGGGATTCAGCGAGGTAGGCAGATCGGAGGTTCCTTTTGGGTATGTGGAAGGAGATTCTATTGTTGAGATATTGGGGTCTGGTGTTTTGGAGGCATTTGTAGGCATGGGTGAGTATCTTGAAAGGTACTCTTTTCTCAACGGGGGGCCAGTGGAGGTTACGCAGGTGTTGGGAGATGTGTTCGTGTCGAGGGATGCCGAGGCCAAGTCTGGCTGTGGGGTTCTAAATGGTCTGGAGTTTGTGGAGCAGAGACTTGTTGATTTCGGCGTAGAGGGCGTTTCCATAGTCAAGTCTGCTGGTTATGAGTGCGTGGGTGACGGTCTTCCTTGATTCGGGGGGGATCCATTTGAAGGTCTTTTGGAGGATGCGGAGGGTGTTGAAGCAGGTGGAGGTAACGGCGTTGACCTGTTGGGTCATGGAGAGAGAGGAGTCGAGTACGATGCTGAGGTTTTGGGTGTGGTCAGTGAGGGTGGGGGGCTGCGGAGGGCAGTTGGCCACTGTTGGACTTGGCCCTTCTGGCATGTTCACCCCTGAACTTTTTTGCTTTTTACAGGTGACTTGGTGTGGTGATTTTTGGTTTCTGCGCACTTTCCCTGTGTCCCAGGGTAAAGTGCGTGCGCACTCTGAGTGCATGTGGTGAGATAGGCCTGCCCTCCCATAGGAATGCATGGGGAATGTATGTGTCCCTAGTAGTTCCTGATGCGTGGGGTGTGCAGGCCCGAGTTTGGTATGTGCGGACTCGTGTGATTGAATGCTGCGCGATGATGTGTGCGGCGTGCATGTACCTAGTGTGGAAGTGCCACTTCTAGAAGTGGGCACTTCTGTGTGCAGTGTGTCTGGCGTGTGATTGGCTGGAGCTGGCTGGTGAGCCTGGCTCCAGGAGTCTGGTTGGGTATGCCCCAGTGGTGAGTGTGAGATTAGCATGCTGATGGCTGGGGAGGAGTGCACCTTGGACCTGAATAGGGCAGGGCTTTCCCCACACAATGCTGGCTCCGCCCCCTGTGGTGCGACTGATGACCCTAGCCCTGCCAGTGAATAGAGTGAGGGGCTGAGCACATCAAGGGTGCTCCCCAACCAGCTGCGACTGGTTTTCCCCCTCACCCTGAACCCAGAACAAAGGGTTTTACTGTATAAAAATGGGGCTGTGTCCCCACAGAAACTGTTCTCTGCCAGGATCTTACCTGAGGGGGGCTGCTGCTGCTGCTGGACCAGAGGACCGCCACTTGGACTACCTCCCTGCCTGGAGGCCCAGTGAGCTGGCTCTGGGTCCAGCCTTGCCCCCCACCCCTGCCCTGCTGCATGCAGGGAAGGACTTTGCTGGACTTTTGTTCTTTCCTGCTCCCTAAAGCGCCTGGAAGCGCTTGTATTTTACACATAGCGCTAGGAGCACTTTATTTGGTGCCCCCAGCGCTTCTAGAGCGCTCAGTGTCGCCTCTTTCCAAACGAGGGAATCCCCGGCGTAGGGATTCCCCCCCCTGGGGTGCCGGATTGAGCGGGAGCCCACCCCGCATTGTGGTGTGCTTGCGGGTGCCCACCCCGCGTATTTGAGGATTCCTACGGCGGGTGCCCACCCCGCTGTAGATCGCATCGGCCGCGGGTCCCCACCCCGCTTATAGAGTTATATAGAGTTCTGGGAGCCTACCCCGTGTTGCCGGCGCAGAAAGCTTCCAGGGCCGCCGCGCTGCCCGCGGTGACCCGGAAGCCATCTGGGACGCCCTGATCGTGGGTGGAGCCTGACCGTAACGACCGGAAGCACGTTGGGACCCGGGGAAGCGGACGGGAGCCTACCCCGTGCTTCCCCGAAGAGGACGAGAAGCAGCGCCGGGACTGCCCCAGCCCGCCGCGAGAGAAGTGCTGCGCGAGTGTTGCCGGTCCCGTGACACAGACGACGGAGTCCGGAGGTGAGTGGGGGCCGCAGGAGGGCGATCCTTGTCTGTGAGCCCCGTGAGGCTCCAAGTGCTCTGCATACTTACTCTCGAGCCCCGAGCGGGCTCCAACGTGAACGGGGGCATTTTTGTGAAAGAGTCCCCCGTGTGGGACTCCAACATACAGGGGCATATTTGTTTCGGAGTCCCGTGAGGCTCCAGTACAGAGCCCCATACGGCTCCAACGAGCGGGGGCATTTTTCTTAGTTTCTGAGCGCGAGGCGCTCCAACGAGGCCAGCAGTGGTTGCGCAGAGCGCTCAGAGCGCTCCAACGACGGGGGCATTTCTCTTGTGATTGAGTGGCCCCAGATGGCAGCGGGCCACTCCCACCGTGCCCCACAGAGTTGTTTGGAGCCTGTGAGGCTCTAGGGGGCATTTTGCGTGGCTAGAGCCCAGGAGAGGCTCAACGAGAGCGGCAGATTTGTTTTGAAGGGCACAGTGGTGCCCACGCTCATTCATCCAGCTGCCCAGCACTTAGTGGGCAGCTGCAACGTTTAGGTTGGGATCTTTACGCTTTTGGTTTGCGCAGCCTTACTGGACAGGGCGTCCAGAGCCCCAACAAGGCCAGTTGGCCTAGGGACTGCCACAGATAGTGGCTAATGTGAGTTTTTGCGCCATTGTTCCTTTCCTGCACCTCTGAATGTGTTTATGCGTCATGTGCTTTGCTTTACACCTCTGAATGTATTTTATGCATCCTGTGTTGATGTGCTTAGACCCCTACAGGTAGAGTGATACTTAGGTGGTTGTTTTTCTCCTAGTACAGGTGGTGCTGGTGAGGTCCTGATTCCCTACGCAGAATTTTCCTAAGGTGGTTAGGGTTGCGTAGGTGGTACTTACCTGATACCAGTAGTTACTGGTTGTGTGCTATATATGTTATTTTGTGCAATAGTAATTCTATGTTCTAAGTGCCAAGTTCTAAGAGTGCTAATTTCGGACAGTGGTCCATGTGGCCCTGTCCCCTGTACATATAATCCCTTGTAAATTCTGCCCGTGCCTGTTGGCACATTGTAAAGTGTGTGTTTTTATCTGATGTGTTGTTTAATACAAAGGCTATTTTTATAGAATACCTTGTGTGGAGTTTCCTTTGTGGTGGGCCTTGGGTGTTGTTGCTGGGTGCGCGCGCAAACGCTTTACACATCGCCTCAGGGATAAGCCTGTCTGCTCGTGCCAAGCTACCAAGGGGGTGAGCAAGGGTTATCTTTGGCGTGTAACTTCCTTGCCCTGACTAGAGTGGTGGTTCCTGCCTGACTTTGGCGCAAGCCTTAGCCAACCAGAAATCCCATTTCTAACATTGGTGATCAGCGGTGGGATTTGGACTTGCGTTTGCGCTGTACCGCAGCGGCAACTGGCCGCACTACAAAACTCTGCATTTAGATAAATCACATGGTATAGGGATTATTGTTTTAAGTTTGTTTTTAATTGTCATTTCTTTGGAAATGTGTTTTTGTGCACTGTGAGTTAGGTGTCCCTAGCTCGGGAGGGTAGATCATCCCCCTTAGTGCATTTTGTTTTCTGTATTCACCAGAGGGTGGGATCCAGTGGTGGCAGCGTAATAGTGTCCTGTACATTTGTCCCCCGCCCTGCGCCCAGAGTTGGTACCTGTGTCACGTGGTGGTCAGGTTGAGGAATCAGGGGTGGTAGAAACTACCTTACCAGTCCGAGGGGAGGGTTGTGTGTGGATGAATGGTGTGTGGCACTAGGCAAGTGAGTGTGAGTTCTCTGGGATAGAGCTTGCTGAATCCTTTGTGAATTGTGTACTCCTGTGTTAAACGCAGACCCCTAGGTTCCCAGTGTGATCTTTTCTCTAGAACGTCTGCCAGAATGGAGACTGCTTTGGATCCCAGTGATCTAGTTTATTACAGTATGCAGGAGTTGGAAAGGTTCTGTAGAGAGAGAAACATAGGGGTGAGAGAGTCAGACACTGTGTACGAACTGAGGAACCACATGATTGGATGGCAAGCAGGTGAATGGAAACGTGAGCGCAGTGAGGAAGACAGGGCCCGGGCCTCTCACCTGGAGGGTGGTGGGTCTGTGGGGAGCCCTGAAGATTCAGAAGAAGATGACAGTACCTGGACGCCATTAGAGAGTGAGGACCCCGTGGGTAGGGAGTCTCTTGCTGGGTCCAGCGTAGGAGATAGCGCCTCATCCCTTTCCCTGTCCCCTGAGCACAGTGGTAGTTTTCTGGATTCCCCAGTGAGGGTGGAGTCCAGTGGTGGCAGCGATATAGAGTGCAGTACAGAGAGTCCCATTCCCAGTTCCCCGAGTATGGTACCTGTTTCCCAAGAGGCGGAGTATAGGTTGAAATTCAGGGGCAGTAGGAAACTGTCTCACCAGTCTTGGGAGGAGTTTTTGGAGGGATGTAATGAGGCACTGTCCGATTGGGTGGATCAGAACTCGGAACGTACTTATGACGACCTGTATGATCTGGTTCTCAAAGAACACCTGCTCAGTTGTTGTGTGCCGGGGTTGCGCCAACACCTGTTGGGGTGTGGATTGTCTGAGCCATTTGAGCTTGCAGAAAAAGCAGACCATTGGGAAAGTGCTAGAGGTCCTCTAGTGTCATTAGTGAGTGATTCCAACAATAGTGGGTCAGAGATCCTCCAGCCCAGCGTGGTGGAGGAGGCTCAGTGTAGCCCAGCTAGGTCCCAGGATAGCGAGGAGGGTGTAGGGGCTCACTGCCTGGCTCAGTGGAGCAGGAGTGAGAGGGTGACCGAGGGTCCCCAGACGCCCGAAACCCTGCCTCAGGACTTGGATGGTTTCATGAGGGAACACCAAGTTGGGGACCTAGGCTGTCCTGTTAGTCCACTTGAGGAAGATCTCTTAGTGAGTAGAGGACCTGGAGCGCCTGTAAACAGGGCTCCTGTGGTTCTAGAGTCTGGCAGTACCGCTCCGGTAGGGAGGGTACAGGTGTCCAGCGTGAGGAGTGATTGGGGGATGAGTTCCCCAGTGGAAGGGCCTGTGGGTCAGGGACTACCCAGTTGGGCTAGGATCCCGTGTAGTGACCAGGGTGGCACCACTTCTGTTCTGGGGGATCTCCGCGCACTGTCAGGTGGACAGGGGACGGGAGATCAGCGCCAGACAGACAGTCGCTCGACATATGTGTCATTTGATAGCCTCAGGGGGATGGAGTGTAAGTCCCCAAAAGTCCTGGAGTGCCAGGCGATTATTCCACCAAAGGTTCTAGGCCGGAGGTTGGAAGGCCATGTTCGGGATCAGCCTGACCTGAAGGGTGGGACGTCTGTAATCAGCGTCCCGACCCGTTCTTCTTCCAGAGGTACCGCCCCAGTTGGTAGGGAGCAGGGTTCTGGAAGGGGGTGCAGGGGGTGGGAGAGCCCACCTCTGGCCCCGGTACAACCTGAGGGGTTAAACCCTGGGTTGGAATGGTGTTCTAGGTGTACCCCTCGCCGGAGGAGGAGGAACCCTAGGAGAAGAGGTGGGGGGAGGAGAGCCTTCCCTGAGACTCCTGGTCCGCCTGAGGGTGTAGACCCTAGGCTGGAGAACCAGTGGCAGTCTAGTCCTGTCTTGCAGAGAGGAAGAGTGGAGAATGGCCGCTATGTGCCAGGGGTTACTACCCCCCACTCTGTGATTAGGCAAAGACCGGTGGCACCTGGGTGGCCTAGGGCCTGGTCTTGGCCGCGGACAGCTTGGGAGTACCAGTGGGGTAGCCCAGTTGGTCCAGACAGTGGTGTTAGAAAGAATTCCATGGGTTCACCGTGGCGTAGAACCGGAGGGTGTCCCTGCAGTTGCGGGCCCGCGTCCGTGTTCTATCGCCCCAAGCAGGGAAGTCCATCACGGTGGTGATTGGTCTGCCCTGCGTTTTGGCTGGATGGGGGTTGTGTTGGACTTGGCCCTTCTGGCATGTTCACCCCTGAACTTTTTTGCTTTTTACTGGTGACTTGGTGTGGTGATTTTTGGTTTCTGCGCACTTTCCCTGTGTCCCAGGGTAAAGTGCGTGCGCACTCTGAGTGCATGTGGTGAGATAGGCCTGCCCTCCCATAGGAATGCATGGGGAATGTATGTGTCCCTAGTAGTTCCTGATGCGTGGGGTGTGCAGGCCCGAGTTTGGTATGTGCAGACTCGTGTGATTGAATGCTGTGCGATGATGTGTGCGGCGTGCATGTACCTAGTGTGGAAGTGCCACTTCTAGAAGTGGGCACTTCTGTGTGCAGTGTGTCTGGCGTGTGATTGGCTGGAGCTGGCTGGTGAGCCTGGCTCCAGGAGTCTGGTTGGGTCTGCCCCAGTGGTGAGTGTGAGATTAGCATGCTGATGGCTGGGGAGGAGTGCACCTTGGACCTGAATAGGGCAGGGCTTTCCCCACACAATGCTGGCTCCGCCCCCTGTGGTGCGACTGACGACCCTAGCCCTGCCAGTGAATAGAGTGAGGGGCTGAGCACATCAAGGGTGCTCCCTAACCAGCTTCGACTGGTTTTCCCCCTCACCCTGAACCCAGAACAAAGGGTTTTACTGTATAAAAATGGGGCTGTGTCCCCACAGAAACTGTTCTCTGCCAGGATCTTACCTGAGGGGGGCTGCTGCTGCTGCTGGACCAGAGGACCGCCACTTGGACTACCTCCCTGCCTGGAGGCCCAGTGAGCTGGCTCTGGGTCCAGCCTTGCCCCCCACCCCTGCCCTGCTGCATGCAGGGAAGGACTTTGCTGAACTTTTGTACTTTCCTGCTCCCTAAAGCGCCTGGAAGCGCTTGTATTTTACACATAGCGCTAGGAGCGCTTTATTTGGTGCCCCCAGCGCTTCTAGAGCGCTCAGTGTCGCCTCTTTCCAAACGAGGGAATCCCCGGCGTAGGGATTCCCCCCCCCTGGGGTGCCTGATTGAGCGGGAGCCCACCCCGCATTGTGGTGTGCTTGCGGGTGCCCACCCCGCGTATTTGAGGATTCCTACGGCGGGTGCCCACCCCGCCGTAGATCGCATCGGCCGCGGGTGCCCACCCCGCTTATAGAGTTATATAGAGTTCTGGGAGCCTACCCCGTGTTGCCGGCGCAGAAAACTTCCAGGGCTGCCGCGCTGTCCGCGGTGACCCGGAAGCCGTCTGGGACGCCCTGATCGTGGGCGGAGCCTGACCGTAACGACCGGAAGCGCGTTGGGACCCGGGGAAGCGGACGGGAGCCTACCCCGTGCTTCCCCGAAGAGGACGAGAAGCAGCGCCGGGACTGCCCCAGCCCGCCGCGAGAGAAGTGCTGCAGGAGTGTTGCCGGTCCCGTGACACAGACGACGGAGTCCTGAGGTGAGTGGGGGCCGCAGGAGGGCAATCCTTGTCTGTGAGCCCCGTGAGGCTCCAAGTGCTCTGCATACTTACTCTCGAGCCCCGAGCGGGCTCCAACGTGAAAGGGGGCATTTTTGTGAAAGAGTCCCCCGTGTGGGACTCCAACATACAGGGGCATATTTGTTTCGGAGTCCCGTGAGGCTCCAGTACAGAGCCCCGTAGGGCTCCAACGAGCGGGGGCATTTTTCTTAGTTTCTGAGCGCGAGGCGCTCCAACGAGGCCAGCAGTGGTTGCGCAGAGCGCTCAGAGCGCTCCAACGACGGGGGCATTTCTCTTGTGATTGAGTGGCCCCAGATGGCAGCGAGCCACTCCCACCGTGCCCCACAGAGTTGTTTGGAGCCTGTGAGGCTCTAGGGGGCATTTTGCGTGGCTAGAGCCCAGGAGAGGCTCAACGAGAGCGGCAGATTTGTTTTGAAGGGCACAGTGGTGCCCACGCTCATTCATCCAGCTGCCCAGCACTTAGTGGGCAGCTGCAACGTTTAGGTTGGGATCTTTACGCTTTTGGTTTGCGCAGCCTTACTGGACAGGGCGTCCAGAGCCCCAACAAGGCCAGTTGGCCTAGGGACTGCCACAGATAGTGGCTAATGTGAGTTTTTGCGCCATTGTTCCTTTCCTGCACCTCTGAATGTGTTTATGCGTCATGTGCTTTGCTTTACACCTCTGAATGTATTTTATGCATCCTGTGTTTATGTGCTTAGACCCCTACAGGTAGAGTGATACTTAGGTGGTTGTTTTTCTCCTAGTACAGGTGGTGCTGGTGAGGTCCTGATTCCCTGCGCAGAATTTTCCTAAGGTGGTTAGGGTTGCGTAGGTGGTACTTACCTGATACCAGTAGTTACTGGTTGTGTGCTATATATGTTATTTTGTGCAATAGTAATTCTATGTTCTAAGTGCCAAGTTCTAAGAGTGCTAATTTCGGACAGTGGTCCATGTGGCCCTGTCCCCTGTACATATAATCCCTTGTAAATTCTGCCCGTGCCTGTTGGCACATTGTAAAGTGTGTGTTTTTATCTGATGTGTTGTGTATAATACAAAGGCTATTTTTATAGAATACCTTGTGTGGAGTTTCCTTTGTGGTGGGCCTTGGGTGTTGTTGCTGGGTGCGCGCGCAAACGCTTTACACATCGCCTCAGGGATAAGCCTGTCTGCTCGTGCCAAGCTACCAAGGGGGTGAGCAGGGGTTATCTTTGGCGTGTAACTTCCTTGCCCTGACTAGAGTGGTGGTTTCTGCCTGACTTTGGCGCAAGCCTTAGCCAACCAGAAATCCCATTTCCAACAGCCACCAGTTGTTGTCCCAGGCAGAGGACAAGGGTTCGAGGACAAGGACCTCTGTCTTCTCAGAGTTGAGCTTCAGGCAGCTGCTGCTCATCCAGGATGCAACGTCCTTCACTCCTTGTTGGAAGTTGAGTCTGGTGGTGAGGGGGTCCTTGGTGAGAGAGGATGAGCTGGGTGTCTTCGGAGTAGGACACTATGTTGAATCCGTGCTGTCTGATGTTGGCAGCGAGGGGGGCATGTAGATGTTGAAGAGCATGGGCTGAGAGATGATCCTTGGGGTAGTCCGCAGTTGATCTCTGTGGGTTTGGAGAGGAAAGATGGAAGTCTGATGCTTTGGGCTCTGCTGGTGAGGAAGGAGCGGAGCCAGTCAAGGGCAATTCCCTGCATGCCGGCGTCATGGAGTCTGGCAGTGAGTGTGTGGTGGAAGACGGTGCTGAAGGCTGCAGAGAGGTTGAGAAGGATCAGGGCTGTGGTGTGTCCTTGGTCGAGGAGGGTGTGGGTGTTGTCTGTGGTGGCGAGTAGAGCGGTCTCAGTGCTGTGGTTACTGCAGAATCTGGATTGGAGGGGTCAATGATCGATTTTCTTTGATGAATTTTATTAGTTGGATGATGACGGTCTTCTCGGTGACTTTGGCCATGAAGGGGAGGAGGGAGATGGGTCGGTAGTTCTTGAGGTCTGTGGGATCTGCTGAGGGCTTCTTGAGTAGGGGGTCTGACTTCTGCATGTTTCCAGTCATCAGGAAAGTTGCAAATTTCGAAGGTGGCCTTGATGGTGTGTTTTAGTTCTGGTGTGATGGCAGCGGCGGCTCTGTGGAAGATGTGCAGTGGTCCAATGGGGATCCTGAGTTGATGCGTTTCATGGTCGATGTAGTGTCTTTGGTGGTGACTGGGGTCCAGGAGGGGATGGTGGGCTGGCTGTCATTGCTGGAGGAGGGAGTAGTTTCGGAGTCAGGAGTCTGGTCGTTGAGGTTGTCATAGAGGCCCTTGATTTTCAGATGGAAAGAGAAGCCAAGCTTGTTACAGAGATCCTGGGAAGGGGTGATGTCTATGGTTTCGCTGGGGGGTTTGGTGAACTCCTGGATTATGCTGAAGAGTTCCTTAGAGTTGCTGGAGTTGGCAAGGATCTTGTTCTGGATGAATGTCCTTTTGGTGAATCTGATGCATTGGTGGTATTCTGTCATGGCGCTCATGTAGGCGGTGCGGTCTTCTGAAGATTTGCTGTTTCTCCAGTTCTTCTTGAGATGTCTGCAGGTGTGTCTGGATTCTTAGAGGTCGGTGGTGAACCAGGTGGCCTTTCTGGGTCGCTGTCTGTCGGGGTTATGTAGGGGTGCAAGCTCATCTGCACATTTGGTGATCCATCTGTGGAGTTCTTTGGCTGAGAGGTTGGCGTCGCTCAAGTTGGAAGGGCTAGAGTGGTTGAGGGTGGAGTTGAGGTACTCCTCAGTGACCTTGCTCCAGTTCCTTCGCGGAGGGCGGGATGCAGGTTTGAGTGTGGTGGGTTTGTCAACATGGAAATGTGCGCAGTGGTGGTCTGTCCAGGGGGCTGCGTGGTGTAGCTGAAGTGGGTGTTGTTGTCTCCTGTGAAGATGGGGTTGAGGGTGTGTCCTGCCTTGTGTGTGGGGGTGGTGATGAGTTGTTTCAGTCCAAGGTTGGTGAGGTTGTCCAGGAGGGTGGTGGAGTTGGGGCCGCTGAGGTTGTTGAGGTGGAAGTTAAGGTCTCTGATGAGCATGTTGTCCATGGAGGCGATGGCGTGGGGTGCGTGAGGTCGGCGATGGAAGTGGTGAATACAGTTCGAGGTCTGGGAGGTCTCTAGGCGGGGGTGCCTTGTAGGGTTGTTCTGGGGCTGGTCTGCATCTGGAAATTAAGGTGTTCGGTGGCAGCCAGGCTGTCGCTCGAGCTGAAGGTCCTGAGTCGGCAGGATCTCTTGTGTGCGATGGCAAGTCCTCCTCCTGGGCGGTTGGGTCGGTCCCTCCTCTGGATCTTGTATTTGTCAAGGATGGTGGTGGCAATGTATGGGGAGGAGGTTGAGTTGGTCCTAGTTTCTGTGAAGAATGTGACGAGGCGAGAGGGTGTTGAGGAGAGCCCAGATTTCTACAGTGTGCCATTGCAGGGAGCGCACGTTGAGGAGGATGCACCTCAGGGCTTTGGTGGTGTTGGCATCCGGCGTGGGGGCGGTGGCAGTTGTGGTGTGGAGGGTGGTGAAAGTTTGGCGGCACTGACGGCAGGAGAACTGTCCGTGGGTGGTGTTAGGTGTGGACAGCTGTAAGTTGTTGTGGGGGGGTTGAGTGTGAGGAGGGCAGCTGAGTCATAGTGGTGGGTGGTCGGAGAGCCAGGCTCCCTGATGATGGTTGTGGTCGGATCGCAGAAGGGCGCAGACGGGTTCGCATTTGACGTGCCTTGCCTTCTGCATGCAGCCGCACAACAGCCGCCATTAAACAGGGAGGGGGAGGAAAGAGCAGCTGGTAGGCGGGAACCGGCAGGGGGAGGGGCCACGGGGCAGCGGTGGCGGGTATGGGAAGTGTGCAGAAAACAACAAAAACAAAAACAAAGAAGGACAAGGAAACAAATAACATATCACAAATAAAAATACAGAGGCACAATAACAGTAGGACCGAAAAACAGGCACAATAACAACAGACAGAAAAAGGGGCACAACACAATACAGACAGCAGTGGAACCAGCAGAAGAGCAAGGCTCTCCCACTTGACCACCCGGGATGAGATGCAGGCAGGAGCCTGTGGGTGGAGGAGGGCCTCAAACACCTACCTGCACAGGGCACCGCACAGGGCAACGGCAGCGGCACAACAGAGGAGCAGCAGGGGGAGAGAGCAGGTCTCTGACCATGAGGTTAAATATTAATATTAATTTTAACAAGATAAATGTAATATACATTTTAACAAAATATAACAAATAAATTAAAACAAAGATAAACAGAGAAACATAATAATGTATACATATATATGTATATACTTACTTTAAAATAATTAATTAACAATTACCTTCAATTTATTTTAAAACTTTAAAATAATATTTAAAATATATATAAAAAAAAAAAATATATATATATATATATATATATATATATATATATATATATATATATATATATATATCCCAGCACAACACTTGGCATTTACCCAAGCCTCTTAAACGGCGGGCAACACGGCCGGGACACCACTCCCAACATATCACACACAATCCAGTGTTCCGTTCTTAAAAGAAAACTCACTGGTGCCCTGGCCTCTGTACAAAGACGTATTTTATTCAACGGAAGTCCCTACGCGTTTCGGAGTTTTAATCACTCCTTGTTCACGGGCAGGGATTCAAAGTGCAATTGACTCTTTTAAAGTTACAGCGTCCATTTCCTGTTAACTTTAATATACATAATAAACATGCTATCAACCTCATTTTTGCATTATAAAGATTTTGTTCAAAATTATTTCGTTTATACAAGCAAAGCAGATATTTTTCAATTCAAATATTTGTTTCAAACATTCTACATATTTTATCAACGTATCAGATTCATTATAAAAACGATACGACTTGTCAGCGATGTTATATTTTTGAATAATTGTACCCCAGTGGGTGTTGATCATTCTAATCTAGTATCATTTCAGCTTTCAAAACATACAATATATTCAACTCAAGTGAGCATATGATCCTTCTAGTACAATGTCTTCTTATATACTTTTTCAACATAATACATCTGCTTGTCTGTAATCTGCTTCAATCCTGCAACAAACCAAAATATACATGTTAACTAGATGAACTACTGTGTGAAAAATAATAAATAAAACTTTAAAACCCTTAAAAACATTTGTAGACGAATGCAGTTATGGACAATTTCTTTATCTTAGATATACTGACATTTCCTCATCCTGGTTCAAACCTATCAGGCACATGGTGTATTTGATAATCATTTTTGATTCCATCTTCCTCAATTCTAATGTTCGACTGCCCCCCCTTTCGCTTTGGGGGACACAATCCAACACACAGAACTTGAGAAGGTTTGCATTTTGATTGTGTTTAGAACTAAAATGGCGGGCCACCGGATATTGTTTATCATTTTTATTTACAGCTCTCAAATGTACTAAGATCCTCTTTTTTGCTTTGTGGATGGTACTTCCAATATAAAATTGGTTACATGGACATTTAAGTGCATAAATTGCATATTCTGTATCACAAGTTAAATGCTTCAAGATTTTATATGCCGGTTTTTCATTACATAAGCACACAGATTTACAACTTTGGCTGAATTTACACGCTTTGCATTTGTTACAAGTAAAGAAACCTTGTATAGCATTAGGTTTCTTGGCTTCTTTTATCGTACTTGTCATTAGTACATCTTTCAGAGATTTGGCTTTCCTAAAGGTAATTGAAGGATAGTTACCTATATTTTGTTTGAGATCATCATCAGTCCTTAATACTTCCCAAAATGTATTAAGGCTCTTTCTTACATCCCATGCTTGATTATGATATGTTGTGATAAACCGTATCTGATCATTGGTTTGTACCCTTTCCTTTCTGTTACTAAGAAACATTTCTTCTCTTTCAATTTTAGCTACCTTTTCAATAGCTGAATTAATTGTAGCTTTGCTGTAGCCCCGTTCTAAAAATCTCTGACTCATGATCTTTTCTTCAAGAACATAGTTCTCTTCTGTACTACAATTTCTTTTGGTGCGTAATAGCTCACCAAATGGAATGCTGTGTATCAAATTTTTTGGATGACAACTCTGGGCATGCAACAGACTGTTGCCAGCTGTAGGTTTTCTGAATAATTTACTACTAATCTTATTATTGTGAATTTCCAATCGTAAATCCAAAAACTCAATGGAGCTACTGTTGGTTTCACTAGTAAATTGTAAATTAAATGTATTTTTATTCAGATCAGAAACAAAATCTCGTGCCTGAGTTTCAGTGCCCTTCCAAATGCAAAAGATATCATCAATATATCTTGCCCAGAGGACGACGTGCTCATTATATTGTCTGGTGTTTCTGACAATCTGCTCCTCCCACCAGCCGAGGTAGAGACCTGCAAAGCTGGGGGGCGAAGCAGCTTCCCATTGCTGTTCCCTGGGTCTGTCTGTACATCAGTTTATTAAACAAGAAAAAAATGTTTTTAAGACAGACTGAAAACATTTCTATAATCATTTCTGTATGCAACAAAAATGACAAAGATCTTCCCTTAAGGAAGTGTCTGCATGCATCAATTCCTTTGTTTTGGGGAATACTCGTGTATAAACTGCATACATCCATGCTCATTAATAGGTATCCATCCTCCCAGGTGATATCTTTTTAATGATTTTCAAAAAATCCCCTGTATCTTTAATATAGGATGGTAAACCTTGCACAAGAGGCTGCAGAAAATGGTCAACATATTTTGATATGTTCTCAAGGGAACTTCCTCTTGAGGACACAATCGGTCTCCCTGGCGGAATAGTAGCATTTTGTGTATTTTAGGTAATAAGTATAATACTGGGATTTTAGGATCTTTACATAATAAAAACAAGTATTCATCCCATTCAAGGATGCCTTGATCATGCCAGTCAATTAATTTATCAATCACCTCTTTGTTTGTGTTTTCATAAACATTTTTAGATGTGAGACAATATTTTTCTTTATCTGCAATTGTGTTTGACCTTCCTCTAAATACATCTGGAGAGGCCAGATGACCACATTTCCTCCCTTCTCGGATTTTTTAATTACAATGTCTCTCCGATCTTCTAAACTCTGTAGAGCATCCCTGTGTGTTTTTTTCATATTTTGTACACTATTCAAATCTTTCTTTTCAACTTTCTTCAATTCATTTATCATCCCTTTTTCAAAGCAATTGATTGCATCATTATTGATATAAGGGATAAAAACAGATTTTGGTTTGAAGTGAGTCCCACCACTCATCCCAATGTCAATGTCAGTATTGATTAAGTTTAAAAATGGATCATTAATAAAAGATTCTACATTTCCAAGTTCATGGACCGCATGTAATGTATCAATATCATGTGTTGTCAGCGTTGTGGGATCAACCCTACCACTCTCCACACTTGATACTTTACTGTTTGCAAACCATTTCTTCAATTTCAACTTCCTTATGAAATTGAATAAGTCTATTTGTGTTTCCGTATAATTGAACTTAGATGATAGACAAAAGGACAACCCCATTGATAATACTTCAAGTTCAGTTTTAGTAAAAATATAATTAGAAAGATTTACCACAGTAATTTTCTCTTTCATTTCTTGGCTTTTCTTCCCCTTGTTAGCATTCCCACAGGGTTGTCTTGCAAGCTGTTGTTGACAAGCCTTGGTGTATTTCCTCCTCTTCCTCCGCGCCCACGACCTCTGCCCGGGCTTTCGCTGTTTGCTTGTATATTTTGTGCTCTTCCTTTTGCCATTAACGTGAATTCCATTAAAATTCGATCTTTTACCACATTTAGTTCAGGAGGGTCACTGTTATCACTGTCTGTAGTAACAGGGATATTTATCTCTTTTTCTATCTTACTGACTTGTATTTGCCAATATGCATGCCACCTCACTCGAGGAATACTTCAGTGAACTTCATGTACCAGCAGGCCATGTGAGTGGCCATGCCCACTGGGGCAGGTACTTTGCTTAAATATGGGAGCACTTCATCATTGTGCGATTTTGCTGAACAGAGCCTGTGATGAAGGTCAGGAGCCCGAAACGCGTTGGCCATTAAGAACTGTTTTTGGCATCTTTCCTGTACATGCTGCAGTCCGCGTTTGAATAAAAGAACAGCATTACCTACCTGGGTGGGCTCCCTCGTTTGAGGGCAACGTCTTTGTTTGTATATATATATATATATATATATATATATATATATATATATATATATATATATATATATATATATATATATATATATATATATATATATATATATATATATATATATATAATAAATTAAAACATTAAACTAATAAAAAATATTCAAACTTACATTTTCCAATACAACTAGTGCAACAGTAGGGACAGTGTTGGATATCAAAATTATTACATTTACTATTCCAACTCCAGTGAGTGCAACAGTAGGGAAAGTGTGGGATATTGGAGGGGTAAAAATGACTATTCTCGTTCAACCGTGGCCCAATGCCTCAACTTAAATATGATACTCAATAAATGCACGGTTGCGCGTCCAGGTTCCATTTATCTAGCCTTCATGGACCTGACTTCCGCATTTGACTGCGTGAATAGGGTAAAACTGTGGCAGTCCATGAAGGACATTGGGGTTGATAGCAATATTGTCTATTTTCTGGAGGATCTCCACAGGGAAACTACGGCCAATGTCAGGTTTTCGCAGAACCTTTGCATATCATGGGATTTTGATATAAGAAGAGGTGTACGTCAAGGGTGTATTTTGGCCCCCTTATTGTTTAAACTCTATATTAACGATCTAGATAAAGCCCTTTTATCCACAGGGGTAGATTATCCGCATGATGCAGTTCTTATATCAAGACTTTATGTCGGAACGAGATTTATCTATTAATAATTCAAAATTCTACGTCATGCAAGTGGGGACTCGCACAAAAAAAAATTTCAATTCAGGGTAGGTCTCGCCAAGGTACCTCGCACAGATGTCTTTTTACATCTGGGGGTCTTACTGGATGAGCAGATTAGTTGGGGACCATTAAAGCAAAGAAAGAAGGGGGATCTGGTACGGGTGAACGCAGCATCTTTAATTTTTCCTCTAAACTAGGAAATAGACCTATTGCCGCCCTGTTGAAGATCTACCAAGCCAGGAGCGTACCCACAGCCTCCTACAGGTGAGAAATAGGGGGGCATGCCTCCTCTGATATTTTACAGGTGGTTGAGAATACTTGTCTGAAGTGCCTGTTGGGTGTTCCCAGTGATATGTCAAACTTGGTGGTACACAAGGAGCTGGGGTGCCTTTTTTAAGTGATACCATGGCACTTCGCCCCCTAATGTTCTGGCTAAACACTTGGTTAAACGAGGGACTGATGCTGAGCCAGCTGATCTTAAAAGATTGTATGTCCCTCGATTATGCACTTAGTATACCTTGGCTCAGAAATATTAGCAGCAGTTTCGAAAAGTTATGACGAGTCGAATCATATACCAACCCTGAACTAATAACCAAAAACGATTTGGGGATAATAAGGGAGTCCTTTAGCAGTCTAAGGAAACTGGAAAGGGAGGAGCTGGAACTGCGGAAACCTAGTGTCGGCAAATTCATAATGTTAAAAACAACTCCATCAGCCGATCCTTAACTTCTGGGGTTTTTATCCGTTTATGAACGGTTTTTACTGACCAGGTTTCGCCTGGACATTTTTCATCTTCTGCTTGCCATACCCAGGAGGAGCAGAAGAGGTCAGTTGTTAACACCCTGTGGCTGCGACGGAGAGTCTCCACAGGACTTGCTATATTTTATGTTATCTTGCAAATTTTTGTGAGGTCCTCAGAAGTTTTTTCTAGTTCCAATTTTAAATAAGATGAATTTTCTTCATCGTTGGTTACCTGAAATCCGCGGTAAAGTCGAGGGCTTGTCTTGACTAAAAAACCTAGAAGAGTCAGGGTTCAAATGCATCTCTTATGAAATATATGTTTTTGTGGGTCGAGACAACTTCACTGGAGAGCGTTATTCAAAGGGGGAGACTTTTTGTATCTGAACCTTGTATTTTAATGTTATAGAGTATCTTGGGTCGTTGAGCAATGTATTTTAAATTTATTGTATTGATATTTTATGAACTCATGCTATTTTATGTAATTTTGACGTATTTCTAACTTTTATGGTTTTATATCTATGAAATCAAATAAAGTTGAATTGATTGATTGATTGATTGATTGACTATTCTCATTCCAAAAAATATTACTATTCCCACTCCAAATAATGCAACAGTAGGGAAAATGTTGGATAGCAAAGGGGTAAAAGTGACTATTCCCACTCCAAAGGGTGCAACAGTAGGGAAAGTGTTGGATAGCAGCGGGGTACACATGACTATTCCCACTCCAAAGTGTGCAACAGTAGGGAAAGGGTTGGATAGCATAGAGGTAAAAAGTACTATTCCCACTCCAGTGAGAGCAACAGTAGGGAAAGTGTTGGATAGCTGTGGGGAAACCATTACTATTCCCAGTCCAAAGCGTGCAACAGTAGGAGAAGTGTTGGATAGCGAAGGGGTAAAAATGACTATTCCCACTCCAAAGAGTGCAACAGTAGGGAAAGTGTTGGATAACGAAGGGGTAAAAATGACTATTCCCACACCAAAGGGTGCAACAGTAGGGAAAGTGTTGGATAGCAGAGGGGTACACATGACTATTCCCACTCCAAAGTGTGCAACAGTAGGGAAAGGGTTGGATAGCATAGAGGTAAAAAGTACTATTCCCACTCCAGTGAGAGCAACAGTAGGGAAAGTGTTGGATAGCTGAGGGAAAACCATTACTATTCCCAGTCCAAAGCGTGCAACAGTAGGAGAAGTGTTGGATAGTGAAGGGGTAAAAATGACTATTCCCACTCCAAAGAGTGCAACAGTAGGGAAAGTGTTGGATAACGAAGGGGTAAAAATGACTATTCCCACACCAAAGAGTGCAACAGTAGAGAAAGTGTTGGATAGCGGAGGGGTAAAAATACTATTCCCTCTTCAAAGAGTGCAACAGTAGGAAAAGTGTTGGATAGCTGAGGGGTAAAAATTACTATACCCACTTCAGTGAGAGCAACAGTAGGGAAAGTGTTGGATAGCGAGGGGGAAAAAATTACTATTCCCACTCCAAAGAGTGCAACAGTAGGAAAAGTGTTGGATAATGGAGGGGTAAAAATTACTATTCCCAATCCACTGAATGAAACAGTAGAATAACTGTTGGATAGCACAGAGGTACAAACTATCGGGTCTATTACACCGCCTGATGGGCGGTGGCGATCCGCCCGCCATTATAATAGACCCCTTAATTTTTACAAATGATAAACACTTTGAAATTTTTAAAATCAATATTACTTACCTTAAGTCGATATTATTGACCACGATATTCTTGCTGTTGATATTTCTGAGCCACAATATTTGCAACTCGATATTTGTGCAACTCGATATTTGTGATTCGATATTCTGTCTCTGCACCATCTGTGAGGCCAGCCATGCCTGTTAACTGTCTGGTAGGCAACGTTCTGGAGAGTTCGCTCTGGGAGAAGGTGGAGCATAAGTCTTATTTGGAGTTGCTGGGTCTGCCTGAGCGGGCATGTGTGACCACTCTGTCTAGTGCAGCTGGTAAGGGCAATCAAGAGGACCTGGAGCCTGAGACAGTGGCCCAGGTGCCTGCCAGAAAGATAAGAGGCAGAGGCACAGGAAACTGGCCCCCGAACTTCCTATGGTCCAGGAGGAAGCAACCCTTGATGCAGATGCCTTGGAGACTACAGGGGAGCAAGTGGCCAAACCCAGGGACCTGCCTGAGCTGACCCATTGGCAGCAGGAGCAGGAGGGGGGCCCTCCAGGGAGGAATTCTGTCAGGAGCAGCAGAAATGCCCTTCTCTTGTTGGTTTGAGGCAGCAGACTGCAATCCAGGCAGCAGGTGATCAGTCTGGATCACAGTGGATTTACTGGGAGAATGGTCTCCTGTATAGTGAGCCTAAGGCTGCTGAAAATGAGTCCGCCTGTGTGCTGGTGGTACCTCAGCACTTCAGAGCCTTCATACTGGGGCTGGCTCATGATGTGCCTTCGGCAGGGCATTTGGGGCAAGATAAAGTCCTTTGGAAGGCGTGCCACCCACTTTTACAGCCCCCAAATGCCTAAGAACTCTGACACACATTATAGGTCTTGCAAGACTTGCCAGGCAAGAAGTAAGAATGGGAGGAAGTGCAAGGCTCCTCTCCAACATTTCCCTGTAGTCAGCACCACTTTTGAGAGGGTGGGTATTTACAATGTGGGGCCGCTGGATCCCAAGACAGCCATGGGCAACAGGTTCATGCTGGTTTGGGTGGCCATGCCACCGATAGCCCAAGGCCATCCCTCTCCGGACCGTGACGGCCCCTGTGGTGGTTTGAGTGTTGATGGGGATCCTCTCCTGTGTGAGGTTCCCCAGAGAGGTGGTGTCTGACCGGGGTACCAACTTCATAACCAAGGATATGAAGTCCCTGTGGCAGGAGTGCGGTGTTACCTACAAGTTTACCACTCACTACCACCCCTAAGGTAATGGGCTGGTTGAGAGAGGCCATGATTATGGGTATTGGTGAACTCATGAGGCGTAAGTGGGACATTCTCTTACCATGCATATTGTTTGCATACAGGGAGGTACTGCAGAAGTCCTTAGGGTTCAGTCCCTTTGAGCTCCTGTATGGCCATCCTGTAAAAGGACCTCTAAGTCTGGTCAAAGAAAGCTGGGAGAAAGCTCCCAGTAGACCACCTCAGGATATATATATATAGCTACATGCTGGCCTTCAGGAACCAGACTAAGAGCTTCAGGCAACTTGCTCAGGTGAATCTGGAAGCCAGCCAGGAAGAGATGAAACTGTGGTATGAGCAGAATGCCACTCTGATTGAGTTTCAGCCTGGTCAAAAAGTATGGGTCATGGCCCCAGTGGATCATTGCTCGCTCAATGGTAAGTGGACTAGGCCATTTGAGGTGGTGGAGCGCAAGAGTAAAGTCACCTACCTGGTGGACTTGCAGTCTCCAAGGAACCCTTTGCGGGTTCTGCATGTGAACCGCCTTAAACCCTACTTGGAGAGGTACGAAGTGGGCATGCTCCTAGCAACAGATGCTGGAATGGAGCAGGAGACGGAGCCTCTTCCTGGTGTCCTGTCTGCTAAGGAACATGATGGGTCAGTGGACGATGTAACCCTCTCCCCCGTCATGACCCCTGAAAAACAGAGTGACTGCCGCCAACTGTTGGAACAGTTTGCTACTCTGTTCTCCCCGACCCCTGGTGTCACTCAGTGGTGTGTCCATGATGTGGCCACTGGGGATAGTCTTCCTGTGAAGCACAAGATTTATAGAGTGACTGACAGGGTCAAGATTTGCATAAAGGAGGAGGTCTCAGAGATGTTAGCGCTAGGGGTGAATGAGCCCTCAAACAGTCCTTGGGCCAGCCCAGTGGTCTTGGTCCCAAAGGCTGCCGCACCTGGTGCCACGCCAGAACTCCGGTTCTGTGTAGACCACCGAGGGCACAATTTAGTCACCAGGACTGATGCACACCCCATCCCCAGAGCTGATGAGATCATAGATTGGTTGGGAGCTGCCAAGTTCCTTAGTACATTTTACTTAACGTCTGGATACTAGCAGATTGCCTTAACTGAGGGGGCCAAGGAGAGGTCTGCATTTTCAACCCCAGAGGGGCACTGTCAATTCCGGGTGATTCCCTTTGGGTTGAAGAATGCCCCTGCCACCTTTCAGATGTTGGTCAACCAGGTGTTGACTTGACTGGAGTATTTAAGTGCCGCCTACCTGGATGACATCAGTGTGTTCAGTGCCACTTGGGAACAACATCTGCAGGCCTTTCGATCAAGGCAAGCAAGTGCCAGATTGGGCAGGGTTCAGTGGTGTACTTAGGACACCAAGTAGGAAGCAGCCAGGTGGTGTCCCTACATCCTAGGATTGACACCATTCTGTCTTGGGAACCCCCAAGACCCAGACAGAGGTGAAAGCCTTTTTAGGCCTCACCAGATAACACAGGAGATTTTTAAGGGGTATGGCACTATTGTTGTCCCCTTGACAAAGCTGACTTCCAGGAAACAGCCCAGGAAGGTGAACTGGACTGGCGCCTGCCAAAAAGCTATTTATGCCTTGAAATATGCCATGTGCACGGCGCCCGTGCTCAAGGCACCCAACTTCCACAGGAATTTGTGGTGCAGACAGATGCTTCAGACATGGTGTGGGGGCTGTGCTCTCACAGCTGAATGAGGAGGGCCTATACTAGGGGTGGGCGGAATTTGCGATATTAACTATCGCAATTTATCGCGAAAATGCGGAAAATCTCCGCAAACATGCCGGAAATATCGCGAAGACGCTGAAGTTTTTTTCCCGCCTGTTCGCGGTATTTTTTGCGTGATCGCGGGTCGGCAACTTAACCATGCGGTTGCTCACGGGCGCGGCCATCTTGTTTTCACTTGTCCCGCCCTTTCGCGATGCTTACTTCCTGTTCCGGGTCGCGCAATGCATGTTCGCGCCCGTTTGCGGTAGTTATTTCCTGTTTGCGACTGCTTTTACTTGATCGCGTTGCTTTTTGCTTGCTCGGGGAGAAAATATTGCGCAAACTTGCGCACGTGGTCGCAATGGGCGCGGCCATCTTGTTTTTCACTCTATTGCATGGTTCTGGGGCCTGATTTTGAATCCTCCCAATCCTTTGTTTATAGACACTTTTTTTGGTTCTTTCTTGCTTATTATTTCTCTAACTATTTTCCTGCTTCTATATTTTTTGTTTTTGTCTACTTTTTTTTTGTTCTTTAGCTACTTTTTCTCTCTTTCTATTGCCTGCTATTTATTTCCTTTACTCCTTTATTTTTTTACCTTTTCTTTCCCGCCCCGTCCCCAGAACCATGTCTAAGGGTAGGGCTATTCGCCGTCGCAGCCAGAGCCGCGACCGCCTTCCATGCGGAAGGCGGCGCCCACAAGGGGTGCAGGCACGGGCCTTATTTGGGGAGGTGGAGTTGGCTGCACTAATTTTCTTTGTGCAGCGCCACCTCCCCTCAACCCTGGCAGCAGGTGGCAGGCCTGGGTCCGGGTACGGCCTCCGGGAGCATCAGCAGCGGTGGGGGAAGGTGCGCCGGGCAGTGTCACGCTTCTCTGGTGTCCGGCGCACCCAGGCGCAGCTGACGCACCGGTGGTCCGACATCCTGGACCGTGAGCAGGACCTGCTAGGAGTGGAGGTCCAGGGGCTTGGTGAGTACCTATTTAATTATTACAACTTTGTGTCTGTTCTTCTGCTCTGTGTTATATATTGCGAATATCTTTTTTTCCTTCCAACCAGCTAGAATGTTGCTGCTTACAATACATTCCAGGTTAATAACGTTTAAAAGTCTTCTGTGATTATGACACAGGTGCTCTTCTGCGCTACTACTAATCTTACTTGTTTGCACCTTTGCGTTTGCGCTTGCTTAGCGTGATTCTTTACGAGTTTATTTTAGAGAAATTAAGTTACGTAATGCTACAGTGACTCTAGTCCACTCCTTACTTTATCCTGTCACTAATAGATAGGGGCGGATTGATACTTAGGTTTAGGTACTTTGTATGAGCTTCAAATTTGTTAGTGGTATGCGTGATGCCCCCTCACTCAATTACGTGACGTGCTGCTAGTACGGCAGTCTATATTAGAACCTTTTCTAGTTTGTTTAATGAGTGGTGGTAGGCTTAGCAGTTAGCACTAGCAGATCAGCATCAATCAGTCAAACCAAAAATTTGGTGTATACAAAAAATGTAGTCATGTGTCCTCCATGATTTGACCATATGCATTGTTGAGGAATACAGTGGAAATGCATACTTAATGTACAATTGGCATGCCTGGAATAGGTGGACTAGGTTGAGTGGTACGTTGTACTTAGGCTTAGTTGTAACTTAGTATTCTGGAATCAGAATGGAAGACTGGATTACTGTTGAAAATAGAACTGCGAATCCCCGATATTACTTGTTGACCAGATGAGATCGGTCAATTTAGTTATTGCAATTGTTGTTTAAGTGTTTTTTGACCGTTGTTGAAAAATATTGTATTTGTTTGACACCATCCATCAATGTTTGTCTCTTTCTTATATCTTTCCTGTTCATCAGCACCCAGGGGCAGACAGACAGGGAGTGGGCAGTCGGCGGGACAGTCAGAACACCACCAGGAGGACACCGCTGAGGGCTCATCTGCTGGCTCCAGTAAGTCTTCTTGTTTTTAATAATATTTCTTATTCCATAACTTTTACTGCCCCATATTTTTCACGAACTATTGTTTGTTTCCAAATGCTATTTTTTTACCACCAATTATCCTTCGATCTGTACGGTTTCAAAATCTTATCCCTGCCTCCGCTAAGATGACTCTCAGTACTACTACTACTACATACTATCAGTCTGTCTGTACTGTAGTAGCTAGTCTTGCCCAGTTGGCCAGTGCCACTCTTTATGTGAAAGGTTGTAATATAAAACTCATATTCACCAGTAGCTCGAGCCATTGAGTTCAATCCTTTGGGTCGTCGTCTTGTACTACTTTTACTCTTATTGATCTTGTGTCTTTGTTAATCTTGAGGCTTTGAAAATTCACAGCAACAACAGCCCTACCAGATTTATTACTATTTTGATATGATAGCCTATAGGACATACTACTACTGTTGTAGGGATCTTGCACATACACAGACATTTGCACCAGAAAATAAGATGTCGGTGATGGTAGGTTGGGCCTTCCTCGCACAACTCAATCAGAAATTCCGCACCCACCACAATTCCACTGCTTGACTGTAGTACTGTCTTGTCATAACTATTAGGTCTCGGAACCCTTCCCCCAAGATACCCAACAAGTAGACAGCCCAGAACATAACACACCCAACCTCTCAGTCATGGAAGCAATGCACATGCACTCCCTTACTTTAATTTGCTCACTCGTGTAAGTTAGTCCACACCAAATACCACCAAGTCTATGTAAGTTCAAAATGTTTATTTCAATTTGAGAAGCTCTGTACACTATTTTATTATAAAATGCAGCACCAACCGGAAAATCAATAACATTAAAACAATATACATTGTTACAATTATACAGTTGGGAATTAAATCATGATAACTGAACAGTGGTGGAAGGCAGCACCACCATCCCCTAGGAATTTAGTTTATATAAATTTATAAATGAAGATGTGAGTGAAGGGACCCCTCACTTTAGAAAAACCTAGTACTGGTAGTTGTTGCATCATTCAGAAGCTCTGGTTCGTAGAAGAGAATCTTCCGTCTGTAATGCGAAAAATGAAATGGTGTGCGTTAGTATATTGCAACTTGCAAGTATTTCTCAGCCGTGCCAAAAAGTGTAGCATTTATGGATAAGCAATATGGACTAACAGTAACAGTAGTACACCAGTACTTCCTAAAAAAGTGGCTTGTTAATGTTTTTGTTGACCGCTTGTACGCAGCGCGTAGACTAGACAGTAGCAGTGTGAGGCCGGTCATGTGGGCTCAGAGGTGTCTTATGCAAGAAGCTGCAAGGTAACGTCACATGTGCAAAAATAAAAGACACTAAGGTAAAATGGTAGCATGGCTAGGGCTAATTAAGTAAAGGCTACAATGATCATATATAACTATTAGTGTCTAACCTACTACTACCTGATTTGTACTAGTGATGTATGTTAGTATTAACTCATATTTCAACCTTGCTACTGATCAATAGGGGGGAGGTGTATATGACGCCTAATAAATGTGTAATGTTTTCTAGGCGCACTACCGACCACCATTGCCGGGGCCAGCGAAGGCGACGCGGAGGGCGAGGATGCGGCAGTGGCAGCAGATAGCAACGGAGCGGTAGGGGGAGTGGCAGCACCAGTGGCAGGCGGTGGTAAGTTAGATTCATAATCCTTAACTATTGTTGAACTTGACAGTACACTCACTGCAAGGGTGTACTGTATGTATATGTATACTGTACAATTGTGACTTAGGGCCCCATTAGGATCGTGGGCGTATTGCCACCGCCGGGCCGGCTGGAATTCACTGCCGACACCGCAGGGGCAAACCTCCCGCCATCCCTGTAGAAAATATTCAGACCCCCCACATGTCGACCAGGCGGAAAAGGGTTCAATATGGCGGTGGTGTCTCTCTGAACACACCGCCAGCCATATAATCTGCATTTTGGAATGCCTTTGCGTGGCGGCATCGCCGTCCGCCACGGAAAGGCATGCAGACATTGCAGAGTATGCTTGGGGGCCCCCATGGAGGGTACCTACCTATGCTATGGTACCCCCCCACCTTTCAAAGCAAAACGTGACAGGTTCCGTGCGGGGCCCATCATGTTGTGCTTGGAAAAGCAGCACAACATCTATTTTTAGCATTGCTTTCGGCAACGCCAACATGAATGTAAAAAAACCAGGATGCGCCCGCCACTGTGCCGGGCGCATCATCCTAATTAATTGTCCCCACGGGGCCCCCACCCTTTTTAGCGTGAGGATGGCGGGCGGACAAAGTCCGCCCGCTATCCGATGTCGTAAGTAAGTATGAGTTGTTGGGGACGTTTGAAAAGTGAACTAGAAGACTAGAATTCCCTTTAATTGGCATAGGAGTGGGAGTAGTGAGTAACCAATGGCCTCATCTATCTGATTTCAACTCCGCTTTGAAAGTTTTATGGAGAAGAGCACCTGGTGCACTGTTCAACTAAAAAGTGAAAGACGGGTGGAAGGAAGAAGGACGGGCGAGATTTAAAATGTTATGTACTACTGTGCTTTATAGTGCTACTCTACCATGCCACTATGTGTATAAATAATTAACTTGTCTTACTGCTTTTCTAAGAGTATATTTTACAATTGTCTTGTTTTTTTCTTTTTGATACACAGCTACTCCGAAACAAAATAGCAAGGAGTTGGCCGCCAAGGCACAGCGCCGGAAGCTGGAGGCAATCCAGCGGGAATACCGGCGGCTGGTGGTCCTAGCCGAGGAGGAGGAGGAGACTGCGGCAGCAATTGTTCAAGCCTCCTCCAGTGCCCCGGGCCCCAGCCACCGCCTCCAGCGGTACGGCGCCACCGTCTGGCGGCTCCCCGCCGCCACCGTAGTGCCATCTCCGGTGCCCCCCCCCACTGTGGCTGCAACTGCCGCGCCCTTAGACGCCGCGTCGCCCGTTTAGAGGGCCAGATGCGTGTCCTCCTTGAGTCCCGCCCCACCACTTAGTCCCTGTCATCCTGTTCTGCCCCTTTTTTAATTCTTGTTTGGGTGGGTGGGTGGGAACTTGTTTGGGCGTTACAGACTTTTTTCTCCTATGGACATTGGTTGGGGTTAGGGAGGGGGGTGGGTCAGCTTTTGTGTGTTTAGTTTATTTTTGTTAGGGTAAATTAAATATATTTTCCTATGTTACATGCAATTTTGTTAATGTTTTGTAGGTGGGGTAACTGTTTTACATCACACTGTTTCCTTGCTGGTGCATGGCCGCCCATAGCCTGTGTTTGATTTAAATATTTGGCTGACTGTATAAGACACAAACAGATAGATGCGACACACCTCACTCATTGACTTGTCCTTCTAGTACTTTCAGTCTGTCCTCTAGTCTATGCATTCTTTGGACTGGTGTGTGAAAATGAAATCATTGACAACATGTCCATTATTAATTCTGCCTCCCCCAAACTTCTCTCTTACCGGTGCTTGATGTTTATGTCCAACTGTGGCACAGTACTGGCTGCATGGTGAAGATGGTTTCCTTTTTCATACCTGCCATGATTGGGGTGGTGGTGGTGGTGGTAGCATAGTAGTAGTAGTAGACACTGGCAGGTCGGCAGTGTTGGCCCTTCTGGCAGGTTCACCCCTGAAACTTTTTGCTTTTTACTGGTGACCTGGTGGTAGTGATTTTTGGTTTCTGCGCACTTTACCACTGTGTCCCAGGGTAAAGTGCGTGCATGTAGTGAGGTTGGCCTGTCCTCCCATAGGAATGCATGGGGGAATGTATGTGTCCCTGGTAGTTCCTGATGCGTGGGGAGTGCAGGTACGAGTTTGGTATGTACGGACTCGTGTGATAAAATGCTGCGCAATGATGTGTGCGGTGTCCAGGTAGCTAGTGTGGAAGTGCCACTTCTAGACGCTGGCATGAATGTGCAGTGACTGCCTGTCGCGTGATTGGCTGGCTGAGGTCATGTGACGGGCTAGGGAATCCCCAGAGTCAGGAGGAGTCACCCAGTGGTGAATGGGGAGATCAGCAGCCAGATGGGTGAGAGGAGTACACCAAGGACCTGAATAGGGCTGGGCTTTCCCCACACAATGCTGGCCCCGTCCCCTGTGGTTCGACTGATGACCCTGGCCTGTTCTCTGAATAGGGAGAGGAGCTGAGCAAAACAAAGTGCTCAGGAACCAGTTGTAACTGGTTCGCCCCTCCCCTGCACCTTGAAACAAAGGTAAACCTGTGTATAAAATGGGGCTGTGACCCCAAGTAAAATGCTCTCATCCAGGATCCTATCTGAGGGGGGCTGCTGCTGCTGCTGGAGGCCAGGAGGAACCGCCACTTGGGAGTGCCTTCCTGCCTGGAGGGCCCAGTGAGCTGGCCCCTGGTCCAGCCTTGCCCCCCCTGCCTACCTCCCTGAACTTTGCCAGGACTTTGCTGGACCTTGCTCAAAGTGCCTGGGAAGCGCTGTCTCTTTCCTTACCAGGGAGCACCTGCATTATGGCCAGCAGTGCGGAGCTGCGATACTTAGCGAGGGAACCCCTGCATGGGATTCCCCGCTTTGCTGCCGTGCTGTGAAGCGGGTGCCCACCCCGCATTGTGGTGCTCGAGCGGGAGCCTACCCCGCTTTATTGGAGAGTTAATATCCCTAGCGGGTGCCCACCCCGCCAGGGACTTTGCCACTTTTGTTTTCATCCCCCTAGCAGGTGCCCACCCCGCATCACCGTGATTGAAAATCACCGCCGCAGGCCCGGACTCGCCGCCTCGTCATCTCCCTGCCGCCCTGGGATTGGTCCAGCGGGAGGGAGTGTTGCCCACGTGACCAGGGCCTCAAAGGAGGAAGCGCGCTCTGATTACAGGAAGCAGACGGGAGCCTACCCCGCGCTTCCCTGAGGGGAGAACAGAGAGCGAGACAACCAGCTGCAGCGTCGCTGCTGACCGCCCGGAGTGCTGCCGGTCCCGGAGAAGTGGGAGGACGACACTGCAGAGAACCGGTAAGTGGGGGGGTGTCCCCGCCGGTCTCTCCTCCGCGCTGTGCTGGTTTAAGAGCCCCGAGAGGGCTCCAACTGCGAGGGGGCATTTCTGTCGTGCCTACACAAGGCACGGGGGCCGTACGAGTGTCGGGCGGCCCCGGAAGGCAGCGGGCCGCCCCAACGTGTTCCCGAGCCCCAAGGCTCCACCTACGGGGGCATTTTCCTTTTGTGAGAAGAGCGGCCCCGGAAGGCAGCGGGCCGCTCCACCGTTTTGGGGCGTATTTGTTTTAGAGCGCTAGGCGCTCCAGCATAACTGGGCATTTGTTGACTGGTAAGAGCGGCCCCGGAAGGCAGCGGGCCGCTCAAACGTTGCCCCCACATTTGGTCCAGAGCCCACGAGGCTCCCACACCGGGCATTGTTTGTTTCAGAGCGCTCGGGCGCTCCAACGTTGGGGGCACATTGTTCTTGAGGCACGAATGCTCTAGGGGGCATTTCTTGTGGTTAAAGCCCAGAGAGGCTCCACGTGACTGCTATATTTGTTTTAAAAGGCACAGTGGTGCCCACGCTCATTTTCCCAGCTGCCCAGCACTTAGTGGGCAGCTGCAACGTTTAGGTTGTGCCTTATGCGCCCTGGTTTGCGCAACCTGCGCAGTCGCGCCCTGACTTTGCTGGATATTGGGCCTGTCTGCACCCCTGCGAGGCCAGGTTCGCCTGGGGACAGTTGTGCTGTGTGTGCCCTCACCTAGGGTGCATGGTTATTGTCGCAGGTGTTTTTATGAGTCATGTGCCTTGTTTTACACCGCTGAATGTATGTTATGCATCATGTGTTTTCCTTCCCTACACCTCTGAATGTGTTCTGATGCATCATGTGTAATGTGCTACAGGTATTATGATACTTAGGTGGTTGTTTTTCTCCTAGTACAGGTGGTGCTAGTGAGGTCCTAGTTCCCTGCGTGACATTTTCCTAAGGTGGTTAGGGTTGCGTAGGTGGTACTTACCTGTTACCAGTAGTTACTGGTTGTGCGCTACATTTTCTAAATGGTGCTACAGTGATTATATGTGCTATGTTCTAAAGTGATATTTCTACAACGTGCTAGTTCCAAAAGTGCTTATTCCTGACAGTGGTCCAGGTGGCCCTGTCTTGTACATATACCCTGTAAATTCTGCCCGTGCCTGTTGGCACATTGTAAAGTGTGTGTTTTTATCTAATGTGTTTTGGTATAATACAAAGGCTATTTTTATATAATACCTTGTGTGGAGTTTCTTTTGTGGTGGGCCTTGGGTGTTGTTGCTGGGTGCGCGCGCACCGCTTTACACATTGCCTCAGGGATAAACCTGACTGCTCGTGCCAAGCTACCAAGGGGGTGAGCAGGGGTTATCTTTGGCATGTAACTCCCCAGCCCTGACTAGAGTGGTGGTTTCTGCCTGGCTTTGGCGCAAGCCCTAGTCAACCAGAAATCGCCATTTCTAACAGGCAGCATTTGCAAAAGAAAGAAAAGGAGACAGTCAATCGCCTTTGAGAGACTGTTAGAGGAGTAGTAGAATGAAGTACAGTACAGAACTTACCGAGCAACAATAATATGCTCAAATATTTGACAAAAAAACATAATGGTGGTTGGGATAGCCTACTAGACAGGGTTACAAACTATAGTTGTGTCGAGTCACTTGACTAGGTCTACAGCATAACCGTTAGTGCTGTATATGAGGAATGACAACAAACAAATCCAATCAATGCCGGCAATTCATGCTGAGGTATATGTTCCTTTGTTAAATAAAATAACCTTTGAAATATCCTACTCATGGGTGGCCAAGCAGAAGAAGATCATCGCTCTGCCTTGAAATTGAAGTAGTGTTGCTTTCACCACATCCGCCCCAGCAAGTGTGTGATTAAGTATTGGTGTACATTTAATTTAGTTACACCTCGACAATAAGTCACACAGCCCGGGGGAAGAGGGTTAGGGTTTGTTGAATGGATGGGAAGTGGGTTTTTGGGAAAGGTTTGACATAGAAAAACAGTATACATACATAGACAAACAAACGACAATCATTGAAGACTATCATATCCATATGTTAAGGGAGAAAAAGGCAATGCATGCATGATGATGAGAGACCCGGATTACATACACTTCTAGTTCTTGTTCTGTTGTTCCGGCCTTAATACTTTTACAGATAGCAAATAGAAATTTTAAATATTGGTAGGGAAGAATCGTAAACACAGAGCAAACCTAATGATGATAATACCAATTCCAAGAACACACTGTTGTAAAGATTGTATACAAAATATCAATCAAATTATTTAAAAGAAGATTAAAGTGGATACTGTTACTGTGTTATCCTGGTAAAAAATGTGGACTGGATTTGCATCTCGGCATTCCTCTTGCTCCTCTCGTCCACCAATCTTGGGTGTGTCGCCTCGCCACTCGCCACTGCCCGGCTGGAAAAAAAATGTTGATTTATTGGTAAGGTAAGTATGCATTGTAATGTTTTCCAAAGTAATTGCCTGTAATTGTAGATGGGAAAACCAAAGGGGATATTGGGAATCAAAGTTGAAACAAATGCACAAGTTATGGTGTAGTGCAAAAAGAACACTTTCCGAGGTGGCATGTATGCATCATCTCTACTCTAGTCTGTTTCCAGCATTGACCTTCAACAGTAACAGGAGAGAGCAGGCCCACAGTGCTTAGCAGTAGCACATCCTACGTTAACACTTTAGAGTCCTTTTTTTTTCTCTCAAAGAGTTGGACAAATGCAAAGCACATTATCCATTCCAAACATAGCATTTTACAGTTTAAGTTAGTAAAATCAATGCACTGCAGTCATCCCACCGCTACACTCTATTCAACTTCTACACAGACATTTGGGTCTGCTGTGGTTGTTGTTGACGTGTTTACCTTTAGCCTTTTCCGTTTTATGCCACTCATGAAACGTCCTCCTGACTTCATCATCATCTCTGATACTTTTACTGACTGACTGTGAAGATCGGCCTGCAGTATAAGTAAAATTTTTATGACACAACAAGAGTAGAAATATAAATATTACTGACTTGAGTCATTCTTTAGTGTGTACAGAAAGATAGATTACTAGTACACTTTGACTTCACTTTGTGCAAAACAAACAAACAACGAAAACACAAAGACCAATCGCTCAGAGTCAGGTGTCCAATGCATGCCATTAATTGTCATTACCTGTTACTTCTCATCTTAAGTTAACGGGCCGTCTATTTCGCCATCAGCATGATGGACGGTGCTGTTGTGTCAATCATACTCATTGCGCAGATTGAGTGAGTCCCCTTCCTGTATTGAATTAAAAGCAATGTATCACCTAGCTGTAGGAGAAGTACAAATTTAATATTTGCAATAAGGGGAAACTTGAATTTACCTTGAGTTAAGTTTAGTTTGTTCTGTAGAAAGTTGATTAGTGGCAGTGCACAATTACATAAATTCATGCACAACAAACACAACAAAATCTAAATCATTCAGTCTGCGACTCTGCGTCCAATGCATGGCATCAATCATTACCTGTTCCATCTTATTTTCAGTTAATGGCAGTCTCTCTCAGCTCTGAAAGGAGGATAGCTATAGTAGTCATCTGATTCATGCTCCACTTCTTTTGGCTGGACTAGGAAAGTTTGAATTTGTTCTTCTATTTCATCCAATCATCATTCATGAGGGCAATGGATTTGGGCGGGAGATTCAGTATGATGGAGCGGAGGAGATGGATTCGGGGGACTGTACTGTCAAATTGAAGACACCTGAAACTTGTATATTAAATTAGAAGAATAGAAGACGGTGGTAATGGATTTGTTGTGATTCACAAGTTTGTAACCGGAACAACAGACACACAAACAAAGGGGGGAAAAGGGAGGAAGACAGTAAGTGCGAGCCTAATTGTCAGGGAAGTATAGCTCGTCCTCAAACTCTGGGGGTTCAGCCAGTAGTGGTGCTGATTCATTTTGATCATTGTTAACCTCTCCAGGTTTTTTGTGATAGACTGGTCCTTCTCAATGTTACAATGGAACCAGCAGCACTGAAAACACGTTCGGAAGAGACACTTGCGACAGGGCAAGCCAGATAGCTTATCGCCAGCCTGCTGAGCTGTGGCCATTCAGACCTTTTCCTATACCAATACTTCAATGGGTTTTGATCAACGTACACCTCTGTTGGGTCATCCAGATAGGCCTGGACCATCCGCTCAATGTTCAGGGTTGCTGCTGGTAAGCTTTTGTGCTGTTTTTTCTGTGCATCAGCACAGTGCTTATTAAGGCCTACCTTTACATACCAATCCAGTAATGATAATGATTGTACTCGGCCTAATGATCCAGTCATTGTTTCTGTAGTCGATAGTGATGGTGAGTGTTGTGATTGTGATCCAAACGCACTGCCCTCAGCCGACGAAGTTGCACTTGATCCTGCATGGCCTGCTTCAGTACTTCTTCTGGGTTGATCTAGCGGGCTTTTAATTAGCAGCCGTTCGTTTTCCAACTTACTGGCTGCTTCAGCTATACAACTTTTGTAGCGGGAAACATCAATGTCGGAAAAAGCAAAGAATGTCTTCAGTAGTCCTAATTTTGCACGTGGATTCAGAATTGTGGCACAAATGTAATGTTCTTGTGACAAAATTTTATTTTGTATCCTTACATTTTCAGCTAAGCGCCGGGATAAGCTCTCCACCAAGTCATGGGCTTGCCTTCTGTCCTCTACACCTTTGTATGATTCAGACACATTATTCAGCTCATGCTCTAGCATTTGCAATAATGGGATAGCTTGGCCCATTGTACAGTCCTCCTTGCTGACTTCACGTGTGAAGACCTCAAAAGGACACAGCATCTCAGTCAGGCATTTAATTAGGATCCATTGATCCCTCTCAAGGTTCTTGCCTTTAACACTAGCATCCCCGCTTCTGTTCCAGACATATTCATGGAGTGACCTGTACTGTTCGTACAGATGATCAAGCATGTAATACGTTGAGTTCCAACGTGTTGCCACCTCCTGGATGAGTGCCTTGACTGGCATCCTTTGTTCACGTTGGATGATCCTCAGCTGCTTCCGAGCTTTAAAAGAATGGCTGAAATTAGTGCATATTCTTCGGAAGATGGCCAGTAAAGTGCTGACTATGGGTTCTTTATTCAGAAAGTCTTGAACTATAATGTTTATGCAGTGCGCCAAACACGGAACCCTGAAATAGGAACCAAGTTCCATGGCCTTAAGTACATTACTGCCATTGTCTGTGGCAACAAAACCAATACCAAGCCCTCTGGGCCGCAGTCATTCCAAAACCTTGCTGTGAAACTCGTGTAAAATGTTTTCAGCCATATGAGATTTCTCCATGGCGAACATGGCTACAGTTGCATGTTTCCGAGTACCTTCAAAAATCGCAGCTGTGTCAACAACACCTCGTGCAGATAGCTTATCTCTAACCGCCACAAAAGAGATCCAGTGTGCAGTGATGCACATGTAATCTGTGGCTTGGCAACTGGTCCACATGTCTGTTGTCAGGTGGATATTGTGCACAGCACTCTGCTGCAAAGCTTAACCAACCAATTCCAGCACATCATGATGTAGTGCCGGAACAGCAATTCTTGCGAAATAGGACCGGCTGGGAACCTTCCATTTAGGGCAGATGGCAGACACAAATTCAAGGAAACCCACCCCTTCCACAAATGAAAAAGGAAGAAGGTCCAGCGCTAACATTTTAGCCAGCTTCGCATTGTACAATCGTGCCGTTGGGTGGTTGCGTTGGAACTGCCCCTCCAACCTAAACATGCTCTCAATGCTAGGCTGGATTACTTTCCTTTGTGGTGCTGTTTTCATTAACCCACTAAGGCTCAACGACACAGATTGTCTCATTGAGGTACTCGGTCGCCTTGGTGTCTCACCCTGACTCTGAGTATGGCTCTTACTGCGGTGCCACTCTGATGTTACTGAGGAGGATGCGGGCGTTACCACTGCACTACTGGGGACAGGGCGCTAGAAATGCCTCCTTCTTCTTCACCTGCCACCGCAATGATATCGCTCTCTGATTCATCCTGACCAACTTCAATGGGTTGAGTTTTTCTACTTTCTTTTAACTTAAGTAGGTGATTCTCCCAGACGATAGTGTGGTGTATTCTGAGATGACTTGCTTGTCCTCCGGTACCATAGTTTGTACCAAGCTTACCACGCCGGACACCTTGATGACAAATTGAGCAGATAGCAACGTTCTCCTCCTTGGTGCTAACAGCAAAGAAGTCCCAAACTGGGGAGGAGAACTTTCTGGCACTGCTGGATGTTCCACTTTCAACACCAGATGAACTGGAGCGGGTGCTTGAAATGTGACCCTGTGCACCTAGACTGTGACTTTTACTACCACTACCTACTGAGATGGTTGAGCTGGATGTAGGTCCCTGCCGGGCCTTGGAAACATATGGCAGCTGGAGGTAGTGGTGGTGTAACCTGTGTTGGTGGTATCCGTCCTACATCCCGCTCAGTAGCAGCCTTTCTGGATAGGGTGAGAATGTTGGTCTCCAATCCCTTTGGGGCGGGAGTAATGTGCGTGATGACTGGCTCGTCTTCATCAACATCATCACCCCCCTCTTCTACATCTACCTCCATAACTCTAAGTTTTTCTGGGACCTTCCTTTTCAGAAGCATTGTCTTGTGGCGTATATCACTCTCAGACTGAGCTGGTGGTAGCCAAGTGGCATCACGATCATCAGAAGTGGGGCTTGAAGAAGAAGATGATGGACTAAGCCTCCTTTTCCTTGCTGGTGGTCTGGAAGACAATAGATCTTCTGAAACAGTGGTTTCACTTTGCTCCACTTTGTCTGCAGGAAGCTCGATTTCCTGAAATGCCCCTACGTCAGGAGCAACAACTACTATGGTGGGCTGTTGCGGCGGCTGCTGCTGTTCTTGTTGCGGCGGCTGCTGCTGCTGTTCTTGTTGCGGCGGTTGCTGCTGCTGTTCTTGTTGCGGCGGCTGCTGCTGTTCTTGTTGCGGCGGCTGCTGCTGTTCTTGTTGCGGCGGCTGCTGCTGTTCTTGTTGCGGCTGCACACTGATCTGCTGAGTTTGCGCCTGCGTTGAACTTGATTGTGTACTACTTTGCAGTAATGACATTTCTTCAACATCGCTGCTCGTTAGTAGACTGGCTACCTCTGCGACACTAAAGCCCTTGGGCCTAGGTTGGTGGGGTTGGACCGCTGTGCTGCTCCCAGCTTGGTTCCCGGACAACGCTGCTGCAGGCGTAACTTTTTTGGTGCCAAAAAAAACATTGGCCGGTACACCACCAGTCGTGGTTAATGGCACTTCCTTTTTCTATTCCTTCTTCTCACCGGCAACTTTCTTGGTACTGGACCTGGTACCTTTCTTTGGGGCCAAATTCTTCAGATGTCAGGCAGGATGCAGATGCACAACAAGTTCTGGTCACACGTGGACGTGATGCGCAGCAGGACTTCTGTCTGGCTGGCAGTACAACGGGTAGCCGGGTGATGCTGATGACACCTCCTACTCTGTCTTTAGTGCACCTAAAAGCAAATAAGCCAGGAGAAGAACATCAGTGAAATGTTGCATTTGTTGTTGTGGTTCAGTTACTTAGTACTGTACTAGTGCAAACAAAAGATAGTCTAGCCATTTATGACTTTTTTTTTAACTAGGGCTATGTTATACTACTGTGTACAGCCACACACTACACTCTCAGAAAGGATAGGAAAGTTAATAATAACCACCAAAATAAAAATGTAATGGAAGTAGGGTGGACCCTATTTGCCAATACATTATTTGAGCATCTCAGCATCCATGGAGCTGCTGCTGGCAAAGGGGGTGGATGGATGGAAGCAGTAAGCCAAATAGCCAATAGGAAAACCATGCAGGCCTATGGCAAACGCAGGACACTAATAACTCCCAGTCCAAACACAAAAAAAGGCCACCACCCACATGGACACTCACAAATCACAAACAAGCCGGGGGCCTGGGAAACACCATGAGCTGACAAAAGGCCTATAAAAGCCAGGTAAAGGATGCATGCTAAAGCACACTGCTCTGCCTTTTTAATGCAACAAAATGTAAATACGAACATTCACAGGCCCCAAAAAGGTCTGCAGGGTGCATGCATTGCACACCAACACACCAGTGACCAGACATATACAACAAAAGCATGTCTTTAAGACAACCAACATCAGAAAGGACACCCCCAAAAAGCACACTTCCCCAACTCAATCCAATGCCATCCATGCCCTAAATGAAGTCTAAATTCAACAGACCACACCGAAAACACTTGATTAATAAAGCTGTGGCTACCTGCTCTGATCCTAGTGGATGAAAGCAGGCCTGTTGGCAGACAAGGCCAGGCAAGCTTGCAGGCCTAGGCTTCAAAATGGCCACCACCCACATGGCCAGGCCCAACAAAATCAGAAAGGCCACCCCCAAAAAGCACACTTCCCCAACTCAATCCAATGCCATCCATGCCCTAAATGAAGTCTAAATTCAACAGACCACACAGAAAACACTTGATTAATAAAGCTGTGGCTACCTGCTTTGATCCTAGTGGATGAAAGCAGGCCTGTTGGCAGACAAGGCCAGGCAAGCTTGCAGGCCTAGGCTTTAAAATGGCCACCAGCCACATGGCCAGGCCCAACAACATCAGAAAGGCCACCCCCAAAAAGCACACTTCCCCAACTCAATCCAATGCCATCCATGCCCTAAATGAAGTCTAAATTCAACAGACCACACCGAAAACACTTGATTAATAAAGCTGTGGCTACCTGCTCTGATCCTAGTGGATGAAAGCAGGCCTGTTGGCAGACAAGGCCAGGAAAGCTTGAAGGCCTAGGCTTCAAAATGGCCACCAGCCACATGGCCAGGCCCAACAACATCAGAAAGGCCACCCCCAAAAAGCACACTTTCCCAACTCAATCCAATGCCATCCATGCCCTAAATGAAGTCTAAATTCAACAGACCACACAGAAAACACTTGATTAATAAAGCTGTGGCTACCTGCTCTGATCCTAGTGGATGAAAGCAGGCCTGTTGGCAGACAAGGCCAGGCAAGCTTGAAGGCCTAGGCTTCAAAATGGCCACCAGCCACATGGCCAGGCCCAACAGCATCAGAAAGGCCACCCCCAAAAAGCACACTTCCCCAACTCAATCCAATGCCATCCATGCCCTAAATGAAGTCTAAATTTAACAGATCACACAGAAAACACTTGATTAATAAAGCTGTGGCTACCTGCTCTGATCCTAGTGGATGAAAGCAGGCCTGTTGGCAGACAAGGCCAGGCAAGCTTGCAGGCCTAGGCTTCAAAATGGCCACCAGCCACAGGGCCAGGCCCAACAACATCAGAAAGGCCACCCCCAAAAAGCACACTTCCCCAACTCAATCCAATGCCATCCATGCCCTAAATGAAGTCTAAATTCAACAGACCACACAGAAAACACTTGATTAATAACGCTGCGGCCACCTGCTCTGATCCTAGTGGATGAAAGCAGGCCTGTTGGCAGACAAGGCCAGGCAAGCTTGCAGGCCTAGGCTTCAAAATGGCCACCAGCCACATGGCCAGGCCCAACAACATCAGAAAGGCCACCCCCAAAATGCACACTTCCCCAACTCAATCCAATGCCATCCATGCCCTAAATGAAGTCTAAATTCAACAGACCACACAGAAAACACTTGATTAATAAAGCTGTGGCTACCTGCTCTGATCCTAGTGGATGAAAGCAGGCCTGTTGGCAGACAAGGCCAGGCAAGCTTGCAGGCCTAGGCTTCAAAATGGCCACCAGCCACATGGCCAGGCCCAACAACATCAGAAAGGCCACCCCCAAAAAGCACACTTCCCCAACTCAATCCAATGCCATCCATGCCCTAAATGAAGTCTAAATTCAACAGACCACACAGAAAACACTTGATTAATAAAGCTGTGGCTACCTGCTCTGATCCTAGTGGATGAAAGTAGGCCTGTTGGCAGAAAAGGCCAGGCAAGCTTGCAGGCCTAGGCTTCAAAATGGCCACCATCCACATGGCCAGGCCCAACAACATCAGAAAGGCCACCCCCAAAAATCACACTTCCCCAACTCAATCCAATGCCATCCATGCCCTAAATGAAGTCTAAATTCAACAGACCACACAGAAAACACTTGATTAATAAAGCTGTGGCTACCTGCTCTGATCCTAGTGGATGAAAGCAGGTCTGTTGGCAGACAAGGCCAGGCAAGCTTGCAGGCCTAGGCTTTAAAATGGCCACCAGCCACATGGCCAGGCCCAACAACATCAGAAATGCCACCCCCAAAAAGCACACTTCCCCAACTCAATCCAATGCCATCCATGCCCTAAATGAAGTCTAAATTCAACAGACCACACAGAAAACACTTGATTAATAAAGCTGTGGCTACCTGCTCTGATCCTAGTGGATGAAAGCAGGCCTGTTGGCAGACAAAGCCAGGCAAGCTTGCAGGCCTAGGCTTCAAAATGGCCACCAGCCACATGGCCAGGCCCAACAACATCAGAAAGGCCACCCCCAAAAAGCACACTTCCCCAACTCAATCCAATGCCATCCATGCCCTAAATGAAGTCTAAATTCAACAGACCACACAGAAAATACTTGATTAATAAAGCTGTGGCTACCTGCTCTGATCCTAGTGGATGAAAGCAGGCCTGTTGGCAGACAAGGCCAGGCAAGCTTGCAGGCCTAGGCTTCAAAATGGCCACCATCCACATGGCCAGGCCCAACAAAATCAGAAAGGCCACCCCCAAAAAGCACACTTCCCCAACTCAATCCAATGCCATCCATGCCCTAAATGAAGTCTAAATTCAACAGACTACACAGAAAACACTTGATTAATAAAGCTGTAGCTACCTGCTCTGATCCTAGTGGATGAAAGCAGGCCTGTTGGCAGACAAGGCCAGGCAAGCTTGCAGGCCTAGGCTTCAAAATGGCCACCAGCCACATGGCCAGGCCCAACAACATCAGAAAGGCCACCCCCAAAAAGCACACTTCCCCAACTCAATCCAATGCCATCCATGCCCTAAATGAAGTCTAAATTCAACAGACCACACAGAAAACACTTGATTAATACAGCTGTGGCTACCTGCTCTGATCCTAGTGGATGAAAGCAGGCCTCTTGGCAGACAAGGCCAGGCAAGCTTGCAGGCCTATGCTTCAAAATGGCCACCAGCCACATGGCCAGGCACAACAACATCAGAAAGGCCACCCCCAAAAAAACGCACTTCCCCAACTCAATCCAATGCCATCCATGCCCTAAATGAGGCTTGAAAATGAAATACATTCAAAAAACACCAAAAAGAACGGTTGCTTCATCATGCACACACCCATGAGGCCATGCCCATGGCTAGCTCGGGCCTACTACTACTACCCACAACATTTTTAAAAAAAAGGAATGATGATAGTTATCAAAAATAAATTGTAGTTACAACAACTGCAATGCCCACAATCAGACACAACAACCACTTACTTGTAAAATATCCTATTCCAAAAATCCTCAAATCCAATTGCAATGATGCAGCAGACAAAAAGAGTGATCTTTCCAGCTCCAAATCCAAAGGCAGAATGAGCAGGAGATGGACAAAGCACTGGGAGGAGCCTGCTGGACAGGAACAGGAAGTTGGAGATTCTGTGTCACTTCCTCCCTCTCCCTACCTTTTTTAAAAAGGACTCCTTGCACAAAAAAGGATAGCCAAATGTCAATGTGAGGAGTTGTTTTCATCCAAAATCAGCATTTGCAGAAGGTTTCATGCTGCTAGAGCTGATATTCCTCTCCAAATTGAAAATTTTACATGTTCGAGTTCTCGAGCTTCACATTACTTCCGCCGGCGTGTCGAAAATGACATGATCGCGTTCTCTTGCTCCCTGTCACGTTGGATATGACGTGTTCGGGGTCTCTTTCTCCTGTTCACGTTCGATTAGACGTGCCCGCATCCTCACCCTCTTGCTCGCGGTGTAGAATGACGTGTTCGAGATCTCAATCGTCTCATACTCGCGCAGTGCATGATCGTGAGAAGAATGACGTGATCGCGCAACAAATGACGTGATCGCGTGACAATGCGAGCGCAAACTGTTGCGAGACAGCGCAAAATGGCTACCAACAATCCAATATCTCGTGGAGAACGCGAACGGGTCGGGAAAACTTGTCAGCGAACGTGGGGATTCAGGTAAGGCGATCGCGCGCACGCAAGAATGTATTTTTTTACAGCGCGAGCAAGAAACAAATTATCGCTAAGCTGCGGAATGTGGAAATTTTGACATTTTCGCGCTTTCCGCGGAACGCAAAAATGCCAAATTATCGCAATTTCCGCGAACGGAACGGAATTTTGGCCCAGGCCTAGCCTATACCAACCCGTAGCCTTTATTAGTAGGACGTTACTTACACGGAAACAGAGATGGAGTGCAATTGAGTAGGAGGCATATGCCAGGGTCTGGGTGCTGAAGAAGCTGAGGCCCTACTTGTTTGGGACTCACTTCCAGGGTTCAGACAGACCACAGGACCCTCAGATGGCTGATGCAGATGAGGGATAAGAATCCAAAGTTCTTGAGGTGGTCCATTTCCCTACAGGGGATGGACTTCACGGTGGAATATCGCCCTGGTACAGAACACGCCAATGCTGATGGTCTGTCCAGATTTTTCGGCCTTAGTGAAGAGAACTCCCAAGAGGGGGGTAGTTCTCCCCACATTTCAGCTGGAGGGGACACGTGTTAGAAATGGCATCATTGGTGTGGGGATTTCCCTGTATTTTTGCCTTTACCTCCTGTTATTTTGCTGTGTGTTGGACTTCGTGTTTGCTGGTCTAGATTCTTTGGGCACTTTGCCACTGCTGTTCAGTGCCAAAGTGCAAGTGCTCCCTTTGTAAATTGTTATTATGGATTGGTGTTTCCATGATTTGTTTATCTGGTTTACTGTTATTTTCGTGGTACAGTGCACTGTGTGTGCCCACGGCCTGCAAACGAAATGCTACTAGTGGGCTCGCAGCACTGATTGTGCCACCCACCCAAGCCGCTTTGCAACAGAGTCTCAGGCCTGCCATCCTAATGCCTGTGTGCAGTCTATTACTGCCATGTCGACCGGCAAGTGCACCCACTTGCCAGGCCATACCCTTCCCTTTTCTTACATGTGAGTCACCCCTAAGGTAGGCCCAAGGTACCCCTGTGGGCAAGGTGTAGTGTATGCGAAAGGTAGGACATGCCCTGATATGTGTGGCATGTCCTGATAGTGAAATACTGCCAATTTCGTTTTTCACTATTGTAAGGTTATCTGTCCCATAGGATAGGATAGAATGGGGAGTTTGCTCATAACATCTTATGAGTATTACTGCCATGGAAACAAGATCAGAAAATAACATTTTATATACCTGAATTCAGGATTCTAAGATGCATTTTTTTTAGTGAGGGTTATTTTTACTTTCTGGGTTTGAAAATACCAGTTTTAGAAAGTAGGTATTTTCTTGCCTAACCATCCAATGTGCCTCTGCTAGGTTATCTATTGACTGTCTGGCTTTGGAGTGACAGGGACTGGGAATGATGGGAGGCAGCCACTGGGGGGAGGGGGTGTGTCCTGCCCTTGCAGGGTGAGTCAGGGCTGGGCTGAATAGACCCGGGCTGCATTCAGAGTGGCGGGAGGAGATTTATTTCACACCTGAAAGGGACTGGTCTGTCTTGGGCAATGCTGTCTCCACCTCCTGCCAGGAAGCTGCACCAGAGAGGACAGAACTGGTTCTGGCTGGGCAAAGACACTTTCTGCCTCCAGAGAACACAGGATTTTGTATTATAAAAAGAGGGGCCTAGACCCCAGACTTTTGGATCACTTCTGGGAATCAAGAGGAACCTTTGCCAAGGAGAAGAGCCAGAGAAACTGAGGAGGAATACTGCCCCTGTGCTGTTTGCTGTGTCTGTTTGACCTGCAGTGGCTACTTTCTGCCAAGGAAAGGAGAAGGACTTTGCTGTGTGCTGTGTCCCCTGCTTGAGGAAAATCTCCAAAGGCTGGAAATAGAGCTTGCAAAAAAAGAGAGAATTCCCTTGATTCAACAATTCGGAGAGCATAAAGTATTATGTCAGTAAGGGGAGTTAAATATAAAGATTTTATTGTTTAAAAAAACATGTTTCTCAATGTAAAATATACACAATCATAAAAACTTTACATCATACATCAAATCACATTTGTTAAAAAATTATACAACACATATCAGTTCAATCTTAATCACATGAAGAAATATAGCCCAATTATGACCAGCATAACTTGGAGACAGACATAAAATGTAAGATCAAATTACTCTTCTTTACAGGTGCACATCAAAATGAACTCTGAAATACAGCTTATTACACGTAGATAAATCAGTGTATAATTGGATCTGTATTGAATCTTTGATTGTGCTAATCCACAGCGTCGACGCGTTTCGATGGCTTAAGGGGATATTACCATCTTTGTCAAGACCACTTAATTCTGTCTCCCACCATAATTAGTATAATTCTTGAAAATAGGGGGATTTATCTATATGCTCCTGGTACTATAGATATTGAGATAAACACCAACTCTCAATCTATTCTCCTCGTAATTTGCCGAGTGGCATATTCCACCTTATCTTTCGTGACAGCGAGTCTCAATTGCGCTGTTATTTATCCGTCGTGTTTGTTGCTGGATTTCGCTCCGATCCAGCAACAAACACGACGGAGAAATAACAGCGCAATTGAGACTCGGTGTCAAAAAAGAAGAGGATTTTAATACATATCTGCGTGGTGCGGGAACCTCGGACTATCAATGAAAGGAAGAGGCAATTTGTGAAGTACAAGCCCCTAAGAATCACGGAAAGATAAGGTGGAATATGCTACTCGGCAAATTACGAGGAGAATAGATTGAGAGTTGGTGTTTATCTCAATATCTATAGTACCAGGAGCATATAGATAAATCCCCCTATTTTCAGGAATTACACTAATTATGGTGGGAGACAGAATTAAGTGGTCTTGACAAAGATGGTAATATCCCCTTAAGCCGTCGAAACGCGTCGACGCTGTGGATTAGCACAATCAAAGATTCAATACAGATCCAATTATACACTGATTTATCTACGTGTAATAAGCTGTATTTCAGAGTTCATTTTGATGTGCACCTGTAAAGAAGAGTAATTTGATCTTACATTTTATGTCTGTCTCCAAGTTATGCTGGTCATAATTGGGCTATATTTCTTCATGTGATTAAGATTGAACTGATATGTGTTGTATAATGTTTTTAACAAATGTGATTTGATGTATGATGTAAAGTTTTTATGATTGTGTATATTTTACATTGAGAAACATGTTTTTTTAAACAATAAAATCTTTATATATAACTCCCCTTACTGACATAATACTTTATGCTCTCCGAATTGTTGAATCAAGGGAATTCTCTCTTTTTTGCTGGTTCAAAGTACCCCATTTCCCTTGAGTTTCAAGGGGTCCCTCTCAAATCATTTTTATATCGAAATAGAGCTTGCCTCCTGTTCTGAATGCTCAGGAACACAAAGATATTTCACCCCCAGTTCCTCTTGAACTCCTTTGCTGGGAGTTCTGACCTGCTGAGAGGTGCCTGCCAGTGTTTTGGACCTCTGGAGGTTGTTTTGGGACTGTAAACTGCAAGAACTGTGAAAATCGACGCATCACCTGTTTCCAACGCATCGCAGCAGTGCGAGAAAAATGTCCATCACCGAAGTATCGACGCAGCACCTGCACGCGGCTGAAGTGTCTGCTGTATGACAAATCCTATGCACCGATCTCCAACGTCCAAGATCACTGCACCGATACTGACGCAGACCCGGTTGGAGAAGAACCGGCACATTGTACCAGATCATCACCCAATGCATCGAAGCGCCAAGTCTATTGCATCATTGGGAGACGCAGTAAGAAACAGATGCATCACCTCCCCACGCAGTAAGAAACTGACGCATCACCTCCTGTCTGGTATGGAACCGACGCATCACCTCCCCTGCGCAGCAGTAAGAAACCGACACATCACCTCCCCCAGAGCAGGGAACCATCCCTGAGTGTAAGGAAGTGGTGCATCACCTTCCCTGCCACTCGTTTTGCTTGCCTTTTTCGACGCATCCCAGGTGGTACTTTGTGTAAAAGTGTTGCATCCCACATTTTCTAGGAACAGAACTGTTGCTACCTTTTAAGAATCACATTTGTATTACTGTATTGTGGATTTGTGTCGGTTTGGGTCTTGTTTTGGGTTAGATAAGGATTACTTATTTGTATAAACTTGTGTGGTGTCCATTTGTAGTGTTTTCACTGTATGTGTTCACAAATGCTATACACACTTCCTCTGAGATTAGCCTGACTGCTTGTGCCAAGCTACCAAGGGGGTGAGCAGTGGGTATTTTAGAAGTGTATCCCCCTTACCCTGACTATGAAGAAGGGTCCTAATTTCACAAAGATTCCTACCTCTGCCAACTAGAGACCCCCATTTCTAACAGTGTTCTTTGCAAATTAATTTCTATTATTTGTTTTTACAAATTTACAATAGAATTAATTTCCATCCCTCTTCAGGCATAATATACGTGATTGCAGCCTTTAGTTCAAGTTATTCGGCACACCAGCATGTGAATAGAAACAGAGCTATATTTCAGAGCAGGAACATAATAATGTTCGTATAAAAGTCCAGCTGATTAAATGGAAGGAAAACTACAACGGGTAGAAGGAAACAGGGGTGTCCTGGAGACCTGAAGCAAACTAGCAACTGCAGCAGGCAGTCGTCATGACAAACTAAACCTGGGGTGAAAGACATGACTAACAGACTTGAAATAAAATGAATGTCCGGGACACCAAGCGTGCAGAAAACAGATGAGCTGCACGAACAGGCTCAAACCAGTGCACTGAGTTAAGGCCTGGCTGGTGGCAGCAGCAATCACAAATGCACGAGAAAGCATCTACAACACTTTGCGCCAAAGGACCATATGAAATGAGCTACAAAGGAAAGCTATCAGGGTGCATCGTACAGAAGGTCCATGGGCTTGCTCTCATAGCACTACAGCCCATTGTAGCGTGCGCGATGGAGGAGGGGAGCATGGTCCGACTCAATGCTGGCATTGCCAGCTGGGAAAGAAAATCTCAGGTGACCCATTCTTTGATGGAACAGACGAGGGAGTGTTGAGAAAGTGGTTTAAAAGATTTACATCAAAGAAATGCAAAGATAGCTTCATGCACATAGTAAATCATAACAAGGCAGCGCTGTGTGTGTCATGAAAGAATTAACGACAGTACAGCCTAAATGGTGCCCGGCTGTCCATAGCACTTTAGATGTCACTCTTTGGTGCAGACCTCCTTAAAGTTTAGATTAAATGGTTTTGATTAAATCAAAGGCTAAGAGCACATACTTGGTTAAAATAGGGTTAGTGGAGGAGGGGTTTTGGATGGCAAGCTGTGATGGGTGGGTGGTGGTGGGGGGACGGCAGAGACAGGCGTCAAAGCTGAACATTCACCTACACGAGCAGGAAACACATACATCAGAACAGGAGATGAGGCAGGAATCAATGTAAAAACAAGAGTTCTCCCAAACAACAGATAAAATAATCTAAGCATAAGGAAACTGTACTTGGTGCTCCTCAGCTAACAACGGAAGTGACGCATCGCCTGCACGAACCAGTTAGGAGGCAGCAAAGAAGAGCAACACTGGAGTCAACCTATGGGAAGCAGCAGGCGGGATCAAAGTGCTTTCACTAAATATCAATCGATCAATCAAAGTTGGTAAAGCGCACTACTTACCTGTGAGGGTCTCAAGGCGCTGAGGGAGGGGGTGTGAAGCAGCTCCGTTGGGGTCATCTGAAGAGCCAGTTCTTCAGGTCCTTTCTAAACTGGCTCAGTGCAGTAGCAGCTCGTGGAGGGAGTGCTGCGGGTTGGTGAGGCGGGGTGGGGGAGGGCCAGAGTGGGTGGTAGTAAACCACAGAATACGGCTGAACGGATATAAGTATATAAATAAATAAGCAAAATGAATTGCATTGCGCACGCTGCATTGAGCTTCAGGCAGTTGTTGTTCATCCAGGTTAAGACGGCTTTCATCCTTTCTTGGAAATTGCACCTGGTGATGTTGGGTTCCTTGGTGGGGGGGAGGATGAGCTGGGTGTCATCGACGAAGGAGACGATGTTGAGCCCATGGTCTCTGACGATGATTGCGAGTGGGGCCATGAAGAAATTGAAGATTGTGGGGCTGAGGGAGGATCTTTGGGGTACTCCATATCTGATTTCTGTTGGTTCTGAGATGAAGGGCAGGAGTCTTATTCTCTGTGTTCTGTCTGAGAGGAAAGATCGTATCCAGTCTAAGGCTGTTCCTCGGATGCCGGCGTCGAGGAGCCTGGTAGCTAGTGTGCGGTGGGAGACAGTGTCGCAAGCTGCTAATAGGTCCAGGAGGATGATGGCTGCTGTGTGGACTTGGTCGAGGAGGGCGTTGTTGTCGTTGGTGGCGGCAATGAGGGCGGTCTCGGTGTTGTGGTTGTTGCAGAATCCGGATTGAGAGGTGTCTAGGATGCTGTTGGTTTCAATGAAATATGCTAGCTTGTCGTTGACAACCTTTTTGATGACTTTTGGAGGCAAAAGGGAGCAGTGAGATGGGTCTGAAGTTCTTGAGATTTGTTGGACTGTGGAGGGCTTCTTTAGGAGGGGGTTGACTTTGGCGCATTTCCAGTCAACTGGGAATGTGGTGGTCTCGAAGGAGCAGTTGATAGTTTGGTGTAGCTTTAGTGCGATGGTAGTGGTGGCTCTGTAGAAGATGTGTGGTGGGTAGGGGTCAGTAGGTGCCCCAGAGTGGATGTCCTTCATTGTCTTTAAGGTGTCTTCTGTGGTGAGAGGGATTCAGGTGAGAAGGGTCTGTTGGATGGCGTCACTGAGGGTGGGAGTTGAGGTGGTGCCATGGTCCTGGTCGTCGAAGTTGTTGTATAGTGTCTTGATCTTGAGTTCTTGCAAAGTGCTTGTGCACTGCCTAGGCTTGACCTATAAATTAGGCATCTTGCTACTGGTGTTCTGGGCCCTCATACTGCGTAATCACTTATTGGGAACTCATTACCACTTTTGCACTTTACTATCAGGGAGGAGAGGCATATCATACTCAGAAGCAGTGCTGTGGACTCGATAATCAGCACTCAGTAACACATCAAACTTAAGAAATCGCTGCCCAACCAGTGTTTTTTCTTATAAAAAAGGAAATGTACTTTATTACACAGCCTACTAAATGCTACAGATACATTTAAAAAACATTTATAAAATGGTAGATGAAAATTCCTATGATGTCACCCTCTAAAAAGCCTCACAACCAGCAGTGGGTTCACACTAAAAGAAGTTTCCACCAGTCAGGTATACACCTAAATGTACCCTTGACCCTTTCGAGGAGGACACCCAGGTGTTGTGGAGCACCACCATTCTCCATTCATAGGAGCGTCTGTGGAGGGCCAGAGTCCAGGGAGCGTTGCTGTTGCTTCTCCCAACCCACTTGTCTGTGCCTTGAGAGTAGCAGGCAGCACACCACACGAGAATATCTGCCCACCCCGAAGTAGGCTTGAGAAATACATGGAGCTGTCCCCCTGCCAGCACACGAGTCCTGTGCTGATCAGGTGGGAAGCCAGCAAGGACAGCAGTGGATGTGGGTCTCCGCGTCAGCTTCCAACAAAGTGAATTGTTGTTTCCCTGCTTATGGTATGGTCACCTACATATTACAAAACAAAAATAGGAAAGCCTTCAGGCACATCAAAAAGCGCACCACGAGGAAATATTAGCCATTACATCATGCTCCATATGGCCTTTGATGTCTTTGCAGAATATTTATATATTTGGCGTGCAGTGCAGCAAGGACACTGTAAAACAAGTTGCTTTATGCTGGGAGCCACCAAAGAACAGCGAGGGACTTGCAAGCATCCACACAGCACCCCACTGAAGCCCAAGCTCAACCTTAACCCTCCCAGGAAAAGGAGATTAGCACCTAGAAAAGTTTTGCTCCACTTTTGGAGATTAAGCTTTCTGTTTTATTGCTATGAAGTGCATGTATTTTTGTTTCTAACTATTGCTGCTTTATAGCTATGTTACAGGTAGAGGAATGACTCACCCATTGTATACAAACGTTATTGCTATAGTATATCAGAGTATCTAATGATCATTGTCACTAAAAAGTGGTATCATCCTGAAACATTTTAATTTTGATTGCATATATTTTGGCTGTAGGTTTTTACTTTAATTCCTGTGATCACACCCTTACAAACTCACTAGACATGGCTTTAGTGACTCTACCCAAAATGTTTTTTTAGGCATATGCGGGTTATTGTGGATTTAGATTTCAGAGTTTGCTGGTGCACAGATGTATCAGTGCCTCCAGCATTGGAAAACAGTTTAGGGTACTTCTGAGTGTTACCCGCTTATATTTGTAAATTTGTGTGTAGTATTTAGTAGTTTGTGTAATAAAATACTTTCCATTTTTATAGCGCTGACAGGCCATTAATTTGATATTCATGGTGTTGTTTTTTGCATTGTTGAATGCTGAGTCTCTAGGCCACAGCCCTCCCCTGAGTAAGCCTTCGCAGTACTGGGTTCCCGGTTAGGAGTTTAGCAGTATGGTGGCCTCATGACAATGGTGGTGAAGACCACAGTTGTTATATTTGGGGTCGAGGGCACCTACCCGTTGTGAAACACTCAGACCAGGATTCCTGGCAATAAGGTTTAAAACTTTAAAATAAAAATGAAAACAATGCAATGGAAACTGTACTGGTCCTTCCATACTGGTTGACACCCCTAGCCCCTTGATCTAGATTGTTCCCCACCTTTGTTTGACCTTGTGGTTATTTAACTACCTCATGTGTTCCATTGTGTTATTTTACTCTTGCTTTCGCCACTTTGTACAGCTCTCTGATACCCATAAGGGGCATGTTCGCGCTTTATAAAACTTTTCAAATAAATAAATAAATGCTTAAGGTAGAGCTTGTGTTCCGAGCAATTCACAACACAGTGATAGTGATGCTTGCATGTGTGCTATAATTGACATTGCTTACTACCCCAGCAGCTGTGTAAAGGAGACACAAAAATTAAAGAATGCGTTTCGCAACCAGACAACTCAAAATTATGGAAATTAAATTTGTATTTCAGAGAAGCTGTAATAAAATTCCTTGCAGATAGTTCTAAAAGAAACCACTGCTATAACTAGATCTAAAGAAGCTGCAAGTTATTTCAAATTATATTGGGGCTTGCTGCAGATCAGAGACTGCATTTGAGGGTTGCATTGAGGTCTGGGTTACTTCTGTTTAAAGCAACGATCAGTTTAGGACGAATAAAACATTTGAGATAAGTCAATGTTTGAGGACCCTTCTTCGCAGAAAAGTTATCAGCGTGCTATATTGTCATGTTGCTTTTGCTACAAAAAGGTAGATTCCAAAAAACTTTATTAGCAGCTGTAGATTGGGGAAGAGACCACTGTGTGCACTCAGCCTGGTTCTTCCTAAGAACACCCACAAGTCAATGTTGTTCACAATACCCTTCTTACCAAAAGAGGCCAGACCAAAACTAGGGGGCTCAGCCTTTCTTGTTTTCACAGTCTTTGCCTCTGTAGCATCTTCTCTCAATGTATCTTAGGGCATTTTTAGGATGTTAACGTTTTGGAAAGCTTTAAAAAACAAGCATTTGCAATGCAATAGGTCTCGCATTCATGCAAGTTTGAGCTATTGACATTGCAAATAATAATGCCTTTTATTTTTGTTTTCGTTTTAAAAACATAAATAAAAGGCATCGCCATTTACAAACTCGTGTAACTGCGAGATCTATTGCATTGCAAATGCTTGTTTAAATAGCAATGGGGTTACTCTTGTAGGTTTGTGCATGTAGAAACCAGTGCATCCTTAAACTCCACCTTAATTGTCCCACGGTGGGGAATGATAATGGAGATAGTGGGCACGTAGGCTCCGTCGACGGAGGAACTCTCCCTGAGCTCCAATCTTAACCCTGAATGGACAGCACATTGATTACTTTTTACCTTTTCCAAGATAATTCTAACCATTGGGAGTAATTCTTGACGTCAGTCCAACTAAGGTGGCTACATACAGATGTAATTGGAAGGGACATGATAGTGATTTGCCCCCTCTAAGTGCCGATATCCATTCTCTTATGCTTTGGAGCCTACGCGCCCACTATTTCCATGCTCATTTCCCACCGTGGGACAATTTATGGTGCCCTTCCTTCCCACTCACTTCAGTCCTGAGGAAGACCCCCTGTAAGGAATTTAGAAACCTACAGTATTTTGGGTTTGAAACGTCGACATCTCTATTGCTCGCCAGCTCAATCAATAGCGATTCTTGACTGGGATAGCATTTTAGGCACCGTTTTAAGCACGGTTACACATTATTTTGATATTGTTTCAATTCATGTGGCTTAAGATTGAGCCGTTTTTTGTTTTTTGTTGAGAATTACGAGATTTGCACCTTACTTTTTCTATATACCCTTGTACCTTCACTTCAATCACCAATCCCCTCTTCTAACACCCCTTTCCTTTCCATTTGGGGCACTTATTTATACCAATGTCTTGATTCTATTGTGTGTTCATTGTGATTAAATAACATTGAACTGACTAAATTTAATATGTGTTTGTCTTATATGTTTCTTTATTTCCTTATGTTGTGTTTATGGTGAGTAATTTTTTACTAGGACCATTCCCATAATGTACTGTGAGCTTATTTGGGCATTTCCAATTAAGTGTGATTTGTTAAAAAGCTAAAGCTAACATAAGGTCAAACAACCCACGTTCATGAGATGATAATTCAAGTGACTCTGATAAACTACCCATGAACAAGAGGGCATTCGATAGGGAAATGTTTATATTTAAAAAAAATTTAATCTGAGGCCAAATTTGTGACCAAAAAGAAGCTACCTAATCCATATACTTCATTTTCTAGATCAGTTCCTGTTCTTTTGGGAAGTCCCTCCTTGTTAGGGTAGCAGCCTTTAAGTAAAACTAAGTTCAGGTTTCCCCATACCCAGTTGTCTTGATAAACTGCAGAATTTGAATCTAGGGAATCAATCAAACTAAACCATGCTCCACAGGAGCCATTGTGTGTGAACGGATAAGGAAAGAGGGGCAAAACTCCCTTATAGTTCTGATAGGGAGGGAGTCGGGCACATATCCAACAATTTGTGGCATTGCTGGTTTGATGGGAATGATGTAACATACTAATGAATGTGTTGTTGCGCAGCGCAAATCTATAGGACAACTCATGCGGAGGTAATTCGCTAAAAGAATGTTCTGCAGTTACATTGTAAGCACGCTTAGGAATAGGGCAATACATGTGTAATAGTATGCTGACAATGATGATCAGAAGATTTAGAAAAAACAAAATTAATAATGTTACTGTGCAGTGACTACGAAATGATTTACAATACGCATGCTTCTTGAGCAGCATCTGATGATTTCTTTCTCTATTCCGGTCTAGAGGATACATGTCAGGGACAAATTCAACCGATTCACCTTGGAGAGGACTTAAACAATCAAATTGTCTGACTTACTAGACCTCAATTTTAGTTTGTAAAGTTCTGAGTTCGATTGCTCAACCAAGGGGAGCTTTGAGTCTGTCTGTGAGGGAATACAGGGTTGAGTATCTACACTGGATGGTAGTCCATAAAATTTCTTGATATGACTCGAGTGCAACCACCCTTTCCGTCCCTCGATTTTCACGGCTGTCCTTGTGGTGAGTAGAACCAACTTCGGTGACTTCCACCTAGGATCCAGTTGGGTCTTCCGGTCAAAATTCCTGACCAGCACCAGGTCCCCAGGAACCACGTCATGGGGCTTCACCTCAGTATTGTCGGGAAAAGCTGCGGATACCTGTGAACGACAAGATTGTAGTGCAGACATCAAGGAAGCCAGGTAATCTGTCAGCATATTACAGTCAACATCAGTGATTTTACGAGGTATAGGCGTCCCCCACATATTTGGTGGTCTACCGAAGATCACCTCGTACGGGGATAGCCCTGTTCGAGAATGTGCTACCATTCTCATGTAAAAGAGCGCAACTGGTAAGGCTATTATCCAATCGACTCCTTTCTCTCTACATATTTTGGACAATCTAATTTTCAGAGTTTGATTATGGCGTTCCACGAGACCTGCTGCCTCGGGATGTCGGACACAGTGGAATTTCCATTGGTAACCTAATAGAAGGGAAACGTGTTTCATAAGTTCGGATGAGAACGGCTGGCCGTTATCTGAGTAGACAACACGTGGTAAACCGTACCGTGGGAAGAATTCTCGAACTAACTGTTTGGCAGTAGTCGGGGCAGTGTAATCTGAAACCGGGTATGCTTCTGTCCAACGGGAAAGAGCACAGACAACTACGAGAACATATTTGAATCCTCGACATCGTTCCATCTGGATATAATCCATCTGGAGGACTTCAAAAGCATGATCGGGAGTTTGAAATCCACCCTGTTCTACGGTGATGCTTTTACCTGGATTAAACTGACAACATATCATACAGGTACGAACTTTTTGTTTAGCTGCTGCTCGTAAATGTTTGTTGAACCAAATGTGCTGAATACTGTCTAGCATAGCTTTTTCTCCTAGGTGCGCTGGACTATGTATAGTGTTAATGATGACTTGAACCATTGAGTCGGGAAGAAACCATATAGATTTTTCCTTTGTCATCCATCCTTGATCTGTTTGGATCCCTCCTAATTCAGTCCATTTCTTTATTTCTTCTGGTGTAGCATGTGTCTGTATGTCAATTACATCAAGGGCGGGATCCTTAACTGTCATGCAATGTGTTGGTGTCGGAACTATTGTCTTTGTCATATCAGTTGTGTGAGTCTGATTCTGAGCAGTCTGTTTAGCTGTTCTGTCAGCTAGGTCATTACCCTGAGAAATTATATCGGTAACCTTTGTGTGGGCTTTGCATTTCATAATCGATATTGCAGTAGGTAGATGAATCGCGTCCAATAGGGCTTGAATGAGGGGTCCGTGTTGGATGTGGGCACCGTGAGAAGTTAAGTAACCTCTCTCTCGCCACAGTACGCCGAAGTCATGGACGACTCCGAATGCATAACGGGAATCTGTGTATATGTTGACTTTTTAATTTGTGGCTTGAATACAGGCTTGTGTTAGAGCAATGAGCTCTGCTGCTTGAGCTGACAAAGTATTAATACAATTTGTTTCAATGACTTCAGTGTCTGTTGTGACTGCGTAAGCAGCCACTAACTCTCCTGTACTTGTTCTCATACATGACCCATCTACATACAATGTTAAGTCTGGATCTGACAAAGGGATGTCTGTCAAGTCTTGTCTGGGTTTCGTCGTGATAGTAATGACTTCGACACAATCATGTGCCAATGGATCTGTTCCGCCTACTGGTAACAGTGTGGCAGGATTTAACGTATTACAACGTCTGATTTCTATGTGTGGCTGAAACAATGTCAATTCGTAACCGGTGAGTCTCGCTATAGTCAAGTGTTGTGTTTGTGTGCGGTTCAAGAGAACCTCTACTGCGTGTGGTACTTGTACTGTCAATTGATGTCCTAGCACTATGGCATCGCTTTGTCTGATTGCTAAAGCTGTTGCTGCCACCGATTTCAGGCACGCTGGAAGTGCCTGAGCTACTGGATCTAATGTACTAGAGAAATAAGCACATGGTTTGTGTGATCCTGCTTGATCCTGAGTGAGTACTGACAAGGCAGTACCTTCGCGTTCTGTAACAAAAAGTGTAAACTGTTTACTATAACATGGTGTTGCTAGGACAGGTGCTTGGCATAAAGCTTTCTTTAAGCTTTCAAAAGCGTGTGTATGTTCTGGAGTCCAAGGGAGGACAGTCGATGTGGCTGCCTCCTGTGTTGTCAACTGGATGAGTGGTTTTGCTAGAAATGCATATTGAGGGATCCACTGCCTACAGTATGAAGTGAGGCCTATAAAAGCCCGCACCTCCTTTTGTGTCTTGGGTGGTGGCATGTTAGCAATCAACTGGATGCGGTCGGATGTAAGCTGCCTTCCCTCCTTGGACAGCGAGTGCCCAAGGTAAACAACTCGCTGGACACAGAATTGCAGCTTAGAAGGGGACACCTTGTGCCCCTTGTCAGCCAGAAATTTCAAAACCGTCAGTGACACTGTCTCACATTCACGTTCGCTTCGGGCGGTGATCAGCAGATCGTCGACATATTGAAGCAAGGCAGTGTTAACTGGCATGTGGATACTGTCAAGTTCTCGTTTCAGTGCTTGGCTATAGATGCTGGGGCTTTCTGTAAATCCTTGAGGTGCGCGTGTGAATTTAAAACTTCGTCCATTTAAACTAAAACCGAACAGATATTGACTTTCCGGATCTATTGGGACACTAAAGAAAGCATTCTTGAGATCAATTACAGTGAAAAACGTTGCTTCTGAGTCAATAGCTGTGAGTAATGAAGAGATATCTGGGACCACAGGGTATTGTGGTACAATACATTTATTTAATTCGCGCAGATCAATAACTAATCGATATACTGGTGGTGCTTTTGGATCCGTTCTTTTAAGAATCGGAATTATCGGGGAATTACATACATTGGAGTCGGTTTCGACAACCACTCCTTGTACAATGAGCTCGTCAATGATTTGCAGTAAAGCCACTACAGCATCTGGTGGTAACTTGTATTGTCGCATTCGTGGTAGTACTATTCCTGTTTTCAGTGTGACTCGATATGGTGTAATGTTCATGCAACCAACATCAGTGGGGCCTTGTGCCCATAAATGTGTAGGTAAATTCTGCAGTCGGTGATCCATGTCTCTGGACACGTAGTGACCTTTAAAGTCACGTAAAAATAGTCGTACTCCTTCCGGAGAACAACATATTATGGCTCCTAGAGCTTTCAATGTTTTTATGCCTAACAAGTTTTCTGGACAGGATTTAGTAAGCAATAAGTCTGTAGTACATGTCAATGGACCGACTGTAAGTGGAAGAGGTTGTGTTACGTCATTTATTATAGGTTTTCCTGAGAATCCAAGGGAAATATTCTGTGAGCCTGAGAGGGGTGCCCCTGGAACTTCACTGCGTCTTATAGTTGTTCTGCTTGCCCCTGTATCAAGTAAAAACTTTCTGTCTTCCCCTAATAGTTCACTATGTACATAAGGTCCCTCTTGGTCTACAGGAACCTCGATAAGGGGTAAGCCAACTTCCCTCTCTAGGCTATCTCATGAGTATCGCTGATAATCGGGATAATCTGTTTGTGCATACTGATACATCTGTTGTGTCGTTGCTTGTGTTGCAGCAATAGGCTGCGCTTGTGGTGGTGCTACGACCTGTTGTGGACCTGCCTGTTGCGGAGCTAACCTAGGTTGTGCATGCTGAGGGATTTGTTGTTTATTCTGATCCTGTCTAGGTGGACGTGGTCTCTCCTGTGTTCTACCTGTGGCAATATTATGTTTCAGGACTGGACAATCGTGTATATAATGACCTGGTTGTTTACAATAGTTGCATGTCCCTTTCGCAGGACCTGCGGAATCACCCTTTTGATGACTATCGGCTGGAACTGACTGTGCAACAAGCATTTTCATTTTTGTATCTTTCATACGTCTTTGTTCGTGTTCTTGTTCTTCTCTAATTCTATTGTGGTGATATTGTAACATCTGTAACATCTGTGATGGGGTATTACCTTGCCAGGTACTTTCGAATTTCAATACTCTATTCTTGACTTGTAGCAGAGAATTTTCAACTAATTTTGTCACAAACAGATGTGGATATGACTCGCTACTGGCCTTTATGCCACTATTTATACCAAAACATTTTTCAAATCGGGAATAGAAATCACTAGTGTCTTCATCTGGTTTTTGTTTACAGGCTGAGATTGCACCCCAGTCTTCCTTTTTCGTAGTTAATAAACGTGGCAGTACCTGTATGAGTAATCCTGCTAGGGCTGTGGTCTTTTCCCCAAGCCCTGCTCCTGCAGCTCGGGCCTTTTCTTCGTTTTCTAATGCGGTCCAATCTATCTTTTGATCTCCCACCTCCCATTCCTTTTCTTTGAGTTTCTCATAAACACCGGCGGGTAATAGGACTTTTAATATTTTCATAATATCGGGGTAGGTATACTCTCCCATGAGTAACATGTCTTTTATCTCACGGTGGAAACCTGCTGGATCCTTGTCATGGCTGGGTACTACTTTCTTCATTTCTAATAATTCCAATTTAGTTATAGGCGTGTACACAAACACGCGTGTAAAATTATCACCGGCACCTCTGATTGGGTGCACTTCGCGTAACGGGTTCTGTCTATCTATGTGATACATTTTTCTTCCCATAATGGGAACTGGAACGTGTTCTGGGCATACGAAATTTAAATATTGGTTTCGGGATTCTAGAATTTTCTTAATCAAATCAGTACCTGACCCTTTCCATATATTCGTGAGTAGTTCTGTCAATATGTCAGGTAAGGGTCCTGGATCGGAGTGTTGGCTTTTATATAATATAAGGAGGTGTTGAATCATGTATATACTAGCTAAACGCTGTTCATAGGGGTCAAGATTCAGAAACGTGTGCGCAAGTACATCATCATTGTATTCGCCGGGACTGTCAGCCCATTGTACTGCTGATCTGGCTAATTCTTGTTCGTCCATGGAATCGAGCATATGGTACCCCCTTCGATCTCGGAGTAATTTATCAGCGGCTTGGAATAGGTGTTCAGGGGATTTTGTATTTAACATAGGGTTTGGAAAATGTCTATTATATTCTGGACGTATTGGACGTATCGGATCGTTAAAACCTCTGGTATTATTATGGGGTCTTCCTCTACCTACATAAGCTATCGTATCTAATTGTTCTGATTCTTGCTCCTCCTCTTCTTCTGATTCTACTCTGTCTGTTTCTCGTCTTTCTTTATGTATTCGTTCTACTTCCTTGCGGATCTTTCGGCACATGGCGATTATACACGCCTGTCTATCATGTTTCTCTTCTGATATGTTCTGACCCCATTTGGCAAGTCTTTGCATGGTATCGTGATCTGCCCCAGGTCTGTCTTGATTCCTAATTACACAATTTATGAAAAAACGTAGTAGTTGTCTTTGGACATCCACTTTCTGGTATTCCATAGCTTCGTTAATACTTTCTGGACCTTGCCCTGTTTGGACAAAGCGATATATTTCGTCGAGGTGTTCACCCATTCCTGGTATTGTCATTAAATATAATGTAGCTCGTCTTATACGTAGTGATGATATGAGCAATTTATCCTGTCTACCTGGTACTGGGTCGTATCTACAATCCACAAGCTGTTCTTTAAACATGTCGGATGTCGCTAGCTGGGGTGTACGTTGGAGTGCTAAATCTCTAAGGGTCTGTTTATTTCGCGGCGGTGTGGCAAACATGTCTGTCGTACCTCCTGTAGCACCGTCTGAGTTGCTAGGCTCGAAAGGATTCGTTGGGCGTAGGATAGAGATTGTAGATGCGGGAAGAACTGTAGGAACGGACGGGCCTGTTGGAACTTGTATAGGAGTTTGTAGTTGCGGGGATACAGACGGATGCTCTTGGTGTTGAACACCATCGGCAAGCGGTGTGGGTGGTATGGCATTAGCATACTCGGGAGCTGCGTCATCTAAATAGGAGGAAAGGAAAACGTCTTTTGCTGTTTTGGGATGTGTTTTGGGATGTGCTTTTATCGGGAGCAATGGGGGAGTTAAGTCTTTTGGTATTTCCGGGGTAGCCTTAGGTAACCCTTCGGCCAGAAGAGGATACATACCATTCATAAGAGTGTTTCTTTGTCTATCTACTTGTTCTGATTTTACTCGGGTACCTTCCTCAAGTAATAGATTTTCTCGGGTTTTATTTGAATTCTCTCTACCTTTCTCTTCCTGTCTGAGTGCTTTTTCTGTACGTCTATATGATTCCTTACGCCATAATTCAATGGCATCTTTCTGTGACTGTCTGGCTTTCTTTTTCCATAATTCTTCTTCTACTCTCATGATGCAATCTGCATCCCAGGTCCCCGCTGCGGGCCATCTCTGACTCTCTGGTAATTCTTTGGTGTAGTCCACCCATAAATCAAGAAATAATACGGCATCTAGGCCATGCTTATGATACATAAAGTACCCTGGAGTGTCCCTAGGTGGGATGGGAACAGCTTCTTCGAGTACACCTTTTCTAGTTTTGATCTGTCTTAGTTTTGAAAAGAGCGGCATTTTTAGACCTTATTACTAACACACTTTATACAAGGAACACAATAATGAACAGTCATTCACACCACAATATATAGAACGTATTTAAAACAATTAACACTTAATAGTTTTACGAACAATGATAACTAATAGAAAACTAGTTACTGACATAATACTGACACTAGATAGTACTTATTTATACTTATTTATACTTATTTATATGCAAAACATACTATATATACTGCTAAACAGTACAGATACACTGCTAAAACAGTGCAGACCGGATTTGTGTACCCAAACCCGTCTTGACCGGCACAGACTATGTGCACGTTAAATGCCTCCCCGGTAATGGTACTCACCGGGTAGCTCGGAACGGAAGGCCTCGGAACGGAACCGAAACTGGACTGGACTCGACTCGACTCGACTGGACTCGGAACTTCAGAACTTCGGAACCTGGTGGGCCTCTGTATACCTCGGATCTTGCTCTCTCAGCTAGGCTCTGGTCGGGATACTTCGCACTTCTCACCGCCTCGTCTGGGTGTTGATCGCAGCCTCAGTCGTCCCCGCTTGGCCGGAGGGAGATACAGGAAATCCTGCAGATACGCGTTTTTGTCCGTTCAGCTGTGGCAGGAGACCGGGCCTGCAACGCACCGCCGGCGCGTGAGATGAGAAAGTGTCCCTATTCGGGCGCCAATTTATGTGGTAAATATTTCGTTACCGGTACTATTTTTTATGCGGTAAAGTCTATTAAGAATAACTCAGTAAATATAAGAGGCAGAATCCGTGGTATTTAGAGGTTTTAAAAGGCTTTATTCCTATACAAAGGAATACAATTCGAATTGTAGGCATTCTATTCCGTCACCACGAAAGTTCAGGAAGGAAGGGCATATATTATTGACAGATAGGCAGTTTTATAGAAAATACATTACAGTGAAACAGATGCAAGAGGCGTAACAGCTGATAATACAGATAAACTGTGCATACGTAGCTAATAGAGGCGTATACATGGGCGTAATTTAATAAACGTCATCATACATGATGTCACAAGTGGGTGGATCCATAAGAGAATCCTGCAATGTCAGCAGAAATATTTGGCAGAGATGCGCGCGCAGCCGCATGACGTGTGATTGACGTGCAACTAGAGGGTGAAGGAGACTTGACATTTAGCTCTACATGTGGAGACAGAAGTCTGGGGTTATGTCAACCTAATCCCAAATCATATCTAATATCTTATGTTTAAAGAACTGTGTTATCCAAAAAGAGAGGTCTCTTAGGATAGAATCTATTCTATACTGACTATACTGACTGTTAGTGCGTGTACAAGCGTCTAAGTGTCTACACTAGATGCGAGGGGGTAGGAATATTCCATGGTAACAGGGCTATGAATTACTTGCATGAGGACAGCGAGGCCTGGCCCTTTGCGCGGTAGCTGGAGGAATGTTTACCTAAACTACTAGACAGGAATGCATCGGATGAGGAGCGGAGGAGATAATCTTGAAGGTGAAATACAGTTTTGGCAGGCGACAGGCTGGATCAGGCACCGTTAGCCGCGCAGGGAGTAGGACAAAGTTCATGGATACAGATGCAGGCTCAGACTGGAGCTTTCAGAGGCAGAAGGCAGGAAAAGGCTTGATGACAGAATTCGGGCCTACTCGCCTGAATCTGTAAAATGTGGAAAGTGAACCACATAAAGTCGTTGGCCTTTCATACTTAGGAATGGAATATCTGACCCATTCATGGCGGATCTGAAAGAGGACATGTTGACGGTGGACGCACATATATTTGCGTCTTCAAAACGGGAGCAGGAGGGAACATACATGTACTTATAGCATGCACATGGAGCCGTTGGGGTCTACGATAGGGGACATAACTGATCACAAAATTCATATTTCCTCAGTGGTAATATTGGTATTGGTGGTAGTGGTACTAGAATTGGTGGTGGTATTGGTGGTGGTGGCATTAGTGGTGGTATTGGTGGTATTGTTGATATTGGTGGTGGTGGTTGTATTGGTGGTGGTGGTATTGGTGGGGGTTTTGGTGGTTGTGGTATTGGTGGTGGTAGTGGTATTGGTGGTGGTGGTGGTATTGGTGGTGGTGATGGTGGTATTACTGGTGGTATTGGTGGTAGTGGTACTGGTATTGGTTGTGGTGGTATCGGTATTGGTGGTGGTGGTATTAGTGGTGGTGGTGGTATTGGTGGTGGTGGTATTGGTATTGGTGGTATAATTGGTATTGGCTGTGGTGGTGTTGGTATTGGTGGTGGTATTGGCGGTGATGGTATTGGTATTGGTAGTGGTGGTATTGGTGGTGGTATTTGTGGTGGTGGTATTGGTGGTAGCATTATTGGTGGTAGTATATGTGGTGGTATTGGTGGTGATGGTATTGGTGGTGGTAGTATTGGTGATGGTGGTAGTATTGGTGGTTGTGGTATTGGTGTCGGTATTGGTGGTGGTGGTGGTATTGCTGGTGCTGGTATTGGTGGTATTGGTGGTGGTGGTGGTATTGGTGGTAGTAGTGGTGGTATTGGTGGTGGTAGTGGTGGTATTGGTGGTGATAGTGGTGGTAGTGGTGATATTGGTGGTGATGGTAGTGGTGGTATTGGTTGTGGTGGTGGTATTGGTGGTGGTGATATTGGTGGTGGTATTGGTGGTGGTGGTGGCTTTAGAGGTGGTATTGGTGGTGCAGTGTGGCATTATGTAATGGCATTGCTATCTTTGGCCTAATAAAAAAAACTACAGCTGTAGGGCCCTGGCTTCACCACCTGGTGCTGGGCGGGCTGTGCTTTTATGTCAGGCATGGAAGGAGGGAGGGATGGTCTTGGCTGCCGCTTTGGCCTTGTACAGTACCCCTGCTATTACTAGTGAGTGAGAGGCGCTGAGGTGATGGTATTGGTGTTGGTGGTGGTGGTATTGGTGGTATTGATCGTGCTGGTATTGGCGGTGGTGGTATTGGTGGTGGTGGTATTGGTGGTGCTGGTATTGGTGATAATGGTGGTGGTGGTATTGGTGGTATTGGTGGTGGTGGCAGTAGTGATATTGGTGGTGGTAGTATTGGTGTTGGTGGTGGTATTGGTGGTGGTGGTATTGGTATAGGTATTGGTGGTGGTGGTACTGGTATTGGTGGTATTGGTACTGCTGATGGTGGCATTGGTGGTGGTATTGGTGGTATTGTTGATATTGGTGGTGGTGGTTGTATTGGTGGTATTCGTGGTGGCATTGGTGGTGGTGGTGGTATTCGTGGTGGTGGTATTGGTGGTAGTAGTGGTATTGGTGGTGGTGGTGGTATTGGTGGTGTTGGTATTCCTGGTGGTATTGGTGGTTGTGGTATTGGTATTGGTAGTGGTGGTATTAGTGTTGGTGGTATTGGTGGTGGTATTGGTGGTTGTGGTGGTGGTATTGGTATTGGTGGTGATGGCATAGGTATTGGTGGTGGTGGTATTGGTGGTGGGGGTGGGGGTGGTATTGGTGGTGTGGTGGTGATATTGGTGGTGGCATTGGTGGTGGTGAAATTGGTGGTGGTGGTTGGTGGTATTAGTGATGGTGGTATCGGTGGTGTCATTGGTGGTGGTAGTATTGGTGGTGGTATTAGTGGTGGTAGTATTGGTGGTGGTATTGGTGGTAGTAATGGTGGTGGTGGTATTGGTGTCTGTATTGGCGGTGGTATTGGTGGTGGTATTGGTTGTGCTGGTATTGGTTGTGATGGTATTGGTGGTGGTGGTAGTGGTGGTATTGGTGGTGGAATTGCTGGTGGTGGTATTGGTGGTGGTATTGGTGGTGGTGGTATTGGTGGTGGTGGTGGTGGTGGTATTGGTGGGATTTGTGGTGGTGGTATTGGTGTTGGTGGTATTGGTACTGGTGGTGGTATTGGTGGTGTTGGTGGAATTGGTGGTAGTGATATTGGTGGTGGTGGTACTGGTATTGGTAGTGGTGGTATTGGTGGTGGTATTGGCGGTATTGGTGGTGGTGGTATTGGTGGTGGTATTGGTGTTGGTGGTACTGGTGGAGGCAGTATTGGTGGTGGTGGTATTGGTGGTTATGGTATTGGTGGCATTGGTGGTGGGGGTATTGGTGATAGTATTGGTGTTTGTGGCATTGGTGGTGGTGGTATTGGTGGTGGAATTGGTATTGGTGGTGGTGGTGGTATTGGTGCTGGTATTGGTGGTGTGGTATTGGTGGTGGTGGTGGTATTGGTGGTATCGGTGGTGGTGGTGTTGTTGTTGTTAATCAAACAGGCTTTTGAAAACACCCATCAGGAGGCTTTAGTACAGATGGCATGTATCACAGATGTGCTGTTGTCAGATTCAGCCCATTAGCAGAGGAGTATGTGCTACCTGGAATTTGCAATTGACAAGAATGATAACTTTCTCCCAAAAAGGTAGGAACTGTCCATCGAATGTCGAGACAGGTGGTAACAATTAGAGCAAAGTGCCCTGCGAGAAAAAACATCACTAGTTGTTAGTTTAAGCATACCACGAAAACCCAACACACTCCTATCGTATCTCATAGAGGGGAGTTTATTTACTTATGTATGTTCAAATAAAAACCATTACGCCCATTTATTTATTAAATAAAAATGATTACATCTCTGTTGATTTTTTATGTATTAACTCTGCTTTATATTTATGTAATTTTTGGTCATGTCAAATATATTGCTGTTATGAGATTCTATGTGAATAATGTATTTAAATCCTAATATGTGAGAGTGCTGTTTTTATTGGGAGACATGTGGGAATGCTGGGTGGAAGGGATTTTATGAATTCTAATAGAATCTGAAATTTTTCTTCACAGAAATATATGGAAAATCTGTAACCTACCCAAAGTATGGTGTTTAAAGAGGATTCTGGGTAAGAAAAGGTATTGGGATGCATGCAGGTCACACAACTCCGGATTATCCCGGGTGCTTTGTTTTCAGAAATGGCTGGGCCTGACAGGTTTCCCTGGGTGCCAACTGAGCCCCTGGCATAGATACCGGGTTACCAAAATCACTAGAATGGTACAATTTTCAAGGGAAAATCATGTTTCCTTGTTGTGTTTGGAGACTTTCCTTTCATGCGTTATAGCACAACCTCACAAATGGGGAAGTGTAAGAATGCTATATGGATTGGAAATTTGTGGATCCCCTCAGATTCCATGCACACATTATTTTGTTTTGCTTTGACATCAATATGGGAAGCATGATACACTATACAGCAATAATAATTCAACTCGGGACTCGAGGGAAGCATTTCTCTCCCATTCCGACTTTGATTTTGGAAGAGAAAATGTTTCAGGTGTTTTTACAAGAAACATGTTAATTTCCAGTACTGTGGATGACCCATTGAAGTCCACCGCAGTTTGAAGCAAGTGCAGTGTTGTCTGTGGGTTTTTCTCTGCCATAAAGCAAATAAACCCACGAAATCCTCGCTTGGTGTCCTGTCTAACAAGAATGGACAATAACCTGCAAGGATATGATGACCAAATTGCACTAACTTCTTTGTTCCATGGTCATAGGTGACTTTAACAGTTCAAGAAGGCCCCCGGGATGGTAGGCCTATGGGTCTGGGACACAGCGAATAGCACAGTGGCCAAAGGAAGGTGGCAGTGGCTGCTCATGGCCATCCACAGCCAAGAGAAAGTTTCAGTTGACATGCATGATCTATGGAGAAGGGGACTAAGGAGAGAATACAAAATATTAAGAAGCACAGAGAATATAGATAGAAGAGGTTCTGGAACTGGAGAAGAGAAGGAGCGAAAGAAAGGAGAATACGTAGAAAAAGCAAGAGAGGGAGCAGGAGAGAAAGGAAGGGAAAGATAGAGAGATGCAGTGGCAAACAGAAAGGGGTATTGGACAAAAGAATGTGAGAGGTAGTGAAACAGAGGGTAGGAGTTGAGGAGAGTTTAGAGACAGTAAAAAAGAGCCTGAAAGAGAAAAATGAGAGCTTAATACACATAGAGAAAAAAGATTGGAGATTTTGAGTGGAATCAATAGCTTATCAGGATTTTGCTAACACAGCTGGCCCAATATGATTTCAAGACACAATTTTGCACAATTCTCTAAAAAGGATCCTAATTTTGGATCTAGAAATCACCTTGCATATTGGTTTTTGATGTCATACTAAGGTCTAACCATTGTTCCTTGATTCACATTCTTTTTTACAGATTGCATAACAATGGCACCCCTTGTTATTTATCACTATCAAAGGAGAGAGAGAGGACTAGGTAGCTAGTCCGTATCCCCGGGGTTTATATGTGAGATCAAAAAGGACTAGCCTATTTGTGAATTTACATAGACTCAAGACTGTAAGGCAGGGTACAAACCATTTTGTTTGTTCATGAAGCCCTCACCCACCAACCTAGTTGGTGGCATGCTTCATCATGGGGCCCACCCAGTGACACTGAGTGTGCCCCGAGTGTGCTTCGACGCCTGGATACAGCGGAGCAGGTATGTATCTGAGTGTGCAGTGTAGTGACGTGAAGGTGACAATTTAAAAGCTATGCAGGGATCCCAGTACCCGAGGGTAAATTATATTTTAATAACTGGGTCACTGCTAGCATTAAAAAAGGCTGTTGTTATTTGTCACAAAATGCTCTGCTGAAGAGTATTAACACCTCCCGTTTGAAAGCACATAAGCAATGTCTATATTTGCTGGTATGATTGCAGCAAAATATTACCTGCTTGCTGAGAAGCTCAATTTCTACTATGGAGGTGATTTGGCTTTCTAGTGTACATTTAAATATAGCAGTCTTTTAACTGTTTCATTAAATGAAGCTTGAATTTTATCTGCAGGAAATATTTTCCAGTTCTAATACACATGACATGCTTTCTACATACCCCACTCGCAAAAGTGTATGCTCTTCCAACCAATGTTAGGCACATAAAGGGTGCCACTTGAGGATTCTATGCAAGTAGTCTACTGTATGTCAAAAAGAGGAGAATGCTTCATATTTCGGTAACTGGAGGAGTCTGTAACATCCAAATGGGAGTTTCTATGCAAGCAGCATGAAAGGAAAGGGTTATCCCAGAGAAGGAACCTAGGTCCAAACTGAGATCCAGAACTCAGAGCCATAGATGCAGTGCTGCTGCCTGCACATCTAGGACTTCTCTAACTGGAGAATGAACTAGTGTTCTCAGCAAGGTCATAGGCCTCAAATGGACCTTTCCCAGGATCACACAATCACCTATCCTTTATCATGCCTTCCGGTCTTGCAGGTCGATGTCTGATGAAGGTCTCTTTCGCACCTTTCACACTACTTGCCTTTAACTATGAGGGGTGTATGCCAATGTCAAAGCCTGCTTCAAGTCCATGCAGTTGTTACTGGTGCTTTTGATCAAATGAAATTTGCCTGTCCATTTTTTGTCATAGCCTTATGGTGAAATTCATTGTGGGATCTTCTCAACGTTCTCTGAAAAATAACATTAAGTTCTATTTAGTTTTCACCATTGTTGCAGCCCTAACGTGGGCCCTAATTTCCCAAAATGATATTGATGGATATGCTCCATGTTCTCTGTAAAGTCATTTTAAATTAGTGACACTTTAAATTAAAACTTCACTTACAATGTTGGGCAGAATTAGGAAAATCCATACTTTACTAAGCATATTACTTTTCCCAACTTTACTTGAGGTAAGGCTTATCTCTTAAGTCCTTTTAGGCGTGATGATTTCCTGATGCAAAATGTCCCAGGTAAGAGATCCTCCAGCACAAATATTTTGAGTGTGGAGGCTAGAAATCCACCACTTAAGATAAGAGGTATGTGAAGGAGGGCTCTGAGCTTAAGAAGGTTAATTTTTTTTTATAAAACAAGAAGAAGTTCATAAACCTTACATTTCACAAAGCTTGAAAAGTTTAGAAAATAAGCAAAGTTGAGAGACAGCAGACTCTACAAATTTACACCCCTTTAACTTTAAGTCCCATCTGATTGATAGGATTTAAAGTTGGATTGTGAAAAGCTAATTGAGTGTGTGAGAATCAAGCAGTGTGTACTATGAACAGTGAAACTAGAATATTGATGGCACAGCATATTGGTAATAGAATAATAAATCGAAAATATTGACATGTAAGGAAGTATAAATGTTCTATACCTTTGTCTTGCTTTGTACTCCCAGATACTACAGGATACCACTCTCCTACACGGTGACTCAAACACGACGAAGCAATATACATAACAAAACACCACCTGGAAAGGGATTTTAGTTTATGAAATGAAGCACATCAAAGACTGTTCTCAGAAGAAGGCTTGGGGTTTTATTTATGTAATGCTTTCTCACAGAAAGGCTTTCTCAGATGTCAAATGAACAACATTCAAATGTATATGGATATATATATATATATATATGACAGCAGGGAACTCATTATTACACTCGACGAGTTTACACCCACGACATTTGATCAATAGTATCCCCTACGGGGAAATGCTAAGAATCAAACGTATATGTAGCTGCATGACTGATTTACAAAAGGCACAATCAGACTGTAAAAAAAGATTCCTAGCTAGAGGATATAATACTAAAATCCTAGATCTAGCCATAGCTAAAACGATGAAACTGGCAAGAGAGCCACTTCTAGTCACCAAACCCAAAATTGATTCAACATATGAATTGCGACTAATCACTACTTATAACCTGCAGCATAAAACCATCAGAAATATAATGCAGCGCAACTGGCCAATAGTGTTAGACGATCCAATAATAGGAACACTACTGCCCAAAAGATTAGGTCTAACTTTTAGAAGGGCTCCATCAGTAAGTAACAGTCTAGTGACAAGTAGCCCTGAGGTAATAGAACCTCTGAATTGGCTTTCCCAAAGGAAAGGATTTGTGGCCTGTAAAAATTGCAAAGCATGCATTCATGGTGTAAGCAGGAAAGCATACAGAACTCCATTCAGCGAAAAAGAGGTGGAAATAAATCAAGCCCTACACTGTAAAACTGACCATGCAGTGTATGTTTTAGAGTGCACATGTAATCTCAAATACGTAGGTAGCACAAAACTCCCGGCCAATAAAAGAATCTTACAGCACCTTAGAGCCATCATTAATAGGGACCCCTCTTACCCAGTCGCTAGACATTTTCAAGAAACCCACAATAGCGACCCCAAGTACCTGTCATATTATCTCATTGATGCGGTACCAAAAAACAGAAGAGGAGGCGATAGAGAAGGTGCATTACGCAAACTTGAGACCCGGTACATTTTAAACCTAGACAGTAAAATACCGGGAGGTCTGAATGCCACCGAGGATCTTTATGCCTGCATTTAATTGGTCGATACCTCTATGAGTGTCAGACATGTGCAATATGCTTTGTAAAAATACAACAATCTACAAATACAACAATCTATAAGATTCAGCCAAAATAAAGCTCCCCTTGTATGCTTTAGCAAGATTGAGTCAGTAATTCATATAGCAATTTTGACGGGATTAGCCAGACACTGCCGCTTGATGCCCAATTGCACAAACTCTGAGTCTCAGCCTATGCCCCACCAATAAGAGAAAATTAAGCTAAATAGGCTGCACCCACTACTTTAATATTTTCAAATAGGTCTATGTTTTTTCATTTCTATCTCATTTATCCAGCACGTGTGTTACACTGCACCTTATGTAACAGCATCAATGGAAATTTAAGCAGCATCTTTCGGTTAACGTTTCTTGCATTCCCAAAGTTATTTAACTTATAACAATGCCAATACGCATTTATGCAATCATGCTTCAATCTGACAGCATTAGTCTTGAAACGTCAACATCAAATTTGTATTATAGAACATTGTTTTATTATGAAATTTTAAAGCAAACCGAGCACATTTAAATTTTTATGCACTTTTGTGCAACTATTTATTAATGTGTTTTTAATGCTTTTAAACTGAATGATATTATGCATTTATGTTTTTAGAATATCTAAAACTGGAACTAGATCAATTTGTACTATGCCCAGCGAAAAACAAAGTATGTTTACAAATTTACATGTTAAGTATTTCTTCACTTTTCATGATGATGTGGATTTTGTTGCTCTCTATTTCGTTTTTGCACTAAGCACTTGCACTTTCAATACTATAAAATGGCGGCTGAAGCCAAGAAGCGTTGTCATGTGATCAAGGTCCAGGAGGGACCGCAACGCGTCATGGCCGACTAGCGAAAATAAATTAATTTGCACAGAATCGTGGTCCGTGCCTGCTTTGTAACTCGGAGATTGGGGAGCGAAGTAAGCAGTAAAACAGGATATATATATATATATATATATATATATATATATATAAGCAACACACTTGGCAAATGCAACTATTAACTGCATTGATAATAAAACACAAGCAGGAATAAAACACTAGCAAGTTATACTGGACGTCCTGCAAGATATATACACTAAATACATCAAATGATTACCTTGGATGTGCACACAGACTCTCACACATCACAAAGTCAATATTCAAAGAAAACACCTCAGATGATTATAGCTACTGGAAACTGAAGGTTCACACAGACAGCCACACATCACAATGGCAACAATCAAAAATCACACACTTCACCTTTTGCAATCTTCATCCTGGCCCTTCTCCAGACTGGGGGGATTCACAGCTGAGGTCAGGAGACTCAGCAACCAGATGCCTGCACTGATGATGCGTCCACCGTTCAGGCTCCAACAATCCCGTTTACCAAGTCAACAAACCTCAGCTTTATAATCTCAAAATACACTAGAAGGTTCCAAGAGGCCTTCCCTCTGTGCCAAGGAAACTTATTGGAATTGGCCACTTTCCATGCAAGCATTCCAGGGCAAATGAGTTCTCCCGTTCCTTCAGTATTTTCATGTGTCCCAGCCTTTATCTAAACGAAGCTTAAGAAAGTCTACGGTAGTACATTCAACAAAAACAAGCAAACTAGAACGTGATTAACCTTAACAACTAGAGTAATCTGGCGCCCTGCCTGTGCACGCAAAATGCTCAAGCAAGACAGAGTCAGAATTCAAGATGACATTAGGCCATGTCAAAGACAATAGTAGGAACTTCATAATACTTCCCAATGTACAACACAATGCACATTTGTGCACCACTGCCTATAGCATCACATACTTCATCTCTCAATGTACCACACAATGCATATTTGTGCACTACTGCTCATAACAAAGAACCAAAAAGTACATTCCACGCCTCTCTCTCTCTCGCATGCTTTCAAATGCACACTACTCTGTGACAGCTCCCACGTTCTTAAAACTACAAAGAGATATGAAAGAAATCTTCAAGGGTAACATGCACATGCAGGGTGTACATTCAGGCTAAGGTAAAATAAAACACCAAAAGTCAAATAAAATCATGGTAGTAAAAGGTCATCACGAGGTTTCAAACCATAGGAGTGCCTCTAGCGCTACAACCTTACTCCACGTATATGTACAGATGCAATACATATATATATATCTTCAACGTACATCAATGTGTAGTTAGGAATAGTAAATCTATGCTTCCCTATATGCACTTACCTTTCGATATTCTGTCCTTAATATTCTTATACCATGATTTTCTATAGCCATTAGTGCAAACAATCAGACGAATAATAAAAAAGGCACCAAGCAATAATGTGTGCTTTACAATCTTGCATACAGTACCATTGTCCCTACAAGTATTGGGAAAAGAATACCCCTATAGTAGTACACAGCTTTAATATTTTGTCATAGCTGAGGATCATGTCCCCTAAAAATGTACTTCTGGCTACAGGCCTGGGTAAACCTTAGCCCTGACAGGCAATTAATACATTCAAAAAGTGGCAGTGGCTGCACTGGGAAACTAGGTACACCATTTTAGTAGAGCACCTAGGGCAAAGGTGTATTTAGCAAGTGGCTCTCCAAAGCAGAGGTAACACTTTTACTGATCCAACTATGAACAAATGGAGTCATAAAATAGGAAGATGCCTAAATGTGAGTCAAAGTGCCTGAGTATGGGTTTTGGCGGTCCTGGAGCGGGTGGCATGCCACCGCTCCACTCCAGGTCCGCCGAAAGTCACCATCACCCGACAGATTACAAGTCATTTTGTGGTCTGGTAGGCAGCATGGTGGTCCTGCACCCGTGCTGTTGTTAGGTTCATTGTGAGCCTTAAACAGGACCACTGCGAGACCGTCAGTGTATGTTCCTGCACGGGGAACAAATGCACCATGTTGTGCATTCCTTCCTATGCAGGAACTGGGGGTGCAAAACTACAGGGGGCACAACATGTGCCCCCTGCATGCACCCCCACACACAGGGGAAAGAGGGGGCCCTGTAGGGCGCTCTTTGTTGTCTCACCGCCACCCTTTTCACGTCACTGCGACCGCCATGAAAAGGGTGGTGAAGAGACAACTTAAAATATGCTTGGTGGTGCTGACAGTATATTTTGGCACTGAACCACTGCAGACCGCTGCAGGATCCTTGATCCACTGCAGTAGTAGTGGTTCAGTGGCGGTCGAACTCGCCACCACAACTACGGCGGTCCCATGGGTGGCTGTAGAAATAATAAGGCCCAAAATGTATCCACCCCTTTGGAGATTTCCTTATTGAGGCAAAAGAAACTGGCTATAGCATCTGCATTGATATGACATGTCACAGTCATGTGCCTTCACTGGAAACATGTGGACTAGACTCTGATTTCAATTTCTGGTTAATAAGGTTGGGAATTGTGCCAGTACTTATTTGTAAAAGAATGAGTGCTAGTGCCCAAAAATAGGCCCAGAAGGCCGCGACCAGCACTACAAAATGTCAGCGCACTGGATACTGAATGCGTAATCTTGGATCCACCTCAGGCCTCTTTAATCCACTACTAGACACTCCCTTCCCCTTTTTCTCAATCATGCGTTTGTCTTTGTGTTTTACCCTCTCTTTCTCTCTGTAAATGTCTAATGAGAACAAATAGGTGCTGGTCCTCAAAAATGTGTGTCTGTGGCCCCCACCTGCAACCCCTTAAGCACTGAGCTGAGAATACCCTTTTCCTTCCATGAACCTAACATATGAGGAGGATTTGCACATAAACTAGAGGGTAGTTTCAAATCAAAGCTGCAATCCAACCCCAAATAGAGAGCAACTAGAGTGTTTGACTTGGCCTCAATCAAAAGCAAATCACATACTGTTCAAGCATGTTGATTGTTCATCTGTGGAGTACTGCATAGCCTATTCTCCGATAGACCACATGCCAGAGCCATGATATAGACCATGCAACACCTAATCTTTCCTTTCCTTGGTGGATCCTGAACTATAATTATAGGATCAGTACCCACAAAACCATGAAATGCTATAGCATCTACAGGTTAGGTATTGGTGCAATTTTCCATTCCGCTTGCGGAATCGGATGAATTTGGCAAATCCATGTTACTCTTTTAACATGGAGTTCCGGACAGATTCGGCTAATCGCAGCGACGTGGTGGAATTTGTTTCCTGTTCAAGCAACAGGATGATAATGAGAAGAACTTGAGACTCTAGCATATGAGCTGGCAAAATGTAGCAAGATTTGGCATCCCCTAGCGTGATTTCCAATTGCTTGGAGGCCTTCTGGTACAATTTTCTAACGTGCATGTTTGGAGGAGCACTCGCAGTCAGAGGCCTGCTTCTCAAAAAGATTTTCCACTCAACCTCCAGCAAGAACAACTTAAATGGCTGCGCTCTCTTGTGCACTGTGTGGTGTGGTTCGCGATGATTTTTCAGCACGAAAAACACTGTCGGCATTAAATCCCAGTGTGAGCAGCGTGACATGCATTTTTCCGCCTGTTGCTAGAACTCCATGGAATCTCGCAGTGTTTTTATTCCGTGAGTTTCGCCAACCCTATCACAGGCTCCAAGGGCCAGATGTACGACCCTAAATTGCATGTGCAAACGGGTTTGCGATCCGTTTGCGCATGCAAAATGGCCCAGGGCCATGTACAATTCCTAAATAGTGAGTCACAATTTATTTGCGACATGCTATTTAGGAATTGTGAGTGGCTCTTAGGAAGGGGCGCTCCCTACCTAGTTGCGTCCGCAAAGCAATGTATGAATGTTTTGTGACCACCATTGTGGTTGCAAAACACTCACAAATTACCACCCTCTTCAAGAGGGTGGCAATGCAGTCGCAATTTGGAATGGGTCCCCAGAGGACCCCTTCCACTTTGTGACTGTTTCTATAAATATTTTTTAAGGGCAGGCAGTGGTCCCAGGGACCACTATCTGCCCTTAGAAAATGAAACGAAAATGTTTCATTTTCTTTTTTTAAATGCATCCTATTTTCCTTTAAGGAAAATGGGCTGCATTAAAAAAAAACTGCTTTATTTAAAAGCAGTCCCAGACATGGTGGTCAGCAGGCCACCATCCCTGGGAGTGCCTGTCATTCCCAATGGGCTCGCAAATTGCGAGATGCTCATTAATATTCATGAGCCTCGCAATTTGCGACCCCATTGGGAATCGCAAACAGTGTTAAACACACTGTTGTTCATGCCAAATAGCGCCTCGCAAATTGCGAGTCGCAATTTGCGAGGCGCTATTTTGCAGGTCGTACATTTGGCCCCAAATGATTTGAAATTTGGTAACATAATCTTAAACATGAAGTTGACCGGCAAAAGTGAGATGGCAGAAACACTCCTTAAGATGGTCAAGCTCATCATTTTTTATCTTGACTCACTTAAAAAAAGATGACATATGTACTATTCTGAGGGTATTAGCCATTCCATCACCATTGCATGGCTGACACATGTGTTCTTCAGTTCCATAGCTCCAAGCACATTCACTAAGCTGTCGGGAGGTACTTATCAGTGGTCTGATGCACCCTGCCCTAAATATTTAAGTCTGCTTCCTACCTGCTCACTGAAACCAGGAAAAGCTCCCTCGCCCCTGTGTCACATGGACTATTCAATTGATTACCCATTAAAAGGGAGGCTTAACAGAATACTCTGGGTCAATTTTCTTTTGTGGGACAGTGATAATTCAGGCACATAAATCCAGGAGTGGAGGCCTTAGGGGATATGTTTCCTTCTTGTGAAGCCCATCATCTTTCCACAAGGTGCTCAGGGAACATTACCTCGTCTTTAACTCAGGTTTTGCAGAATTCTTCTTTCCCATCTCATCAACATGCTTCCATTGTGGCCTATATGCAATCCTGTATCTGCGGGGTGAGAGCATCATTATTTATTCCACTTGTATTAGGTAGGAGATTCCTGGTTGTCTGAGGTATGCACTCAGGCCAAGCAGGAACCACCACTCTAGTCAGGGCAAGCTAGATACACACTAAAAGATAACCTGTGCTCACTCTCTTGTAGCTTGACACAGAGCAGTCATGCGTATCAACCGAGGTGATGTTTTAAGTATTTGTGCAACACACGCACACGGTGACAAATGAATACACACAGGTTTAGAAAAATAGATTATTATATTCTTCAGAAAACAAAAACAAAACGACAAAAAAACTATTCATAGAAGTTGGGATATTGAATTTTAAAGGAATAAATGCAGTACAGTGCTTTGAAGCATGTAGCACAAAAATGTTAGCGTAGGTTGCACTGGACTGTGGCAAAGTCTAAGTTTGGGCTGACCGTGATGGAGTGCCTGCCAGGTGCAGGACCCACGCAGGCCCAGGTGAACCAAGGAACAACATTCCTGGTTGCAAGCAGCGAGATGTGTCGATCTTCTCCACGCAGTGAAGTCGATGTATTCATTCACGGAGACGGGTGCCGGAGTCAAAATGTCTCAAGTGATGCACTGAATTCTGCCACGAAGTTGAGGGGATGCGTTGATCCCACCAAGCTGAAGCAGCAGCAATACGTTGTCCGATGCATCGATCTCTGGAGACAAAGCGTTGGTTCCGATGCAATGTGTTGATTTTACTCCCGCAATTGGGTCGATGCGCCAGTTCTTCTACACGCAAACAGGAGATACGTTGAAATCCATGTTGCACATATCTGGACCACTTCCAGTGAGCAAGGCATGGGAGCAGGGGCAGAGACTTTGGTATCCATGATTTTCCAGAGTCTGAAGCAAAGGGAGGCAAGTCAACAAGCCCTTGGAGTAAAGGTACAGTCCAGCCGTCCTGCAGGAGAGTCAGAGAGCAGCAGGCAGCAAGGCAACAAACAGCCATCTAGATCAGCAGTCCAGTTGAGTCCTTTAAGCAGCACAGCAGCTCTTCTGACAGAGCTAAAGTTATAAGTCCAGTAGTGTCTGATTTTGGGGGGACAGAGACCCAGTACTTTTACCCAAAAGTGCCCTTGATGTGGGGGCTGACTTCAAAGCAGCTCTCTGAAGTGCACAGGTCCCCCTTTCAGCCCAGGCCTGTTTGTCAGGCTTTCTATGGAGGTACATCAGCCCTTAATGTGGGGACAGGACACTACCTAATCGAGTGAAGTGCAAGCCTATCCTTTCCATCCTGCTCAGGCCAAAGCCATCAGAATTCAAATGTATGTAGATGGGTACTCAGACACACTGTGTTATGGCTGTCTAGAGGGAATGCACAAAGTGAAGCTATCAACCACCCCAGCCATGTCCTGGAGGCAGGCTCTAAGGCACACAAAGCAGTAAGTGCAGATATATGTCCGCTTTCTAAAAGTACCATTTCTAAAATAGTTATGTGAAATTAAACTTCAACAGTAAGTAGGATTTATCAATATCATTCCAAACATATGAAATATGGAAAAGTTACTCTTCCCTGATCATGATTTACAGCTTAAAGTGTATTTAGAAATTCAGAATGCTAGACTATGAGAAGAGTAGGCCTCACAGTAGAGAAAAACTTGATAGGATGTTTGCTTCTTTCAGGACATGCAAAACATAAAGATACATGTCCTACCTTTCACTTACGCTGCACCCTGCCCTTGGGGTTACTTAGGGCCTACCTGATGAGTGACTTACATCTAACAAAAGTGAAGTTCAAGGCTTTGACAGTAGTTTGAAATGCCAAGTAAAAGTGATAGTAAACTGTACAAACAAGTACTGTAGTGACAGGCCTGAGATAGGTATGAAAGGCTACTTCTTTGGGTGGCACAATCAGTCCTGCAGCCCACTAGTAGCATTTACCACTTTGCAAGGGACTTAGTACAACAAATATGCCAATCAGGTATACATCAATGTCATCATGTTTAGGGAAGAAGCAAATACACGTTAGCATTGGTTAGCAGTGGTAAACTGCACAGAGTCCTAAGGCAAACGGAAAGATTCAGAAAAAACAGGAGGTAAAGGTCAAAAGGTCAGGGTAAGACCACCCTAAGAGTGACAGGTCTAACAACTTGTGTGGGAGATCCTGCTTAAAAATCGTGTAAAAGTCAACTCAGGAAAAACAGAAATTGTCCTTTTTGGTAAGAACACTGCTTTCTGGTCACCCTGTTGGTGGCCCAAAGATTCGGGAACTCTAACCAAACAAGTAGAAAATTGAGAAAACTAGGTGTCATCTTTGACAATAGCTTGACTTTAAACAACCAGATCAACCAAATAGCCTCTTCAGTCTACTGCACACTAAGACAATAAGGAAAATCCTTCCTTTCATTCCATCCTATCTCCCAAAAACAGTTGTTAGAGCCCTAGCCCTATCCAAGTTAGATAACTGTAATGCACTGTACATCAATATGCAGCAAAATCTTTTGAACAAATTACAGACCTTCTACAATGAAGCAGCTCGACTTCTATTTGGACTGCCCAAATTTCAATCAGCAGCCTCTGCTCCTAAACAACAACACTGGCTGTCTATAAAAAAAAGAATATCCTTCAAAGCTCTCTTTATTGCCTTTAAAGCACTACACAACTCAGGCCCTAAATATCTCATCCAAAACCTCTCCTGGTATATCCCTAACATATCACTACAATCCTCAACTGCAAAGAATGTGATTGTCCCCAAGTTTAAAAAATCTCTTTGAGGAGGCAAAAGCTTTGTGGTCGGAACAGTCAAACTATGGGATGCTCTTCCACATGATGTGAAAAATGCACCTAATATTCTCCAATTCAGAAAGTCTGTTAAACCAGGGGTATTTATCTAGAAAACGTAAATGTTCTTTACTCCAGTTTTCAGACTTTCCCGTTGTTGCTAACTTCTCAAACGGCAGCCCAAAGACTCCTTAGGGTTTTGAGCCCTTTATTAATTAAATAACAGAATGTAACCTTACATAGCAATTGCTCACACCAGTATAAGTGCTGTCATGTCCCATGGAGTCTTTAGAAGTGTTTGAAGTGAACTGAAAATAGGCTTTTCAGATCTTGCTGATGTGGTGGCCATCCTTTTCCAGAAAAGTGTTAAAAGGGAACTAAGCCTGGTACCCCCTGCTTGGTGTTAAGCAGCATTTGCCGTTGCAGCAGGTTGGTAGCTGGAAAGGTAAAAAAGGATTGCATCTGGAGAAGTTTCCTTTCCAACAGATGTCCTGCTTGGTTCCTCACCAAATCATCATCCTCAAAGGCACTCATGAGAATTAGATCTCAGCTGTAGGCTAAAGCGGAAAACTCTACAAGCTACCTGAATGAATAGCCAGGATCATTGATTTAAATATACTTTTCAAACTTTAATTTTTGTGGGTTCAGGTACTTCTGTAGTTTCAAAGCTGTGGATGGGATATTCAGAAGTTTCTCTGAGGCACGCTATGTTATGCACTAAAAGTGAACACACAGGGATACATTAAAACAACCATCCAGTGCTCCTACACCAACTAAAACTTGATGCAATTAGGCTCAAATACCTGTAACTAGTCCCACCATCAACTGCATAGCTAGCTAACATATTATTATGCCTAAAGCTATAGCCGCTGCCAAGATAGCTCATGCAATGTCTCTATCTCAAACCGCTTCCTTTGGTCTAAATTATTGTTTTTTTCTCAAACCTCTCCACATAGGCAATGCGAATCATCCACTTCCCTCTGGACCCCTGTCCTTCAGTTCCAGGCTAATCTTGGTAATTTTTCAACCTGTGAAGCTTGTTGCAGGTCTTCTACTACTTGTTTTGTTGGATTTTAGGAATGGTGGAGACTCTGGCCATACTCGTACAAAGGGGCAGCCGCGGTCCATGCAGGTAACAGCGGTGGGGCGCTGGGGCCGGGTAAGGGGGGATATTGAGGGGCGATGCCGAGGGAAAATTTAATAAATAAATAATTTTCCCTCAGCATCCTCCCTCGAAATCCCCCCATTCCCAGCCCCACCGCTGTTACCTGCACGGACCACGGCTGCAAAGGGGTGTATTTTCACATAATCACTCAGATGTCCTCTTCATAGGATCCTTCCGTGAACACACCCTAATAGTTAGGCATGTTAAGTATGCCAGTATAGCTAGGCCAATCTCCATATTTATGTTAAAAAACAAGCTACAATCACTCTTTGGATGTATTAAACCACTATATAGTTATGCTGTAAAAATCAACCTTTAGGCACTTTTTTCTACAAATTTCTTCGGCGGTGGGCGATCCCCACAGCCCAACCTGACATTTATGTCCCAACTGCCTCTAATGCACATTGAATCATCTATAGGTGCTCCCAGTTTTGGCAGCATTGACTTTCCGGGATGATAGATTTTGTGGAAGGAAGAGCTAGTGTGTCAAGTCAGGTCTCTTAGGTTATGTAGCTACTAGGCTATATCTCATTTAGGGCCATATGTAGGTAACATACTATTTACCGATTCATAAATACCGAATTTTACCGATTCGGTATTTATGAATCGGTAAATAGTATGTAGGTAAATAATCGGTAATTATTACCGATTTGGTGAATATCGGTATTTATGAATCGTATTTACCGATTTGGTAATAATGCATCCCTTCCCAATCATTCCTATGGGCCTGGAGGCCCATAGGAATGAATGGGAAGCCAGTTACTATTACTGATTCGGTAAATACCGAATCGGTAATAGGGGAGGCATAATCATGGGCGGCAGGGTGTCACATTGACACCCTGTTGCACCCCTGATTCGTGCATGTGTGCACATGTGGCGCACATACATGCCCTAAGGGCATGTATGTCTGCCACATGGCACTTTACAAATAGCACAAAAATGCTTTTTGAAAGGTATTCGTCATTTACCATCAACTTGTAGTTGGTGGTAAATAACGAATCCAGACACCAATAATGCACTCACTTGAGTGCCCCCTACATCGCATTTCTGGATTCGGTATTTACCGAATCGGTATTTTACCGATTTCTTTAATTTCCGATTCGGTAAATACCGAATCCAGAAATCAGCCACCTACATCTCAAGTGCCTCAATACCGGTCGGTAACGGGATATTTACCGAATTTCGGGCCATCGGCCGTTACCGACCGGTATTTGGCTACCTACATGAGGCCCTTAGAATCACATCATGTTTCTTTGGCAGAGCAACATCGGTGACACCACAGCAGCTGTTCTTTTCTATAAAAAGCAATATACATATTGAGGAACCTTCCTACTAGAAGGAGTTAAACTCCGTTTTTAATCTTGGGCTGAGGGTAGTGATTATGACCTTAAGCTTCATTTCTGACTGAATGGATTCCGTTTGCATCTCTACATGTCAGACAGTAACCTGTTAAAGACCCTTTCCTTCAGCACTCGTATCATTTACGTTTCTGTAAAGCCAGGGGCACATAGAGCCAGCGCTTCAGCTCCTGTTTTATAATTCAATAACTAAAAAATCTGCTTTTGGTGTTTTCTGTTATCACTCTGACTGCTGTGCATGTTGATCTCTTTTGGTTATCTAGTTTCTGTATTAAGCTAGTTGTATCATGAATATATGGGGTGTGTGGTAGAAGTCGCAGAAGTAAAATAATTGTATACAGCCGGTGGAAGATCAGGGTCCTCTTCACCCCTTCTTACAGGGGCGCCGTGCCTTAAAGAAAGTGCAGGGCTGCATCGTATTTACAGCAATACGAGTCCTTTCCTTTGTGCTGGCACCATTTAGGCAGCCTTGCCCCAAGGTCCCCTGCATTGAAATCCAGTTGTTTTTGTGTAGGAAGAGACATCTTCCTTCGCAAAAATAATTGTTGTCCCTGCCCTGGAGAGGCGCGCGGTTTTGACGCATTCCCAGATTTACGCTATGTTGCAAATCTGGGAATGTGTTAAATATCATGGGCGTTCAGTGGGAACGCCCACTGCAACAACCATGGCACACTCCCCATACGCAGTGTGAGGCAACATGGCATTGCCTCACACCATGTCTATGAGGCCATGAAAAGCCACGAAAGGTGGCTTTCCATGTCCTCGTAGATCTGGGCCTGCACTGTGCGCCTCCGGAGCGTGAAAAAAGTGACGTTCCGGTGGCAGAAATGTGCCGCAAGGGGCTTGTAAATAAGCCCCTCTCTCTTCTCTTCGCGTGACGCAGGGAAATGTAACACTATCACTCATCTTGAATGATTGTTCAGATTCACATTGAGAAATTTTTTGTATCAGGCCACATTTGCACCATTACTTAGAAGCCTGCATGTGTACATAATATAACCACTCATTATTCTTGTGCTTGTTCATGTTTCTCTCAAGTAAACAAGAGTACAGATTGAGATTTTCACCATCTTTAATTAATCCTAAGTACCTAGTCATACCTGCATCATAACTTAGAAGTGCAACCATATTCCATTTGCAAACATATCCAATAAATACTACGTTTGTTTATACCACAATAAGCCATTTATGTACGTAAATGACAACAACACTCCCCGTCTTTCCCATCTTTCTCTCTCTGCTCCTTCCTTCTCATTCTACTATCTAATCCATGTAACTGTACCACAGGTGATAACTTGCTGCCCCAGAGTAGTAAGCAAAAATAGTGCAGTCCCTCAGGTTGCTAATGAAGGTCCTACTGCCATTGTCAGAAAGGGTGCTGGTCTTGACCAGAAGTCATTCCTCATTGTCTCTCTGAAGTCAGCATTTGCAATTAATACAGTGTTCACGACAAATAAACTGGTCGGCACGGTTTACTTCTGCGCATTTTGTCACTTGGAAAGCCCTGAAGTGATTTCTTTAGAACTGTGGGGCATTTCCACATTAAAGGGACGGAAGCGGCGTTAGCCTTGTTGGCTTAACTCTGCACTTCCGCACTTCAGAAACACAAGGCTGCACCGTATTTACAAGAATACGATGCAGCCCTGCATTTCACCCTGCGCTGGCACTAATTGCAGCTGCCAAGTGCAAAAACAGGCATTGTTGCATTATTGCAGAACGCAGCACACATAAAAGTTGCAACGTATCATTTTTTTTTAAAGATTGTTTATGTGCAGGATGGGACACATTTCTGCACACAAACAATCAATGGTGTTTTGCTGTTTCTATGTGTGCTGCACAATGCGCAATGCTGCTCAATTGGGGAGAGGAGGTGGCCTAAGGGCTAGGGCGGTCGACCTCAAATCTGGGGAACCAGGTTCAAATCTCAGCAACAACGTTCAACATTCTGTGATTCTGGGCAAATCACTTAATCTCCCTGTACCTAGCAAAAATGAATGTGTCCTTGTGTAATGCAACTGGTGCTCATGTAAAGCACTCTGATACCCGATACCTTCAGATCAAGTTCACGTTATATAAAGCTCCCCCCCCAAAAAAATACAGCACACATAGAAACAGCAAAAACAAGGAGAAATAAAGCATTTCTCCTCGCTTTGCCAGGATAAGACCAGATTTTTTTGTCTTAATTGTGGCGCTGCCCCTTATTTACGCCACCCTTCTAAATATTGGGCAGCGTCAAAATCAATGGGTGTTGCGGTGGAACACCCACAGCAACACCCATTGCCCTCCCCTTTCATGCTAAGTACAGCGTGAAAGGGTGACTTATTTACAAGGCAGCGTTAAGCCACGTTAGGTGGCTTAAAGCTGCCTTGTAAATAAGGCGAAGCCAGTGTCGCCACCACAACGTCACTAAAAGTGACGTTCTGGCGGTGATAGTGGCTTGTAAATATGCCTCTGTGTTTAATTTCTAATTCTTATGCATGCAGATAATGACAGCAGTCAGCAGATGTCAGCATGATTAAAAATACCTTATATTGTTACTCCTCAAACAACTGGAGGCCATATTTACAAATCCCCTGCGTCCCCGGAACGTCACATTTAATGACGCCCTGGATGTCCACATTGCAGTGCCATGTCTACAAGGCCCTGCGTGGCTTTTCATGGCCTTGTAGATATGGTGTGAGGCAACACAGTGCAAGTGGCTGCGTTGCCTCACACTGCGATGGGGAGGCATACCATGGGTGTTATTGTGGGTGTCCCCACGTAACACCCATGGCATTTGACACACTGCCAGATTTACAACAAGAGATTACCTTATTTCTCCTTGTTTTTATCTCTTTCTATGTGTGCTGCATTCAGCAGCACACTTAAAAGTAGGAAATTGCCTCCATTGGTTGATTTTGTGCAGGATGGTGTCCCTTCCTGCACAAAAACAATCATTCCCACAATGCAGACAACTTTGCACCATGTTGCAAGGGTGCCTGTGTTGGCGCATGGCAGCCAATTGTGCACTAGTGCAGGAAAAGAGCACAGGAATGTGCCATATCTGATAGATATAGGACATTCCTGCCCTTTAATTTTGAATTAGGGCAGCCCAGCAGGAGGGCCTGCGACGCTGCAAAAGGTTGTAAATGAGGCCCTGGGTGTCTTGGTGAATGGAACCAGCCATCAAAGACCGAATGGACATGATATCACTAAATTAAAACCCATTTTTCCCAGCAACGGGAAAATGTAATTTTAAAACTAAAACCAGGTCACCCACTGTTATTAATATATAAAAACCTTGACAGCACCTTTTCTTCAAAAGCAATTGAACCATCGGTTATATTCTTGCAGCACTAATTTGTCTGTCATGTAAGTTCGGTAAGGTTATAAAACATGTCAAAAAGTTGTACAAAGTCTGAAAGTAGCTTCACTTTCAGTCTGAAAATAATAAGGTATTCTGCACTCTCCCATTCAGACATTGGAAAGGTCTTCATTAAATTGAAAATTTGTCCTAAAAGGACAGGCGGGGATAATATGCTACTTTAATGCTGAACATCTCCCGATGGTAGTGTGTTTTTAAAAAAAAAAAAAAGATTTTTTGAAACTAAAAGGACATTACACTTGCTTTACAATTGAAGAAACTGAAATATTTTTAACAAAAAGGGCAAACTAGAAGGAATCCATTGGTTACTTAGTGGTTAAATCAAAAAAGAAATACCTTCTTTTAACAGTGATACACAGCATAAGCCGTTTTATAAGATTCATACATTGTAAATGATATTTATGATTTTTAAAACCTACACGGCACTTTCAATAGAGCAAAACACTGTATAGAATGAATTTCACCTGTTCCATAAATATTCGGGTTGAACTGCATTTACATAGTTCTTCATTCCCTGGTGATGTGCCACAGTGCAATAACAGTCCTGGCAATATGCTACATCACTGGGGAGTGGTTGGTTGTAAGAATGTTTATTATTGCTGTGTGGCCTATAAAGGAAACATTTGGTGCTGATAGTGAATGGCCAGGGTGGTGCTCTTACCTTCTTGGTTTGCTACACCTATCCATGTAATGAGAGACAGAGCGCATGCGTTCTACATTATTGAATTTTTGATTGTGCCTGGTTGCGCCTGACTGCGCGTATCTCTATAGTTCCACTTATGAGTGATAGAGAAGCAGCTGTGGTAGAAGGCATATTCAATCCCAAACCGGTTAAGAGATTGACTCACACGAGTGCAAAGTATACAGGCAATAATGGGAGATGATTTCAGGCTGTCCCTGACTTGCACTGGATAGAGCTATCACAATATATGGTCTCTGTCTTCTACTTGGAACAAAATATTAGAGGCCCACAAATAAGGGCATTATAAAGCCAAAAATGAGACATGATCTCAAGAGTCCATTCAGTAACAACTAGGAGTAACTGTCACAGTCATGCACAAAAAGAGGCTCTGTAGGCAGCTATACTCAGGAGTGGACTTGGATAAACGAAGCCCGATCACATTTCCAAAGGGTCCCCCTTGTAGCAAGATGACAGGGATTTGAGATCAGTCATAATTAGAGTTTGTTAGCATCTGCCCAGGACCACTAGAGGAAAATGCACTGGTTTTAGGCAACTAGGCTTCCATGATCATAAACAAAGGGTGATATCCTGGTTTTAGACAGCCTAGATAAGTGTTTAACAGTTTCCACTTGGGAGCAAACTAAAGCGTACATTGCAAACAGGCAACGAGCATAGATGGCCTAAACCCTCCCCCTACCCCGCAGAAGCAGGCAGTGGGGCAGAGCAGGGCATAGTCTGGTTAACAGCCATCAAAATTCATATGTTATGCTGGTTTTACCTAGAAGTGCGAGAGGATCAAGGCAGGACACACTAAAGATTTATGAACCACTGACGCTTTCAACTACACTGACTTTCTGACTACTGACAAGGACAATCTGGAGAGCATTCTACACTTTCCAGCTTACAGATGTGCTAGCAATAGAAATCATCGAACTCGATGGTAATATGGAGAATGTTTCATTGCCAATCACTTAAAGACTGTCTTACTACAAATTAGCTTATGTCATGCCAAGATGGCTGCATCAATGAGGATATGAATCTGTAGCATGATTGACATGTATACCAATTGAAACGTTTTTCCATCTGCAATTCTTTGCATCCTCACCATATTTTCTCCTACCCCTACTTTGGTGTCTTGGAAGGTCTCCTTCGGTGGGCAAAGAAAATATACTGAATACTCATGGAAAATAGAAACATCTCTACCGCCATCTCATCACTGGCTCCTCACACTGTTTGCATATTAAAAAAATTGATTCCTCTTCTCAACTTCTTTCCATGAATGTATTTATTGATAATTAATTGATTAATTTATTTATAGAGATCCTTATAACGTCAACCATAACATGGAGTGTCAGAGTGCTTTACAAGAGGTCCATACAAAACCATAGTAGCTGCAGGTAAATTATTATTATTATTTTTATTAATTACATTTATATGGCGCACAGCTACCCTAGACAGGGTTTCCCGGCGCAAGTGTGTCCACAACTGTAGACTAAGTAACTGAGCTGATTACTGAGTGAATAGCCAGGTTTTAAGGTCTTGTCGAAACTTGAGGTAAGAAGATTCATGTTTCATGAAGTTAGGGAGGGAGTTCCAAAGTCTAGGTCCAAGACACGCAAAGGAACGCCCACCCTTTCTGGTCAGTTTGAATCTAGGGAGTACTAGGTTACCCAGGGCGGAAGAACGTAAAGCTCGGGGAGGAGCATAAGGGCGAATAAGTTCCTGCAAGTATGCCGGAGATGAACCTTGTTTGATTTTGAAAATGTGACATAAGGTCTTCAATTTGATACGGCTTTCAATACGAAGCCAATGCAAATTACGGAGGAAAGGAGAGATGAAGATTTTTTTAGGAACGTAGCAAAGAAGGCGTGCCGCAGAATTTTTAACCACCTGGAGCTTATTCAGTAGTTCCTTACTGCCTCCCAAATAAAATACATTGCCGTAGTCCAGGCGAGAGATAACAAGAGCCTGGACCACAGTTTTTTTAGTGGAGGCAGGAAGCATCCAGATGATCTTCCGTAGCCATCTGAGTATAGTAAAACAGATGCCAGCGGTACTGACCGCCTGTTGCAGCATGGATAGTTGATTGTCAATAATAAACCCAAGGTTACGGACCTGAGCAACTGGCTGGGGGAACGGACCCATTTCCTGAGGCTAATGGAGAGGACTCCAAAGATGTTTATGTTTGCCCAAAATGATGACCTCAGTTTTGTCCCCCGTTCAATTAAAAAAAAATTTGCATTCATCCATTCCGATACATGACGTAGCCCGCTCTGCAGAGAAGATACAGGAGCATCTTTAGAAGAAGATAAAGAAAAGATGATTTGTGTGTCATCCGCGTAGGAGTACAGGGAGAGGCCAGCATCCTCTACGATGGTCGCAAATATACAGTTCTGAAAATATTTTAAACATCAGCTGTAAAGACAAAGGGAAACAGGAGTACACTTGAGCCAATTTCACTGCTCAGACTTGCATTGGATTATGTGGGCTAATATTGGAGAAACTGCTGGGGTGCGACTTGTTTTAGATAGTGATTGAATGCTTTAAACAACTGATTGGTGTGTATTGAGAGGGAAATCAGATCCACATTTCAGAATGTTGCTTGAAGATGAGCAAGAGTTGCTTTTTTTTTACTCTTGAACATTGGAGAATCTAGGAACATGGATTCAGTACTTTGCAGGGAGCTCCCCACCCATGAGGGGGACAGTTTTTGAGAGAGTTATCTCAGGATTCCCTGATGTAATGCATTGTGAATTATACAACCTGTTTGGAATATGCTTTTAATCTCCTTTGGAAGCCAGTTTAGAGACATTGAGGCTGGTGTGATCTATTTAAAGTACTTTATTCCTGTGGTGTGTCTTGCTATTTTTGTAAAGCATGTCCTTCACAGGGGCTAGGTGTAGTTTACATCAACAATCAACAAAAAATAAATTATCGACTTTGAACAAGCAATGATTTCAACCGTTTTGAAAATATTCCCACAAACAGCTAATCAAAAGTGTTACTTTCATGTTAAGCAAATTATTTTGAGGAACTACAAACAATCGTCATCAAGTGTAGAGTACTCTATAGTGCAGAATTTGCCCATGGATTAGAAAAACTAATTACCCTAACATACGTTCCTGAAACTGAAGTAGCAAAAAATTACAATCTATTAATAGAATCGCCTTACTATCAAAGACATGAACAAAGATTAAACCCTCAAATGAACTACTTTGAAGATACATGGTTTGGCAAACCGTACCATTCTAGTCATAGATGCCAACCCAGGAATCATATTCCATGGAGGACCATTTATGGCAGTAACAAGGCACTCCATGCAAAAAACTACAATGCATTGAAAGGGGGGTACAAATCATTCCAGTAAAACTTTAGTACAAAGCCACCCCATGATATAACTATAATTAGAAATTTAGAAATGGAAAAAAAGCTATCAAACACTAAGATGGAAAAATCAATACCCCAACTAAAATGTAAACAAACTAAACAAATGCACAACATGTCACAATGGTATTTCAAGCGCTTTGCTGACAATCAATTCCAACCATACCAATACTCCCTATCAAGAAGCTTAATCTAAAGAGCCCAATCAAAAAACAAACAAGCCAATACAACTCTAAACACACTTAAAAATAATTAAACATTGTATTTAAATATTAATATTATTTTAATATTACTTACAAATCAATCTTAAATCAAAATAAACATGTAACATTACATAATAAAATGTAACTAAATATTACTTAAATATAATAAATACATAAATATTACAAAAAACAACTCTAACAAGAACAACACATAGTACAAAGTTCAATGCAAACTACACAGTGAAAAAAAACTATTTGAACAATAAATCCCACAAAATGCTATACGAAACAATGAGATATTGCACCCTATAAAAATGAAAATAAAGCATTAATTACAGTTTTGTAGCTGAAGACATCCATAAAAGCAAAGCTCCTTTATAAGCAGAAAATAGAAATCCACCATAAAAATGTAACATATCAATAATAAAAATAACACTCCAAAAGAGAAAAAAGCAGTTCATGTGTAAATTGCAAAATCCAAAAATAATAATAAAAAACAACCAGGAAATCTAGAAATCAAGAGCATTTACTGCAACATTGGTTAGAATATAATCAAATGTGTTTCCTTGAAACTAAAATACATCCAAAGATATGTTTCACAAGAAAAATGAGAAACCTTTAGAAGAAACGCAAACAGCTACCAACACCTTATATAAACTGCATATACATAATAATACAATAGGAAATCACAAAAAACACATACAATCAATAGATTAATAATAAACATAATATATCTACCACTACAATACACTGAGGCTACCACACTCAACTACAAAAATAAAACCCTTTTCTAAAACTAATCAAACAAAAAAGAAACAAACACTAGTCTCTACAACCTACAATAATCATGAACACTTTCTCCAAGCACTAAAACCCCAAAACATATTATGAAAGTAATCTTACCTGACTTGAAGAAAAGGAATGGGGAACTGGGACTAAACACGGCTAGTAGCAGCCCAAAATAACAAAGATAGGCTACACAATAATAAAGATGTAAAACAATGGCCTCAAACATTGAAAAAGACTCAAAACTCAAAGAGAACAATGCAAATAAAAATATATTTTATTTCCGAATGCTTCATTTGAATAATATACAAATGTTGTCAAATATAAAAAAGTTACAAAAACGAAAAACATTTAATGTAAAACAAATGTAGACATATATTAAAAGGAGCAATAAGGTAATAAAACTTACTTATAGTAGTTTTTAATATATTAAAATGTTTCTTAATATACAATGTATAAAAACAATTGTATGCAAGAAGAAAAGAGTAATACATTTTTTAAAGAATATTTGTGTATGTAAAAAAATGTAATAATCATTCAGAAAGTTAGGGTTTTATGGGAAGTTAAAAAGTCCTACGAAACATATATCAGTTGGTCTACAAACATTCCAAACCCACCAAGCCAGATATCCCAAAAACGGCCTGATGTAATCCAATATTTTCCCTGTAGCGCCCAACAGTATTGCAATTGCTGGAAAGTCATAAAGTACCTACTCTCAAAGAAAAAATCTTATTTAAAAAACACATATATTGGTTATTTAACAAGTTATCAAAAATATAAATAAACAAAATTAATGTTTGTTAGTTCAGACATTTTGTTCTATATAATGTTTTTATAGCAGATACTAAATGCTGCAATATCATTTTATTGCAAATCAATATTTTCCTTATGTAATTGGTCAACCACATTTGTTGCTACACAAATAGTTTCAGCCAGCCATATTACAAATTGTTTTACAGATGAACGCCCATCAGCTGGCATGGAAGAAGATAAAAATAACAAACACATGTTTTGCGGTGCCTTATTCACCATTTCTTCAGGGCAAATTCTTTTAGCAATACTAGTTATTTGGGTGCTGTGTTAAATTATTTTTTATCAAAACATATCCTTCTCAGGCATCCTTATGACTAGCAGCAAAATCCATGATCTGAGGTGCAAAAATTGTAAAGGGTCGGCAAGTCATCAAAATGCTTTACAAGCAGTCTTTCTTATAAAGTCTCTTCTCTCCCTGTGATAAATATTCATTGAAAAGGTTCCACAAGACTCTTAGATTTGGTCTTTTAGCTCAATATCACAAAATCTCGAATTCAATGATCTTCAAAAGTCTTAAATGCCCTGACGTTTAAAGCTTGCGAGGCTTGGTCTGGCACTAAGCCTTTAAGCATACTACTGCTGCGTCGCCTGCATGTTGTGTCAACAAATACCTTTCTCTGATGATCTTTATTCATTCTTTTTAGATAACTATCCGTGGCATGAAGAACCAGCTTCATGGAGTACTCAAAGGTAAGTGTTCTGTCTTGGAGTTCTTTGTTTTTTCAGATAAATGAGCTAGGATGCTCATTGTCCCAGGAAGAACAAGGCTAAGCAAGACATTGTTTGTGGGGCAAGGTATTTATAGACGTGCCCTCAAGATGGCTGCTGAACAAGTGTGGGACAAGATCACTCAAGATCTTGAGTGCGTGTCTCACAGGCCTAGTGTCATGTGCCTGGAAGGTCACAGAGCCTACCAAGGGACCTTGAGATGTTAAAGAGGCATTCGTAGTGTGTTCAGAACCTTTCCTTTGTGTCTCAAGCCAGCACTGAGGAGCATGTTGCAAACAAAGAGGGGCCTTGGCTGGACATCATTTAGGGGTCGCAATTTAAAATGCAGGATCACTATTGTGGAAATTCTTGGCAATGGAGCAGTCATGGAGAAATTCTGGCACTCACACATTGAAGGTAATTCTTGGGCCAATGGAAACACAATTGGCATATGGGAGGGAGCAACCATGACAAAATGGTGCTATTGACATACTAGAAATTGGCATATTGTATCAACATTTTGGCGTTGGGGGTCACCTATGACAACACGTCGGTTCTAGCACAATTAAGGTCATTTCCTTAACACATAGGGGCACCTATTGCACATTTTGAGAGCATTCTGGAGAGCATCGGGTTTCAATGGCTTTGCAAACAAGCAAGGTTTTGAATATTCAATGAGTATCCCTTCAGAACCTATGGCTTTCGAGCAAATATATATGAAAATTTGAGTGTTTTACTCTATTTGCAAAATTGTATCGGGGAGAAACTCTCCAAACCATCACATAGAAGAGGTCAGGCTCAATCACTCGCTGCAGTTTTGGGTAAGTATTACACACCTTGACTTTCGAATATCATGTAAGCACCCTAATATTAGAGTGTTTTGTTATATTATTCATAGTTATTATGTACCTTTAGAAATGCATTAGGATTAAGGTCATGTGACCTCACTTACTGGGAAGATTTAGGGTCAAATGTTTTATGATGTCACTTCCTGTGATGCTGTAAAGGTCAAGTGCATATGTGATGTCACTTACATTACCACTGTCATTTTGGTGAGTCGACGTCCATGGGCCGTGGGATATGAGAGGCATAAAAAGTGTTGTGTATGTTAGACCACTGTCGCAATAGGGTAAAGAAACAAATGGCCATATTAAGCATGGGGGGCTGCAATGAAACCCATTACCACACTCACCAGCCACAGTGTCCTGAATATTCATAGTGGGCTGCAGGGATCCCATGTACCAAACCAACTTCAAAAGACAGACACACAAAGAGTGCGCGAGTGGTAGCCGAAGCTGTGATACCCAGCTCACAAGATCTTTGCAACAAGCTCTCCAAATTCTTCTGTAAAGGACCCCCTCACCATCACAAGTCAACTTTCCATCACATTCGATGAATGAACCATGACCTAGGGGCCTGCCATCACCACTGTTGAAATCGCTGCTACCATGAAGACCATCCACTCTTGGGTTCCACTTTACTCTTGCCTCTAGAATGCTTAACTAAAGGAGTCCTACCGATGAGCGAAGAACTAACACCCATTCGCAATGCCTCCATTTACTCAGCCACCAGGAAACATGCCACCGTCATGTCCTGCTCAAGAAACCATCCACTGGCACTGCCACACTTTCCTACTACTGACCCATCTCCATTCTACCATACCCATCAAAGGCCTTGCAAAAACCAATCTGCCGACGCCTCACTGACAACCTCGGCAACCACCAGCTCCTAGATGTCATGCAAAGTGGATTCAGGCACAAGCACAGTGTAGAAACAACACTCATCACCACCACAGGCAAAATGTGCATGATCCTTGACTGAATAAACATGGCAGCCCTCCATCTCGTGAACCTGTCTGCCGCATTTGACTCGGTCTCACACCCCATCCTCATCAGATGCCTGCACAAGATTGACATCCAAGCACCCTGTCTGTGCTAGATCTGCTCCTTCTTGACGGATAGAATAGAAGACATCAGCCTGGCGCCTTACTCTTCCATAACCCATCTATGAAGTGCTTAAAGCTTCAACGCTTAGCTCCACCCTCTTCAGTGCATACATGATCCCTCTGGCCAATGTCATCCATGAACATGACATCAACATCCTCCTTTATGTAGATGAAGCACAACTCATATACTCCATCTCGGACAAGTACCACAACACAGGAAACAAGTTCACTGCCTGAATGACTGAAGTACTTAACTGGATGAAAGTCAACTGTCTCAAGCTCAACACCTTCATGACAGAAGTAGTGATCTTCTTCAAGAACACCTCACCATGGGTCCTCAATTGGTTGCTTGGCCGAACTCAGATCACACCCAGAACCCACGCCTGCGATCTCGGATAAATCATTGACAGCAAACTGGACATGACTGCACAAGCGAACGCTACTGCTTGCACTCCCTGAAGATGCTGATGAAGATCACAAATGGCTCCCAAGCACCATTCGAAAAACTGTCACCTATGCCCTACGCACCAGAAAATTGGACTTTGGGAGCACCCTCTACAATGGGATCATGAAACAACTCACTAGAAGTCTACAAAGCATCCAGAACTTGGCAGCCAGACTCATTCTCAACCTCCCACACAGAACTCACATTACACCACACCTCAGGGAGCTACACTGGCTCCCGATATAGGCAAAGGTGCTCAATTCAAAATCCTCACACTCACATTCAAGGCAATACACAACTCAATTCCCACCTACCTGAACAGTCGCATCTCCTTCCACCAACCACCCAGACACCTCCGCTCCACAGCACTCCTACTCGCATACATCCCTTGTATACACAGTACCAGATGAGGAAGCTGGGTGTGCTCTTACATTGCTCCTAAAGCATAGGCTGACCTGCCACGTCATATCAGAGCCTACTCCTCTCTTTTTGAATTCTGCAAAAAGCAGAAGACTTAGCTTTTTCAATTAGCCAACCTATTATTAGCAGGGCTAGGCACACACCCCTGTCAGCACCAGGATACCCCCATGGGTAATAATATGCTTTAAATATATACATAACATAGCAACATTTCATACTTGTCCATGCATAACATTAGTTTCCATAATTGGGTTACAGGTCCCACTTTGATATGAACACAGTGGTATTGATGAACCACAAGTCTTACACAAACAGATGTCTTTGGCACATGAGATGAATACTCATGTTCAGGGGGAATGATATTTTCAAGAATCTTATTGACAATATTAAAAACACTTAAAAGTGATCTGCTTACCTATGATATTAAGGTTGACAATATTTATGAAACTTATGAGATTATTGCAATGATATACTTGTGCCACAATATATTTTCTTTGATATTTTGGTGGAATAACAGCTCAAAAGTACATTGTCACTTGCAAAGCAATTTACTTAATACTTACGTCGAATAGATGAGATAAAACAAGTGTACTACAAAGGTCGAGAGAGTTTGTCAAGGCCTCAATCGTTAAACAATTACACCTACTCTTTGGAAAACATTCAAATAAATTCAAAAGAAGCATTTAGAATGTGGATCATATATTATTTAGAGTAAGCTACCATCCCAGTGAGGCACACGTCAACATGTGTAGACAATATACAAGATCATTCTGATAAGAATCAGTAAAATCACACTGATGGAAAAAGTGTCCATGTGCTGCAAAGTTTCCTCCTAAATGTCTTCCTTTACATTTCTTGTCTCTTCATTGGTGTCCTCAAAACCAATCTCAACTTCAAAGTGTACTTCATATAGTGAGGCAGCACACAGACCCAAAAGATTACTATGGATAACACAGCAACTCCAATGAATGTTGGTGCCAAGAAAGTGTCATGGTCTAGAGAAGTTAATTAAGGTTGTCAAGATGAGAAGCTCTCAATATAAGACACACATTTTACAAAAAATGAAGAATATAAAAGTTACTGCTTGGTTCATGAGACTCTAGATGAAATATATAACCTCAATGCTACTAGCAATCAAACCATTGCACACTTATGAAAGAAATCTTTTTATTTGTGCGCCCTGGCAGCAAAGCGAGGTGGCACATTAAAGACAAGGTGATGTCAAAGGAGATATTTTAAGGGCTGACCATGAGCCACATGCCCTCTATCGTTGCCCAGTAAAAACAAACGTTTAGTTGAATTTGAAGAGCTTGAAGACAAAATAGATGTGTACCAACATGGACAAACAAGAGAAAAGTAACAAATTCAACTTCAACAAATTAGAGGAAGGACCTTGTCAAATACTGCAGAGGTAAAACTGTGCCAATTGACTCTGGTATGAAGTCCTTTCAGGTAGAATCTGGAAAGAAGAAGAGTGTGAGACTGGGTAACAAATATCCAGACCACCTGCAACTACAGTAAAGGTCAGAAAACCCTAATGACAGTGGAAGAACAAAACCAGGGTACTAGGAGCTATTGGAATATCACCAAGCTGGGGGAGGGATTGAGGGATTTAATAGATGCTTCATTATATTTATTAAAATCTTAGATTTACCCTTCACTGAATCTAGAATCTCATTTTAATTCAATGCAATGTTGTGGTGCGATGTGAAAGTTTAAAGCCCAGTAAGGACATAGTGAGGTAATATGTTCAGCTACTATAGGATAAAATGTCATCTTTTTGATGTGGCCGGCATGGGCGCCTCCCAGAAAAACTAGAGCACTCTGTGCCCTGTTTTGGAAGGCCTGTATGTTTATCACATCAGCAGGGACTGCTGCCCACTCAAGGACTAATAGGAGGTAGATGAGAGGACCCTAAGTGCTTAAAACACATTTCTGGCAGTGTTTACGATTTCAATCGATTCTCCTGAACGGGTCGCAACCCTGGCTTTGGTGGGAAGCATTGTGCTGTAGGACAGAGTAAGCTTTGCCAGGGACGGAAAGCAGAGGACACTTGACTCTTAACCCCTTCAATGTGCATGACGGAGCGGTTCCGTCATGCGCGTCGGTTGCGCTGTGCGCATGACGGAACCGCTCCGTCACGGCCCCGCCAGCTCAATAGAACCTTCAGCACGGCGCGGTAATCCGCGCCGGGCAGAAGGGGTTAAGTTAAGGTACCTCTAGGATGCTTATCTAGTGGTATGCTGAGCCAATGGCATGCAACTTCTGCCTCAGGTTGGAAGAATGCCAGTTCCTTGAGCTAGGTTGTCTTGACTCCAGTGGGTCAACCATCGGTTCGCCCAACAAATGCAGGATGGAACATTTTGAGGTGAATAATGGGGAAGAGATGGGGGGCATATTTACAAGGAGCAGGTTCCACTGCGGTGTCATTTTGTTTGACACAGCTGCAGCAAAATCAGTGCTCTACACTGCTCCATATTTAAAAATTGATGCATTGGGCTCAATGCATCAGTTTGCAGAGGCCTTCATCACATTATACCTGTGCCAGGTATAATGTACGCAGGGTATGCATTACCACGTTAAAAGCCATGTAGAATTGAAGCAGTGGAATGTACAACCTGTCCTTGCGTCACTCTATGACTTGACTACGTCAAAATCCCCATGCCTTCTCAAACCAGGCGTAAGGATTGATGCAGGGCTTTTAAAATGGGACTTGTCTCTGTGTTCTGATGCATTGTTGTGTTAGTCTTATGACCAACTCCATCTATGAGCCACTTTAGCACCAAAAGAGGTGTCAGAATTTATGACACATCAATGAATCATTGCACTATAAAGCACTGCATTGTAAATCCTATGGGTAACCTTGGTCAAGTTTTCAGCATTTTCCTGAATGCTCTATAGCAAACAATCCCAGTGTCACTAACTGCCTAGATCCATAATTGTGAAAGTGTTCTCCTCTTGTGTAGAACCTGTGGGCCCACCACAGATATGTGGTTAGGGAAATGAGCAATCCATCTTTTATGGTCACCCCTGTTCTGGTGACAGATCCCGCCGCACTGTGTTTGGAGCCTGTCTGCCCAGGAGAACAAAGAAGGGGCCTGTGTAGGTGTCATTTGATATCTGCATGTGACAGGGAAAGCGCCTTTGAAGATATGCAAGTTCCTGGGAACTGCCCAAATGGTCATCCTGCCAGAGAAAATAAAATACCTCCACACACCCAGGTCTTTTTCTTGTGCTCTGGGAGCAGTTTTCACATCTCATTTAGAGTTGAGCACTCAGTAGGATGCAGCTGGAAGTTAATGCAAATAAGCATCCAGAGACTTTAGGAAGGGAAAAGGTAACTTTCTAAAAGTGGATTTTCCTTAATATGTTTTAAAAATCTGACTTCACCAGTGAATATGGATTTTCATAAATATTACAAAGAATCCAAGAATAAAATGTCTAGAGGTATCCTAGATAGTGATAACATTATTTAATTTAAGAGTACATCCCAGTGTTTTCCTTTGGGACAGCAAGCCTTGCTACAGCTTTTAGGGCTTTTTTGCTGTAAGGATGTGTTTAACATTAAATTCCTCCATATCTTACTTTTGTCTTACTTTTAAATACTATGCACCCTGCCTTATGGGCAGTAAGGTCTAGTTAGAGGTGACTTAAAAATATTTGAAGGAAGGTTTGGAACTGTTCCAAATGGTTTATTTGGACAGGTCGAAGTGTTGTTCAGGAGCTGCTTTAGTCAGGATGCCATGCTAGGCCTGTAACCATGTTTTATGATGATACTACAGTGGATAGTACAATGGGTGCTATAGTTTAATAGTGACATTTAACTTGAAGTCCCTTCTTACATTTTTTCAATATAATAATGAGCTATAGGTAAGCTGAACATGCCAATTACAAGTGTACTAATTTCATCCTGTTAAAAGGAGGAGCACACATACTTTACCTCTGATTAGCAGGGGTAAAGTGCACAGAGTTCTGCAGCCCGATAATAATAATAGGCAGTAGCGGTCCGTGGAAGGAGTTCTGTGAGGCGGTGAGGAGGGGCGGGGGAGGAGAAATGTACACACCGGAATATGGATGAACGAAGGTAAGTACACATTTAAATAAATAAAATGAATTCCTTTGCGCACGCTGCATCGCAAAATGCGATGCAGCGTGCGCAACAAAATTAGTTTTATTTATTTAAATGTGTACTTACCTCCATTCATCCATATTCCGGTGTTTACATTTCCCCACCCTGTCCCTCCCCCGTCCCGCCTCACTGCCCCACGGAACTCCCTCCACGGACCGCTACTAATAATAGGGCATCAGATATGGGGGTCCACCACCCGAAAGATGGCCATTTCCTACAAATGGTGTTGAGGACAGCATGACAGGGCTGAGGTTGTCCCACGCTGTAACCGCTTTCTGAATCGATGGAGTGATATAAGTAATCATTCGGATATCAACTGCTCCAGTCTTTTTTTGTTTATCTTGAAGGTCCCTTGTAGGTTGAAAGAATCACTTTTGCTATTTGTTTTGGATTTAAGGAGTGTAAAGGTATGCTTTATGTGACAGACGGGGAAAACAGTATGCCCTAGGCACCACACCTTGAGTCTTACAGTAAAGCCACTCTCCCTATTTTGTTTCCTTTTCTTTAAGGAGGTAATTGAAAAGGAAAATAATGGGCGACCTGCATCCAAGCCAGGTGTCCTCTCTAGCCGAGAAATTGCAGGCATTGCTCCGTGTTGGGTGCTGGCAATAAAGTAACCATGTATGTGAAAGGTTCCAATGGCTGCAGCATCATGTAATGAACAGGCCTCACGTGGCAGTGGTATAGTAGCTGAAAAGGATAGAACCCAGGGCTTTAAGTGGGCCGGGTCCCGCCGGTGCTGAGCACCGGCAGTTCTAAAAAGCAGGTGTCGAGATGGGTCCCTATCGGGCCTCCATTCTTGCCATCACCCTCGAGGTGAAAAACAAATCTTAACTCTGCAGCAGTACCACCCTTCACTGTCTTTGGGGTAATTTAGAAGAGACTCGTTAAAGTTCTTTCACAGTCTCATCATTTCAGAACTGAAGGTTTGTCATACTATAGTCAAGGAAGCCATATGTGTTGCTTATGCATTTAACAAAGCCAAAAGTTTTAGCTTGCTGTAGGTGTAATGTTACTTCTTGTATTATCTGTCTGGATGCAATGACAGAAGCAGCAAAATACCAGTCGGGCAGCAAACTATTGTAAGCACAGATTTTTTGCTTATGTGTTTTAAGCCATGCCCTTAATTGCATTGGCCACGCCCCATTAAGAGACCCCCCGCCCAGTTTTTCCATCCCACTTAAAGCCCTGATAGAACCTGAAAGTGCAGTGCATTCAGTTGCGGCCCGTGGTGGGAGTGCCACCGGGCGCTGACGTGGGGCGGGGGAGGGACAGGGTGGGGGGTATTAAACTACGGATTACGGCTGATTAGTTAAGTAAACATATAAGTAAATAAAATGAATTTCGTTGCGCGTGCTGCATCGCCAAATGCGATGCAGCGCACGCAACAAAATTTGTTTTATTTATTTATATGTTTACTTACCTGTAATCTGCCGTAATCCGTAGTTTACTACCCCCCACCCCACGTCAGCACCCGGCGGCACTCCCACCACGGGCCGCAACTGAGTGCATTGCAGCCCCTGCTGGGAAGGAGTGGCCAGCTGAGGTTTTAAGGTGCTGGGAGTGAAGCACAGCCCATGGGTGTGGCATTGGAGCACCACTGTGTGCAATGCTAGCAAAGAAGGAAATGGAACAGTGGTGCTGGAACAATTTGCAGAGTGGGGGAGCTTCTATCAATTTTACGTCACTGAAGTCATAGGGTTTGTGAATTATCCAGGCCTAACACAAAGAACAAGTTTAGCACACTGTCATTTACAGACAGCACATTTTCCATTGTAATGGCCACTACATTTGTACAGAGATGTAGCTTTACTGATGACACTATACGGCGCACAAATGACAATGTGTGGAGATTGAACATTTATCATCTTCACATCACCATGGAAAGTGTCTTGATTTACTTTGATCCTATTGAAATATTTTTTTCATCACACTTCAGAATTACAAAAGAGAGTGCTTCATTTGTGCTTTCCTAAATACTTACAGATTTCTAAATGTTTGTGCAGTTTAAGTTTTGTTTTGTTAGAAAACATTGACGCTTTGCGCCCTTTCCTTTCACAGTCAGCAAGATCGTTTCACAGTTCACATTACAAAATCTACTCAATTTGAAGGCAAAAATACGAAAGTAAATATCAATCTACATATTAGAATAAGTGGCATCAATTTATCAGAAGACAGAGCCTGGCATTTGAACTCCGATGACAAGATAAAGTTTAAAAGCATCTTTATTACTCATTTACTAGATGTGGGCGAGCCCTTGAAGGCTCGAATTAGATGTCTGGCTTTAGGGCAGCTCGAGGTCCGCATGCACCCACGAGCTCAACACGAGCCAAGCTTGACCTCTCCGCTACGGTAATCCAATGAGAATGCAGTGACCGTTTCTCCCCTACAGCTGTGCCGCCATAGCACAGTGATCAGTGAAGTGTGTTCGGTTGCTGTATTTACACCAGCAGCACAATGGGAATAATAATTTCCCAGCAGCTCAATGGAGTTCACTCGCCCTAGAAGCCTCCACTTGCCCAGAACTAGCAAAATAGTCACACAGCCATTGACTTTTCAATTGCAGCGGAAAAACTTTTACTAAGATGGACTGAATTTAAGAATGGCAGGCTGAAAAAATATAATGCCCTAGCACAAGACTCCGGTGAGTCTGCAGTACAGTTTTCCTCTTGTCTCAATGATCTGGCCACATGGATGTCCAATTACTGCCTTAAATTGAATGGCAGCAAGGAACAGGTCATGATTGTCGGGAAATCTCCCTCCATCTGGGGTACAGCTTGGTGGCTCCAGGCACTGGGGCCTATCCCTAAGCTCAAAACTAAGGTAAAAAACCTGGCAATGTAGCTCGATCCTAAACTCTCGTTTGAGTCCCAAACTAGAAAGGTGGCAGGGAGATGTTTTGGCATCCTTAAGATGCTAAGAAAAACCCTAGATATCCTTCCTGTATCAGCAAGGAAAACCATAGTTCATACTCTGGTGACCTCGCAACTTGATTATGGGAATGTTCTCTATCTGGGTGCACCAAATGACAGCATGCAACAACTCCAATGTATTCAAAATGCAGCGGCACGCATTTTTCTTAATCTACTGAGTCGATCTTCAATGACACAAGCTCTCGATTTTCTCCATTGGCTGCCAATCGGGAAGAGAATTCTCTTCAAAGCCATGTGTTTCTGACATAAGAGCCTACAGGGGAAAGGCCCCAGCTACCTGCACGATTTCCTCACCCCGTACAATCCTGGCTGACAGTTAAGATCGACAGGAGCACAGTTACTCAAGATTCGCAGTATAAGGAAAGCTAGGATGGGCATACGATCTTTTGGCTATCTAGCAGCCAAGAGCTGGAACACTCTCCCTTTTTGTTTACGAGCTGAGAAATCTGAACCAATCTTTCGCAGAGGACTGAAAACCTGGCTTTACAAACTTTATTCCAGTTATTCACCCACTCTTACTGTTGTGCTTCTAGCACGGGGACACACCTCTTGGGGTAGCCAGGTGCTCTATAAATGAACTATTATCATATTATATAGTCAAAGCACACAGGGCCTTTAATGGCTGCAAATGCAAAGTCAATGCTGCATATTTTTTTCATGGGATTTGGATGTAATCGACCTCAGAAGAATAAAAGCCTGAAATATCACAGCCAGCAAAGACGTTCATGATTAGCAGATTGTTAACACATCATAGAGCACATTAACCCACCAGATTTTCTTAATAGAATTCCAGGTCATGATTTTACAGGACCCGTGCGGATGTCTGAAACGGACGCCGAAACCGGATGAAGTTAAAAACACCTCCAACATAGACTGCCTCTAGTTAAATGTGTGTACCGCCTGACTTCACACGTTGCTTCCAGGGCGGCTGGCTTAAAATGCCTCCTCTGGCGCTATGAGTGCATGATGTGAACGACATAGCACTTAAGATAGCGCTTGGAGCACTTTCAGTGCTTTTGTATTTATTCACTGGTCAGACGATCTCCCCCTCACCTGCATCACCTACTAGGCTGGGAAATTAGAGGTGAGGGGCTCAGGAGAAGGGAGAGGGCGGGAGATTAAGGGAAGGGGTAGAATAAAACGTGAACCTTACTTACAGGGTGTGGGGGGGGGGGCTATGGCCAGTCTGCAGCAAAGAAAACATCTCTGATCACAGACAGAGGCTGGATAAGAACACATGATGGACAACATCAGGCAGGGCTCGAGCGTCGGAAGTTTAAGTACATTTGCATTATTTATGTACTTCTCGACTCTCACCAGTTCATAATAACCTTTTTTTATAGCGTGAAATGCCGCAGGTTACTGTTTCTGGCAGCTAACGAGTAACTGTTTTTCTTGTGTCAATTTAACGCTAATGATGAGTTTGTTGACATTGAAAGGTGTACAAAACTGAGTTGGCTTTAGCAACAGTTTCACTTTTGACTTGTAAATGCCAACAGATGTAAGCATGAGTGCTTAGATCAATAAGTTATGTTGGTGGTTCGAGGCCAGTGTCAATGTAGGTGCTCTTTGAGTTTTTAATTAGCCCCTCGAGCCACTACCTCTATGATGTGGACCGTTGAGATCTAAAACACAATTGCTAATAAACAAATAAAACAAACATTTATTTTTTCCAGTTTTCATGAGCCTTGGTGTATCTGTACACCCATTTAGCACACAATACGCCTTTTCTGTGATTTACAGAACACACAGGTCGCACGCCTGTTTTTTGCTGGTTCGGTGCGTACTTGGGCCTATAGAGTCAAGCACTGGTGTTCTAACCGGGAAACGACGGAACACCGGCACCCTGCCTGGCTCGGCTCTGGCTCGGCTCTTCCCATAAATTCTCTGGCTCGCCAACCTAGATAATTCGCCTTTTGAACACAATGTCTTCCAGTGTCTTTGAAATGGAACTGCCCCGAGGAAGGAGGAAGTGTGTGGTTAGGCAGCGCTAGAAACCCGCTGTACGAGCTCCAGGCGCCCAAGTACGCATGAGCACGAGCTGTGTGTGAGCGTAAGGGCACGCAGGACATGTTATTGCGTGAAAGGGCTGGCATGGGAGCCGGAGGGGCACACATGGAGAAGAAGGGGGAAAAGAAACACTCCCTGACAATCAGCAAAAACGTGCATTTGAGGGGCTGCATGATAAAATAAAGAGTGGAAATTGAAATGTGGTCTGGGAAATCGTTAATAGAGAAGAAAGGTACGAGAGTGTTCATGAGAGAGACTTATCTGTCACCAGAAGCAGCAATAAGAAAGGGCGCTTGGATTATCGTCAGACTCTCATACACTTCCAGTGGCATCATCTTGTCTTTGTTGTGCCACCTCTCATTTCTGCTGGCACGAGACATAAATAAACTGATTTGCATATTGTACAGCCTCACTGTCTTGGTAGTAAACCAACTGCAATAAAATTGGAAAGCGGAAACAAGAATATATTTGGTAAATAATTTCGCACTGTTGCAAAAATAGAGCAAATTGGTTGTAACCATATTAGATATTTGCAGAACAAGGAACGTTATAAACTTATAAAAGGAAAGAAGGGACAACGTTTTAAATTATGCATCCAAAAAGGCAGTTCACTCTAATAAGAACTGCAACTCTGACAATCAACAACAATAGGTGGTCCTGAATATTGCTTTATTGTTAGATCACCTCTGCTTGGATTTTGAAGTGCTTTGGAACATCATTCAACAGATGGGCCCTCAAACGAGAGTCAGATTGCACCATGTATTTCGAATGCATCAAATCAATGTTATCAGTCAAAATTCTTCATTTCGCAATGTTTCGAATGTATATAAAGTCCACAAGATAAAAACAACAGAGATAAAAATATAGATAGGGTATGAAATACATCATAAAAACAAGATCACATTTTATATTTAAAATCCAAGTTTTAAAAGACAAACAACGAATTTTAAAGTTCATTGTGTCTTCAAAAATGTATCAATATTCTCCTCACTGCCAACTCGGCAATGCAGCGCGCGCAAGGTAGATTGTTTTATTTATTTATTTACTTATCTTACTCCGTTCCGCCATATGTTGGAGTACACTACCCCTCCCCACCCTGCCCCTTCCCCGCCACACCGCCCTGCAGCACTTCCTCTGCGAGCCGCCACTGGGAGGTCTAATTCTGCCTTGGCTTTGGCCACAGGTGTTCCATCAATGGTGTCTAGGCAGAAACTCACCTGTTGGGCTCTGTCATCTGGGAGTACCTCATCACAAGGATCTACTACTTGGGCCTGGGTTTTCTCATTTTATTTCCGAGACAGAAGCCTGGGAAGTAAACAGGCATTAGAGCAACAGCTATGGGCAGTCAAGGGCCAATGTTTCCACGTCAAGATGCATTTGTACCACTTTAAGTGGTACAAATGGGAAAGGAGCCGCCTAATATAAGATGGAAGAAAGATATGTGCTCGTTGTTTGTGGAAGTGTTACTATGGGACACCTATTTAAAAAGGAATTAATTTTAACGTATTGTAACAGAACAGTTCAGTTGTTTCTGATTCTGTTACCAACTGCAGCCTATCATATTCTCTGAGTCTAGCTCTGAGTCTACTACCCCTATCTCTCTGTCTACTAACCCTTGCTTTTGTGAACCTATAACAAGAAGAATATGAAATGGTAATTGCAGTTCAGTTAAAAGCCTCCAGCAGAGCAAGATTGAGGAACCTCTTCATCGACAGTCCCTCAGCTAACTTGCTTCTCTCTGGAACACTGTACTTAACAGTGGGCAAGGCAGGAAGTCTGTCAATCCTGGTCAGTTTGGTCCACTGATTTCCAGCGATTGTGCACGGAGGCACAGCTGTGGCATTTTTGGACAGACAGTTACATTATACCAATAGCCACTTTTAATTGAGATTTAGTTTTTTTCAGCAGAATATTGGTGTCAATGGGTTGGTGGCCGGCCAAATAATACGGAGGGGTGTTTAGGAGAAATCATAGTCTCAGAATTTAACTTCTCCCCTCGCACCTTGGATTCATTTACTGGTGTTTTAGTTAGTCTTGACCCTCTTCCATTCGGAACAGTCCAGCCCAAACTGCCAAGCCAGGTACTTCCCAAACTGGAACACAAGCAACCCAGGACCAGTTTTGCCCTTATTATGGGCTCATCAGCCAGTACAGCTTGGTTTTAGTGACACAGTGTGCACAGGACCTATGTCTGGGCATACCAACTTCACTTATGGTGACACAATAAGTATACAAAACAGTGATGGATGGGATGCTTGAATTAATCTCGGCCACAGGTAATTCCTTGGGACGCATCCCAATCGTTCAAAATTCTGCACACAATGTCACCTCAGTTTGGACCTAGCCATAGACAAATTAGTCTTGACCCTAGGAAACTTGTTTCCAGTTCAGGCAGGACCTGGCCTGGCAGTTGTGGCTGGACTGTTCCCAGGGGGAGCAGGGTCGAGACTGATTTGCATTAGGATGGGTCCAAACTGGAATGGGGTGGTGAGCAAAAAAACATTGGATTTAGGCCCAGATCTTTGTTGGACCGTTTATCGGCCTGCGGCATTCAGGGTATGGCTTGGATGCTACTGCGCTCCTTCCTGAAGGACAGAATCCAAACAGTGGCTTTAGATAAGTTTACATCTAAACCCTTTTCCCACCTTTGCAGGGTCCCTTAGAGGGTCAACACTCTTTTTAATGTCTATGTTTCATCTCTGGCCCCTTTCATTAGATCATTCGGTTTTCATTTCACTTCTTATGTGGATGACTTACAAGTAGTGGTGTCTCTGCTTCCAGAACGGGAAATAGAGAGGGTTAAGATGTTTCATGATTGTATGAAATCGGTCAAGATGTGGATGATGCAGAATTGTTTGAAACTCTAGGAGTAATGGTTGATAATAAGCTCACCTTTAGGGATCAGGTAAATGCAGTTACTGCAACTACTTTCCAGACCCTCAGAATGATACGGACAATAATGCATCTGTTACCCCAGGACAACTAACGTATAGTGATAACCTCCCTATTATTTGTTTAAAACTGGATTAATGCAATAGTTTATATCTAAATATCCAAAAGCAACATATGAATAAATTGCAACGTTTGCAGAATTCAGCAGCCAGGCTGCTTACAGGTACCCCTAAATTTAAATTCGTAACTAAAGAAATCAGAAAGCTTCACTGGCTGCCAATAAGGCAACAGGTGAGATTTAAATCCCTTTGCACTGCCTTTAAAGCTATGCATGGAGGAGGACCAGACTATCTCAGACATTGTTTTAGCTGGTACACCCCAAAGAGTCCTACGCTCCTCATGAGCGAAGCAGGGAAAGTGCCTTCCTTTAAAAAAGCTAACTGGGGAGGCAGAAGCTTTGTTACCTGTATCACTAGGGCATGGAATGAACACCCATTCCATGTCAAAGCCTCCCCTGATTTGACTTCAATTAAATAGACACTGAAAACATGGCTGTTCAGTACATAGGGGCAGACCAAGGTCTTCATGCTATTCTGCTATACCGACTGTTGGAGCTAAGCGCCAGGACACCCTCGGGTAACCGCTGCGCTCCATAAATGTGTATAACATGGCCTAACATCTTTGTACTGGGGGTGAGTGTTTGACAGTATTCAGCATTCTGATCATCAATTGTTACTTTTGCATTTGCCACTCCAAGTTGGACAAATATGCCCAGATGTGGGTCCTGTGCTCACCATTCCACTAAATTTAAGCTATCCTAGCTGATGAGGTGTGATAGCCACAAACTGGTTTTGGGATGCTTGTTTCCAGTCCAGAGAGGACCTGGCCTGCCAGTTCAGGCTGGACTGTTCTCATTGGCAGCAGGGTCAAGTCTTATCTGAGTATGGCTGGGTTAGAAATAAAATGGCGGGTGAGAAAAAAAATGGATGTAGGCCCATATCTCTGTACTAGGGGTGAGTGTTTCACATTGTTCAGCATTCCACCCATCAATTGATCTTTTAGCAACTACTAAGTATCTAAGACAGAAATTGGCAGAATGTATTTCTCTTTTAGCCCCTAGTGTTGCTAATGGCAATGGAGATCTTAGTGTTTGGCTGATGTTATTGACGTGCAGGTTCTAAGTGGCTGTTAGATTCCTGTTCTACAGACTAGTATTGGCACACAGGGTGTCTTGTCCTTCACATTCTGCTTCTCACATTATTAATTTGGGCTTTGATTACATTAGGGTGGTTATGGATTATTTCTGAGCTATTTAGTGGTATTTCAGAAGTATATTTTGCATATGTGATTTCCCTTTTCCTTTTGCTGATACTGTATGTGAGTGCAAACTGAATAGCAGCTAACTTGCAGACTTTGTGGTAATGCAGAGTAGAATGGGCCAAATTGCACAAGTTTTTTGCAGCCCTATCAAATCATAATAGATTACTTATAAGCTACGTTGACACTATTGTCTCCTTTCTCTGCCAGGAAAACCAGACATGAAATAAATGCACCTCCCTGTCAAAGTTACCATGCCCGTTGTAGAAGAGCCTATCAAGCAGTAGGTCACCTACTTAAAGAGCCTTTGACATATCCTACAGTCCCCAACATTATCTCCCAATTTCCTGACTGCCTTTCATTGCCAAGTTTGCTGAGAGGAAAGCAAATCTTCATGAGGGCCATACTGGCCTTTTATTCCATCAGGTAGTTCTCCAGAAGGTTGAAGCCACTGGAGGATGGTTTTGAGCAGCCATGGCCTGCTAGCACCTCTGTTCCCCTGTTCTTTAAGATTAATTGTAGAGGTGCAGGGGACTTCATGTGAAAGAGAGGAGATGGGAGGGCAGGATGGATAAGAGCTGGAGATCAGAGAGGGGAAAGAGACAGAGGAAAGAAGGGAAGAGTCAGATAGAGTAAAGAGAGGAAAGAGTGGTACTGTTTTTTGCATTTTTGACCAGGCTGGTTTTCGTTCCCCAGTCTGTCACTGATCATTATCGACCCTCCTTTGTCAGTTCATGTTTTTTGCTGCACCCCTGGCAGGAAGGGCTCTGGGATTTCTATGGCACCGAAATGGTGCTTTTAGTTGCTTTGGCTAAGATCAGGAGGAGCTTGACCAGGGCGGGACTACTGCCCTAATCCTCACAAATAATTCATCAGTCTTTTAATAATGTGTCTTGTGCAGTCCTTATTAACAGACAGTATGGTGCTTGTATGGAAAAAGGCTCTTGAGTGGTTAGCTTCCTTCTTGGATGGGTGTATTCAGTGTTACTCTGTCAAATCTTCAGTCTTAATTCACGTTTCTGTTTTGGAGCTCATCACAAAGATCATCAGGCGATCCCAGCCTATTTAGGGGAAAACTTACAAAACTTTCATGCAACGCAGTGCAGAAAGCAAAGTTGCTGCACCATTTTCAGTGAAAGAGAGAGAGCATAACTGCTCCATATTTATAAAGATATGGAGCATTTCTGTTCTCTCTTTGCTCTGGCACAGTTTGTGCTGCCTAGTGCTAATGCAGGCACCCTTCCACCATAGTGCAAGGGTGCCTACATTACGTGTAGGATTGCTTTTGTGCAGGAAGGATACTGTTGTGAATGAACGATGATCCAACTCCAAGGTATCTTTAAGTAGTATTTATTATGATGATAAGTTCAGGAGTAGAAGTACCGTGAGCCCCACCAGGAGCAGCCTTCTTGCTGCTCAGCCCATACATCAATTGACATCCTCACTCATCCAACATTCCACAGCATCATCCACATGAACATTCCACACCACACTCACACCGGCTGAGCAGCAAGTATGACACATCCCCCTTCTTTCCGGTAAACAAAACACAATGCAATGGTCCAAGAAAAAGTATACACTGATAAAATGTACATGAATCGAAATAACTTGAGAAACAATTGCAAAGGCCTGAAGATAACTGAGGGCACACAAGCTAAGATCAAAAGCAAATATAACCGGCCAAACCCCTTATGTCACAAACAAACCAGCTGGCCAGGCTGAAATGGAAATGAACACACAGGAAACCGAACCAAAACAGTGCAGTAGCAATCACCCCGCAACAAAACAAAAATGTAAAAATACACCAAGGTACAACAAGGCAGCAACCACGCAAGAGTAGAAGGAACACCAACTTAAGTGCACAAATACACTATTGAGAAAAAATGCCGCAACCACAAAAGTTTGGGAGGAATGACAAAACAAGTGCACAAAACACTATCGTAAAACCATGCCACAACCACACAAGAGTGGAAGGAATGCCAACACAAGTGCACAAATACACTATCATAAGACCATGCTGCAATCACACAAGGGTGGAAGGAACACCAAAACTAGTGCAAAAATAAGGCGCAACCACACCAGAGTGGAAGGAAGACCAAAGTAAGTGCACAAATAAACTATAGCAAAACAATACCGCAACCACAAAAGAGTAGAAGGAAGACCAATGCCAGTGGGGGTATCCAAAAGTCAGCCACCATACAAATAAAGGTGGTGAACGTGAGTGACTCTTCCCCAGTCGACTCAAACCACATCTAAAGGGTGATTAAATAAAGCAACCCACACCTACAACAACAACAGTGGAAGACACTAAAGGCTTAGCACTTGAAAACCATATCACAATCACACCACAAAAGTGAAGGATATGCATACCCCATAACAACGCCATGGTGGAACCCCAGAGGGACTCAATAACAAAAGTCATCTCACACACAACACTTATTATAATGAACAAACATTTTGGCTGTAAGCTTCCAAAAACACAGCACCATATGTGGTTTAAGTGAACAAGATTGAAACATTTTGAGTGAAGCATCCCATACATTAAATTTGCATTGTTTTGTTTAAATGAACACAAATATTTTCTTTTTGAAGCACACCCTCCATGAAGTTTACAATTTTCCTTTGCCCCACACAACAAAGAGGGAAAGCTGTGCCACATTTGGCTAACATAGTCATAGACAGATAATGCCAGAGTTCCAAGGTGTGCTTTTAAACTAACCCTGCAGTAGAAAAGTCACCACCCGAACGTTTCCTCAGGGGCAGAGAACACTGCAGTGAAATTGGCCAAAAAATGAGAATGTTGCTTCGGAGTCTTTAAACAATACATGTAGCCCCCACCAGATTTACAGGACTATGCCAAGATCGCAAGCTCAAAAGCACTTTCACTCAAAAGTGCATTCGTTGGCATGAGTGGAATTGAAAAACAGATGAACTCTCCACAATCACCAGGAGAAAATATGGTGGCACGTAGACATCACGTATGCTAGGAGCGTCCGGGGTGGCTCCAAAGATGCACATGTTGCTCAGCGTAAGAGCTCCTCATCACACCGTGAGCTCTCGATGCCAGTGCACACGCTGTACACAACGCTCGAGATAAGACAGTTGGAGGCAGGTGAGCAAACAAATGTTTGAAAGAATTCTTTTTTTTAAAAACAGGCGCAAAGATAGAAAGTTTAACCAGGAGCAGAGGTTACCTCAGTAACACTATTCACCTCACTTCATGTCAGCCGCTTCAGGGAAGACACGTAGGCGGGTGGATAAGCTCCTCCTCATTGCACCTTGCAAGTTGCTCTGCCCCACAGAGACTGAGGGGAATCCTCCTTCTAGCTGCTCCTTCATGACACAGAGACCAGGGACTCCTTTACTTAGGTACTGAACTTGGGACTCCTTTTACTCAATGCTCTTGTTGACAGGTACACAGTGGGATCATCTTCAAAATGTTACTTCAAAACACGGACACAGGGACTCCTCTTACTGGTAACTTAAAGTGGCAAAACTCACCAGCAAAGAAAATCAGATTGACTTGTGCAGCGAAAACAGGCAGCACACAGATGGCAAGGCAGTTGCCCAAATCCACACAACGGTGGGGACACGATTTAATGATGTAACAGACACACAGCTGGACGTCCCAAATCGTGATTGCACAAGACCGTTAAAAGGTCCAATTAGGAACAGCTTGAATCACCACTGCTCCATTTTAGAAAGAGCAGGAAGGCACAGCAGGAACTGAAACACTTGGGTTAGGGTCAACCAGTCTTGTGGTCACTGTTGGGGCTCAGAGCTGCCAATCTGCTTTTAAACGTGTTGTGCTTAGTTTCAAGAGGAGGTTCTTCAAGTTCTGCTTCTTCAGTTTCCAGTTACTTTAGGCTTCATAGTACCAGTCCATTCATGTAGCACATGCAGTTTCTTTTCAGTAAAATCATTGCCAAAAATGGTGGGAATGAACGATGATCCAATTCCAAGGTATCTGTAAGTAGTATTTATTATGATGATACGTTCAGGAGTAGAAGTACAGTGAACCCCACCAGGAGCGGCCTTCATTCTGCTCAGCCCATACACCAACTGACATCCTCACTCATCCAACATTCCACAGCATCATCCACACGAACATTCCACACCGCACTCACACTGGCTGAGCAGCAAGTATGACAGATACCTCTCCTACAGAGTTATGTCTCATTGACAAAGGCATAGCATTTTTTATGCATTCCCAGATTTACTATCTTTAGTAAATCTGGGAATGTACCTAAATCCATGGGTGGATGCATGGGAAGGCTCATGCTGCACCCATGGAAACCTCCCTGCTTGAAATGTAACACAACACAGCCTAAGCTGCTGTGTTGCATGACATTTCTTTAAAAGCCCCTGCAAGGCAGTTCAAATCTCCTATTGTGTGACTTTGAAAATATGAATGAAGCCTTTGTGTTGTCTTTGTGCCGCCTTGAGTGATGCCAAATCAACAAAAACGCTTGATAAATCTGGGCCTTAATCTTTACGTGGCTCTCTTAAACCTACTTATTCGACAGTTTGGCTTCTAATTCTTGAAATACTATGATGACAGGACGCTAATTATTAGACTTGATGGCAATTTTAATCTCCCTCTTACTACTTCTGAAGCTGACTGTTGACAGTGGATGACTGGATTAATGACAACTTCGTGATACCTATCTCTGAGGTAACTGGTGCCTTAACTGCTGCTGACTCTTCTTTCATTCTGTCCACCAATTGGGTTCACACCACCTCTGGGCACATATCTATAACCAGGTTCAGCAGTATGCAATTTGGGGTATGGATTCAATCAACATCTCTCTCTCTCTCCTCAATTTGCTAAAGTTTCTTCCACCTGTTTCTGTTTGAGAGTTCTAGAAATTTCTTCCTTTTCTTCCTGATATTGCGCCTAACTGTGGGGTCAGGCCTAGATTAATCCAATTCACTTTATCTTGGTCTACCCAGCTCATTTGAATTCTCATCTTGTTCACATTCAGAATCCAGCCAAAGAAAACTCCTTACTTCTTGAACTTCTAACCACTTGTCCAAACTTCTCATTGAACTTGACAATTCTGCCAAGATGCCAAACCTTACCATCAGATCATCTGACAGAATTGTTAAAAATTTCAACCACACTAAACGGTTTAGAAAACTTGCTTTGACCCTTTCTCACTTTGAAAGGTAACTTGACTCACTCTAAAAAACCTACTTCTAAAGCAATCTTTTTAGCATTATACTTTGAATCAGAATATTTCTTGCACTTTCCCTGATGCAACAAAATGTTATTTTTGACTTGGTCAGGAGACCATTCTGACAATCTGGAATGCTTCAACCAACATTGGTTGTCTTTGATAAACAGTACACGCCCTTTCACAATAGTAAAGGGACTGTACCCTGTAACAGTGGGTGTCACTCGATACATCCATACCATTTTCTTAACTCCTACAACCCAGTCTTGACCTCTGAGATTGGCTAATTGAATGGAATCTTTAATTACTCGATTAAACCTTTCCACTTCACCATTCCCACTTGGATGATAGATTGAGGTGACTTTGTGTTCAATGCCACGACGCTTTAAAAATTCCCCAACAAGATGACACTTGAACTGAGCCCCATTGTCTGTTATGATCACTTTTGAGAGTCCTTCTCTTTGAAACAACTCGTCCATGAATTCAAGTACACTAGCTGAATCAGCCCATTACACAACTTTAATTTCAGGCCATTTTGAGAAGTAATCTATGGCTACCAGAATGTATAAACTGTGCTCATTCTTAAGAATAATAAAAGTAATGTCTAAACCTAAGGTTTCTCAAGGCATCTCTGGACACGGAACTGGACAAATCGGAGGAGTGACAACCCTTAGAGATTTGTCTGAATTGAGACATGAAGAACACTCTCTTACTACTCTTTTCACTTCAGTGTCAACTCCAGGCCACCAATACAATTCTCTGATAAATGTTTTTGTTTTTACTATTCCTAAGTGTCCTTTATGACATAAAAGAATAACTTTCACTCTTAAATCCTTAGGTGGAATAATTTTTTCACCTCGTAAAATATTGCAATTTACTAGCGATAATTCATCCAGCACTTACCAAAATTGTTTAATTTTCTCACACAACAACTTTTTACTAGGCCAACCTTGAATGATACACACTTTGACTTTGGTCATGGAATCTTTCCATTCTTAAGGACTTAAAGTGATATTTTCTTTACTTATATCTATTCCTGCTACCTGAAAGTCGTCCCAAGCTTCAGTGGAGGATTCTAATGGTAGAGGTAATCTGCTCAAACAATCAGCTACTTAATTCTTAGCTCCTGGAATATAACATAAAGAGTATCGATAATCAAGAAGATGAACAGACATTCTAGCAATTCTGGGTGTGGCTTTTAGTAAAAACCAAAGGAAATGATGGACGGAGTGTTGAACATTGCAAGCACTCACCCCCAGTCAACTGATCTGGGTTTAATCCATCACCATTCTTTAGCCCACTCTGCCACCCCAGTTCAGACATGGCCATATGCAAATCAGTCTGACCCTGTGCCTCATGGGAACAGTCCAGCCCGAACTGCCAAGCCATGTCTTCCCTGGACCGGAAACAAGCTTCCTAGGACCGGTTTCTGGCATTTCAGCCGTCTTCAGCCAGGCTTGCTTGAATCCAGTGGCAAAGTGAGCAAGGGACTCACGTCTGAGCATACCCTGCCAACTTATGGCGAACAAAGCAAAAACCAAAGGTCCATCTATTGTTCTGCATTCTGTCCATCAATTGTTGTTTTTGCATTTGTCAACCCGAGTGGGAAGGGTATGCTCAGACGTGAGTCCCTTGCTCTCCATGCCAATGGAATCAAGCTATCCTGGCTGACGAGGGCTGAAAGCCCGAAACCGGTCCTAGGATGCTTGTTTCCAGTCCAGGGAGGACCTGGCTTGGCAGTTCGGGCTGGACTGTTCCCATGGGACACAGGGTCAAGACTGATTTGCATATGGCTGGGTTCAAACTGGAATGGCATGGTAAGCAAAAAAACGATGGATTTAGGCCCAGATCTCTGTACTGGGGTGAATGTATGACATTGTTCTGCATTCTGTCCATCAATTGTTGTTTTTGCATGTGGCTTTTAGTAGACCATCGGAAGAAAGAACTTTAACTAGAGGTTTATGATCACATCTAATTTCAACATGAAAACCCCAAATAAAATTCCTAAAATGTTCAAGTCCCCAAACCACAGCAAGGGTCTCTCTCTCTCAATTACAGAGTATCTTTCTTCTGCTGGAGAAAGAGATCTGGAGGCATAAGCCACAGCTCTTTCTCTCCCACTTCCTTCTTTTTGTGATAATACAGCTCCTAACCCTTTATTACTTGCATCTGTAGTAAGAATATAAGGTAAACAGGGGTCAAAACCAGCCAAATCGTTTGCATTACATAGTTCATATTTCAATTTAGAGAAATCATGTTGAAAGATATCAGACCAGACAAATGTAGATTTATTTTTTAACAATTGAAGCATATTGAAGGTTTTTTCAGAAAAATTCCTAATGAACTTACTGTCAAATTCAATGAGCCCTAGGAAAGACCTCAACTCGTCTTTGTTAGACGGTGAAGGAGCATTCCTTATAGCATTCATTAAACTCATTTTAGGTTTTATACCATTAGCCGAAATTACATGCCCAAGATGAATCAACCCCAAGTCTGCACTTTGAAAGTTCTGCAGTTAATCATCTCTCTTTTAATATCCTTAAAACAGAGTGAACTCTATCATCATGTACACATTTTGTCTCACCCATAATGAGGATGTCATCTTGAAAAAATAGGATACCAGGTAGATCTTGGAATAGTTTAAACATGAGTTTTTGAAAAACTGCAGCCGCAGATGCTAGGCCAAACAGCATTCGCAAAAAACGATAACATCCTTGAGGAGTCATAAATGTAGTAAGACTTTTACTGTCTTCCTGTAGCATGATGTGTAGCTGAGGAGAAGTGTAGCTCACTGGTTAGAGGAGGCATACCCTGAAGCAGAGATCAGACCCGGGACCTGGGTTCGATTCCCGATGCGGCAGGGTCCAGAGCCCAATCGTCCACGGACTCGATAATTCTCGCTTCGGTGCCCACTCTAAGCACGAGTTCACACTATGCAGCTCTGGGCAACAAGCTTGCTTAATCTCCAAAACGGCCCCCCGCGGCGGGATGCCTGGCTTTCACCTTGGGGATGCCCAGTATAGGTTATCTTACGGGGAAAAACCAGGACGGGTTCCCAATGCAAGCGCCAAGATGCCCGTAGGGTGATAGCTGCGCTCTATAAGTACATCAATCAATCATGTGATGATAAGTTGAAGTTAGATCGACCACAGAAAACCATTTCATACCATTGGTAAGAGAAATCAACTCATTTATTTTGGGTAATGGAAATCTATCAACTATGATGTTGTCATTAAGAGACCTCAAATCAATACAAAGACGAACCTTGCCATTGGCCTTACGAGCCACGACTAAAGGTGCGACCCAATTAGAGGCTTCAACCTCTTCAATGATACCATCATCCAAAAGACGTTTTAATTCTTTTGTGACTTCTTCTCTGACTACCCAAGGAATGTGTCTAGACTTATGGACTGTAGGTTTGGCATCGTCCTTAAGAATAATCTTATGTACATAGCCATTCAATTGACCAACCTTATTAGAAAAAACTTTTGGAAACTCTATTTTTAATTTATGATGGTAATCTTCACCCTGGTCTAACACCATGACTTGTTCAAGTCCATTAGGCTTTAAAATGATGTTTACATTTCTTTGATCTATCCACCCAAATACAGGAGGACCATTAAGGGCAACATACAATTTCCCAACAGAAGATCTTCCTTTAAATTCAAATATAAGTTCTCTGTAGCCAATGAAATTATTTTTTTCTCCAGTAAAACTTTCTGGGGAAACATCAGGAGATGATAATATGGAACCAAGAACATGAAGAAAATCCTTTTTCCATTGGTCTGTGTCAATAATCGGGTATGGAGAGCCTGAATCAGCTACAATTAGCATTTTAACTCCACTTATACGTATAGAACAAACAGGTTTAGATTTGCACTGTATGTTTAGCATGTTAACACTGTCAGACTCACATAATACACTATCAACACTCTTAACTGGATCTTCATCAAGTGATGATACTGAAGAAGAATCAGCATTTTCTTCCCTAATCAAAGTTACCTTATTCTTTTGACTTTTGTTACGCCGACAAGCTTTAGTGTAATGGCCAATTAAACCACATTCAAGAAATTTTTGCTTTCTAGCTGGACACTTTATAAAATTAGCTAAATGATTCTTACTTCCACTTCTATAACATTTTAGATCTTTGTTGGCATTATCCCTGTTGTTAGAAGTAGGAACAGTGACAACCTTAGTTTTAGTTTTTGAATTACTGTTGCTCACAATAGGTTTGTCAACTTCCTTAGGTGCTTCAGAAATGAATAATATATATCTAAATCCTCCAGTGCATGAAGAAAAACATTTGAATCATCAGCTGAACAAGCTTTTTTACTCATAGAATTGTAGACTTTTAACCCATGAGGACCAAGAGAATGAAGTAAGATTTTCTTTGTCGTAACTTGCGATAATTCATCTTCACCGTCTTCTAGTGTAGCAATGTAGTTTAAGAAATACTCTCTCCATTCGGACTATTTAATAGGAGGATCCCCTTTGGTAGAAAGAAATGACTGTGGAGGAGTTAATGAAAATGTTTGTGCAGCACACATTGTGAGTGAGCAAGGCTAAACGTAAATAAGCTGTACTGTGAATAGTAATAACAGTTAATGAAAGGTGTGCCTGTCACCGTGAAAGACAGGCTAAATATGAAGATGGAGTTCAAATAATAATAAGCTGTGCAGAGGTAAAAACAGTAAAAATGGTGTGCCTGTCACTGTGAAAGAGTAGCCCTTAATAAGTAACAAAATGAATGCAGTAATAAAGTGGTGTGCTTGTCACCGTAGAGGGCAGGCAAAAGATGAAGCACTTTTCAGAATAACAGATTTTGTCACACAAGAATGGTAAAAATAAAAAACACAGTACCTTTAAAATGGTGACATCCGCGTAGTGAATTTCGTTGAAAAAATAACAACTTGTATAAAATTCTTATTAAGTGGTGTGCCTATCACCGAAGATTAGCGAACAGGAGATTCTACGATCGTATCTCTGGAAGGCAGTATTCAATATGGCTGCCACGTTGTACGTGAAATACGTAATTAATGTGAAATGTCACCGGAGCGTCGGACGTCATGCGCAGGAGCAGCAGATGTCATGCGCAAGCATAGGTGGCTATGGAATGCACAGGTCGTGTGGAACATGGAGTTCCAAGCCAAACGTGTAACAAGGTATGTTACGTAGAATGTCGGACCGGTTTGAAAGACAACAGCGGCATGATCCAACTGCAAAATTAATCAAACCAGATAAGTTTATAGGGTGTGTTGGCCTCCCGGAAAACAACGTGAAACAGTACTCACATACGTCTGCGAAGGTTGTCCAACAGAACGTAGACTTTCGAGTTGCTTGTAAAATCGTGGGAACACAGCAAAAGTGTTCTTTGTAGGAGTAAAGAAAACTTGCACGTAGGGTTCTTCTGGTCATCGCCAAAATTGTTATGAGAATGAATCCAGGAGTCTTGATGAGTGTGCATCTCTTTTATTTAAGAATCCAGGTAATGAGGCCAACACAGCTCTGCACAACCGCACAGGAGAAGATAACTGTCCAACTGATCACTGATGAAACTTCGGCATTCCAGGTGTCATCAGTGATGTAACACTGTAAGGGCACGCACAAGGGAATACAGTGACATATGCAATGACATAAGTAAGATGTAAGCACTACAACGGCCTCACCATTTTTACTGGCCACACCTATTGAACCACCTATACAGTGGATCAAGTGGAAGAAAGTTTTTACCCACTATGTGAGGGTGTGTCCGGCTTCCCTAAGAGCAGAAAAGAGGACCACATTATGGTTACACTGTCTGGCAATGGCAGGGCAAGATGTATTTGAACATCTTCCTGAGCTGTCAGGTGAATGAATATGAGATATGTCTAAAGAAACTTGACTTGCATTATCTTCCCAAATTATGCAAGGTCTTTGAGGGCTGCCACTATGGGAAGATAATGACATGGCAGGGGGGGGCAGTAGAGCAATACATAACTAAGGGACCAGTTTATACTAGGGTGTACATTGGAAAAAGGCAAAGAAACCATGTGGCAAAAAGACAACCCCTCTCTACATGAAGTCTTGACAATAGCTCAGACTCATGAGCACTCAAAAGTTTGTGTTGAAATCATTCATAAGGATGTGTCACATGCTAACAGGGATGATGACAACATTTCTGTTAAGATTGTAAGAGAGAAATCTGTAAGTGAGAAATCTAATGTGGGTAAAGCAACAAGAGACAAAGGAGATGCATGAAGCAAAACGGTCAGATCATTTTCTGGCAAATGCTTTCATTTTTTTAAATGGAGATCACATGGCAAACAACAAGGACTGCCCTGGGTAGAAGGCTCTATGCAAAAATTGCAGCAGAAGGAAAGGGCACTTCACAAAATGCTGTAAACCTACTGTGAAGAAAGTAAGGGAGGTTGAATGCGATGAGGGTGATGAGGGCGATGTGATAGAAGAGGTTGTAGGTCTTAAAACTAAGGTGAATGGGTATGAAGGCCCTCTAGAGGTTGTGCAGATAAATGGGGAGCCATACACAATATTATTTGACCCAGGAGCCAAGATAACCTTGATACCAAACATATTGTATAAGCAAAAGCTAAAGGGCAAAGTAAGACTGCTGACACCAGACATCAAACCCAGAGCATATGCTGGTGAACAAATCATGTTATCAGCGTGCTTTTGGGGAATTATAGAATTCAAAAATAGGATAATTCCAGGGAAAATGTATGTATTGGTGAAAGGAGATTCCCTGATAAGTTGGTTACATCAACGAGACCTGAATGTCAGTCAGTCAGCAAGACTTGAATGTATATCTTGACCCCAATGGGAATCCTGCAGTTCAAGGAAAAGAGATGGCGATGTTCAGGAGTTTTTTGGATGAGTATGATGGGTTGTTGAATAAAATCCCAGATGTTTTCAAAAAAGAGTTGGGCTGTCTCATAAATTATATGTATATGATTAAACATAAAGCTAACGTGCAAACAACAATTGTGAAGGTTAGAAGTGTTCCTTTGGCAGTCACAGAGATTATAAAGAGTGAACTGGAGAAGTTAATTGGTAATGGCATAATTCAAGAAGTAGAGGCCTCAGAATGGTTTGTGTCAGTGATGATGATGTGCACAGCTAATGGGGAGGCTAGGTTATGTGTGGATTTGGCAGAACTCAATAGGGATGTGGTCGTGGACCACTATCCTCTACCCAACGTCAGTGAAAGGCTGTGCTCTCTCAACAGGGCTAAGCATTTTTCATTGCTGGAACTTATTTTGGCATATCAGCAGATAAAGTTGGATGTGAGATCACAGTAATTGACTACTTTTGCTACTCTTTTTGGGACTTATACATTTTTGAGGATGCTGTTTGGGCTCATCTCAGCTGCTTGTGTTTTTTGGAGAACAATACAAAGGCTACTGCAGGGTCTTGAAGTTGTGAAAATGTATCAGGACAATGTGTTGGTGGTTGGATCGAAGTTAGCTAAGCGCAATGAAAGGTTGAAAGAAGTGCTGGAAAGGATGCAGAAAGCTGGGTTGACCTTAAAATGGGAGTCAATGCCCCCAAAATAGAATACTTGGGAGATTTGATCACTGGGTCTTGAATACAGCTAAAGAGTGGGTTGGTAAATACCATTAAGAATCTAACGTGTCCCAAGTGTTAAAAGGAATTCTTGAAATGTTTAGGCATGGCAGAGTTCTATAATAAGTTTGTTCCTAGGTTTGCTGAATGGACGGTTTGTATGAGGTTGCTTCTGAAAAAGGGCAAGGAATTTGTGTAACGTGATAGATGCTAAAAGGAATTTAATTATGTGAAATCCGGTTTGGAGAATGCTTCAGGCCCTGGGAGTTTTGACACAAATGATGACACCATTGCCATGACTGATGCTAGTTCCAAAGGGTTAGGGGTTGTTTTGTTGCAGAAGTCTGGTGGCAAGTGTAGAACTGTTTTGTTCATATCACGCGGATTATGGGGAGCTTAAATCAATTATTCAGTCATTGAAAACGAGGTTCTAGGAGTCTTCTGGGCAGTAAGGAGACAGAGAAAGTTTCTTTGGGAGCACAAATTTGAAATAAAAACATATCAAAAACCTCTTAAAAAGATTTTCATGAAGAAAGGTATTCATCAAATCTTGAACTGCATTCGCCAATGGGTAGTTGTGCTTCAGGAGTTTCACTTTGAGTTATCTAAAGTGCCTGGCACTTGTAATTTGTCTTTCAAGGTGGTGCTCTGAATCTGAGACTGATGGTTCTGTACAGGAGGAGCATTTTGGAGGGGAAAAGTTTGATGAGGAAGTAAACGTCGGTGTGGTCACAGAAGGTGCGCTACAGGAAGAAGAGTGGAAGAAGGAACTCTAAGAGGATGAGAAAGTTGATTAGATGGTCTTAGTTGGTTGGGTGAGCAAAAGCAGTTGTGATGAAGATACCCTAACATATTTGGTAGGTATGAGATTATTTGACTGTTGTAAATGGATTGTTGTTCAGAGGAATCAAATTGGTGCCTCCTCTGAAGTTAAGAGCAACATTGGTAGAGAGTGCCTATGCCAGCCACATGGGTATCTCAAAGACCAAAGAAAGGGTCAGAGAATGTTATTGGTGGCCGGCGAAGGATCTAATGGTTGAGAAAGAGGTAAGGGATTGTGTTGAATATATGGAGAGTGATAAAGTATTACAGTGTAGAACTCAACCCATGGTAATAAGGGAACAGTCTGCAGGGCCACGGGCAGATATTGCATTGGACATTCTTGGGCCAATTAGAGTCAAGTCTTGTGAGAAGTATGGTCTGGTGTATGTGGACATATACTCTCACTGGTGAGAAATTAAGGTGGTGAACTCAATAGAGTCAAAAGATGTTATCTGTTTCTTGGAAGAGTAATTCAAAATGGAAAGCATTTCAGCTAGCATACTTATGGACAAGGGAGTTCAACTTACCTCTGGGTTGGTTGAAGAATTTTTGAGGATGAGAGGGATTAAAATTAAGAACGCTGCACTTTACCATCTTGAATACAATGGAGTGATGGAAAACGTTATCAAAGTCTTGAAAGAGAACCTGCAACAGTCCCTGGTGTGTAGAGAGAATAGCAAGGAAAGTTAGAAGGAGAAAGTAAGAGAATATAGTCTATCGACACATTCTACCACAGGAGTATCAGTGTTTCATATGTTTAGAGCAAGAATGCACACTTTTTTTTTTTTTTTGAAAAACCTTTATTTTATATCAGTGACACAGCTATTCAGCCGACATCCCGGAGGTACGGCAGCTTTAGAGGTTCAACACATGCTTGCGTCCACATATCACTGACAGGAGAGCCAAAGGTTCTATTTTGCATAAACATAAATACAACCCTAAACACAAGCAAGGCGAAAGGTACTGTAAACACCAAGAGAGGTTCCCATCAGGGGGGACGAGCCCCATCACGTCCAACAGGCACTGATCTATAGTAAGGGAAAGGAGGGAAAGGCAGAGACTCTAGAAACAATCACATATCAGCGGGAAAGTCAAAGCCGGAAAAGGACTAAGGGGAAAGTTGCTCCTCAGGCGGATCCGGGTCGGGGGGCAGGCATATGTCCCCTCTGTACTGGTTCCATGGCCCCCACACAGCATGCCATTTCCGAGGGCGCCCCCGAGCACAATACACTGTCTTCTCCCTAAACATGCTCCAGTCCATGTTTTCCATCCACGCTGTCAATGTGGGCGGCCTATTGGAGCCCCACAGCCGAGCGATATCGCGCTTGGCTACCATGTTCCCCAGGGTCACCCACTGAGTCTGTGCCGCGTTGTGGTCAGTAGGACTCCAGACATTCAGGAGACAACATCGCGCCTCAGGCTGCATAACAATTCCTGTCACCTCCCCCATCACCTCATGGACTTGCCTCCAGAACTCCATAATCGCACCGCATTCCCAAATAATATGGAGGAAGGTACCCACCATACCACAGCCTCTCTTACATAGGCCCTCCTCAGAAAAACCCATGTGAACCAACCTGGGCCCCGTCACGTAGACCCTATGGAGTATTTTAAGCTGCACCAGCCGCAGGCGCGCGGGGATAGCGACCTCTTTGGGAGAAGAAACTGCGTACTGCCAATCCTCATCATCTAGTTCAAGGCCGTCCCTTATCCATTGGGCGCGCAACCCTAGGAGAAGATCCGCCCGAACATTGATAAGCTTCTTATAAATGAGCGAAATCGTGCTCTCTGGCATGTGACCATCCAGGATCCGATCCTCCAACGGGGAGGACTCGGGCACCTTCTCCCCCTCCACAAGGACTGACCGCAAGGCGTGGCGCACTTGTGCATATCGGAAGAACTCCGTGCTCCCCAGCTCGTATTCCTTCTGCAGCTCCTCGAACGACTTTATCTTACCCTTAACCAAAAGGTCTCCAACCCTGGATATGCCGATCAAATCCCATTTCTCGAACCCTTTTGTGCGCCAAAGCTTCCCCAGAATCTCGGAGTCGAACAGAGGGGTGGCAAGGGTAAGCTTACCCCTCCAGCCCAGCGAGTCCATCGCCACCTTCCACACATGGACGGCCACTCTGGTGGGCCCCGTGAGGGTGAGGTCCGACGATTTCGAATACAACGCTCTGTGGTAATTACCCCCACGGAGCAACCAGCGATCCATGGCGAAGCCAGGGCTGAGCGCCGGACCATAGACACCATGGTTAATCGCGCTCAACTGGGTGGCCCAGTAATAACGTCGAATGTCTGGAAGCGCGATACCACCGTCGTACCACGGAAGCGTCAACTTAGCGACTGCGATACGCGGACGCCCGTCCCATAAGAGCGCGCGCTGGTGGCTTTCGATCTCACGGAAATAGCTGGCCGGGACCAGGTCAAGAGTATTCTGCAGGGCATAGAGGAAACGGGGAAGGGACATCATTTTAAACAGTGCAGCGCGGCCAAGGAGGGAGAGCGGCAATCGCCGCCAGCCCGCCACATCCCGCCGCAGGCGCACCAAGGGAGGGAGCAAGTTCTTCTCGTAGCGCAAGATGGGGTCGGTGGAAATATAGATCCCCAAATACAAAAAGCCCTGCTGGGCTATCTGGATCGAACAGTTACGCGGAACAGGCGGGACATCCCCACACAGGACGTACAAGTGTGACTTCCCCCAATTAATGACTAGGCCCGAGTTTCTACCGAAAGATGTCAAGACGTCACAAACCACTATCAGAGATTTCTTAGGCGAGGCAAGATATAACAGAATGTCATCAGCGTAGAGTGAAATACGGTCTTCGTGGTCAGGCGACCAGCGAAGCCCACGTATATCCGGGTGCCACTGTATCCACGCCGCCAACGGCTCAAGAGCAAGGGCAAACAGCAACGGCGACAGGGGGCAACCCTGCCGGGTGCCTCTCCCGAGCTCGAAAGGTGCCGACGCCCGCCCGTTCACCACGACGCTTGCAAGAGGTCCCTCATAGAGCAGCCTCACCCAGATGCACACTTTTTAAATGGCTCCTGTAGCAGTGAATGAGGGAAGGAAGGAGGTAGATGAGAATGTTGGCAAGGTAGGACAATGGAGAGAGGTAGAAGATGAGAAGAACATGAAAACTAAGGAGCTTCATGACAAAAGAAAAGCTGTTAAAGAGACTGTTGTGAGGGTCGGAGATTGGATCGAGATTAAATCTCCAAGGAAGGATTGGAGAGTATCTGAGTTTAGTCAACCCATTTGAGTAAAGAAATTGTTTAAAAATGCTGTGAAAACTAATGATAATAACATTGTATTATATTGGAGTTTACACTATTCCCAGAAATTGTTCCGGCTGTTTTACCCAACTTAGTCCTCTTAAGGGTTCTGAAATCACCAACTGCACAGAGTGCTTCATTATAGCTAAAAAAAAAAATATAACATTGCTTTCTGCTCCATGTTAAGCTAAGGATGACTTGCTATGGAGCGTTCATCAAAATGACTCAAACCAGGCAATCCCAATCATTAGTAGTACTAACATTCAGCAAATTAGTGACACAATCTCTTTATCTCAATCTTTATCTCCTTAAGGAAGTTGCTTGAGTTCACAACTTGAAGTTACCAGATAATGATGAAAGGGTCATGCAAATATTCAGGGGTGGTTTCTTTATTAGGGCACTGAGGCTCTGCCCAGCCTCTTTTAATGCACTCAGGGTAATTGAAAATAGCAATTGCTTCCATCCACATTTATTTTAAGAAGCTAAGTAATGCAAGTGATGTTACTTAGCATTGTAAAAGAAATGTGAATGCCGTGCACCAGTGTTGCCTGGATTCAGACTCCTGCTGCCTCTTGATGGATTACGTTCGTACACGGCCATCAGGCACACAGTCAGGCAGGTTTCTTGTGACACATGCGTGAGTGCGCATGTGTCTCATAGATAGCTTCGCTGCTTTCAGAAAATACGGGCTGAAATGGTGGCAGCCCTTTATTTCAATATTTGGAGTCCTTTGACACCACCCACTAGTGACGCCAGGCAGCGTCATGTTTTCAAGCAGATCTGGGAGTGTACAGAATGAGCCCTGTACTTCCCGAGGCTGCTTAAGCTGTATGGCAACCAGTCCTTTCCCAAGCCGTCATTAGATGTGGTCATCAAGGATAGCTGACCCCACCCATCCCTGTGATGAGGTGGGAAAGAGATGTTTAGGTGTTTTGTTTTGTTTTTTTAAAGTACCTAAGCGTTGTTACTACTTTAATCACAGCACATTGCTGTGGTATTCCCTTCTTCCCTTTCTTTCTAAATTGGCACATTGGGCCCGTGGTCCTAAGTGCACTCACACCTTTGGTTGTAAGGTGTGGGACTACCTTTTAAGCACCATATGTTGACATAACGGACTTAATTTATACTAAAATATTTACTAATATGCCCACTAAATTGGATATTGTTAGTACGAGGTGCAATTAGTCTCCACTACTACCTGTTTGTTGGTTCTAAGTTAATGTTTAAATTAAACAGCACTTTTAAGAAGTGCTTTCCAGTGTAGTGCTATAATGTGACGTAATAATGTCAAAGCTGCCACATATTAAATAAATGCATTTTTTACATCTTTGTAAAATAGCGCCCTCAGCTACTAGTGAGCTAATTCGAATTAAATCAATATAATTGTCATTTAATTGACCTCTCTCCCTTATCTGTTCTGAATTCTTTCTCCTCTCCTGCCTAGTTGCCCACAAGAAATTGATTTAAGCTCAGAAGTGTCATTACTAGGACCAGTCACAGACGCTTAAACTTGTGCACCAGTGCAGAACACACACTTCCATGCACAACCATGCACCTGTTCATATGTGCACACACACATTTCTGCACATATTATTTGGACAAAAAGTCATTTTCCAAAAGGCAACACACATCTACATGAACACACAATTTTATATGCAAACACTTGCAATGCACACACTCAAACATTACATACACAAATACACATTCGTTCGCATACATATGTTTACACATTTGCATGCACTTGTTTGCATAAACTTTCACCATCCACACAGAATTACACAAATGTGCATTACGATGCTGGTGGTTAAACACTGCTCCCCCTCTGCTTGCTTTCTGTTTTCAGTATATAAATGATAAATGGCACATCAATGCGCCTCATCGGGTGTATTTCTTATCCATTACTATTACACTGTTTCTTATATTTTATGCAATGCTTGTTAGCTTTATTTCATAATTTATTTTCTTTAATGGGTTTCTAAGGTACTGATGGATCCAAGGGCTTTAGAGTGATGCATAAACTAATTCAAGTGCAATGCTTACTTTGGTATTTTTAACGAAACAGCCTTGGTCATAAATACAACATTTTTGTTGGCTTCATAAAAATTAAATGTTTGCTTTGAATGGATAGTTCTTATACTTGTAGCTGTTTAATATGTCATGATGATTACTATGCTATCCTCATTGAATAGCTGATGCAGAAAAGGCAGTGGCCAGCCTGCACCACCGGTAGCAACAAAACTGAAGTGTGCTCAGCCGCGGCCCGTGGAGGGAGTTCCGTGGGGCGGTAAGGCGGGGCGGGGGGTTCTAAACACCGGAATATGGATAATTGCAGGTAAGTAAACAATTAAATAAATTAAACGAATATCGTAGCGCGCACTGCATCACAAAATGCGATGCAGCGCGCGCTACGAAATTCGTTTTATTTATTTAATTGTTTACTTACCAGCAATTATCCATATTCCGGTGTTTAGAACCCCCCACCATGCCCCTCCCCCGCCTTGCCTTACCGCCCCACAGAACTCCCTCCACGGGCCTCGGCTGAGTGTGTTTATTTGTGGACGCTTATGATCCTACATTTTGCGTTTTAGATTGGAAAGGATAGAGCCCAAGCAGTCTTGCCTGGTACTCTAGACGACTTTTGAGGTCAGACTTGCTTGGCAAGCCAGAAATTCTATGAAATATTTTATGAGCTTTCCTTTATAAATGGATTTAAGAACTGAATTTTTGGTCCATTTTTCAAAGAAGTGGTACTAAAATTGCACCAAAAACTTTCGTGAACATTTTTTTGGGTGACTCCCCACCTAAGATGCCTTTATTAAAGTTGGACTTGCTCGCTTCGCTCACATGGAAGGATTCAGCCACTGCTCTTACGCCTCACCACTTTAAAATTACACCAGCCGCCACTGCAAATATTGCATATGTCACTACGAAGGCCAAGAGACTGTTGTTAAGGCACAGCTTTGAGGGCACCACAGAGTTCAGTGCTTTGGTGCAGGGCACAGTTCACGTCAAAAGGATTATTTGTTATCCAAACAGTTATGTTTGTCTATTTAACTCACACTAATTAATCACTAATCTGTGGCTTGTCAAAGCTCACTCACTTGAAACCCAGGATTTGTGCAGAATAGACGTGAGTCCACAAAAGACCTTGGAAAGTAGTCATCAGTAAACCTTCTAATATCCTATCCAGAGAGCTACTCCTTGAGGACTGAGGTTGGGATGGAGAAGAGAAGAGAAGAGAGGAGAGGAGAGGAGAAGAGACGAGACAAGAAGGTATTCTCATTGCTGGGGTGTTCTATGTACGACTCCCTTTAAGCAATGTTGGGAACTGATTGTGATATTTATAATATATGACACACCCCTGGGTTGCCCCTTGCACTGGCACTAAAAACAGCTGCCTATTGCCAACACAGACACACTTGTGCCATAGTGCAAGGGTGCCGGCATTGAAGAGATTCATCCCTGCAACGCAGACACTCTTGCACTATGGTCAAGTGTGTCTGTGTTGCAGGGAATGACTGTTTATGTGCAGGAAGGGACACCTTCTTGCACATAAACAATCTTTGAAGGAGATTTGCTCTTTCGATGTGTGCTGCAAAAGGCTAGGTATCTCTGTGATGCCTCAGGACTACCGGAACGCTTGATAATGGAGGGAGCATGAGAAAGGAAGGATGCCAAGGACCCTGTCACAATGATATGCAGGTTCTAAGGTAAGTAAAGTTTTCTTAACAAGTACTGACTCATAATGCTTCTTCTCCAAATGTTCTGAAGCCAAGCAGAGGCTTCAGGATGGGGTGCGCTATTTATAAACCTCCCTTCAAGATCGCTATGGTACATGTGATGAGCTCGAAATCACGTAAGAGTTTGAGTTAATCTGTTAGTGGACATCAAATACTACTACCCAAAAGGTAACATAAGAATGAACAAAGTGTGGGTCACTTGAAGGCCTTAACAAAATATAAACAAACTTGTGCTTTAAATGGGTCAAGTGTAGATGTGCACTCATGGCACAAGTTGTGTGTGAAGGCCACATTTGAATGTGCGTGCATGGTGCAATTTATGTGCGGGGTCTGGTGTGGATGCCTACACATGGCGAAATTTCTCCGGTGGGAGTGCATACATGGCCCAATTTATAACATGACTTTTAGGCGTCAAAATAGGATGTTCCAAAGCTGCAAGTTAGTGTCAATTGTACGGCATTCTGTGCAAAAAAAATATGAGGGCTTAACCGCAATCAGCATAGGGGAAGCATCAGAATTTAAGAGGTTAAAAAGTGGCAGTATGTATGTGTGTTGTTTGTATATCGCAAGCCTAATCGAGAAGGCAGTAGAGTGCTGCACATGGTCATGGCAAACATGCAGTCAATGAAAGATGGGAGAAGAAGCTGATTATTGGATTGTTACTCCATTGTGATTCAGTGTTCTTTAAAGATGTGTGTCTTCAACTTTTTCCTAAATTGAAGGATCAGTATGGCAGTTCTTGTGGATTAAGGGATGTTTTTCCAGCATTCAGCTCCTTGATGCACAGATAGAAAAGGCCTGCTGTTAAAAATGTTCTTTTTAATTCTAGTTGCAGGTGTGCAGAGAACCACTAGAATTGGCCGGATTGTCCACAAGATAACAGGGACGCTTGTCATATTGTCTTTGTATATGATGCAGCATGTTTTGAAGTTGGTGTGGGCTGAAAAGGGGATTTAATGGGGTGTCATTAGGAGGGAGTGATGTGATCATATTTTTTCCTGCCATGTTTTACTTCTGCTGCAACGTGTAGGATGCCCTTAAAGGGTGCCAGTGTAGAGTCGGGGAGGCTATGGATCAGGGTGTTACCACAGTCCAGATGTAAGCATATAAGGGTGTGCATAAAAATTCTGAAGTCACTTTCTGGAAGAAACAGTTTCAGTTTTCCCTCAAGCGAGAGCGGGTACCAGGCCATCTTTGTATTATTTAGAAAATGTGCATCTTGAGGGTGAGGCTGCTGTGCATTGCTAATCAGTCTGACTTGCCATTCAGTGAAAGAGTGGGTTCAAACCCATCAAGCTTCATGTGTATAAAAAAATGGGTTATTAGCTAGGAAAGATATTGGTGCTTCTCAAGGAATAGGTCTGCAAATCTCTTTCTACTGGGAACTCAGTACTCCCTTGTAGCAATTGACTCTCTCGGGGCAGCGAGGCAGAGCAGTCCATGGCCTACTCAGGGGAGGTGGTGTGCGCTAGTACCCCAGTACTCAAGCACACAATAAATAACACCCAATGAATCATGTTCAGTCAGTATGTTTGGTTATAAAAAAGGAAAAGTAGTTTATGATGCACATATTACTCACTACCACTCCTTAATTTACAAATATATAGAAAATGGCAGGTGAAAATATCTATGGTGACACCCTCCTAAATGGTTACCCCGCTAGTGAGCCCTAAACCCTATAACTGGGAAACCACCCACAGTTAGTACACAGAATACTATGGGGTGTATTATAAAAGCCAGGACTACTGGCTTTGTCAAGGTGTCACCACATTACTAAAAGCAGATATATGCCACAATAAACCAATACACCATTAAAATTATTAAAGAGTTACCATCTTACAATGACACTAAGTAGGATAATACTGAGTAACTTTTTGATTGTCAATAACCTATTTCCCCAAAAAAGTTTTAATGACCTTCATCAAAATATAGCATGATTCACTGTTAATTTGTCATTATTAATAATGATTTTCAATAATTCAATTAATGTATGCAATAATTCACTGTATCTCTGTCAAAAAAGCATTTCAATGTTTCAATAAACTATGTGTGTGAATCTTTCTTGAACTCTTATCAAGCTGCTACACATCCTTAAGACCCACAAACAGAGGTCCCTGCACTCCAGATCCTTTGGGCTGAAAGGCCCTACTTGAGGAGTGCTTAAAACTACCATACAGCCTCCAAAACATGTGTCTTATCACCTGGGATACCTTCCCTAAAGAATGGAAATGGGATTCTTGCATCTAAGATGGCCACTCGTTGGCCCCTGAAAACTTCTAAAATAGTGGTATGGTGCTCCTGCCCTCTGGTGCCCCATACACTCCTGAATCAAATTAGACGCTTTTGCCTTCTGTCAGTTCTTTACTTGTATCCTTGCACCACAGCAAAATGTTTTTCTTCTCCCATTTGTAAATCATGGGCCTCACTGCAAGTCTGGTATTTTTTTTAACAGCCAGGTGCCCTGCCCCTCCTTTGGGGCACCCAACATGTGATGGTCTCAGGGGCCTCATAGAGAGTCCGCTCAGCCATGCTGACAATCACAGTCAACACAACTGTTGTTGTGTGGAACTGGCATCCTCTTTCCCCTGCTTGTGCTCCTTGACCTGCCGGCAGGGAGAGCTTAAAGGGACTTATTTACAAGCCCTTTGCACTGCCGGGACATCACTTTTTCCCATATTAAAAGTGATGCACTGGTGGTGCAAGGGGCTTGTAAATAAGCCCCAAACTCTTTTCTCTTCTCTTCCTGCCAGCAGTCACAGGTATGGGTTCATGTATTGACTCACTCCTGCTCTTTCCAGCCCCATGTTCATGGAGTGGAGGCAGGCACCCAGTGATGCTCCCAGTGGTTTGGCCTTCCCTTGTAGCCACCAGGAATTAGAGCAGTCTGGGTTCTTTGTGTGCATAAGTCACCAAGAGGAAGGGAATTCCCAGGAACAGTAAAGAAATAAAGAGAGTCCCATGCATGCCCTCCTCCCTACAGCCAATTTCGTCTCTCCCAGGCCTTGACCCCTTCCAGGGAGCCTTAAAAGAGCCAGCAGGGGATGCTATGTTCATCCCCTGTGTTCTTGGTGGCCTGGAGGGACCGATCTTCTTTCCTTGGTTTCTTGGGCCCTGCCAAGCCAATTCTGACTGTTTGGTGTCCCTTTGCTCCTAGTGGCCCGCTCTAGCCACCAGGTCCACTAATGCACAGCCTCCTGGTCTCTAAAGATTTGTTTTCTCCAGTGAGCTGGATTTTTACTATGCTTCTTCCTTTCAGAGGACCTGTCTCTTGTATGTGCATCTGATACTTCTCCGCGACCTGGGGTCTTCCTCAGCAGTACCCCTAGGCCACCAAGGCAGAGTTTAATCCCTGGCTACCCCCTCAACGTCCCAAGGCCTTGTCAGCCTCTTGCAGAGTGCCTGGGTCAGTGGAGTAAGAGGCTTCCATCTGTGGAGGTCACACACCTGAATGGCCAGTCCACTGAAGATCAAGTGAACCCTCTAGGGTCTCCACCAGCAGGTCCATCCCTCTACTGTCCCCATAGAGGGTGCATGGTGAACCAAGTCAGAGGTCCTTAAATCCATCCTTGAAGTAGGAGTCAAGTGTCTCCTCTCTTCAAGCTGGACATTCCTGAGGTGTGAATTCCTACCCCTTAACCTCTGAAAACATCATCATCCCCTCCAAGGAAATCTGCGACACCCTGGCTGACTTCTTCCACGACCAGATCACCACCATCTACAAAAACTTTGAACCCCGTCCCACTGCCACCAACACCCTCAGCCTCATTTTGCTTGCAGATGCAAACCCCAACCACCTGCTAACCACCTGGGACCAGCTCACCACTCAAAATACCACTGCCATCATGAACTCTGTCCACTCAGGAGCTTTCATCGACCCCTGTCCTCACCACATTTTTAACCCTGGGAGTAAGTCAATCAGTATCCAACTCACCATCATCCTCAACGCATCCATCACAATGGCCACCTTCCCCGTTGGATGAAAGCATGCTCAAGTGAAGCCCCTCCTCAAGTAACCGTCCGCCGACCCTAGCAAACTCAAGAACTACTGTCCGATTTCTCTGCTCCCCTTTCATACCAAGATACTAGAGAAAGAATGTAAACAAAGGAGTATGGAGGGATGAATCACTCTTTTATTTTCGTCTAAGGCACCATTAATTACCCTGACGTTCTCACTATTGTTTGTGGTAACAAGTACTCATGATTCTGTTGGGTACACATACCATTAGGCAGGTATCTGGCACATCAATTGATTTAACATGAATTAATCAAAAACATAAATAAATAATAATTACACGTTGATCAATTTCAAAACCTAACATACAAATGTACATATACACAATATATACAACATATACAATACCCTAACTATTACATATAGTCATGTACACTCATCAATCTGAGTGATACAATCTGAGGTAGTCCCCTTCGCACTAGAGGTATCACACCTCTCCTCTCATTTAATTGTGTGCGCCTATAGTCTTAAACCAGGCTCAAATTAATTGGACTCCTCATCTAGCTGTCGACACGGTCGCATTTCAGCCGTCAATTTCTTCCGGCTTCCTCAGGACAAGGGTATACAATAACTACAATAATAATCGAAACTTCAAATTACATATATGTACATTTACTCTAACTGTCTTGTTCTATCTCTTATTTGCCCACACAGTGCTCGGTGCTGATGGTCACAAAACATGACATCGAAGTACCCGCTCCCATTAGTAGTGTGGGGGAGTGTGTATTAAGTCTAAGTGAACCTCAGACGACACCCCACTTTGTGTGTATTGAGTTCATATCACTGTATCTATGCTCACCAGGGAAAACCAGTTACACACCTGGTCTACTATAAATACCTGGATTAATAGTTCTCGGGATCAACCGAATCCACTTCAGAGGGGATACGCACTCCCCACATATCACGGTTCCATGCTTGGTATGGAAACCTATAGGCGATAACATAGTGGCCAACATAGATCAAACACCGTTCACTTCAATTCCGTCTCGACTTAAAGTCATCTTTCTATATATGCACATGATTTGCATGTAAGAAATTACCTTCAATTCCTCCCGGGGCTTTCACTAACGGTCCTTTCCCTCAGGATACTGGCCATTCCTTCGCCTTACTCCCTAAATCGAAACACATATGTGTCACACAAACGAAGTTCTAACTATCAGTGGTCTATATGCTTAAGTAGTTCTCACTATCATGTTCCTCAAACGTAATTACCTGCCGTAATGTACACCGTCACTCAATCCGGTCCTCTCGATCGCTGCCAAGACCGATGTTGTTCGAACGGGTCCCTAAGAAGCAAACTCTCATTTCACGCGTTACCGCGTCATCAGACGCCGAGCACGAACATAGAAAAAATACTACTGCAAAACTTGTCAATACTTTCTGGGAGTTTTCAGTCGCCTGTTTACAAGGACAGACTCCTCTGATATTATATCATTGTGATAAATAAACGGTCCATACACTTTTATTTTTCCAAACACGTCTCGTACAACTAGAAGGAAGCTCCCTCAATAATAAAAGAAGGGCCATCATCATTTATTCTAATGTCGAACTATATAACGTCCACCTGATGGAAAGGTGAACTAGCGTTTCGCATCGGACACCCTTATATAACCACACATATATTTTACAGGCACCCTTATGACACTACATGTATATTTTGCGAAATGACTACTTCTTCTAGTTATCCGCACTCACCTATTTAAGCAAGGGTGAATATGTTTACACCTATGTAAAAACGCGTGGATCGCTCAGTATGTATATACAAATCTGCAGGAGTTTTCTACTCCGGGTCCCCACATGCTGAATAAAACTGATCGTGGCAATGAGGCAAATGTGTCCTCCCGCGGGGCCATCAATATATATCAGAAATGTGTTAAGTTCTTAATTGTTCAATGTCTATATGGTGACAATCTACTTTATAGTCTGCTTTATAATGTGAGGGAGGGAAAAGTAGTGTTCACTCATATTGAGGGTGCAGTCTCCTACAGTACACTTGAGAATATTGTGGGGCACCATGTGTCTAAATGTGGTGCCTCAGACTCCCGATATTCAATCTCACAACTTAGGGTTTTGAAGCACTTTGTGTCAAAGAAACGGGGCTTACATTCTAACCATCAATCTATATGTATATTCTACTCTGTAACCAAACCCCTATCACAGATACATCAATCCATGTTTGACGGCTCTGTGGTAGTAAAATATCTGGAAAAACATTATTACACACCATAACACGGGGAACCTGCTTGTTTACTACACATTATCAAGTTTTTAATCGTGGCACATATATCCCTCTTACAGTTCATTTCCTCTAAATTAATGCCCATAGCTCGTCACAATCATTAATACCCTCTGTGGCGGTACGGTATCTTTCTATGAACCGTGCTTCTGTACAGTTCAAAATCATTTCTAGTTGTCCCATGTTACAAGCCTTTAGTACTGCCAGTACAGACCAAACGAGATCATCCTCACTGTGCCCACAATCTATGTAGTGCTGCACCAATGGTGCTCTTTGAGTTCTACATCTTATATGGGATTTGTGTTATAAAACTCACATTTTTACCACTTGAGTTGTTTGTCCAATATATGACTTCCCACAAGGGCAAGTCACTACATACACCATATTTTGGTGCTACAATTCGAGAAAGTCTGCATAGTGTGCATCTTGTTATTAATCAGGACAAATTTCGAGTCATTAGTAGATGCACAAGCGACACTGTTATTGCAACAGTAATGTCCTACAAGTGTTGGTAAGCCTAGTAAACCTCTTATATCTTTTTTTAATAATAAGTGGTTCCCTGGTTGCTCTTACTAAGTGTTGTCTCAAATTTTTCCCTTTTCTAAATGAAAAGAGCGGTTTAGGCATATGCAAATGTTCGATCAGTCTCCAATTTCTCAAAATGATTTGTTTTACTTTGTTAGCTTTAGGGTTGAACGTAAGGACACATGTCATTTGTTCCATTTCTTCTTTTATTTTAGGTGTTAACAAACTTTCCCTTGGTGTATACCATGCCCTTTTAAGAGCAGCTCTCACCAATTTTTTGGGGTACCCTCTAGCACAGAGTTTCTTTTGTAAAATGTCCGCATTTTCAAAGTAATCAACCTTACTGGAACAATTGTGGCGTATTCTTAAAAATTGTCCATAGGGCAAATTTTCCTTGAGGCTTCTAGGATGACCTGACGTAAACTCTAAAAGCGTATTCCTATCAGTGGATTTAGTGTAAAGACTCACTTCCAACTTGCCCTCGTTGTCAAAAATCCATACATCCAGGAAATTAATCCGGACATTGCTTACGGACTTTGTGAACCTCAAATCTGGGGTACTTGGGTTCAACCATATGCGGACCTTTACTAGCTCTTCCTGGTTCCCATTCCATATAAAAAATATATCGTAAATGAAGCGCACCCATCTATTTGTGTTTGTTCTAAACGGTGGCGCTTCATTGAAGATATGTTGTCTTTCAAAATGGTCCATAACTAGATTGGCTATTTCTGGGGTGAAACAACACCCCATTGCCACGCCCTTTACTTGCAAAAACAACTCATTTTTCAAAGAAAAAATGTTATTCTTCAAGCAGATTTTTGCTAGCTCTAGTATAAAGTCTGTGGGTACCTGGTGTGGTCTTACTCTTTGCTCCAGATACTAGAGAAAGCCATCCACCACCAACTCATGGAACACCTGGAGAACAACAACCTTCTGGACACCTCCCAGTCAGGATTCCACACCAACCACAGCACCAAAACCACCATCATCACTGCCACCAATGACATCAGAGCCCTTCTGGACTGAGGAGAAACAGCTGTCCTGATCCTCCTTGACTTCTCAGCGGCATTCAACACTGTATCCTACCACACCCTGGTCAAGAGGCTTCAACACATCGGAATTCAAGGAGACAACCTCAGATCGATAGACTCCTTCCTCACCAGAAGAACACAGAGAATCCGCCTTCCTACCTTCCCTATCTAATACAAGAGCATCATCTGCGGCATCCCTCAAGACTCATCCCTTAGCCCCACTCTGTTGAACATTTACATGACCCCCCCCCAGGCCAACATTGTCAGAAGTGAAGGACTAAACATCACATCCTACGTTGAGGACACCCTGCTCTTCCTCTTGCTAACAGAAGATCCCTCCACCATGAAGACCAATTTCCACAGGTGCATAAAAAGCATCGCCAACTGGATGAGAGACAACTGCCTGAAACTCAACACAGACAAAACGGAAGTACTGATCTTCAGGAACAGCACCTCCCATGGGATGACTGCTGGTGGCCCTCTCAACTAGGACCCTAACCCATGCCGACAGACCATGCCTGGACAACAAACTCACCATGAAAAACATATCTACACAACCTCCTCCACCTGTTTCCCCCCTCTTTACATGCTTCCCAAGATCTTCAAATGGCTCCACAGCCACAAAAGACGTACCGTCACCCAAGCATTAATCACTAGCTGGCTGGACTATGGCAACGCACTCTATGCAGGAATCTCCTCACACCTCCTGAAGAATCTACAGACTATACAGAATGCAGCATTCAGATCCACCCTCAACCTCCCCAAGCAGGCCAACATGACCCCCACTTCAGGAAACTCCACTGGCTCCCCATTCAGAATGAATGCCATTTCAAGATGAAGATCCACACATACAAAGCCCTGCACAACCAAGGACAAGCATACCTCAACCACTTCCACCAGCCCTCCAGACCCATGCCCTCCGACTCCCTCTACCGGACCCACACCTCTCTCATACGTCAAAGCAACAGCAGAGAACGCTCCTTCTCCTACCTCGCTGTCAAGTACTGGAACAACCTCCTCCTTCACTCTGGGCCTCACCCTCTGTCCTGGAATTCAGGAAAGAATGAAAGACCTGGCTGTTCAACTGAGCCCCACCCCTCAGCAGCATTCTCAGTGCCTGGATATCCTCACAGGTGATTAGCCGTGCTCTAAAAGTCTGGCTGATTGATTGAATTCCCCTCTATTTCTCGTGTGCAGGGGCTTTTAAGTGGGGTAGAAAGCTCAAGATGCAAGGTACCTTTGCCCAATCTAGGGCAATACATCATGACGCCACCCTTGCCCCAACACCCCTGTACAGTATTTCAAAAATTTCCATGCTCATTTCTAAGCCTAACTATAGCAAGCGAAGTGTGTTTTGGGGCAGACTTCTCCCATAGTGTATAATACTGTAACTACTCTGTATACTTCAGTGAAACACTCAAGATGTACATATTCACACTATTATAGCCCACTTGTAGTAAAAGGTTTGCAGTTCAGCACCAATCCATTAAGGGTCTCTTCTGCAACAGAATACCTGTGTGCTGATACCAGGCATAGTTAGATGGTCATCTCACTTGCTCATCCCTCACACACATGCACACGCTTGTGCTCACATGTTCATGTGCTACCAACTTAGAGTCTCCTACACTAACTGCAAAGCAGCACGTCTTATCTTAAAAGGTGGACACCAGTTTTTGGCACTCTTAGCCCATTATCACAGGGCTTACATTGAGTGAGACACAGGTAGCGAAACTCCCTGACAGCACAAGTCATAATCCAACTGGCACAATAAGAGAAGCATCCAGGGGGATTAAAAGGGTTGAATAGATTTCTCACAATATTATTTAACCAGGGTTTCACTATTTGTTGCTTGTTGTTCTCAGCAGATAACAGGAACTCTGTCTTGTTTGGGTTGTGCTTCAGGTAGATACAGGCAGTGTTTGATGCACTGGATGTCTGGATCAGAGAAGACTTTCAACAAGATTTGTGTATTGTTGGCATATTTGTGAATCTTGGTGCTGTTATCTTTTGGCAAAACCTCAAGGGGCTCCATGTAGATGTTGAAGATGACAGAAGAGAGTCTCATGGGGAGTAAACATAGGGTATAGTGTTCTTTTGGGAACTGGAGGTGCCAACTGCCCACATGAGCAAACTAGTGTTAAATGTAAAGAAAAGAGGAGAACTAGTGAAAAACATTACCACTGAAACCCATTCAGCACTCCTGTGTGTGGATGAGGGCTGGATGGTCGATCAGTGGTTTGTAATTGAATTGCAAACCACTGAACAGATATCAACACCTCGAAGATGGTAACATATTAACAAAGGAGAAGTTACCACTTGTTACATAAGCTTTGCTGTTTGCAAGGGATTGAAACAGCAGCCTATGTTCCTTAAATAAACTGGGTACCAAAACAATTAAAAAGTCAAAACACAACACAATAAACATCCCAAAAACGATTTTGGAAACATAGAGAAGATTTTAATTAAAACAATGACACAACAATTTTGGGAAAATCATAAAGGAGAAACAGAGAAATATATTTTTGAGAATTTCAAGGCACAAAGTGCAAAGAAAAAAAAAAGCACCAATCAGATGCCACAGTGACCGCGACTTAGGAGCGAATTCCTGTTGACTGTGATGGAGCAGAAGTTAGATGCACCAAGTGGGTCATCCTGGTCAAAGATTTTACCTTCTGGCTTAGTCTCTGAAATGGAAGACAAAATCCTCCAGCAGGCTGTATCCAGCAAAGTCTTCTTGATGTCTGATAGTCAGTAGATGAGTTCCTGCTGAAGCAATTGGTAATGCAGAAAAAGCTTTGAGCAGGAAAATTAAAATGTGGGTAGGTCAGAGAAAGTTGATGCAAGATATGCGATCACTTTGCGAGGCCTGTCTGTACAATCTACCCTAGGTCATCTAAAGTCATTAGTACATCTCTGTAGGAAGCACATCCTAAGGATTTATCTTTGTTAACAAATGAATCTCGCTATTTCTATGCAACAGCTGTTCAAGTCATTTGTATGTAAATAAAGTTAAGGACAAAATATATTTATGTGACATTTAAAAATATCACATCAGCAAATTATGCTGATGGGAAAAATTGGCAATGCATACATTTAAATGGGAGAATATAATTACATATTTTATCCTACTTGAAATACAATAAATTGCCGAAAGCACAATGTAGCTCAATTTGTTTCAAAATTTTACTCAGCCAGTCAGATAAGGTGTGTATATATTGGTTTCTGACTGTGCTGAAGAGCATTAGAGATGTAGTTAGTAGTTACATTTGAATGGTACACTCATTGACAAAGACATCCGATTTGTTTAGTACTTGCTGTGACATGAAAAGGTTTTTTTTTTTTGAAAGCAGTGACCAAAACCACATCCTGTGCACATTGGTGCATGGGCACCCTGTCTGATTAGGACAGTACAGTGGTTGGTGCTAGAAGGTAATGTGATCTTCAAATCCTAAAACGGCCATCTCTTCCTTTCATTCTTCAAAATTATTTGCCATTGCATTGGACCAACATATCACCCATAATTCGGTGTGTTTCAAAGAACAACAAGAAATAATGGCTGTCTATAAATATAATATTATGTGCCTGCAAAGATAAAGGTGAGTGAAAGGTTCTACAACTCCCCAAACTCCATTAAAGCAGCACCCAAAAGGCACTAAGAACTTGACAGATTTTTTGAGAAACATAACATTGTAGTCCTCTGTTCAATTAATGGATTGGTCCACGTCAGTGGCAGTTCTGATCAGCTTGTTTAAGGACTTTAGACATTAAACTAACCTTAATGAGGTACAAATAGAAGTTGCAAAACATAATTTTTTTTAATGGATTGTTTATGTGCAGGAAGGGTCACCTTCCTGCACATAAACAATCAATGACCTTTTGCTGCTTCTATGTGTGCAGTTCCACGGGCCTGCCAACTGACTCCTAGAGTCACTGCTTTGATATGGGGCTGGGAATCAACTTGTCCTAGAGCAGGAGTCACAGGCATAGTTCAATCTCACTAGACCAAAGTGAAGCAGGTGCAGACCTTCTGATAGTGCAGCCTCTCGTTGTGCAGCTTCAAAGGCAGCAGGACACGCCTCTCTTGTCTCTTGGTCCTCTCTTCAAATCCATGGTGTACTGAAGTTAAGGGTGCCAAGAGTGTCAGTTTTAACCCAGGAAAGTGCCCTAGGGGACAACGCGGTCATTAGCCAATGGGCTAGTATGTCCCCTCTTCTTTGGTGACAAAGTTCTGGTTTTGTGTGGCATTTGACTATCCCAGAGTGCAATGTTCTTGGCACTTTTAAGATGTCTGAACCTTCTTTTGACTGTCAAGAACTTGGTATCTCACCACAGAGGTGTGGCTACCTGAAGGCTACACGCTCCTGGGAAACCCAGCTTCTACATGAGTTTTCGCTCTCTGGCCCTGTCTCCAACTTGTTTACCGAAACGAAAGGCAACCTGCTCGGAGTGATGTCACAGGCGGCCCTGCAAAGGCACTTCCCCTTTGAAGCTCACCCTTTAGGCTAACACCTTTTGAAGCCTTCCTGGGAGAAGACCTCACATCTCACTCTGCGGCAACTGCCCTTGTTCCTGAGCCTGGGAGTCATTCACACATCTCCCCAGGTGTGTCTCTGTGTTAAGGCCTTTGTGAGGCCACTGGACTAGCTGAGACACTGAGTGGCAACTTTCTAAAAGTTGCTTAACTTTAACAATGACATAAATCTCGACTTGGGCATCAAGTTGAATTTAATGCTGCGATTGATTTGATACCTTACAGTACCCAGTTAGGTAGAGCTATTCAGGAGTTAGCCAGGCTTTGATGCCAGCCGGTAACCATGTGTTAACCAATGGGGCAATTAACTTTCCTCAGCAAAAACAACAACTTTAGGGATTTTGCTTCTAAGACATATATAAACCTATATGTCTTGCTTAATAATATACAGCTCCCTGCTATAGGGTTCGATAGCCCTTTCTTAGGGGAGTCTTACATATGTATATGGAAGGGTGGCTTTGCATTGGTTTTAATGGCAAAGTCGAGCTAGCAGTCCACACACTGCTCTTCCAGTCTGGAGTGGCAGGCTGGTGACCATTTTGTCGTTTGCCACACTCATGGTGGCACAAACAGTGCTGCAGCCCTGGGTGAACACTCTGCCTTACATGCCCTGGGTACCCTGGGAACCATATACTAGGGTCTTATAAGTAAGTCAGTACTTGCCAATTTGGGACATCCAATCTAACATACCTTTTGTAATGGGTGAGAACACTTGCACAGAGGTCTGGTTAGAAGGCCTCATTTCACTCTCAGAGTGAAAAAATAGATGCTATTAGTCCAAAAGGGACATAAAGTGTGGGGGTAGGACCTGCACAGCGGCCTGTTTCCTTACATTAGTGATGCAGTAATAGGTAAAATAATGTGCTTTTAGCTGCTGTTGTTGGCATTGTTAATCTATTCAGTATTCACAAATGGACTCTTTGCTCCAATATTCTTTCTTTTGTAATAATCTCCTTGCATGCTGGTAGCTCTGACACATTGAAAAAGTCATCCATGTATGGTCAATAGGTATGCATTATAAAATCGCTACATGACAGAAAGGAAAACTTATAGAGTGCAAAAAAAGCGTTTTAGATAAGATTAAAACATAGCAATAATAGTGAATTTTGCTGACCTATGCTGTGGTCAGACCAGGTATAAGGAGCTTCGTTTCCACGGCATTTCAACTTTTTCAAATTGTGTGAATTAACCAATGAGGATGTGTTCTTATCCAGTAGCATAAAACAAAGACAATATACATTTAATATATGGAAGAAGAGAAGTACTTGACTTTTTTCTCACAAATGTTTAAAAGCTGGGTTTCACATTAGGAGGAAAAGCAGTGTGAAGAGACCAAGCATTTTGAAAAAGATTGTGTTTTAGATTAAAGTAACTAAGAGGCATATTTACGAGCCCCTTGGCATTGCTATGGCGCCAAGCAATGTGGTGAAAGAGCTTCGCAAATTAAAAATGAGATTTATGAAGCCACACAACTCCACCTTACATGGCCATGAGTGGCTTCATAAATCTCGAGTAATGCAGCGCAGCGCAATTCGCTGTGTTGCATTACTCAGCACCAGGGAGGTGTTTCCATGGGCATTGAGTGGGTGTTCTCAAACAACATCCTTGGATTTTGATGCATTCCCAGATTTACCAGAAGTAGACCTGGGAATGCCCCAAAAACCTGGTGAGGCATAACGAAAAAGAAATATGCTTATTTCTCTTTGTTTTTGCTCGTTCTATGTGTGCTGCATCCTGCAAGCCTCCGGGGATTGTTGTTGTGCAGGAAGGGCAACCTTCCTGCACAAAAACAATCCTTATAACGCAGTCACCAAGTGCCTGCATTGAGGCTAGGCAGTCAAAAGGGCGCCAACGCAGGGGCAAAGACAAGAATGAGCTTATTTGACATAAATAGGGTGCATTCCTGCCCTTTCCCTTTCACGCAGTACAGGTAAGCATGGTGGCTTGCTGCGCTGCTTGACTTGGCCATAAATATGGCGGTAAGTGTTGAATTAAATTGTTAACAGGAGTAAAGGATGTTTCAATTAGGGTTGTGCCAACCGCAGAGAATTTGAGCAGTATTAGTGATAATTAACTTTTATCAAATCAGTATATTTCAATTATGTATTCAATGGTGCAATGATGCTAGCTATTAGCATATTGAGAACATTCTCTTTAAAATAAATGATAGGAATATAAATAACAGTAATCAAATGTGACTTAATTGCGGACTTCATTATCATAAAAATGAATATCAATGAATGAAAATATTAATATTGTGCAGCAGAATAAATATCATCTGTGAAAACATAATGTGCTTATTTAACAGATATAAAAAATAACAAGCATATATTGCAAATTAAAGATTGTTATAAAACAAAGGTCATGTACTTTAATGGTGGCTGCCTTATTTCTCCTTTGAATAACAAGTTTAGTCATTTTTCACACCAGAACAGATGAAAGGCCTCTTGCCAAACTGGAATGAAGTGCTTTTATTTATTTATTTATAACATTTATTGAGCGCTGCTGTTACCCGAGGGTGTCCTGGCGCTGTGTGAGTTCTACCAAAAACTCAGCATCGAAGAGGAGAATTATTCTGTAAACAGCCACGTTTTTAAAGCTTTGCGAAAAGCCAACAGATTGGCCAGCCCTCTAATTGTAGTGGGAGATTGTTCCAGGCTTTGGCTGCATTAACTACAAAGCTTTGCCACCCCAGGAAGCTTTTTTTACCAAGGGAACATAAACCTGTTTAGCTGCCGATGACCGAAGCGATCTAGCGGGAGTATACCAAAATAGCCGCTCTTTTAAATACGCTGAGCCTGTTCCATGTATCGCCTTGTGGACCAAACACAAGGCCTTAAACTGGTTACGCTTTCTAACTGGTAGCCAATGAAGCCTCCGTATCTCCTTAGAGATTGAAGCATATTTAGGGATACCTGATAGCAGTCTAGCGGCGGCATTCTGCAACAGTTGCAATCTATTCATTATTCCCTCCTGGATATTAAGATACAGACTGTTACAATAATCCAGCCTAGACATAGTAAATGCTGTTACTACTGTTTGATGACACTCTACAGGTAGGAGCGGGAGAATTTTCTTACAGGACCTTAACGCAAAAGACGTGGCGGAAGACACTGAATTTACTTGGTCACTAAAACTGAACTTGTGAGCCACCTAAACTCCCAGATTTTTTACCTTCTGTCTATGTGCAGGAAGAGGACCTAAGGTGTCAGGCGTCAGGTGTCTTTATGGAATAGCCAAAAAGACAAGGCCAGTATAATTTCCTGATTTAGGAAATCTTATGTGTCCTGGGGTCTTATTCCACAAAGTGGGCAATGTCAGTGATAAGTTAAGACTGAGGGGCATATTCTCAAAGAGCTATCGCTGAGTTACCGGCCCTTCATCGCAGCCAAAGTCAAGATAAATGTACTGCCCCATTCACAAGCTGGTGCAAAAAGCAGATATCACCAGTTTTCCGGCGATAGCATCCGCAAAAAACATCGACACAGATGACCCTGGCAACTATCGCTAATGAGATGCAGAGTAGGCGTTCCTGAGCAAAAAGCCGCGACAACACCACACCTCAACATTCTCAACGACTCAACGACCAGCCAGATTGGCAATAAGATCACAAACCAGGCAATACGGCGCGTTAGCAGCAGGAAACTAACACCTGCTCTGACCTGGTGCAAAGTCGGAATACAATCAGCACCAGAAAAGGGAGCCCAGACCACAGTCACACCTGAAGAACAACAGATGCCATGGAGCCACTGATCATGTAACTCGGAGCCCCAACAGGGCCAAAACATCCTCCGCCACCACCCCCAGGACTCCCCCCTGGACCCCTCCCGTACCAACACTGAGGCAGCGCAGCCAAAGACAGCGACTTCCTGAAAACGCACCAAACTCACAGACCCAACACCAGGGAATGTCATTGCCCACCACAGGCTCAAAAGAACAACCATCCTACGCATACTGACCACCAATGTCCATAGGCAGACGGTACCAACACAGCAGACAACCAACATCCCACCGCAGACAAAGCTGCTGGCTGTGCTGCACATGTTGGCCCGGGGACCATCCAACCAACAAATGCCAGAGTCAGAGGAGTCTCACAGCCAGCACAATCCAAGTCCATGACAACTGTCTTGGATGCCATCCTCAGCCTGGTACCCCAGTACCCATACTCCCCCCACACTGCGCATGAACAGCTGGAGACCACGCAAGGCATCTATGCCATAGCTGCCTTCCCGCACATGTCAGGGGGCAATTGACTGCACACATGTCCTACTTGTGCCCCCTGGCAACACTGCACACAATATCCGCTACCGAAAGTACATGCGTTCCATCACAGCACAGGCAATAGTGGACCACAGGGAAACTCCACCAACGTCGACGCCAGCCACCGATGCAGAGTGCATGTGTCCTACATCTTCCGACAGTCCATCATCAAGCGGCGCTTCCAGGCTGGCACCTACGGAAATGCGCTGCTCGTTGTCAAGTACAAAATGAACACACCACACACCTCAACTCCACAATTATGCAACTCACAACACTGGGAATGCATATGTCACAAACTCACATAGAACATGCCAAACAACATGCCCACCCACCAGACACAACAGCACAACTTACTGTGGCAACCTGGGCCACCCATGCGCATAAGCCATCAATGGCATGGCACCTCAGCCACTCGATAGCAGATTGTGGGAAGAGGTGGGGATGAGGCATGTGTGAAGGAGGCATGTGACCGATGAATGACAATGTACACAATGCGAAGTGTGGCGTGGATGCGATGGCCAGACTGCAGTATGCAGACCACAAACATATCCATGTCGACATACAACGCTGGTGAATGGAGTGTAGTGGACAGTAGACGCAACCATGTCACCCCAGCCAGTGGGGAAGAGTCCGGAAATGTAGCTTGTTATGAGCCCCCATAAGCACGAGAGGAGTGGGCTGGCCCGGCACACACCAGGCCAGCGTAGGGGTGAGCTCTGGGCGTGGTTCTCTTCTGGAATGCCCAACGTCTCTGCCAGGGCAGCACCCCTCACCCCGCCACAAGGCCGATGCCATCACCGTGAGCGGTGTTGCCTGCGATCCTATGCGCCTGCTGCACCCCTGCCCGCAGGTCCCCGTACCAGTCCTGCCAGGCCCTGCGCACCCAAGCCTCAATGCACACCTGCCGACACCAGCGTGTGTTGAGGAGGACCCACCACGTGCCGGTGCAAGCTCCAAGCCCGAGTGCCGCAACCCTGGCAGCCTCCTCAGACCATCACGGCCTCCGCGACACAGGCCCGCAGTACTCCCTTCTTGTTGACATACTCCACCGGCATACACAGCGGACTAGTAGTTAACACATTTGGAACTGAGTCTTGATTACACTATGGCAGAGAACATTAATTATGGCTGCTTTTATCTCACTATAACCTTCGATGTGGTGACACCAAGTCTGTGTATAGCATTCCAACCACACATGTCTGTGTGCCCACGCGGCCTACTGCCCTCGGGCCACACTGCGCTGGAGTAGGTCACACATTTGGAACTGAGTCTTGATTTTTCCATGGCAGAGTACATATCATTGCACGCAAGGAGAGGTGTAAGAGGATGATGCGTTTCAGTCAGGAGGAAAAAAGTACCATTGTTACGGAGGTGATCGAACACTTCCGACCACTGCCCTGGTGTCACTAACTCTGTGCATCGCAAGTCAAAGACATGTGGCTGTGGGTCCCTGCTGACCGCTGCCTCCGGCCTACACTGCGGTCCAGCAGGCCCCACACCAATCCAATCCTGTCCGTACTAGGCAGGACACGTCATCGTCGCTGACTGAACACCCACTCATCTCTGGTGCTATTAACTCCGTCAACCACGAATCACACCCAAATGCCATGTCAACGTCGTGTGTTAGAGTACCTGGAGGAGCACGCTGGACCGCGTCTGGCCCGTCCTGACCGCTGCCTCGGGCCTACACTGTGGTCAAGTAGGTCACACATTTCGAACTCAGTCTTGATTTATTTATGCCTGACTTGATGTCATTGTACAGGCCTCCATGCAGACTGCACCCCCTTTCAGCTCCGGTGCCACTAAGTCTGTTCCCTGAGATCCATGGACACTTTCTTGTTGAACCTTGGTGGAGACTGAGTCCATGGACTGGGGGTTGTCGTCACCATCATTTTGGTGATACTGACTTTGTGGCAAAAACCAGGCAGTAGCATTCCACTCCTCCATTTGCTGCTTCTGGACGGCTTCCATCCTCTGCATCATGCCCTGGAGGACACCTTCCACTGGCCCCCACAACCCTCTGCCTCATTCACCTTGGACATCGATGAGGACCCGCTCAGCGCGCGTGGCCCATCTCACTGCACCGCAAGTCACCGTCCTGTGGCGGTGTGCCTGTGCTGGCCGCAGTGCATCCGAGGCCACTAACTCTCTGCAGCTCAAGTCAGGGACCCTGGCTCTTAAGGTATTGGATGGCCTCTGAGACAATGGCATTGGGGTCATCGATGCCATGTGTATGTGGCCCTGTGCTGTCCGCTGCCTCCGGACTCAACTGCGTTACACCAGGGCTCACACATCAAATCGAGTCCTCGCCGGCCCGGACGACACATCACCGCAGGAGGCACATGCCACCACCGCCAGGTCCATCTCTAAACGCCAACTGCAAGAGTCGAGGCCACCATACCTGGGAGGGTCTGCCATTACCAATGGGGTCGCAAAGTGCGAGAGGCTCATTAATATTGATGAGCCTCTCAATTTGCGATCCCATTGGGAATCGCTAACAGTGTACATTGGAAAAAGCGCCTTGCAATATGGGAGTTGCAAAATACTCGCAATTTGCGAGGTGCTATTTCAACGGTCGTACATCTGTCCCTTGGAATTTCCCTCCATATTGCTAGGAATGTACAGCAGAATGAAGCCACAGTGGGGGTTCCTAATAAACCTCAAGGGTATGCTGAAATAGATAATTCAAGGACTTCTCCTTCCCTTTGATACATATCGCCTCTTGGTTAACCACAATTCCCCTGGTGACAGAGCACCTTTTGTCCCACCTTGGGTGTCATGGATGCTCAGACAAGCCATGCAATCTTCAGGAAAAAAAAGTACCTCTTCCAAACAGGATTCTCCCTTATCAAATCAAACAAGTATCAAGAAGCAATTTACTTTATGGATGACATCTTGAAGCTAGGAATCATGGAGGCAAATGAGAACATGTGTGTGGACAGTCATCAAAAGAAGGCATACAGGTAGACCTAGTAGAAGAGATGTGTTTTCAAAGTTCGTCTGAATGGTAATGGTTTGCTATAGATCACAGATGGGTAGGGAGGTTGTTCCAGAGACTGTGGCCCAGGAATTGGAATGCTCTCCCAACACAATTGGTTTGCATAAAGAGTGAGGATGTAGAAAAGTGCCCTTTTTTGTATCGTCACCCCCCACATTTTGCTCCAAATGCTGATGGCTATGACTCTAATAGTGTACTGGAGTCTGCTGCCCAGACTCTAGTGACTGTGCTCTCTCCCAAAATTGTTATGTTTGACCTGGTAAACCCAAATTGGCAAAGACTTTACCCCCTTATAAATCTCTAGTATATGGTACCAGGGGTAAATAGGGCATATTTTGTAAAGGGGTCCCCAGGGTTGCAGCACAGTGTTGTGCCACCCTGGCTGATCCTAGCAAACTACTGACAGCAGGTTTGCCATTGCAGACCTCAGAGGCAGTGCAAACTACATGAACTCGACTGTGCCCTCACCATGTGCGTTACAGTCAAATGCACCACCTGTGATGTATGTCAGGCACCCCTTAGGTAGGCCTCCTCAGCCCAGGAGGCAGGGTGCATTACATTAAAGGTGAAGACATATAAGTGCAAGCCTATATGTCCCTATAGTGGCATTCACAATTGGAAACTACTATAACTATTAGCGGTCCATAGGATAACATCGGCTGCCACATGGGCATGCTCGAGGGTGGCAGCTCCATTATGGTACTGTCGAAATATGTCATGATTGGTATCAAACAATGTGCCTTCTCACCCCTGACACAAATCTCATACCCTGGGTGATGTGTAATGCACCCATGGCATGACCTTAGAGGTTGCCCACCTGGTTGCCCCAGCTTCACTGTGTTCTGGCTGACCAACCCGCACTTTCCAGCGCCTGCTGCTGTCAAGATAGGATTTTGGCCTCCTGCCAGGTTGTGTGGTCACTCTCAGGAGTCTGAAACAAACTTTGAGGCAGGAAGGCTGTCACACCTTCCTCCTCCCAATCAGGCTAGGTAAGTGGCAAATCAAGGCGATGAGCTTCAAAAGCTGCATCATCTCTGATATGCATCAGAGCTGACTCCCAGTGGAGGAAACAGCCTTTCCTCTGCTCCAGGCACAATTGCACTCGAGCAGGCATGAAATGTGCTCTGCAGAGAGGTGCACACCACAGAAGGCTGGCCACACCTCCAGGGTGAGCAGCCTGGTCGGAACACCATAATTGGATTGCTGCCATCCTTAGAAGTGGCAGAATAGATGGTTCTGGGTAGAAAGGGTGACCTACATCCCCAGATGTGGTCACTTCAGCGATGGACTTGCTGTAAGGACCAGCTGCCCATTGGCTGCTAGCTCCCATATCCCTAAATCCCCTACATCTAGGATTTAGGGGACCCCCTGACACGAGAACCTCAGATCTGAATAAACTGCATCAAGGAAGGACCAAGAGGAGACCCGTGTCATCGACAACATGACTTTGCCCACAGCACCAAAGCAAAAAAATGGTACTTTGTTCCTGTGGTAACAGACTTGGAACTGAGTGAATGACCCTCGTCCTTCACTAAAGCTCTGCACCCCTGTAGAGAGGGACCCCTGTGGAACCCAGACGCACCCTCAGACTCCCCTGAACTAGTGGCACTAGTCCCATGCAAACTGTAGGTAAAAACACTCACTGGACCCAAAGATTCACTGGCCATTGGGCCCTCCGTGGGATCGCCCAAATCCAGGAGGTCCATGCCATTGTGGGAGTAGTAATCTCACCTGCCTTGAAGTTTCAGGCCGCTACCTCACTCCCCCGGACCCAGTAGCTTTTCACCGTGTTTACTGCTGCCCAGTCTTGAAAGTCGCCAATCCGGTAATCGACCCCCACTCTCGGCACTGCATCTACTGAGAACACTGTGCAACTTTCATCTGTCATCAGCAGCTGTGTACCTGGTGTGTTTTTGCATTCTGTTTCTTGCAGCATAGTGTAAGCGGTAAAATCAGCACCACCGCGGCTCTCTTTCAGCATCAAAAACAGCCAGGATAACTACGAACCTGGACTCCACGGGCTAGGTAAAATTGATCCGACTGTCATGGCCTTGTCCAGGGGTCTATATGACCTTAACCCTGTAAGGGTTCCACGTAACTCGAACCGCTAGTGACTGATTGTCACTAGTGGTTTTTCACAATGACCGCAATGTTGTCTTTTTCATGTATTATTCTGCTTTGATTTAATATTGCTTCAAAAATCTATAATGCCGGTTATATGCATGTTATTCCATTCGATTTGGTGTCTAAATTAAGATAAACATACACTCTATTTTGATAAATTGGTGTGAGATTGGTCCTTGAGTCGTGTCAATAACCTATCAACCATAATGGTACTCTGAAATGCGTAACACATGTTTCTTTAGTAAAGCCTGACTGCTCTTTGCCACTTCACCAGGGCTGAGCTTAGGATTTCTTCATGTGAAACCAAGGGGTTCTATGATAGTATTACATAGTGAGGTCTAACCCCCCACACCACATAATACTTTCCTACAAAGGAGCTATATGCAAATGCAGAACACTGAGGGCCCGATTATGACTTTTGGCTGTGAGAAGGCAGGCGGCTCGCCACTGCTGCGCCCCCGCACCACCAAGAGTCACCGCCACTCACCAGATTACAAATGCTTTGTAGTCTTGCAGGCGAGTGGTGTGGTGGTCCTGCGGTAGTGCTGTTGAAAAGGCTCATTGTGAGCCTGAAACATCACCGCTGTGCGACCGCCAGTGCACGTGTTGTATAATCTTCCTCTGCAGGACCTGGAGATGCAGAAATAGAGGGGGGCACAACATGCGCCTCCCTGCATGCACCCCCATGCACAGGGGCAAGAGGGGGCCCCTAGAGGGCCCCATTTCTATCCTCACTGCAAGCCTTTTCATGGAGGAAGATCCTCCATGAAAACCCTGGCATTGAGGAAAGTTGCAATATGCTTGACGTTGCCTCAGGGCACCACCAAGCATATTGTGGTCCTCAGACCACAGCGGGACCACCAGGAAAGGGCACTTCCCTGGCGCCTGCAGCGGTGTAATGGTGGTCCGACCGCGGAAGTTCTAATTAGGCATTCGGACCGCCACTGCCGCTAGTCTGAGGGTCCTCTGCCGCCAGACTCCTAATTAGGGCCTCAGTCTCGAAGGCCTTGCAGTGTCATAAGGAGTCAAAAGGCTTTACAAGTTTTCTTATTCATGCATGTATTCACATTAGTCACACAAGGACATTTTCTTAAGCTTTTTTTCTTAGGGAAATGTTTTAAAGTAAAATATGCAAAAGTTTAGACAAAAATCAAGGTTGCTCTTTTCTGTTCTCAATTTCCTTACTGACACACATTGTGCGATGCTAATACTTTCTGCTCTAGTGCAACTGTGAAATACAATATATTTCCGAACAAACGCAATTCATATCCTGTAGGTACCACATTTTCCGTGTTTAGAAGACGGGCTATTTAGGTCATTTATCATTACATTAGTCCCCCATGCATCTTCCCCTAAAGGGAACATTTGCTGATCTGCATTTCAGTACTTGCCAGAAGGGAAAACACATTAACTTTACATAATTCTTTTTCGCCATAGCTTCCTCAGCCTGATGCTCTGATGCAGATAGATTAGACATTTAGGAAATCCGCTTAGAGGTATGAGAGTGTTAGATTACAGTGATCATCATTCGGAATATGTGTCCTCATGATGAATTCTAAAGAAAACCCAGAGAGGTCAAGTGTAAAATGTGGTCCCTGGATAATTGTTTTCCAATGTAGGATTTCTTTCTTTCATATCTTGTTGCTCAGAAAAACAAGTGACCTTGGAAACTCGAACATTTTAAAAAGCGACCAAAAGATAATAATGGCATGTGCTACACATGTCTAAAACAGCTCAGAAATGTATTTTAAAGTATCGAAAGAAAAAACATGATAAGACTTGGGCAATTCTGTTATACTGTCATATCATAATTAGCCCTTAAAGTGATGATATCGTTTTGCGTGATAGTTTTTATATTTTTCTTTAACCATGCATTAGTGATCTGATAATATTTTTTTTGTTTAAATATGCTCATGCTGTATACAGGGGAAGGTTTTCTATGTGTATTACTAGCAAGTAATCCGAGTAACTAAAGATGGCCGCCAAAAACGCGGGATTTCTATTGCGCATGCGTCTACTGCATCTACTTAGTATGACACTCCATCGCTTTTGGTGGAAACCTTTGCAGCTGCGCAATGGCACTAAATATGGCCGCTTGAAACTCACATGATAATGCATATGCTACTGCTTGAACTAAACCTCGTAAGTCATATTAAACACTAATGCAAAAGATTTAAATAAGTAAATGGGGGTAGGGTAGAGATAAGTGGTATACAGGGAAATCATTTGCTTCCGTGTTCTAATGTGTCTTTTTCTGATTTTATTATTAGTTCATATTTGGGCCTCAGAGGGTGGCTGAAGTCCCTACCCACATGATGTTCACGCAGGCGCACAAGAACCTGCTGATACCCCGTGACAGCACCACTTAAAACCCAGCCAAGGCCACATCAACTTGGACACCTGGGAAAATGAACTTGTGGACCTGAAAGCATGAAAGAAAATAATTGTTGCAAATTCGTATTGAGCATAATGTGAAAATGCGGGTGGGAGGACAGCTATGGGAAAGTAAATTAAGGGGCGGGCATGTAAAACAATGGCCCAAAGAAAATGATTACTTTTAAAATGGTGTGATGAACTCACCTCCTCGCTCGACCAATCAGAATAGGGGAAAACACAAATATTGACACTTTTGGGGGTGGTACATGAATAAAGAATAGTATAATTGAGGTAAGTTAGCAAGAAAAATTGTCCGACTTTTCAGATCTGTCATTCCGACTCGTCACTGACCCAACGCGTATGCTGCTCCAGATTCTGTCCGAGACGCTGTCTCAGACCCTTCTGCTGCCAGAAACTCTGTTCGAGTGTTTGAGATACTGATCAATAATCTAATCTTCTAGAAGGGATTGCGGAAGAGGGACATCCGAGGAGAGTAGTACCAGAGAGGGGTGTGACGCTGGTGTTGCACATTAGAAGAGGTCACCTTCCCAGATCTGAATCTGCCTGATCTTCTATCTGTATCCTGTCCTGGAGATTCTATATGGCCCCATCTTTAAGGAGCTGGGTTCATCTTTGACCATAGGTAAATATAAATCTGCAAAATCTGTATTTTATGCATGCTCTCCCTCTTTCCCACCCTTTTCCAGGTACCATCTTCATTGATCACTTTGTAACTTTGCATTAATTGACTTTTACTTTGCCTCATGAATGAAGGTGGCTACTGTAATTGATTCTTGACTCACAAATTATTAATTTAGATAAAGGTTTTCAAAACTTCTTGAGTCTGTGATTATTCATTGACGAGAGGAAATTACTGATATAATAATCGAGTTTGTAAGACTTGGTAAAGCTGAATAAAAAAATACAGGTTATACACAAAATTGATGCCAGCGGGGTTTAACTAGCTTATTGTGTGAATGTGTTCGGGCCCAGGTGAGTATTAGGTATGTGTGTGTGTGTGACCAGAGCTGGTAACCCGCGCTCCATCAGTTTTTCTTGGTAGCAGAGGCATGGTTAGGTTCTAGTTAGTTAGATAGCAAATATTGTGGATTGATTATTGATATATATACATTAACAACTGTTGTTATTTTTGTCGCTATTCATGTTGTCTGAAATTCCCGGGAATATTGAATAGCGGATGGTGATTGGAAGCCATTCTGCAGTGAGGTTACTTGTCAGGATTCAGAAAGGTGCTAAAAGTTAGGTAAGACTAGAAGCAATGTTTTATGGATTATTTTCCTGTATGTAAGGGAGAATAATTGGTAGCAAAAGAATTCGTTGGTGAAACTTTGGTCTTATATCACCTAGAAAGGGTAATACTAAAGGAGTAGCAGGTTCTCTGATGTTCGAGTGAAGAGTAAGCAGAAAGGTTTTACTCCTAGTGTGTGAAGAGTAAGCGGAAAGTTTTACTCGCAGTAAAATAAATTGACTATTCTTTGAAAATTGGAGAATCTGACAAAGTAGCAAATGTTTTATGTTGTTAATTAATGCAAAATACATGTAAACTAGTGAGAAAATAAAGTTTACGCATTACCTTGTAAAGGAGGGGTCAGTTGCGGGTGCTGCACTGACGTCACAAAGAGCTGGGATTGGTAGGACAGCAGGTGTGTGATTAACGTGAAAAATTGTGAAGGAGGGGTCAAAGGAAGGAGTGATACTGACGTCACTTAAAGCCGCGCTAGTATTGGTTAAACGCACAAAGTAAAATAAATTCTGATTGGTTACAAAATTAAGATGCACTAGTATTGGGAAAAAGGCCTGAATAAGTGTAAACATAGAAACCCCAATAATAATAACAGATAGCGGGTTGAGTATGTACGATCCAACATTCACAGGGAGTCGCCCAGACAGAAATTATTTAGGGTTTGCTTACCAGCAGTTCCTGAGAGGAAGATCACGCCAAATATTTGGTGAGAAGAGAAAAATGTTGTTGTTCATGCAGAAATTAAAGAATTATTTTAAATGGATAAGCCCATTAAAAACTAGAGAAGGAATTCTCATTCCTCCTCCGAAAACTCCTGCATCCTATATGATGGTAGAGAGGTTATCATACCTGTGTATGGTTAGAAAATTGGATCGAATACACAAAAGATGATGGAATTTTGGCTTTCCCAGAACACGGAACATTCAATGGAAGAATTTTGCATAACTTACCCACAAGAATGAATGAGTTCGAACCCAGACCTAAATTAACTCAGTATGAGGCAATAGAAGAGTGGGAGACCGAGGCATTTGAAGGAGATAGACCAAGATGTAACAGAAATTTGAGCAGTTTTTACCCAAAATTTCCACGTGAAACCCGGGATAAGCAGATGAAACAATGGAGACAAGCCATGTTAAATGAAGGATTATATACTGTATTGATGGCTGATGAGCAGGCAGGAAGTAAATGCACAGAAAAGAAAAATCATTTAATGACGACAGGTGGCAGAGAATCTGATGAAGATTATTTAGACTATATATTAATGAAAAATCCTCCGCCTTATCAGGAAGGGCCAAGCAGAATTACCCCAAGTGCTCCACTCCTAGAAACACCCATGGTGCCACAAATAGTGCATGAGAAAACAATGGAAAGGGTACTTCAGGAAAATGAAAGAGAAGCGATAAATAAAAATAGAAGTGAATTAATACAGAAGATTTCACAATTAAGCACCCATCCTAAAGCCATCACTATACCAGTGACTATAGGTCCTGTTGTCCCATTGTACTGGGAAAAATCAAATTGTCCTAAAACACCTGTCATGACCACACCTATCATTGAGCCTAGAAAAGAGAAGGTAATAGTTGATAATTAAGCGAGTGATTGCGAGTCTGTAATTTCATTAATGGACTTGCCGGTAAGAGGGCAAATAAATGACACACCCAGAAAAGTCACGTCAGGTTGTTCAAAAGAGGTGCAAATTGAGACATCCACCAGAACAAAGAGTGCCACCATAATAACCCCAGAAGAATTAGAAAGATGGACACAGGACATAGAGAAACCCAACCCACCACCAAATACTAGACATTTTTAAACTAAGAGTTGAATTAGAAGAAATGGTAGTGGGGAATATAGGGCTGGATAGGTTAAATACCTTTAACGAAGAAGAATAACTGTTCAATTGCAGAAGCATAACACGAAACACAAAAGCATTCCATGAAAAGGTAATGAATCTGGCCTCCAAAATGGGAATAGATGTAGGGGGATCCAAAGTCCTGCAAAAACTTTATAGAGCAGAATTTTCGGATAAAGATTTGGAAAATATGAACATGTCAGGGAGAAAATTGCAGGTTAAAGAATTAATGACAATATTGCAGAAATGGGGAGATATAGACCGATGGAAAGCAAGATGGACAAAGAAAAAGGAAGAAGCACAGACTAGTCGAATAACATCAGAGTATTTAATGAAAGAAACAGAAAAGGCAGAAGGATTCTACCCAATGAGAGAAGTTCCAGGAGGAGGTTATGTACATGTCCCATGGACAAGACAGGATATTTTGTCATTTACAAATGATTTCCAAAAATTGAGAGAGAAGCCTGTGGAATGGTATAGACAAGTTGAGAGGTGTGTGAAGGTTTCAAAAGTTTTGCAGAAGGATCTGGATGGTCTTTTGACATAGTGGTGACTGCTGATTTGTGGACTGAGTGTAAAATCACAGTTGATTGGCCAAATGATGAGTACCCGAGAAAACGAGAAAATGGGAGCCCCGTCCGAAGAGGTTATGAAAAAATATAACCAAGTAATTACTTTTTTAAAAGAGAAAATTTCCCCAAAGGAGACAGATTGGATAAAGATAGACAGAACAACTCAGGAAAAAGATGAGTCTGCCCATGCGTACTACGAGCACCTCCTACAGGTGTTCAAACAGTATAGTGGGTTTGAAAGTATTGGGGATAAAAAATGACCCGTTTTGTGACAGGATTAAAAAAGGAAATTTCTGAAATGATTAAACAGCATAATCTGTGTTGGCAAGCAAAACCCATAGATGAGATTTTAATATATGCAAAGTACTGTGGAGATGAAATTGACAATAGACGAAATATCTTAGAAGAAAAAGTGATGTGGGCTCAAGTTAAGTTGGCAGAACAACAAGAACTCCAGTTAACTAACATGGCCGGGAAGTCTGGAAAAGGGCAAGGAAATTGTGAAAATAATGGAGGTAAACTAAAAGGGAGATTAAGCAGAGAAGAGACAAAGAAAAAGTTCCCTTGTCATTGGTGCGGAAAATTGGGGCATTGGAAAAACTAGTGTAAGAATATACAAAATAATAATAGCCCAAATCAAACTTTTAATCCACAGACACAGAATGAGGTGATCATGAGTCAACCAAAACAGGTTGTAAACCTGCAGAATCAATTGCCACCTGCCTCTTTGCCCAAATTTGTGAGTCAAGCCAAGTACAGTGCGGACACCGGATTTCAAGAAGGAAGTGGTAAGAAAAATGACCTAACATCACAGTTTCTTTTGCAGGATCCATACTTTGAAGATCAAGATCAATGACGGTGCCTGAGAGGGGGGGATTAGGATTGCGTACTTGGCGCATCCTTACTGGTAGATCAGACAGGTCCACATATCGATGGAAAGGTAGAAGGAAATGACATTACCTTTTTGTTGGACACTGGTGCTACCCGTTCTACTGTGAGAACAGCAGACATTCCAAACCTACCCTTCTCGGTAGAAGCGATCCAAGTAGTGGGCGTTTCTAATAAACAGATTAGGAACCCTATTACAAAACCAATGGAGGTGTGCATTGGGAACTTCAAAGAGATCCACAAGTTTGTCTTATGCGACTCCAGTCCCGTGAATCTATTAGGGAGGGACTTGTTGTGCAAAATGAATTGCACCATTTTCTGCACACCAGACGGTGTTGCCATTCAAACCCCAGATGAAGACGGGATATATAAAATCATGCTAGCTAAACAGGGAGCATAAGTAAATGATTTGTTTTCAATGATAACCCAAGATGACTTACCAGAAGAGGTAAAATTAATAGTAAATCCAGAAGTTTGGGATTTTACTGGAAAAGAAGTAGGATTGATGACAGATGTTGATCCTGTCAAAGTGACAGTGAAAGAAGGTGCAGTCTACCCAAACATTCAACAATACAAGATGAGTCCTGAAGTTAAGGCTGGTGTTGCAGCAGAGATAAATCGAATGGTAGAACAGGGCATTTTAAATCATTTTAATCATGAGTAGTCCCTGCAGTTCACCTATAATTGCCATTAAGAAATTAAATGGGAAATATAGGGTAATTCAGAATTTAAGAAAGATTAATAAAATTGTTGTACCCTGCTGCCCGGTAGTGCCCAACCCTACGGTCATTTTGTACCAAATACCATGGAATGCGAGGTGGTTTACCGTGATTGATTTATGCCATGCTTTTATCTCCATCCCATTGCATCCAGATAGTCAGTTTGTATTTTCTTTAAAATTTGAGGATCGTGTTTATGTTTGGAATTGCGTTCCTCAAGGCTACACAGAGAAAAATTTCTTGATACCTTAGTAATGCCTAAAGAATCTGTCCTAGTACAGTATATCGCTGACCTTTTGATCGCTTCCAAAACAAAGAGTGACTGTGGGACAGATTCCATAGCCTTGCTAAACCATTTAGCCAAAGGTGGACATAAAGTGTCCCCTGAGAAGCTACAATTTTGCAGAAAAGAAATAAAATATCTGGGACACCAGATAGAACGAGGAGAAAGGAGAGTGACCGCAGAAAGAATAAAAATAATAAAACAAATGAAGTTACCGCAAATCCAGAAGGAAATAAGAATGTTCCTTGGTGTAGTCGGGTATTGCAGGCAGTGGATTATGGGATTTTCCCTACTGGCGAAACCCTTGATACAGATGACAAAGAAACGAGCAAAAGAACAGATAGAATGGGATGATGAGAGCATGACATCTTTTCAAAAATTACGAAATTGCTTGTGTGAAGCACTTGCCCTAGGTATGCCAGATTACTCGAAAGATTTCGCATTTTTTTGTTGTGAGAGAGATAACTGTGCCCTCTCAGTCCTAACTCAGATACATGACCTGATGCGACGCCCAGTGGCATATTTTTCTGCTACCTTAGATCCTGTAGCATCTCCTTTGCCAGGGTGCCTAAAAGCTGTGGCAGCCACTTGTGTAAGTCTGGAGCAAAGTGAGTCAGTTGTGATGGGAAACCCTGTGTTCAACATGCAGTTGTTATTCTTTTAACCCCTTCCCTGCTCATGACGGAACCGTTCCGTCATGAGCCACGGTTGGCGTGTGCTCATGACGGAACGGTTCCGTCATGACAATCCTGTTGGCGGCCGCTCCGCCTCCGCGGCGCTGTTTCCCCGCCTGTGCGAGGGGACAACGCAAATGGGCGGAGTCATGACGGAACCGTTCCGTCATGAGCACAGCTCAACTGTGGCTCATGACGGAGCGGCTCCGTCATGAGCACAGGCCCACCGCGCTGCCCCCCTGCCCCCCCCAGCGCTGCAGCGGAATGTCCGCAGCAGCGAAGGGGTTAACAAGAACTTGAACTCAGTATCTTACCCCAAGCAGATTAGCAAAATATGAGAGGATAATATTAGGAGCAGAAAATGTGACCATAGTCCGATGTACTGTACTTAACCCAGCTACTTTATTACCAGATCCATACAATGAAGAAGTGAAAGATGAACCCGAACATGAATGTCTTGATGTAACAGAACTCAGTACAAAACCACGCTCAGACATACAGGATGAGCCATTAAAAGATGCTGAGCATGAATTATTTGCAGATGGTTCATGCATGCGCCATGAGGAGAGGGGATTGAGTGCTGCTTATTCTGTGTGTACATTGGCTGAAATAGTCGAAGCATCTTATTTACCAGGAGTCAGGTGTGCACAAATAGCTGAATTGATTGTTCTATGCCTGAAAAAACAAGAAGGCGATCAAATTATGGAATTAATCTCAGCCAGTGGTAGTTACTCTGAGTCACATTCCAGTCCATTTTTTTAGCACTGTCCCACTGCAGACAGGGACCAATTATAAGCACATCAAACAGCACATTTTGATGACTGTCTTCCTTCTTATTATTCTTTTCTGTAAAACTGCATTTTTAGCCCATGCTTGTAACAGCTCCAGAAAGCAAAATATTTCCAATTAAAAGGATACAATACTGGGTCCTTTAAAATCAGCAATGTTGCCAATCAGATCACAAGCTAGTGGCAGCCTGTTGTAATGAACCGAAGTAATTAAGCAAGGGTGACAGGCTGTAAAACTCCACTTAGTGATGGTGTGTGGTATTCCATCCCTGCTCATTCAGTGATGCTTATAAAAATGATGGTACATTTGCTAGGGTGATCGACTTACCAGCATGCTCTAGGAAGTGCACAAAGTGAAAAATGACTGTACAGGAGTTAATGGCTGGGACATCTAGAAGACAGTGAATAGTCAGGGGCCAGACGAGGACAAATCTTGTAATTGACACATTCCATTGCATCCCTGGAAGAAATATAGCACTGTCTGGAAACTGGAAATTGTCAGACTGGAGGAAAGCCTAAGGCACAGTGGAGTGCTGAGAAGCATGGTTAAAACTTCACATTGAATGGTAGTCCTTTTATCTAGTTAACCCAATCCAATTCAATCCAAAGAAACCTTGTTTTGCATTTCATAGACTCACATAAAAAGTACAGATAAATAATAAAATCACATCCTAAAATTAATCAATCATAGATTTACAGCATCAAACAGCAGACCCTAAAAATAGACCAACACTACAGCAGCTAAATTCTTCAGTGAGTATTTGTAAATAGCACAATGATATACTACATTGAGGCAAATTTCTTTTATGCAAAATCAAGATTGAAAATCTATGAGTAAAAATATGTTATGTTATGTTATATTGCATTTGTAAAGCGCGCAGTTACTCAAGAGTGTCCCGGCGCTGAGCGCAACTGGGGAACCCATCATGGCTTTCCCTGTGAGATGATCCCTACTGGGAATCTCCAAGGTGAAGACAAGCATCCCCGGCGCTAATGGGGCCGTAAGTGGAGATTAAGCAAGCTAATGCCCAGAGTTGCTGAGTGGGATCCATGATTAGAGAAGGCACCGAGAGAATTATCGTGTCCGCTGACCTTGGCCCAAGACCAAACACCAAGATACTTACAAAAAACATAAAAGGGTGGCAACTCTGCTGGGAAACATTGCCACAGGGACACATTCACTAGCTCAGAATAGCCCTAGGGAAAACTTAACAAACTTTTTATAGAACCAGATTGTGAGCAATGGGGTTGTTGGTGGGGGGAGGGTGAGCCCTGGTCAAGCAGCAACCACAATCCTTGTCAGGCTGAGGCACAAGCAAACCCTAAATTAACCTGTGCTCAACCTTCTGGTAGCTTGACACAGAGCAGTTAGGCTTAACTAAGAGGCAATGTGTGAAATATTTGAGCAATACTTCAAACAGTAATAAAGGGGAAACACCACACAAAATAGGATCCCACACCAGGTTAGAAAAACAGAACTTTCCTTAATAAATAATACAAGACTGCAATGACAAAAATCCAATCAGTAGAACCTGAGATATGCAATTTTAAAGCTTTTAGTGGAAATAACACTAAAAAGCACAAAGCGGCAACAGTGGATATCTGGTCATGCCAGACTGGGACACAGTCACTAGTTCAGGCCAACTGCAATTGAGTACAGGTGGGCTACAGGGACCCGGCTAGGCCCACTGAACAAAGTACCTTAAATCCTGGTTTGCGGAACATTGCGAGGATCTGTGTTGAAGATGCGTCACTCAGCCAAAGTGATTAATCAGTTCTGATATGTGGTGAGGCTGCGATGCGAGGGCCTGTGTCTTCATCAAGGATTCCATCGGTGGGGCTTGCGATGCGAAGTCTTGCGTCAAGGATGCGGCGTTCAGTCAGGGCGATGTTTTGGTGTTGTTGCTGAGGTTGCAGTCGAAGAGGGATGAGAGGGCCTGAGCTGAGGATGCGTCCCACAGTGGTGGTTCTAAAGGCGTTGCAGGTTGCTGCGGTGATTTAGGTCTTTGCGACAGGTCCAATCCACGCAGCCACGGAGATGTGTCAGTTCTGCTCACGGCTGTGCCATGCAGCCGAGGAGATGTGTTGGTCCCACTAGACCCACAGGGGCTGGCAGAGCACCTTAAAACCCCTTTCAAGGGTCCAGAACTGGGGTGGTACCACTTGGCAGGGTAGACTCACAGATGACAGATGCAGGTGCAAGGTTGTCGGAAGTCTGTTATGTCTCTGAAGCTTCAGATCAGGAGGCCATCCCTTGGAGACACTTTTGGTTCTGGGTTCAAGCAATGCAAGTCCAGTCCTTCTCAACCAGGCAAGAGTGCAGCAGGCTGCAGATCTGCAGAGCAGGGCAGCAGTACGTCAGAACAGCAGTCCAGCAGAGTGCCAGTCCTTTCAGCAGCACAGCAGTCCTTCTTCCTGGCAGAGTATCAACAGGTCCATAAGTGTACTGAGAAGTTGTTGTCTGAGGTCCAGTATTTATATTCAGTTGTGTCTTTGAAGTGGGGTGATGCTTCTAGAGGCACACCTTTGGTGTGTGCAGGTGCCCTGCCTTCCTGGCTCTGGCTCCAGACTAACTACAAGGGCTATGCAGTCGTTTGTGTGGACACATGACACAGCCTATAAAGTGTAAGTGGGGCTAGGCCCAGCTCCTCCGTCCCATGCTGCCAGTGATGGCCCAGTCAGTCACACCTAAGCTCCCCATTGTGTGTGGCTGTCTAGAAGGAATACACAAAGCCCAACTGTCACCCACACCCAGTCATGTGACCTAGAGACAGATTGCTGGCGCCAAATGGCTAATGCAAGAAAATTACTACTTTTTAAAAGCAGCATTTTCAGAACTGCAATTTAAAATCCGACTTCACCGTCTGTTAGGATTTTAAATTCCGATACTAGAGACACCAAACATTAACTGTGGACCTTTTCCCATTTGAAAATTACACTTTTAAAATGTAATAAGGCAACTCCAATGTTATCCAATGGGAGAGGTAGGCCGTGCTGTAGTGCAAAACAAATTTAAGAGTTTTTCACTACCAGGCCATGTAAAACTTGAAAGGACAGGTTCTCTTTTTTAAGTACATTATGTCCTGCCCTGTGTGCTATCCAGGGCCTACCTTAGGGGTGACTTATCTGTATTCAAAAAGGATTTAAAAAGGGTTTGCTTTGCCAGGTTGACTTCGCAGTTTAAAACTGCACACATGCACAGGCTCTAATGACAGGCCTGAAACAGGTTTAAAGTGCTACTTGAGTGAATGCCCACTAGTAGCATTTAATTTACAGGCCAATATACCAATTGGGTATAAGTCAAACTAAGTCAAACTAGCATGCTTTAAGAAGAGAGCACAAGCACATTTGCACTGGTTAGCTGTGCAGAGTCCTAAGGCCAGCAAATACAAAGTCAGCACAAACAGGAGGTCTGAAGGCAAAAGGATAGGGAGAAAACCACACCAACGATGCCAGGCCTAAGACAGATCTAAAAGGAAATAGCAACGCATGATGCCACTGGTTATTCACATATATTAAGTATGGCTGTATGACATTATGACTTTTCAATATATCCCATTGCCTTAAAGTAGGTTTTGAGAGTTCATTGGATTTTCTACATAAAGCTAAATGGTTAAAAATATGTTTTTTACTTGGGGTTTGTCTGATTTAACTGTGGATCCCGGGTTGAAAAATAAGTGCTGGCAACCAAATAAAGTAAAATTCGCTTTTATATATTTAAGCCACGGATAGTCATCGCTCTAACACATTTAAGGCAGTCCATTATAATCCTGCAGTTTAATAGAGCATGTGGATTCATCCAAATCACAATCCATATAAGAAGTGGACTTTTTTGATGATGTCCTCGATGTGCCTCAGCCCTACATCTTCAGTGCAGGGAATACTAGGAGCAGGAGTGGAAGCTGGTACTGTGAAGTGGAGGGGCAGGAGGGGGTGACACAAAAAAGACAAATAAATAAAAAAAAACTGCACTTACCTGCTCCAACGGCCGCGGCCTTCCTTCCAATCCTCTCTTCCATGTCAGGAGTTGGGTGCACACTGTGCAGGCTCCCAGCTCCCAATCCCAGCACTGCTCACATGTTCGGAATAACTGAGATTGGTCTGAGGGCATCGGTTCGGCGCTCAGACTTGGACTGGGAGCCTGTGGAGGTTTCTCCACCCAGCTGTACAACACAGCTAGGTTGAGAAAGGCTAAGTTTGCATGATGGGGCCGGCCAAACCATCATGAGATTTAGCAGTGTCCACCACTCCCCCCTGGTGCTGCAGCTGCAGCGTCACTGTGGCTGTCCCCGTCCCTCCCTCGGCTCGGCTGGCAGGACGCAAAGTAAAATGATAATAAAAACGTTGTATTATCATTATATTTGTCCTTGCCTCTGCTGGCTTTTAGCTGGGGGGTGATACTCCTCCGCCATAACGGAGGAGCCACCCCTGACTAGGAGTACTATGATGTACTGAGAGCAGACGACGTCAAAAAAAGTTTTCTTCTATTTGCAGTGCATCAGCATTAGAATATCCCCTTACCCCAGCCCCATATATCACTGCTAAAAGACATTGTGATTGATAAGTAGCCGGTATAGGAACAATCGGTTTGCCTCCCAGTTTAGAAGAGAGGCTTAACACAACCCCAAAGCCCTGTGTGCATTTTTGATAAGGTAACACGGAATCATCTTTCAAGGAAAACTGCCATTAAATAACAGGCCCAGATAGGAGTATGGCAGTACCTTAACCAAGCCCAGTTCTGGTAAATCAAAACAATGCATAATTGAACTCCCAGCTCCACATGCCATTACTTGGGACTTCGAGTAGTTGGTATTTAAGTTCAGGCTTGTCATAAATTTTATAAAAGAGTCGATTAATAGTCTCAGGGCTCTTAGGGTTCAAGCTATAATTACCACGTCATCCGCATATAGGAGAACTGGGATCCCCATTTTATCTACTATTGAAGGGTGAGTGCTGCAGCTTAATAAAAGTGAATAAATATCATTTATGTACAAAATGAAGAGCAAAGGAGCTAAAATGCAGGCTTGACGGACACCTCAAGCCAATTTAAATGGTTTCATTTGTTTCTCCCCATCACCGAACCTTACCCCTGCAACAAGATCATTGAGCAAATCAGGCAGGAATAACATAACTGTATCTTCTAAACCCAAGTTGCTCATTTTACCCACAGTTTTGATTAGATCACAAGTCAAATGCACTGGACAAGTGCATAAAATTAAGGGTGGGCGCAGTGCTCCGCTCCGCCCACGGAGTGTGCGTAGTACTGCCCACTTCGCGCTGCGCAAAGTAGGCGTAGCAGGGGCAGACTACGCACACCCCGCGGCGGAGCAGAGTTGCCCACCACCCGCCTCCCTCCCGCCCTCATTTTACAATTATTAGAAACATCAGATAAAGAAAAATTACTTACCTGAGCTGCCGCGTCCCGGGGCTCCATCTTGCTGCTTCCTGGATAGCTTCTTCCTCAAGAATGCACATGCGCGTGCGCCCGCGCATGCGCATTTCTCCAGAGAAATGCGCATGAGCGGGCGCCAGCGCATGCGCATTCGTGAGGAAGAAGATATCCAGGAAACAGCAAGATGGAGCCCCAGGACGCGGCAGCTCAGGTAAGTAATTTTTCTTTATCTAATGTTTCTAGTAATTGTAAAATAAGGGCGGGAGGGAGGCGGGCGGCGCGTAGTGGGGCTATGCGAAGTGTGCGGGTGGGCGTAGATTTGCCCCCACTCCGTATTGCTTCACGTAGCCTCACTACGCCCACTACGCCCACTTCTACATAAAATCCAAATATATCGGATTTTTTTTTTTACACAAAATATATTTGGCTATAATTGATGTTAAATTTCAACACTGTTTGATGCCCAAATAATCACTGTAACCATATTGACAAATGGTAAAAATCCATCTGTCATACGCCCAATTTCTCAACCTATTAAATATAAATTTGCCAGCGATTTTAATTGAAGAATGAATGAGGGATATATTCCTATAGCAAGTTGGGTTAAGTCTATTCCCTTTTTTAAATGCAGGAATAATAACTCAAGGTGATCAGGAAGAAGGGTCCTTGTCCGCACTTGACTGGTTAAACACAGTCGCCAATAATGGTGCCCAGAGTAGCATTTTGTAGTAGTAACACTCGTAGACAACTTTGTAAACATAGGTATGTGTATTCCCTCATGGCAATACAATAAGATGGAACACTGGTGGGAAAGGGAACAAGCACTGCTACAAGCATGTGCACATTACAACATATTTTAGTAATTTCATGGGGACACCATCTGGGCCAGGAGCCTTGTTGGTAGAACTCTGATTAATAGCTAACAATACTTTGTTACTACTGGCAGTTAATAGCACATACCGTGACAGTAACAGAAGGAAATGATGGAATAGTAATACAGCTTGGGTACAGAGGAGCTACAAGAATCGAGGTTAAAACGTCACAATGAATGTTGAATGTTTGTCCTTTTATCTAGTTCACCAATTATGCATTAAGCAGCAATGATTAGTGGTAGGGGCTCTCCTGCTCTCAAAGCTGGACTACTGTAATGGCCTATTTTTGGGAATTGACAAGACCCAAATGAACAGACTTCAATCATTACAGAATGCTGCTGCGCGACTGCTTCTGGATATACCCAGAGGTAAACCTACCTCTGAGGCTATCCGTACCTTGCACTGGCTTCCAATGCAGGATCGTGTTGAATTTAAGGCCTTATGCTTGGTCCATAAAGCTTTTTATGGAGGCGGTGCCAGGGCTATGCGGATACTGTTTAGACACTATATTCCGGCTCGACCATTACGATCCGGTACTCAGAATCTTCTTTGCCTGGATAGGATCAGGAAGGCAAGATGGGGTGGTAGAGCGTTCTCACACCGGGCGGCTCTATTATGGAATTCGTTGCCTGTAGCCATGCGCCTACAATCTAATAGATTGGCGTTTAGGAGAGCTCTGAAAACCTTGCTATTTTCCAGGACATAGTTGCATGTAACAAGCAATTGGTTTTACTAGGTTCTTACCTCCCTTAGCGCCAAGACGCCACGGCATACGAGCGCTTTACAAGCACATATCCTATCCTATCCTATCCTAATGATGCAACATCATCTGTACAGAAAAAATACTCATATTTGCTAAGAAACACTGCCAAATTCTACCTCTTATTGGTCTGTTGGAGTGCAACCTAGTAATTCAATAATCATGGCAGGCTACAGAGCACCACCCAGTGAGCGTTTAGGGTACTCCATCTCTTTTCATCAAGTGATGGTGCCAGAAACAAAAGATGCAAATCCTGTGAAAGCTGGCACATGATTGGCTATGGTTTTATTAGGCTGAAAGATTGTGGGAGGGGTATATCTTTTATAACATAAAACCGAGAAGAGTGTGAACATGACCTCAGAATAGAAGACGAATATGGCCTTTTGATTTGTTTCCTATTGGATAACACCTGGTATATTCTAGGCAGTGGTCAAAGTGTGACAGACGCAGCAGTGGAGGCTTGAAGGGAGAATTAATTAGAAAAAAATGTGCGAGGGGAGTTTATGGCACAGTTATTAATATTAAGCCATGCCATTTTAACTATGGTAAAAAAAAATATATTATGAACTGGAAAATGTAGATTAACAGGCTATAGTTAAGTAGTGATCTGTGCTGAATCAACTCAGCAACAAAAGCACGCCCTGTGAATGACAAGTAACATTTCATAGAAACTGTGATTAATTTTAGAGGCTTTGTGTTTTCTATTTTTAATTTGGACCTTAAGTTATATGCAAACTCATAAAGAAACTAATTCTGACTATGTGAAAAAGTAAAATGTATGGCACCTTTGTGAATTGAATTCCATTTATCACCCCTTTCTTACCTATTTCCAAATATATATATATATATTTGTTAATCCAAATCTGACGCCAGTGTTACCAAAATAGTATAACGCAACAATGACTCCAGGCTGCTAAACGTTTCCTATTAATGACATTCAGTTCTGCACCCTTAACATTCGGCAACACTGCTATTCAAAACAGCACTTAGTAGCAACCTTTCGTAATGCACACACGTATTTCAACAATGGTGACAGGCTGCAAAGTTCTGCCTTGTAGGAGCTCTCTGTACTCCATCCATGGTCATCCAGTGCTGGCCATTACAGTGAATACGCATTTATTAGTGTGGGGCATTTCCCAGCATTGTACTTAGATCTGCTTAGTTTCAGAACTGCAGTGGATTGATATCCAAGCAGATCTTAGGGATTCTCTCTCCTAGGCTAGTCTGACTTAGCTGGTTCTTTCTGGCTCCCTCCGGTTCGAAAAATAATTCAGTCAGGCAGGGATGTGGTTGTGTGATCTGGTGTGAGCTACAAACACTCCTGCTTCCTGAGACAGATGTTGACATCTGCACTGCATGGCAACGATCATAGGTCTTGTCCTGTGGCAATTTGCTATGTTCAAGGTACACCCACTCCCTGGTCTTGGAAGTGGGGTCCCGTTCTAGACCGTACTAACCCACTTGACCTGGAGGTTCTATAATTAACCCACCATCCTCCACCTAATTACCACAACACAGAAACTTGGTGGATTTCAGGTTACAACAACTCTCCACCATTTCCAATCCATCCTCAGCTTTGGTATGAGCACTGAATATCGAAATAAAAATATTGATGTGACACATTATCAAGGACAGATTATTGAAAATAAAATATTAACAGCTATGTCTAGATTTTCTATACCTAACTGCACATAGATGTGACTACGTGATACATATATCTTCAAGGTTCATCATTGTGGAGTTAGGAATAGTTCATCTAAACTTCTCTAGATAATGTATTCCTTACATTTGATATTTTGTCCTTGATATTCTTATACCACAATATTATTGAGTTGCTATTCAGGAGTACAACCCTTAGCTGCAGACAGAGCTGAGGAGTAGAGGTAATTATACAGCTTACCATATAGGAAAATTTGCTAACCTATACTCTAGTAAGACTATCACCACTTTGTAGGTATTTACATTTAAGAGGTTATGAGTGGCTACCCATTTTCACGCATTTAACAACAGAAACAGTGTTTATCCAGTGTTTATGGAACGTTTTTCTTTTATTATTGCATTCTGCACTGATAGTGCATGGTATATGAGGTCCAAATTCATTTTTACAACTCCAACTTATTGTAGTACACCATACAATACTTCTTCAGTGAGTCTTTGGTCATGTGTGCTCGATCTTTCCTTCCCATGTAAACTTTTATCTGTGAAAAGTCCCTCTCAACATTGGCACTTAAGAACGGGCAATGCCAAAATAGCCAGTGCACAATTTGTTAACTCTGGCCACTGACATAGATTTCGATGCCAATACTGGTACACCTGAAGATTGTGATTCTCTGGGGCAGGTTTTCTAAAAATTGCATTGAACTCAGCGCCTATGCCATCAGAGTTATTGAAGTGGTCAAAAATAAAGCAACACTTTTGGAAGTCCAGAGAAAATTCCCATTTACAGAAGGGATCTAGAACTTGTGCAGAGTACCACCATGAGGCTTCATTGACTTCAAATGGCATGGTTGGCGAAGGGACATTTCTATGCATCATTGCAAGCCTTTTCTCATACATTGTAAAATAAAATTTCCTGAATTGGTCTTCAACATTTCTTTGCTTACCAAGTAGCAAGCACTCTAACATGGAACATGTTGCAGGGTCCAGGGGGTATATTTAAACAAGGTGATAAACGATTATCGACGCTTTAGCTGCCGTTTTCGGCCGAAAAGCGGCGATAATTTTATCGCTATATTAGCAAGGTCACGCTAACGCGTGATACCTTGCTTTATCGTGGGGATTTCTAACGCCCAGCTTTGCATCACTAATGAGATGCAAAGTGGCCGTTCCTGACCTGACATGATGGGAGAAATGTCGCTAAGCGACATTTCTCCTTTTATCAAGCCCCACGCTATGAAGCATAGCGTCAGGAAAAGTAGCGATAACACCTGTTATCGCTACTTTCCTAACACCTGCTTCAGGACTGACTTAGCCATGATATCCTATGGAAGGTGGATATCATGGCTAAGTTTGTGAGTCCCTATCAACTAGCTAACGTGAGATTATCGCTGGGTTTCCAGCGATAATCTCACGTTAGCCAGTTAGCGCTGGTATTTTTATGACCGGTGAGATGAGCATTGCTAATAGCACGCAATCTCAGCGATAAAAATCGACGCTAGCCGGCGATAATTATCCGAGCGCTAAGTGCGCTCGGCGATAATTATCGCTGGTTGTTGTTGATATGCCCCAAAGTCACTAAAAGTATCGCCCAGCCTACTTTTAAGGAGAGGCTTCACATCTATAGCAATTATGCTGAACACTTGGTAGACAATGGTGTTTTCAGACTCTAGTTTATTATGTCCACTACAGCAGTCATGTTTTCCTGTAAGAAATCTAAGAATGCAGTAGAGTATTTTTTTTTTTCAAATCACTATCATTATTCGACCGAAGATCCTCACTTTTCTTGCCTTTGGCATCATCACTCAGCAAAAATTCTGTAAACGGTTGCCACATGGATAAGATAGCATTCACGGCCTCTAGGACTGAGAGCCACCAGCTAAATGACACAGTTGAGATAACTCTGTCTTTGATGCCACACAAAGTACAAAATTAGAAATATTTACATTTTAGTTCTGGTGCACAACAAAACTGCACCAGAATGGACTAAAAAGTCAATAGCATTCTTCATTAACTCTGCAGATTGCAAAGATGCTTTGAGTTTACCATCTAGCAAGTGGAAATGATCTCTTACAGGGAAGTACTTCAGCTCTAGTAGTGATTTTGACTGTTCAGCACACAATTTTTTCACATACAAAGCTGAATCACTGCAAATACAAACAATATCCCTCCAATCATTGTTGAACTTGGTAAGAACGTTTTGCAGCAGAATTCCAAGTGACAATGTGTTGCATGTGGTCCAAAAGTCTGGTGTCATGTTTTCACCCCTGTCCCAGATGCTTGGTGGCAGCACTCTTTTCACATGCACCTGTCACTACACCTTGCATTGAATGTTTATAGCCTGGGGTGTTTGGCAATTCACCTACTATCAATACTGACTAGATTGAAAAGGGGTCTGATGTATCAAGGGGTTTTACCCATTCTCAGTGGGTAAATGTGATGGTACATATTGGGAAGGATTCTTATGAAACCAGCCATTTTACCTATCAGTGAAAGAATCAAACGTAGCCAAAATATCAAATATGATTTTGATATTTCCCGAGTCTCTACAGTTTCTAAAATAAATAAACAAGACCTGCAGCTAATGCCTGCATATTTGGACCAAGAACACACAAATGAAATAAGCAAAAGGAAGAGGAAACTTTATTTTAGGTTCGTCCCTAAACAGCAAAACTCAAGCAGAATAATATTAGCCCAGTCTTTCTTGCTGCTACCTTGTACAACAAAATTACATTGTATTGGACCCTTCAGGAAGAAATAAAAATCACTTTTTCACCCTCATTTTCTTTTCTTTGAATGGCATTTACTTTGTGGTTGTGCAGGTGTTTTTTCGGGGTTTAAATGTTTACACTGCTGAGTTCTGAGTTCTCTTTCCCTTTCGGTGAGATTTTATCAATTATTTATATGTTTAAACCTAAAACAGGATAACCTAAAAATGTAACACCGGCACCATAGTACACCTTTGTCACTCTCTTGCTCATTTGCTACACTTCTTTGTGTGAGACTTGGATTTTCAATAATCCCTATGTCTTCCATGATGTAACATTGATGGCAGCCTCCCACTCTGGAAAATGTTCCAGCCCCACTGCCCCTGCCTTAGACTGGCACTGCTGTGAGGACTATATTTGCCCACAGAGATGCTAATTTGCCACTGAAACCTCAATTAGCAGAAGTCTCTAGAAATCGTTTACCTTCTAAAACGTCTAAGAGTATTGCCTTTGTTATCTTTCTCCCACTGGATATGTTCCCAAATGCCTTTATTTAATTCAGACAAAACTTCTGTAATGGGGTTATGTGTGATTACTTGCATACTCTCTTCATATACATCAGAACAACCACTATAGACTGCAGTGGGCACAATCCCAATGCAATTTTCAGACTATCCACATTGGTTTGGAGGTACACCAGCAGCACATGTTACATGTACAAACATTGATCCAACACCATAACACGTTTCACATCTATTCCTCGGCAGTTGCAAATTCAAGGGGCGTCACTGATGTATTCTGCATTAAATTTCGCAATTATTTATGTCCAGCCATCCTTAGGCTGGGCTTTACCTACAGCTAAAGTCTTAACCTTCTCTATAAGAAGAATACAGTCTATTTATGATTACACCGACCACCTTTAGTCCTGTTTCTAACTTCTGCAAAATCACAGAAGTAAATAGGAACTTCTCCATATAAGGCCAGGCACCAAGGTAGGTAAACAAATGCCCATGATGAGAAAATAGAGTATTTTTTTTATTAACAGTATTGTACACTTTAGAAAAAGGATCCAAATAATTATTTCCATTTCAGTTTAACAAATATCAACAAAAAATAGCTTCAGTTTTTAAAAAAACACTTCTTGCTTTCTGCAATGTTTCCGTACGATTTTTTGAAAGAGATATTGAATCCTGGCCTCTTCTTGATTCTCGAAGAAGGAAGCCGAGATTTTTCTGCATAGACGGTGAGCGTAAGTTTGTAAAAATACCAGTGCGCACGCGAGGCAGTAGATGAGCGTCACTGTGAAAACCGCAGTGCTTTGTGGGGCGCGTGGCTGCAGTACACAGTGACTCGAAACAAATGACAGCTCTGTTTGGTACTTCTTATCAAACAAGTGATTTGATATCTTGCCGGCTCCAAAAAATAATGGCTTTATGGATATTTGTACCTGCAATAAAAAGTAAGTTATTGTAAAAAGATATATATTATGTTTCAAAATTGATTAACATAACGCACAAGTGTTTTTATAAGCCATATTCTAACCCAGTAAGTCATCTTGGCACTAAATCATAGATGCTGATTGCTACTCAACTTTTATCAACCTCGAGGATGACAGGCTTTGTGCACCACAAAATTTGAAACTGTGACCAGGAAGTTAACCACGAGTTTGGATATTGGATGCATTAGTGCTTTTAGTCACCGTAAGCAACTAAAGCACAGCTCACTTGGAACAGTGGGGCTTAAGAAACTTTTTGCAGGCCTCAGTTTTACATGCAATTAAGTATCCAGTTAATAAAGTGTGTCAGATTTAGAACCTTCTAGTGGTCTGCGGACCAGTGACCCTGTTACACAAAGTGCCCTGAGGGCGCAACAGGTGTGTGCACCAACTTTGTGCACCTCCAGGGCACTTTGGTGTTACTGAAGGGGATGCAGACACTTCTGCTGCACCTTCTGTAGTAATAATGATAGCGCTAGAGAATATGTAGCGCCAACCCTATCTCAAGAGACCATTTTCTCATTTGCATGGGGGGCGTGGTACATGCAAATGAGGAAATCTAGTTGCCTATGTGCCCTTGCCATATATGGACGTGGGTGCAAAGCAAAGAAGCTGTCAGGAGGTGCAGTGACAGTGCGCCACAAAAAGGTGGCGCATTGTCAGTGAGCCCCATTAGGGCAGCCCTCTGGAGGGTACAAAAAGGGTCTCATGGGCTTCCCAGACATGCCCCTGCAAGTGATTTCAGTCATTCATTGTAATCTGGCCCATTGTTCTTGCTTGTGCCCAGCACACCTGTTTAAAGATGCACCATGCCGTAAACATGAACAGTGCACCTGATACATAATAGGGGCCAAGATGTATAAAATACTTGTTGTAAGAAACTGGTTTCCAAACAGTAAAGCATTTGTGGCATTACAGGAATGGTGGCCTGAGAGGGTCAAGCAGACAGCCATGTCTGTGATTACCATTAAATAAAGTAAACGTTTTACCTTTAAAGTTAGTTGACAATGGTACCTGGACCAAAATCAACTCCCTTCATTTTTTTTTTACATTCACGAAGAGGAGGCCATTCCGTTTTCCAAATAGCTGATCACCTCCAACTAGGCAGTCATTTACCTTTCAATATTTTTCAGGTAGATTTCGGTTGCAAAACAAAGATACATTTCATTCAGATTCAATATTTGGGTGGGATGCCCACAGCATACCCCTTCCAAACAGCAAATTGGCATTGAGGTCACAATCCCATTTTAGAAATCGTCAAAAGTTTATTGACTCCTAAAGTGTGATTTATACATACTGAATATCCCATTTTACAGTTGCAAATTCCAAAGCAGAGTGTTTGCATTAGTGCAATAGGTTCGTACTTCTGGTCCTGTGTCTCAACATAACCTAAATATTTGCAAAACTATAATGGAGATTCTCTTCTTTTCTCAGTAACAGTATTTAGTTAGCATGTTCTGCACTTATAACATCCCAAAAAGGTTAGAGGCAGCAGGAGCCTCATAGAGAACAGCCTCTTAATTCAAGAAGATACTTGTGCTCAATGTTATGCCTCACTTCACTGTTTTTACGACTGGACTAGGGACAGCGTAATCATGTTTTGTGTCCTCATGTAATTTAAAAAAAAAAGAACTAGAAAATGCATACAGATACACATACATTTGGTCAGCCCTCATCCTCTATTGGTTTGTTTAACTGTCATGCCCACCCAAGCATGCAGCATAGGACAGTGGGTCAGTCAACTTCAGTCATTGCTCTCTTGCACTATGAGTCAATGCATTGTTCCTGGTCATTTGCACATCTAGCTCAAAAGAAGTGCACTTCAGTGCCGTGGGCCAATACTTGATTTCTTCTTTCCATTCTTTATCCATTTTTAAAATCTGTTCACCACATCGCACCTCACAGCATACAACGTACACATATACATACTAAAAGTGGTGTGAGGAGAGGCCTCTACAGCCATTAACTTCTTTGGTAAACCCCCTTTAGGCATTTGCTCAATGGGCGGTTCATCAAGTTTTGGACTAGCCCTAAGCATTTTGTAGACATTACCTCTTCCGCCATTTCAACCAGTATAATTTATTTAGTGAGAGGTATTCAAAGCAGTCCCACTCCAATATCATGTTTAATGCACTTGTGCTCTACAGTGTTGGACAGAGACATCCAGCAGAAACAGCTCACTCGCTAGTGCACTGAAGACACATGTGGAATGACAGTGATCCTTGAAAATGACAAAATGATTCATTCCTATGTTAGTTTAATAGTAGACATTTGATTAATAAATTATTGTTAAAATGTGGTTCTGAAACACAACTCAAAAATGCTGTGCTTGCACTACCCCAGTAATGTTAGAATTTAATGCATTACAAATTGTACACGTTGGGTCCTATTCAGAAAGGTACATTTTCACATGAGTAAATGTATTCTTACACTTTGTAGTAAATTTACTTCTTTTGGCTAGTCACCTTTTCTGAGAAATTTACTACAAAGTGTAGACTTACATGGCTCCATCCCATGAAACAGGATGGAGCCAAATTTATGAGTATTAAGTTACTACCGTAAAAAAAAGGACCCAAAACAGTAGAAAATGTACTTCAGCTCACACTTACGTCAAGCACCACATATAGCCAACCGCTGGCACTTCAACACGCTCCCATAGAAAATAAGAGAGGTAAGGACTTAAAATAGAACCCCATAGGAAATAATGTTAAATTAAGTTTTTGAATCTCAATGGGCTTACAGTTTTATGAGTGGGTGTCTGTCCCTCCCTAATCCTCTGCTTAGTCCCTCCTGAACACCTTCCATTTAGAAGTAACTATTTCCAATTGTTAGCTACTTCTCCAAATACTTCCAAAGTAATTATCCCAACATGTATGAAGATCTACCCCTAGGAGTGATAGGAGAGGTGGATATTTTCACCTGTAGAATTGCAAATTGATTTTGTAGTATATAATTAGTATTACTGTAGTACTACTTTACAGGCTACAAAATGCAGTTTGTGAATCACTCACAATGTTTGTAAAGCTCACCTGGGTAAGCAATTATCATTGAATTTTCTTTTTTAACATCCTAGTTTCTATATTTAGCACATGGAACATTATTTTTTTATTCCCAAATGTGATGTGGAGGTAGCAAGAGTCTTGTTACTGAGGTCAAGATTCGAAGAGTGAATATCCAGCGGATCTGGGTCCAAGAAGAGGGGCAGTTGAGAATGTCCGACACAGTCCTCCTCCATCCTCTTAAGCATATCATTAACACTAAAGCCTCCAGTCCATCAATGAGCTAAAAGTTTCCCGGCATTCTCTATTCCATGTTAGAGCGTGTTCCGATTTCTACTCATACAGGGCATGTTAGTGTACTTGGCCCAGGGAGTGATTCTGTTAATTTCTACAACCACGGCCTGTTGTTTTTCCTCTTACAGACCCGCCCCCAGGTTATTATTCTTCCCTTAGAAGTAGGGGTGAATGTGGATGCCTTTGCACCCCCTATACCCATGTTACGGAAGCAATTTACACCAGCACTGGTTTTTCAGCTAACTGGATTAAATTTGCTGAAACATCCTGCAGTTTAACATTTCTGGTTACATGTATGGATATATAAGATCCAGATTGGTTAATATTGTGGCCCAAAAACACAAGACTGGCCTAAGTCATCCCCACCCGGTTCTGGAATTAGTTATGCTATGTTATATTAGAGGCATTTGCCTTGCAACACTGCTGGAAGTGAGGGTGACTTTCATCAAGGTTCCAAAGCTTCCATCACAGACCAAATACTGACAGCTTATGTTGACGCTTTCTTTCTATGATGTGTTACTAACCATGTGTAAGAAATTGGGTTATTGGTTGAGGGGGGAGGGGGAGGGGGCAGGGGGGAGGAAGCTCCACTCAGGCAACAACCACAATCCTTGTCAGGGTGAACCACAAATGTCATCAAATTAACCTGTGCTTCACCCTCTGGAAGCTTGAAAGAAAGCAGTCAGGCTTAACTTTGAGGCAATGTGTTAAGTATTTATGCAGCACATGTGCAGTAGCGCAAAAAGCTGTTCAGGCGTCACAGATGGTTGTTGCTAGAGCTTCACATTGGTGGTCGTCATGGGCTGTCACTGCTATTGTACAAAATGAAGATCTTGCATTGCTGGTTTTCACTGGCAGTTGCTGTGGAGCAAAGAGTCAGGTTCACCAGGGCTTCACGTTGGCGGTTATTTCGGGCATCAGAGTCTCAGCACAAATGGGACTGTTCACAGAAGAGCCCAATACTTTAGAATTACTCCTTTTCTTGTAGAGGAGTGGACTCTGATGTCAGCCACTGGTCCAGGACCTGGGAAGGCACTTCATGAGGGTCAGGGCTCACCCTACAAGAGGCCAGCATGGCTCAGGCATATCCAGTTACAGGTCCAGGCAGGTCCAGTTGCAGAAGGTCAGCTGGGCATTTGCAGGAAGGCCTCTGGAGTTTGTTGTGTCCCTGTAGCTCAGAACAGGAGGTCAGCCATCTGGCCCTTGTAATCACGCAGGTAGCCTGGGATGAAGGGAGCAGGTTCAGTGTTCCTTTTCAGAAAACAGGTTAGGACTCAAGCAGCAGGGTAGTCCTCTGGGGAGCAAGGCTTTTTCTGTAATGTCCACAGGTCCAGGAGTGTACTGAGGACTGGTTCAGAAGCTCCATTTTGTATTCCTGGTGTCAGACTTCCATCCTTCCTCTGAATCATTCTCTCCCTTGTTCCCTCTTTCATCCCACTCCTTCAGACCATTCACCTCTATGCCTCTATGTCAGCACAGTCACCTACTCCTGCTCAAACAAATGTCTCTGCACCTTTAAGGTTTTCTCCAGCCTATCAAGTCTTAGCACACAGAGGGTGCAGTAACTTGTTTCAGAGCTAAGCTTACTCATAATGTTTGTGTATTTGATAAGAGAGGATAGACTTATACACCCAAGTCGACTTAAGACCCTGATGTTCAAATGAACAGATCAACACAAGGCAGTTAGCATCTCCTGCGCATTGAGACCCTCACGGGTGATATGCCGCCCTTTATAAATCCCTGATTGATTAACAGTACCATGTTACCTGGTTTGAGTGCTTTTTCATTGCCTTTGATTTGATTTTGATTTGAGATTGTATTTGTAAAGCGCAGCTATCACTCCGCGAGGAGTATCTTGGTGCTGACGTCATACGGTGATGAAAAAAGAAAAGAACTTAACCCGCTCAGAACATTAGATCAAATCAAGACAACAATCCTCCATAATGCCATAGATCCAGGTTTTAAGGGCTTTCCTGAATAGGAGTTCAGTGTTGCAAAGTTTAATCTGGGCTGGGAGCTTATTCCAGGCTTTGGCACCTAGAAAGGCCAGGGTTCTTGCGCCCTTTAATTTATATCTGAAGTTGGCCAATTTAAGGAGGTTAGCTGAAGAGGACCTGAGCAACCTGGTGGTAGTGTATGGAGTGAAGCGTGCCGACAAGAATTTAGGACCAACATTCATTTTTGCCCTAAATGTAATAATAAGAATCTTGAAAAGGATTCTTTTGGGAACCAGAAGCCAATGAAGTCTATTCAAGGCTGCAGAGGCTGAGGACTTTCTAGGAAGTTTAAGCACCAGGCGGGCTGCGGCATGTTGTACCACCTGAAGCTTCTTTAGGACTGACCTGTTAACTCCGGCCAGTAGGCCATTACAGTAGTCAATACGAGAGAGTATCAGAGTCACAGCAACAGACTTTCTTGCAGATAAAGGGAGAAACTTGAACATTTTTTTACAGTTTTTATTCAACCAAAACACATGCCTGCTACCGCTTTGGTGTGAGGTAGGAATTAGAGAGAGTTATCGAATTGTACTCCTAAATTCCTAACGACCTTCGAGCCTAGAGTGACTGCCTGTCTCCGAGAGGTCAGGAAAGATTTGATCCACTTCAACACCATACCAGTAACGCCGCTGCATTCGAGACGCCTCAAGAGAATGTCATGGGAGATCGTATCGAATGCAGCCGACAGATCTAAGAGAATCAAAACCGCCTTCCTGCCTCTATCAACAATCATTTTCAAGGAGTCGGAGACTTCAATGAGGGCCGACTCTGTAGAATGTTTGGGCCGAAATCCGGCTTGACTAGGATGAAGGATATGTTGCTCTTCAAAGAATTTTGTGAGTTCCTTTAGGACAAAGGTCTCCGTAATTTTGCCCAAAATCGGAAGAAGAGAGATGGGGCGAAGGTTTGAAAGCACGGCCGAATCAATATGTTATTTTTTTTTAAGTGGTTTAACCAACGCCAACTTCCACTCAGCTGGAACACAGCCCGTCCTAAGAGACAAATTGACAATCTGATTGATCATGGGATTTACTACTTCTAGCATTTTGTGTAGGACTGATGGGGGACAAGCATCCAATGGTGATCCTGATTTACATTTTTCAATGACCCTGAGAGTCATGTCTAGTGGAACAGACTCGAAAATGGAAATAGAAGCCGGGCTGTCTCTCAGGAGAGAATCGGGGATAAGATTACAGTCTGGAAAATCTCTCTGAATTTTGTGGATTTTTTCCTCGAAAAACAGGGAGATATTATCACATAGTGACTGAGAGGCTGGAAGCTCCCTTTGTTCCGCCATAGGTTTAGTGAAGGACTTCACAATCTGAAAAATCGCTTTCTGATTGTCTTTGGCTGTGTTAATTTTTCTAGTAGAAAATTCCTTTTTTGCCAATTGAATCTGGAGAAAGTAGGCTTTCCTACCTTCCCTAAATGTTTTTTTCCAATCCTCCCTATATCCCTTTCTCCACTGTCTCTCCAATTGCCTGCAATGCAGGTGTGCTTGGGCCAGTTGGGGTGTAAACCAGGGAGTATTTAGGTTCTTAGGTTTTAACGGCTTGCTCTCCATGTCTGAGGGCATAAGAGTCCTACAGACATTGGTCAGCCAGGACTGAAATAGACAAGAGTCTATCTCTGTTTTGCCTGTCAAAGTAGGTGCAAGAGCTTTAGCCACCATCAGTAGATTGGGGCTTTTAACTACTATAGTGGATTTAATGTTTGATTCTATCATTCAGGACAATTGGGTGTTTTACCTTCTTTGTCTTATTCTAAGTTGGTATAACTTATGCCATTTCATTTTCAGGATTGCCATTGAGTTTGTGGTTATATACAGAGCTGTAGATAACATTTACAGTGATAATAGTGTGCTCCTTACTTTAAAAATAAAGAATATTTTTTTTGCGGTAGTGAAATAGTAAATTAAATTTCCAAATGCCTTATTTGTTGAGTGAACATATATATTTCCTTGAAAACATGGGAATTTTTGTTGGAAGCTATACATTTGCTGAATATTTGATGTTTCTAGTATGTTACTTAAATATTGTAGGGTGGTATTTTGTTATGTATGATAATAATTTGAACTGTGTGTAGTGGTTTCACTGCAAATCCCTCAATGTGACAAATTCTATTTTGGCTCCTTTCCCCTAGTCGGTTTCCTCCAGTGCTACTCATGTTACTCTGCATTTCAATCCTAGGCACTGTGGGCTACAAAAGGGAATTTGTTCCTGGGAAAAAACAAACATGTTATCTTTTCATACACTGAACCAGTCAGCCTATGTATAAAGAAGCATAGCCAGTAGAGGTGCCCTATGATTGGCAATGCCTCTTCGTTGCTTAATAAGTATAGACAATCAATAACTCATGATATATGCACTCTCTGAATCACTCATCCTCGAGCTTTTGTATCCATTCATACTCCCTTTGACTCAGTCTCAGAGTCACCTATCTAATGATTTGCAGTACAACATACACCCACAAACTCTCCACCATCGATCTATTGGTTTGCCAATGCTTGTTTGTCTTTTTTGTACAGCATTATCCGTTTCAACTATGTCTTCATGTTATAATAACACAAAGTGAATAGTAATTTTTCTATGCATCAGTAAGAACTCTATTTCTATATGATTTGTATTAAACTAATTTGGGTTTGGACACTTGTAAGTACAATTCCCTGCTAAAAAGCACCCTTACCAGTGAATTGAAATGATAAATTATGGCTATATTAAAAAAAAATATTTAAAATGTTTATTGCAAAAATGTGGCTTTTATGTATAGGCAGCAAAATGGTTCTTTTTTCTTATTTTTATTTTTGTTGCACTTGCGGCTTTCAGTAAAAACAATACCTAATGCAGCTGCTTGTTTTAAATAACAGATACGCTTCCTCCACAGGGTGAAAATCCTGTGGGGGAAGAGCTACATCTTGTGGCAAATCACTGTCAAAATGTCCTCTGCTATAAGGATATCTGAGTGAAGATAATTGTGCCAGGGTATTGCCCATTGGATTTCACAGTTCCTCACATATCAGAGGCTTTTCTGATACCACCAGCATCTAAATTTAGAACTAAAATTCTCTTCTGTATAAATGAATACATTGGCCCTCATTAGGAGTGAACTGGTAAATAGGCCAGGTTTTCCCCACTTCTGAAGTTACAGATTCCATGGGTATCGATAACTCTGGGGTGGAAAGAAACCAGTCCATTTTGAGTTGGACACTGAAGGCCAATTTAGGAATTACTGTTGGAATCGGTAATTCCAGGTTGGATTCGCCGAGTAATTCCTCATTTTAGGCCATACTTTCATCCAGAGATTTTGGTTGCTTGTAGCAGAAAAGTCCATAAATATGCATTCACGGATTTCCAACTTAATTAGGTGAAGATTTCCATCTTTTAGTAATTCCCAAAGCTTATGCTCATGGAAATGTTTTGTGAATTCCTATTTTTGCACTATAAAGAGGCATTTCCCCATCTGCAAATTAGTGTGAAACTGTCAATATGTATGTATTGCAATGGGTGAAATGTTTTTATTTATCTCATTTTCCACTTAGAGGATGAAAATATTTTCCTCACTAGGAAACTCCTTCCCTAACATTCTCAACAACATTCGGGCTGTTAACTTCCCATTGCCACCCATCAAAGGGATTTAGGGGCACATGTATCAAGCGTTTTTCCCCTTCGCAAACAGGCCGATTCACAGAATCGGCCCGTTTGTGAACGGGAAAAAGCCTTTTGGGATGTATCATTCCAAAAGGCATTCACAAAATAGGGAATCGCAAAAATAGCAATTCCCTATTTTGCGTATGCATTTAACGAATTGCAATTTGCAATTCCTTAAATAAAAATGCAGGAAGCCAAAAACAATTATGACCTGCCTTTAAGGAATCGCAAATTACCACCAATTTCAAGTTGGTGGTAATATGCAAATTCCATGAAAAATTTACTTGTTTGCATTTTTCAAGGTGCCATGCGGCGCACATACATGCCCTTAGGGCATGCATGTGCGTCACATGTGCACACATGCATATTCTAAGGGTGCAACAGGGTGTACCTATTGAGTACTCGCAAATTGCGCATGCAATTTCCATTCATTCCTATGGGCCTCCAGGCCCATAGGAAGGAATGGGAAGCCATTCCTTATTTGTGACTTGCAATTTGCGAGTCGCAAATAAGGAATATGTAGGAATCACAATTATTATTGCGAAACCTACATACATTGCATTTTGTGATTCCATAATAGCGAATCGGTAGAATTCGCTATTATGGAATAGCAAAATCCAATATTGATACAACTGGCCCTAACTTCTGCTTTTGATAGGAGTAAATCTCCAATCTTTTTCAGTGTGAGAATAGGCTGCACAACGTTTTTGAACATTTCCAAATGTGTATGCTCGTCTGTTTGCACATACTGTCAGGGAATTCTGACCCTATCATGCCACTCTCTGTCCACTTCTTGGGGTGGGGAGTAGATTTACTGTGATGAAAACCTTTGCTTTAGTAAAATCTTTTATGAGTGTAAAACCAACTTTTGTGGATTGTAGAACAAATTTTACACTTGCATAAAAGCTAAACTTACTCATGGCTATAGCTTGGGGAATAGAGGTCTGTGGCCTTGATTACAGGAGCCAGACACCGGATTTAACAATTAACGCTTAAGTTCAAATTCCAAACTTGTGTTTATGCAAAATTATCAGGCACTGGTGATTGAGGCTTATGGGTGCAAGCGTTTAGTGAAGTTGAAAAAATTGCAGATATGAGATGCTGAATTGACGGAAAAGCTTTTGTCACTGTAATCTAAAATATAACACAAGATTTTAGAAAGTGGTTCCTGGTTTAAAACCACTATCATGTAACCTTTGATGGAAAGGATCTAGCAAAACCAAATGTCCTGTGTGGTTAAACAGTTGGACAGATATGATTATTTTTTACTTATAGTGCTTAAAACTATTGTAAATTATGAAGATAGGATGCCTATGCCCAGCTGCCATGCAGACCATAAAGAATTTTATATTTCTGGGCTGGCTTCCCAAATGCACATTTTACAATCACACCTGGAATGAAAAAGTCAGCAGCTGCTATTTCACAAGAAGCCCGCACAAACTCCTGTGCTGTAATTGTGGAATGCAGAAATTCCTCTTGGCAAAGAAAGGTGGTGCTGCTTAAGAGAGATTCCAGAAAATGTAAAATTTCCTGTGTACCTGGAGTTCCCAGGAGCAGTCCTGCAGCTAAAACCTACAGATGTGCTTCTGGGAAACGAGTTGTGAATGTTTGGTGACACTAGAGGGCATATTTACAAGGAGGTGGCAGAGCGTGGCATTAGCCTCCTTGGTTTAACGCTGCGCTCCGCCACTTCTGAAACACTTGTGCTGACGCTAATTTAGCTGCCTAACACCAGCGTAGGCACTCTTGCACCATAGTGTGAGGGTGCCTGCATTGAGGGGAATCATTGTTTATGAGCAGGAAGGTGTCCCTTCCTGCACATAAACAATTTAAAATGGTGTTTTGAAACTTCTATGTGTGCTGCTTAATTCAGCACACATAGATAAGATGGAGCCTAGCATGGGAGAGCAGGAATCACAAAACTATATCAATAGAATCGATTTCCTGGAAACCCTGAAGTTAAGATTCATTGTAGCTGAGAATAAAAAGGGAAAGAAACAGGCTTAGGAGTAGGTAAATGTATACAGTATGTTCAGAGACATGCATATTAGACACAGTTGCTAAGTAGATATGTCAGATGTAATATTAGACTTACATTATACATTATTTCAAGAGTCAGCGGTACAACGGGGAAGTTGTCAGCCCACTCCCCAATGGCCACAGCAAGAAAAAATACAACATGGTCCATCACGATGATCACGGCTATCATTGTAAAGAATAAGGACAGGATCAAGATGCGAAATAGACAAGAAAAGCATTCTTCTCTCGACAACTTCCATCCTGTTGATTTTATTAATTTTATAGAACTGGAGCTAATGATATCCTTTGTGTTGTTCTTTTGTGCCAAATCCTCCAACTTCTTAGTGATGTATACATTGTTGAACTTAAGATTGGTCAAGTAACTTTTCAAGTACCAAACAGACTGGGAAAGCAGACACACGACAAAAAAGCAGGCGATAATTCTGTTGCTTCCCACAATAGTTTCTGTCACAACAGATTCGATGTTGAAGAAATCGGTCTTTATCTTCTCACTGAAATTAAGCATTTGGTTCCTGACTGCAGACTTATCAACACTGGAGAAGAATGTCAAGCCCCGACCATTGTGCTTGAGAGTAACTTTTGTCACCTCGTGACCAAATTCCTTGGCTGATTGCTCCAGTATGGTTGTTGAGTTTAAGAGACTTTCTGAAGAAGTCTGTGAGATACATTTTAAAAACTCCAACATCGTACAAATGTTTTCAGCAATGTTTGGAAAGATGTGGAATGTTATAATAAGTGAACAGGTTGACAAAAGGAGTCGCCTACCCTGTTTGGTGCCCAATGTGGGGATGCTGATGGTCATAACGCAACGGACGGGATGAACAAAGATAAGTAGAAGAAGAAATAAGAAACTGAATACTGTTGATATTGTAAGTGACAGTCGAAAACTGTATCTCAATGAGGAAAACATCCAGTTGTACAAAAGGCTTCCAGATGATATTGTGATGCACAGGCATATTGACAGCAACAAACATACTTCTTTGTAGTTTTCAGGAACTGGCTTTGAATACACACTCCACATGTCCAGTAAATAACCTTTTATTTTTGGGTAAATAGTTTGAACTTGGTTCCATGCTGTCAACCTGTAAAAAAAACAAAATCAGCATTTGGGTTACTAAGCAACAAAGAAAACGTTTTGAAATATATAAAATCATTTGATGCATTAACAATATCTTATTCAACATTAAAATCATCACACTAGCAGAATATGTACACAAAAATAATATATCATCCTTCATTCATGAATGTAGAAGTAGTGGAATGATACCCAACCAGAAGTATTACTATCTTTATTATGTATGTTGTCCTGTAGACATTTAATTTAATGCCATTCACTGCAATTCAGTCTTACAAGTTATTCCATGTTTGCTAAAGTTAATACATTATTTAAGGCAAATGGACAAAAAGGCAGGATCACTACATTGTTTACTTTTTTGTACTACAAATGTTTACACATAATTGTATTAAGTTATCTTATATTAAATGATTTAAAAGAGCAATGTACACCAAAGACACTTATCACTGTAAACAAGTAAGCTGGAAAAGATATCTAGTGTATTGAATCCTTAAGCGTCCTATGGAGAGACAGCAATGACTTACAGCATTTGAAGTCCACACACTTTTTTCTGTATGTGGTCCACAAGCTACTGCACAAGGGGTTTCAGCCATGCATAGCGGGGGCTGCAACACTCAGCCTTCATTCAGCCAGACCTGGCCAGGCACAGTGAGGGTTAGCTGCAGGCAGCCAGTCCCATTGTCTTCTTGTGGCATGCAGCTAATCTCAGCTGCTCAAGTCCAACTTCTGTGTGCAGCAAGGGTTGGCCACAGGACACATTGTACTCTGAGTGGCCAACTACTAGTGAACATAGCCTTCAGCCATGTGCAGGGGGGTTGGCAGCAGGGACTGGACTTCATCCATGCCCTGCTCTCAACCTGCCATATGTGGAATTCTGTAAAATCCAAAATGGGTCTGGTGATGGGGTAGGTTCCCCTTGACTTCTTATGTTCTTTTTCTTTTCCCAACACCTTGCTCGATGCACCATGTTAAGTAATGGCAGCTGCAACAGACATTTTCTCTATGATGGCCAGTCAATCCGAACATGGCAGATTTGCAAAAGATGACAGATGAAAAGACCTCTCTCAACCAATAGGGTGCCTTTAATTCTTCAACTGGAGTTATGAAATTTCAGTGGCTTCACAAATCCACAGAGGATGAATTATTGGCACAGAGTATCTCTCAAATTTTATCGCTTCATGCCAAGACCAGAACATCCTTTAAATGCTAATTTCTAAAAAACATAGGAAAGGATTTAAAACAAACCAAGCATAGGCAATTTGTTAAGTGAAGTTTGGCTAATATACAAGTTTGGTGTAATTCCGTTCAACAATTATTTCAGTATCAATAAGCAAATAATCCTATGAGAGTTAAAATGTGAAATATTAAATACACAACAGAAAAGGTCTTTTTAATTAAATCTATGGCCCAGGCATAAATAAAGAAGCGCTATTGCCGCCTCTGCAATATATGTGCGTGTATATATATATATATATATATATATATATATATATATATATATATATATATATATATATACAGTTCCACATTTGTCCCAAGACGAAGCTCACTCCTCGCTGGGTAACTTACGTTAATTTAGATGGCAAGCATAGTTATGGCAAGTTCCATTAAGTAAGTATTTTGCCCAACGCGTTTCAAACTGAAATAGTTCTTGGTCACGGGCCAGCAGCTGCAAAAATAATCAGTAAGGGTTTTTGCATTTGTTCATCTCCTTTTATTCACTTCCATTACCCTCAGGTGAGTTGAAATACACCCAATTGCACCATGGGATAGGTAGTCCATTAACATAATATTTCATGAAGCCACTGCAATAATTCATTAATATCGCCTCAAATAGGCTAACAGTCCATTGCCCAACTTTGCTCGCAAATATTATCTCCCAGTGTTCCCCGAGTTGGCCTCGTCGTCACAAGGCCGGGGACCCGCCATAACATTCAAGGCGGTGGTGCGCTTCTACGGCAGGACCGCCGTTTAAACATACAGTTCCACATTTGTCCCAAGACGAAGCTCACTCCTCGCTGGGTAACTTACGTTAATTTAGATGGCAAGCATAGTTATGGCAAGTTCCATTAAGTAAGTATTTTGCCCAACGCGTTTCAAACTGCAATAGTTCTTGGTCACGGGCCAGCAGCTGCAAAAATAATCAGTAAGGGTTTTTGCATTTGTTCAGCTCCTTTTATTCACTTCCATTACCCTCAGGTGAGTTGAAATACACCCAATTGCACCATGGGATAGGTAGTCCATTAACATAATAATTTCATGAAGCCACTGCAATAATTCATTAATATCGCCTCAAATAGGCTAACAGTCCATTGCCCAACTTTGCTCGCAAATATTATCTCCCAGTGTTCCCCGAGTTGGCCTCGTCGTCACAAGGCCGGGGACCCGCCATAACATTCAAGGCGGTGGTGCGCTTCTACGGCAGGACCGCCGTTTAAACATACAGTTCCACATTTGTCCCAAGACGAAGCTCACTCCTCGCTGGGTAACTTACGTTAATTTAGATGGCAAGCATAGTTATGGCAAGTTCCATTAAGTAAGTATTTTGCCCAACGCGTTTCAAACTGCAATAGTTCTTGGTCACGGGCCAGCAGCTGCAAAAATAATCAGTAAGGGATTTTGCATTTGTTCATCTCCTTTTATTCACTTCCATTACCCTCAGGTGAGTTGAAATACACCCAATTGCACCATGGGATAGGTAGTCCATTAACATAATAATTTCATGAAGCCACTGCAATAATTCATTAATATCGCCTCAAATAGGCTAACAGTCCATTGCCCAACTTTGCTCGCAAATATTATCTCCCAGTGTTCCCCGAGTTGGCCTCGTCGTCACAAGGCCGGGGACCCGCCATAACATTCAAGGCGGTGGTGCGCTTCTACCGCAGGACCGCCGTTTAAACATACAGTTCCACATTTGTCCCAAGACGAAGCTCACTCCTCGCTGGGTAACTCACGTTAATTTAGATGGCAAGCATAGTTATGGCAAGTTCCATTAAGTAAGTATTTTGCCCAACACGTTTCAAACTGCAATAGTTCTTGGTCACGGGCCAGCAGCTGCAAAAATAATCAGTAAGGGTTTTTGCATTTGTTCATCTCCTTTTATTCACTTCCATTACCCTCAGGTGAGTTGAAATACACCCAATTGCACCATGGGATAGGTAGTCCATTAACATAATAATTTCATGAAGCCACTGCAATAATTCATTAATATCGCCTCAAATAGGCTAACAGTCCATTGCCCAACTTTGCTCGCAAATATTATCTCCCAGTGTTCCCCGAGTTGGCCTCGTCGTCACAAGGCCGGGGACCCGCCATAACATTCAAGGCGGTGGTGCGCTTCTACGGCAGGACCGCCGTTTAAACACACAGTTCCTCATTTGTCCCAAGACGAAGCTCACTCCTCGCTGGGTAACTTACGTTAATTTAGATGGCAAGCATAGTTATGGCAAGTTCCATTAAGTAAGTATTTTGGCCAACGCGTTTCAAACTGCAATAGTTCTTGGTCACGGGCCAGCAGCTGCAAAAATAATCAGTAAGGGTTTTTGCATTTGTTCATCTCCTTTTATTCACTTCCATTACCCTCAGGTGAGTTGAAATACACCCAATTGCACCATGGGATAGGTAGTCCATTAACATAATAATTTCATGAAGCCACTGCAATAATTCATTAATATCGCCTCAAATCGGCTAACAGTCCATTGCCCAACTTTGCTCGCAAATATTATCTCCCAGTGTTCCCCGAGTTGGCCTCGTCGTCACAAGGCCGGGGACCCGCCATAACATTCAAGGCGGTGGTGCGCTTCTACGGCAGGACCGCCGTTTAAACATACAGTTCCACATTTGTCCCAAGACGAAACTCACTCCTCGCTGGGTAACTTACTTTAATTTAGATGGCAAGCATAGTTATGGCAAGTTCCATTAAGTAAGTATTTTGCCCAACGCGTTTCAAACTGCAATAGTTCTTGGTCACGGGCCAGCATCTGCAAAAATAATCAGTAAGGGTTTTTGCATTTGTTCATCTCCTTTTATTCACTTCCATTACCCTCAGGTGAGTTGAAATACACCCAATTGCACCATGGGATAGGTAGTCCATTAACATAATAATTTCATGAAGCCACTGCAATAATTCATTAATATCGCCTCAAATAGGCTAACAGTCCATTGCCCAACTTTGCTCGCAAATATTATCTCCCATTTGAGCGAGCAAAGTTGGGCAATGGACTGAACAAATGCAAAAACCCTTACTGATTATTTTTGCAGCTGCTGGCCCGTGACCAAGAACTTTTGCAGTTTGAAACGCGTTGGGCAAAATACTTACTTAATGGAACTTGCCATAACTATGCTTGCCATCTAAATTAACGTAAGTTACCCAGCGAGGAGTGAGCTTCGTCTTGGGACAAATGTGGAACTGTATGTTTAAACGGCGGCCCTGCCGTAGAAGCGCACCACCGCCTTGAATGTTATGGCGGGTCCCCGGCCTTGTGACGACGAGGCCAACTCGGGGAACACTGGGAGATAATATTTGCTAGCAAAGTTGGGCAATGGACTGTTAGCCTATTTGAGGAGATATTAATGAATTATTGCAGTGGCTTCATGAAATTATTATGTTAATGGACTACCTATCCCATGGTGCAATTGGGTGTATTTCAACTCACCTGAGGGTAATGGAAGTGAATAAAAGGAGATGAACAAATGCAAAAACCCTTACTGATTATTTTTGCAGCTGCTGGCCCGTGACCAAGAACTATTGCAGTTTGAAACGCGTTGGGCAAAATACTTACTTAATGGAACTTGCCATAACTATGCTTGCCATCTAAATTAACGTAAGTTACCCAGCGAGGAGTGAGCTTCGTCTTGGGACAAATGTGGAACTGTATGTTTAAACGGCGGTCCTGCCGTAGAAGCGCACCACCGCCTTGAATGTTATGGCGGGTCCCCGGCCTTGTGACGACGAGGCCAACTCGGGGAACTCTGGGAGATAATATTTGCGAGCAAAGTTGGGCAATGGACTGTTAGCCTATTTGAGGCGATATTAATGAATTATTGCAGTGGCTTCATGAAATTATTATGTTAATGGACTACCTATCCCATGGTGCAATTGGGTGTATTTCAACTCACCTGAGGGTAATGGAAGTGAATAAAAGGAGATGAACAAATGCAAAAACCCTTACTGATTATTTTTGCAGCTGCTGGCCCGTGACCAAGAACTATTGCAGTTTGAAACGCGTTGGGCAAAATACTTACTTAATGGAACTTGCCATAACTATGCTTGCCATCTAAATTAACGTAAGTTATCCAGCGAGGAGTGAGCTTCGTCTTGGGACAAATGTGGAACTGTATGTTTAAATGGCGGTCCTGCCGTAGAAGCGCACCACCGCCTTGAATGTTATGGCGGGTCCCCGGCCTTGTGACGGCGAGGCCAACTCGGGGAACACTGGGAGATAATATTTGCGAGCAAAGTTGGGCAATGGACTGTTAGCCTATTTGAGGCGATATTAATGAATTATTGCAGTGGCTTCATGAAATTATTATGTTAATGGACTACCTATCCCATGGTGCAATTGGGTGTATTTCAACTCACCTGAGGGTAATGGAAGTGAATAAAAGGAGATGAACAAATGCAAAAACCCTTACTGATTATTTTTGCAGCTGCTGGCCCGTGACCAAGAACTATTGCAGTTTGAAACGCGTTGGGCAAAATACTTACTTAATGGAACTTGCCATAACTATGCTTGCCATCTAAATTAACGTAAGTTACCCAGCGAGGAGTGAGCTTCGTCTTGGGACAAATGTGGAACTGTATGTTTAAACGGCGGTCCTGCCGTAGAAGCGCACCACCGCCTTGAATGTTATGGCGGGTCCCCGGCCTTGTGACGACGAGGCCAACTCGGGGAACACTGGGAGATAATATTTGCGAGCAAAGTTGGGCAATGGACTGTTAGCCTATTTGAGGCGATATTAATGAATTATTGCAGTGGCTTCATGAAATTATTATGTTAATGGACTACCTATCCCATGGTGCAATTGGGTGTATTTCAACTCACCTGAGGGTAATGGAAGTGAATAAAAGGAGATGAACAAATGCAAAAACCCTTACTGATTATTTTTGCAGCTGCTGGCCCGTGACCAAGAACTATTGCAGTTTGAAACGCGTTGGGCAAAATACTTACTTAATGGAACTTGCCATAACTATGCTTGCCATCTAAATTAACATAAGTTATCCAGCGAGGAGTGAGCTTCGTCTTGGGACAAATGTGGAACTGTATGTTTAAATGGCGGTCCTGCCGTAGAAGCGCACCACCGCCTTGAATGTTATGGCGGGTCCCCGGCCTTGAGACGACGAGGCCAACTCGGGGAACACTGGGAGATAATATTTGCGAGCAAAGTTGGGCAATGGACTGTTAGCCTATTTGAGGCGATATTAATGAATTATTGCAGTGGCTTCATGAAATTATTATGTTAATGGACTACCTATCCCATGGTGCAATTGGGTGTATTTCAACTCACCTGAGGGTAATGGAAGTGAATAAAAGGAGATGAACAAATGCAAAAACCCTTACTGATTATTTTTGCAGCTGCTGGCCCGTGACCAAGAACTATTGCAGTTTGAAACGCGTTGGGCAAAATACTTACTTAATGGAACTTGCCATAACTATGCTTGCCATCTAAATTAACGTAAGTTACCCAGCGAGGGGTGAGCTTCGTCTTGGGACAAATGTGGAACTGTATGTTTAAACGGCGGTCCTGCCGTAGAAGCGCACCACCGCCTTGAATGTTATGGCGGGTCCCCGGCCTTGTGACGACGAGGCCAACTCGGGGAACACTGGGAGATAATATTTGCTAGCAAAGTTGGGCAATGGACTGTTAGCCTATTTGAGGCGATATTAATGAATTATTGCAGTGGCTTCATGAAATTATTATGTTAATGGACTACCTATCCCATGGTGCAATTGGGTGTATTTCAACTCACCTGAGGGTAATGGAAGTGAATAAAAGGAGATGAACAAATGCAAAAACCCTTACTGATTATTTTTGCAGCTGCTGGCCCGTGACCAAGAACTATTGCAGTTTGAAACGCGTTGGGCAAAATACTTACTTAATGGAACTTGCCATAACTATGCTTGCCATCTAAATTAACGTAAGTTACCCAGCGAGGAGTGAGCTTCGTCTTGGGACAAATGTGGAACTGTATGTTTAAACGGCGGTCTTGCCGTAGAAGCGCACCACCGCCTTGAATGTTATGGTGGGTCCCCGGCCTTGTGACGACGAGGCCAACTCGGGGAACACTGGGAGATAATATTTGCGAGCAAAGTTGGGCAATGGACTGTTAGCCTATTTGAGGCGATATTAATGAATTATTGCAGTGGCTTCATGAAATTATTATGTTAATGGACTACCTATCCCATGGTGCAATTGGGTGTATTTCAACTCACCTGAGGGTAATGGAAGTGAATAAAAGGAGATGAACAAATGCAAAAACCCTTACTGATTATTTTTGCAGCTGCTGGCCCGTGACCAAGAACTATTGCAGTTTGAAACGCGTTGGGCAAAATACTTACTTAATGGAACTTGCCATAACTATGCTTGCCATCTAAACTTAACGTAAGTTACCCAGCGAGGAGTGAGCTTCGTCTTGGGACAAATGTGGAACTGTATGTTTAAACGGCGGTCCTGCCGTAGAAGCGCACCACCGCCTTGAATGTTATGGAGGGTCCCCGGCCTTGTGACGACGAGGCCAACTCGGGGAACACTGGGAGATAATATTTGCGAGCAAAGTTGGGCAATGGACTGTTAGCCTATTTGAGGCGATATTAATGAATTATTGCAGTGGCTTCATGAAATTATTATGTTAATGGACTACCTATCCCATGGTGCAATTGGGTGTATTTCAACTCACCTGAGGGTAATGGAAGTGAATAAAAGGAGATGAACAAATGCAAAAACCCTTACTGATTATTTTTGCAGCTGCTGGCCCGTGACCAAGAACTATTGCAGTTTGAAACGCGTTGGGCAAAATACTTACTTAATGGAACTTGCCATAACTATGCTTGCCATCTAAATTAACGTAAGTTATCCAGCGAGGAGTGAGCTTCGTCTTGGGACAAATGTGGAACTGTATGTTTAAACGGCAGTCCTGCTGTAGAAGCGCACCACCGCCTTGAATGTTATGGCGGGTCCCCGGCCTTGTGACGACGAGGCCAACTCGGGGAACACTGGGAGATAATATTTGCGAGCAAAGTTGGGCAATGGACTGTTAGCCTATTTGAGGCGATATTAATGAATTATTGCAGTGGCTTCATGAAATTATTATGTTAATGGACTACCTATCCCATGGTGCAATTGGGTGTATTTCAACTCACCTGAGGGTAATGGAAGTGAATAAAAGGAGATGAACAAATGCAAAAACCCTTACTGATTATTTTTGCAGCTGCTGGCCCGTGACCAAGAACTATTGCAGTTTGAAACGCGTTGGGCAAAATACTTACTTAATGGAACTTGCCATAACTATGCTTGCCATCTAAATTAACGTAAGTTACCCCGCGAGGAGTGAGCATCGTCTTGGGACAAATGTGGAACTGTATGTATATATATATATATATATATATATATATATATATATATATATTTCACCTACTGGCAGTCGCCAGTAGGTAGTTATAGTTAGGACCTATTTTCCATAGGAAATCGGCAACATTCTATTTGGAATAACGTTGGCGCCGATTGACGAATCTTCGCAAAAGTTTCCAAACTTTTGGCCAGCTCTGGTCCGCTCCTATCCTGAAAATATCACGGTGATTTGTCAAGTGGGGGCCGAGAAAAAAGGGGGGTCCCAAAATGCATTTTCCCCATGCATTTTCCCATAGGACCTGTTGACGCAGCTACAGCCCGAACTGCTGAACGAAATTACACTAAATTTGCCAAAGAGGTAGTCCTCAGTTCAGACTCATGCCTTTTGCTTAAATGGTGTAAATCTGTTCAGTAGTTCCTGAGAAAATTTGAGTTAAAAAGATTGATATATCTGGGCGGAGCCTAACCACACATCTCATCGTGAGATCTGATTGGCTGTCAGTACTTCATCCAAGAAGTGTTGGCAGCCATCTTGGGACCAATATACATGAAAGCACCTCATTAAAAAGCATTGCAGTTAGTAGAAGGTTTTAAGACTTCAGTTACATTATAAATCATTTGTTGATGGTACCATACTCATTTTAGGAATTGCGGTGTGTTCTAAGGTGATTTTACCACGTGAAAAAGCCTTCTGCTGTGATATCATGAATCATGTTTGAGAGAAAACTATTTTCTCATGCTTTTCCCACAGAGGTTTGGAAGGTGATCTATAAGCTAAACTGAGAGCATATTTTCTGTAAATTCACATTATCTTTCTCAGTCATGTGAGAATGAAGTCTGACATTCTCAGTAAAACATGTACATCCAACAAGGGCAGAGACTATCAGTTGATTCCTTTGTGTTCTACTGCAGCTTCCTAGAGTGTTCTAAAGAACAACTAGAGCGCTAACAGTCCTACTTATGGCAAACGTATTGCACACCTGAAGCCATCTTGATTGGAATAAAGTGGTAACTCTTAAAACATTTAAGTTAAAAAGGAACAAAATGAGGGGGTTCATTTTGCCATAGAAAGTATGATTAGTGCTGCAGAAAGGAAAATTATGGCACATTTTGAGTGACTTCTCAAATCCTCTTCTATTTCATTAAAAAATTCTGACATGCAGACTGAAACATGCACTTTCAATAGCAGCAGCAGACTTCCCTGGTGAGCAGTAGCTTTACTACAGTGATCTAATAAGCAACTAGAGTGCTAACATTCTGAATTTATGGTAAATGTGTGACACATCTGAATGCCTTCTTGATGGAATCAAAAAAAAAAACTGAAAGTATTTCCTACTGAGGAGACTGTAGTAAATGAGAAAATTAGGAAACTTCATAACAAATAAGTCTGCCAAAATGGCCACCAGAGACAAAAGAGCCCGATTGTAGCCCAAATATCACCCAGATGTAGCACAAGTATAGCCCAATGACAGAATGTCCCAGAGTGTTCTAACGAACAACTAGAGCGCTAACAGTCTTACTTATGACAAAAGTATGGCACACCTGAAGCCATCTTGATTGGAATAAAGTGGTAACACTTAAAACATTTAATTTACAAAGGAACAAAATGAGGGGGTATATTTTGCCATGGAAATTATGATTAGTGCTGCAGAAAGTAAAATTAGGGCACATTTTGACTTCTTAGATCCTCTTCTATTTCATAAAAATATTCTGACATGCAGACTGAAACATGCACTTTGGATACCAGCAGCAGACTTCCCTGGTGAGCAGTAGCTTTACTACAGTGATCTAATGAGCAACTAGAGTGCTAACATTCAGAATTTATGGCAAATGTGTGACACATCTGAATGCCTTCTTGATGGAACCAAAGTAAAAAACTGAAAGTATTTCCTACTGAGGAGACTGCAGTAAATGAGGAAATTAGGAAACTTCATAACAAATAAATCTCCCAAGATGGCCACCAGAGACAAAAGAGCCCAAATGTAGCCCAAATAACACCCAGATGTAGCCCAAGTATAGCCCAATGACAGAATGTCCCAGAGTGTTCTTAAGAACAACTAGAGCGCTTACTGTCTTACTTATGACAAAAGTATGGCACACCTGAAGCCATCTTGATTGGAATAAACTGGTAACACTTAAAACATTTAATTTAAAAAGGAACACAATGAGGGGGTTCATTTTGCCATAGAAATTATGATTAGTGCTGAAGAAAGAAAAATTAGGGCACATTTTGAGTGACTTCTCAAATCCTCTTCTTTTTCATTAAAAAATTCTGATATGCAGACTGAAACATGCACTTTTAATACCAGCAGCAGACTTCCGTGGTGAGCAGTAGCTTTACTACAGTGATCTAATGAGCAACTAGGATGCTAACATTCAGAATTTATGGCAAATGTGTGACATATCTGAATACCTTTTTGATGGAAACAAAGTAAAAACTGAAAGCATTTCCTACTGAGGAGACTGCAGTAAATGAGGAAATTAGGAAACTTCATAACAAATAAATCTCCCAAGATGGCCACCAGAGACAAAAGAGCCCAAATGCAGCACAAATATCACCCAGATGTAGCCCACATGTAGCCCAATGACAGAAGTGTGCAAAACACTTATTTTTTCTGTATTTGCAGTTTTATATAGTGCAGACTTGTCAGGTATTGGAGTGCTTTACATGAGCATTGGTTACATCACACAAGATCAAATTCATTTTGGTTGTAGACATTGGGAGATTAAGTGATTTGACCAGAATCACAGAATGTTGAGCTGAAGCAGAAACTCCAACCTGGTTCCCCAGTTGCAAAGTCTGCAGCTCTGGAAGTAACACCACATCCTCTCCCCTAAGTGCAACATTTAATCAAGTGGTCAACTGGATAAAAAAACATAAAGATTACAAATAATTTAAAAGTTTTTTGTCGCTATTTGAAAACTCAGAAAATATGTCCTCATTTTAGTTTTTTAGAGCACTAACCATACTTTTGATGCAAATAAAACCCTCTCATATATGTAATTTGTAAAGGAAATGCTCTAGGTATTACAGTTTTGATTACATCAAGATGACGTCAGGCGTTCCACACTTTTGTAATATATATAGAATGTTAGCAATCTAGTTGTTCATTGGGATACTGTTGAGAGGCAGAGGCAAGGGGCACGGACTCTGAAAATTGAAGGCAGGTAGGAGAGTGCAGAGGCAGCAATTTGACCACACTGGGCAGGCAGGAAGGGCAGTGGCAGCACAACAGACTATGGAGGGCAGTGGAAAGGGGGGCAGGGGCAACAAACCAACAATACAGGACTGGCAAGAGAGGCTGTGGCAAGATAATAGACCATTGTGGGCAGAAGGAAGAGGCAGTGGTAGTACAACCATACATGCCAACAGACCCGTTTCAGCCAGGAAACGCCCAATGTTTTTAAGCTCAAATGGGCTTTATTTGATCTGTCTCCTGTTTACAATCTCCTCTTTTTCAATGTAACTCAAAGAGGAAAATAAATACCCCAGTTTTTTTTCAAAATCTCCCTCTTACCAAGTTCAAAATGTTCGCAAGTATGGTACATTGGATCATGGTAGGCAGGAGGAATTGGGGTAGGGACATAGACTCGGATAACAGAGGACAGGAGGGACATGGAAAGGTGCACCAAACTGACCCTACAGGGCAGGCATCAGGGTTTGCAGCAGCACAATACACCACACAGGGCATGCGGGACGGGAGTGCAGCACAACAATTCATAGAAAGCAATAGGGAGGGGACAGGACCATGCACATGGACAACAGAGAACAGAGGGGAAAGAGGCAATGGTAGCTAGCTGACCATAATGGACAGACAGGAGAGACAGCTGCAGCATAACAGACCATAAAGGGCAGGAGGGACGGATCAGGGGCATTACAATGGAACAGACAAGCCAGGAGGGAGGGAATAGGGGTCTGCACATGGAAACAGAGGGCTGGGGGCAAGGGGGCAGGGCAGGAGCAGCAAGATGACCATGGAGGTCAGGCAGGATGGGCACTAGAAACAAAACACACCATGGAGAGCAACAGTGAGACTATGATGGCATACACACAGACCATGGAGGGAAGGTGGGAGGGGGTCAGGGGCAGCTAGCTGACCACACAGGGAAGGTGGGAGGGGCCATGGTAGCACAGAAGACCATGCATGGCAAGCAGGAGGGTTAGTGGCAGCACAATGGCTATGATGGGCAAGAAGGAGGGTGCAGGGGCATGCACAAAGGACCATGGAGCATAGAAGGGAGGGTCAGGACCTGGGCACAGACAAGAGAGTTCAGGGGAAGGGGCCTCACAACAGACCTTGTGGGGCAGGCAGGAGGAGCAGTTGCAGCACAACAGACCAGGGAGGGCAGAAGGGTGTGGCAGTTAAATGGACCATGGAGGACAGGAGGAAGGGGATAGGGGCATGTGGACAGGCAGGGTGGAGGTGGCAGGGACAGGTTACAGTCATCTGACAATGCTAGGCAGGTGGGAGGGGAGTGGCAGCTCAACAGAACATGGTGGACAAAAAGGATGGAGCAGGGGCATGCACAATGACATCGGAGGGCAGGGGGAAGGAGAATAGGGGCAGCAAGCTAAGCACAGAGGTCAATGATGGGACATATAATTGGGCAATGGAGGGCAGGAGGAGTGGACTGGTACATCATGCTAAATGGGGGGCAGTGGCAGCACATCAGACCATGCATGGCAGGAGGGAGGAGGCTAGTCCATGGATGCAGACAACAGAGGATAGGGAGGAGGTGGATGGGGCAGCAAGCTAACTGTTCAGAGAAGGTGGGCATTAGGAACTTTATTGTTTTTAAAATGTGTGTCTGTGCGAACTACTTAAAATATGAACAAGTATGCAGCATAATCTCACTTTTATTCAGGAAGAAGAGGACGTTTGTGACTGTGACTCCGGGCTCACTTGGCAGAAACACCCCCTGACCCTCCACCCCCATCGCAAAATGTAATGCCCGTGAAAAGGGTGGGTGGACGCAATGTTATATAGAACATAGTCCTGAGAGCACGATTGAAAATGAAAACTAGATATAGTATATGGTATAAACTATGCACCAAAAAGTGTGATATAAGATGAACCGGGGCGTGAAATATAATATGCAATACATTGCGTGCAATGACAGATTCATTGGAGAGCGCGAGATAGCACAGGCACTAGCGCGTGCTATGCGATATGCGCCTTGGAGTGTAATATGCACAGGGCAGTGTTGTGTAACCTAACTAGTCTCTAAAGTTGTAATATAAAATATGTGCTGGGTAGTGTAACGTTGCATATGCACTGTAACAAAGATATGGATCCCAGATTGTAATATGTATGGCATAGCGCTGTGCGTTATAACATAGGCATCGAGGGAGGCACGTTAGATGGGGCAATATAACCCGTGCAAAGGCAAGTGTGGCATGACATATTCACGGGTTGGTGTTACAGTGCACATGGGCTAGAGAGGGTCATAGCATACGCACTAGCTGGTGGAATACAACACAGAGGTGTGTGGCCCTCGGCGGGCACTGGTGGGTGTAACACAGCATTGGGCTCAGCCAGGAGCACGCTGTGACTCTGAAGTGAGGTTTGTCTCCTTTCCAGAGAGTAAAATAAAAAGTATTACACATCCGGCGGTGGATGTGTGTTTTAATAACCGTGAGGGGGGTTTCTTGCATAGTGTGGTCGAATTTTTGTCAAATCCCCTTTGAATGGCTTGGTGGGCGTGTGTATTAAATGTGCCCGTCAATAGCTACCCATGTTTGTATAAATAAATGACAAGGGTGTCTACTTGGAGAGTACCCACCGGCGGGGGCGCCGTGATTAGGCACGGTAGGGCGTCAGACACGTCAGAGCTTCACTAGCGGTGTAAATACATTCCACGTGGATTCATTGTATGCATAGTCGCTTTTTAATGAATATCACGCAAATCGTCATGGTGATAGGTACATACGGTTTGTCCAGCATGTCCTAGGTGTTTCTATAAATATATATATTTTTTTAAATAATAAAAAACAAAGGCCGGCCCCGGGGGATGGGGTCCCCGGGGCCATAAGAGGCCTGAGGAGGGGGGAAACGCAGCCCCCCTCCAAAAGAATTTTAAAAAGGCCATGACCCGGGGGTTGGGGACCCCGGGGCCGATTAAGGTCTTGGGAGGGGGGCCACGCGGGCCCCTTCCAAATTTATTTTCTTCAACAAAAAAAAATAGGGTGCAGGCCCTAGGGGATGGGGTCCCCAGGGCCAATATATTAGAAAAAGAAGGGGGGCCACACAGCACTCCTTCTTAAAAAAATAAAATAAATAAAAGACCGGCCACGCCCCCTCCTTACAGCACTCTGCAAATGCGCCCCCTGGCCAGTTGTAAGTTGGGGAATTAATTCCCCTTCAATACTGAGGGTCCCTGAGGGCCAACTAGCCCAACAGGTATCTTCAGTATGCACCAGGGAGCTGCATTGCAGACAGGTGTTCTGAGGCCACACCCCTTTTTACACCTCTATGCAACGCAGCTCTGTGGCGCTTACTGGAGGTACCTAGTGGGCTAGTTTGACCCTAGGGAACCTTAGGATTCAAGGGGACTTAATCTCTCAACTTAGAATGGCCACAGGGCATGTTTACACAGTGGTGAAGGGAGGGGACGGGGCCTGAGGTGACCTGTGCAAACACGCCCTGTGGCGCGTTTTAAGTTGGGGAAATAATTCCCTTTCAATCCTGAGGGACCCTGGGGGCCAACTAGCCCACCAGGTGCTTCCAGTAAGCGCCACCGCTCTGCGTTGCAGAGAGGTGGTGCAGGCCGTGCCTCTTTTTACACCTCTCTGCAATGGCGCTTACTGGACGTACCTAGTGGGCTATTTTGCCCCTAGGGACCCACAGGATTCAAAGGGACTTAATCTTCCAACTTAAAACGGCCACAGGGCATGTTTACACAGTGGGGAAGGGAGGGGACGGGGCCTGAGGTGACGTGTGCAAACACGCCCTATGGCGCGTTTTAAGTTGGGGAAATAATTCCCCTTCAATCCTGAGGGCCCCTGGGGGTTAACTAGTCCACCAGGTGCTTCCAGTAAGTGTCACTGAGCTGCGTTGCAGAGAGGTGGTCCAGGCCGTGCCACTTTTTACACCTCTCTGCAACGCTGCTCTGTGGCACGTTTTAAGAGGTAGTTTTAATCCCCTGCCCTATTAAATACTAGGGGCTTACAGAGGAGGTCATGCTAATCACAGGGGGACCCCAATGCATAGTGTTCCCTAGTGTATGTAGGTGTTTTCACTGTATTCTGAGTGCCTTTTAACATAGCACTGGCTCTAGGACTGGTTAGTCAGACTCAGTTATCACCAGTATCCGTCTGAAAAAGTTGAGGGTACAGGATGATTTAGCAACAAGGCTTCTTTCTGCTCTTCTGTTTGTTCTTTCTACACGTTATCCTTCTTCCTGCACTTTTCTTCGTCTTTGAGGACTTCTGTTGCTTCTTTCTGCATTCCTTTTTTTTCTTTCTGTGCGTTTTTCCTTCTTTCTTCACATGTCCTATCTCTGTAGGCATAGTTAGAAATTAGCATTTAAAAAACCTTTGAAATTCACTGAAAAAACCATAGGTTTCAGGGGCGTTATAGTTATCTGGACTTTTCACTCGTACAAAACCATTGAAATTCCCCCGTTATAGTTAGTTCAGCTAACTATAACTTGCGCGCCCGCAATGCGCTGCTGATGACGTCACATATTACATCACTCATGACATGGTCAGTGACATCACTCATGAAGTCACTGATGACATCTCAAATGGCATCACTGATGACATCATCCTTGTGATAGAGTGGCAGACCTCCTCTCCCCCTAATATAACCTTTGATACACACATTCAAAAATAGAAACTAAAATTTTCAAAACAATGGACATACCAATACCAGTTACAACGACCTATTCAGTAATTCTAAGATCCACATCCACTCATTCACCAACAGTCCTATACAGTCACTCATACATGTACTCAACTCATCATATGTACTCATACACCTATACATCCTGTTACACAACGCCACTCATCCATAGGGTTACTCACACACATAGTCACTCATGCTAATAAAGAATCAAACATCCATTTACTTGCATATACAGTTATACACACACCACCACACTTACTTCTACAGAAGCTTACACATACTTAATCTTTTAAACAATCACTTATAGAAACACATACTTATTCATACAGGAACTCTTCCAATCTCTCACTCTCACATATACTCACTTATATACACCAATAGTCAAATATATTAGTTTAAAACATACGTAGTTACTCATAAAGACACTATTGAGACAGTCATTCACTCACTAACACACCCATGCACACACTCATCCACCGATACAGTCCTGCATACATGCTGTCTTCAACACATACAAACAGTGAGTCAATTATTCATGCACCTATGCACTACGTAATACCCCCACCGAACCATACAGACACTCAGACACTCATACTGATACTCAAAAAACCAACTAATAACGTATATAGACACTCATGTAGCTACTCACCAACCCATGCAGCCACTTATACACAAAGTGAGAGACTGATACAGATATTTACATATTTAAAATTACTCACTAAGCCATGTATTCACTAAGATACACTTAGTCAGTTATACAATCAATTTTTCAAAAACAAATCATCCATTTAGACACTTATATACCCATTTATTCTTCCATCGACCTTGAGATATACATATATAAAACATATGTAATTTTCAGAAAAACACACATTCACCGGATGATGTCAACAGTGATGTCATCAGTGATGTCATTTGAGATGTCATCAGTGATGTCATGAGTGATATCACTGACCATGTCATGAGTGATGTAATATGTGACGTCAACAGCAGTGCATTGCGGGCGCGCGAGTTATAGTTAGCTGATCTAACTATAACGGGGGAATTTCAATGGCTTTGTACGAGTGAAAAGTCCAGCTAACTATAACGCCACTGAAACCTATGGTTTTTTCAGTGAAATTCTAAGGTTTTTTAAATGCTAATTCCTATCTGTAACATGCCTGAAACCTATGGTTTTTTCAGTGAATATATATATATATATATATATATATATATATATATATATATCTATATATATATATATATACATATATTGCCTACTGCTGGTCGGCAGTAGGCAGTTATAGTTAGAATGTACTTTCCACAGGAAGAGCATTTTCTTTAATTGACGATAACTTTGGTGTTGTTTGTTGAATCCTTGCGAACATTTCAAGACTAGCTTGCCACTCACTTCAGCTGCTGTCTTGAAAGTTTCAGGGTGATCCATCAAGTGGGGGCCCGGGAAAAAGGGGGGGTCCCAAAACACATTTTCCCCATGTTAATTTCCATTCGTTTGGCAGATTCAGGGCACTTTAAACTGATGCTTAACTATTCTCTGAAGTTCACTTTATTCCTGGCAGTTACTTGTTCACATGCCCTGCAGTGGAAAATACCTCCACCAAAATAACTTCCACAGATCTTAGTATAAAATTAGATTTATGCTATTGTTTGATATTTTTATTTTCTGTGTAATCTTTAGGTTTGGATTACAGGCGGCAATGGGCCCTGACTGCTTTCCCTTTGCTGGACACGAGGTGACAATGTGTTATTTATAAAGCTGGTAGGACGCCACAGTGAGTTAAAAGTTCGCTGCTAAAATATACACTGATCTGCAGGTTAGGAGTCCAAATCTTGGCACCGCTGAATCGGCCTTCCATATTTCGAAGTTCAGTCACATCATTATCCTTCAATTAAGTAAAAGTCTGTTATCTACAGCACTTCGAATCAATGTGGTATGAACTGCTATATAAAAATAATGCTACTTGTTTTGATTGTCAGTGCACTACTAATGTTGCATAGTGAGGTGAAAGAAAGCAACACTCCCATTATTCTGACCATCTGGGGGCTGTGTGCAGCCCTCTTAGTTTTTGTGTGTCCTAATGTGCAGGGAGGATGGATTCAGAGTAACCTGGAGAAGCCACCAGCAATGCTGGTGCTACATAAGTAATTAACAGCATCTCATTTGATTCTGGCTGGACCAGGGCCCTCTTTTATTAGTGTTAGAGATAAACAGGTCATAATTGGGAAATGCTTGTCACATGCAGGCATGCTCCTGAGCCTGTGCACGTAGCAATCACCAGCCCTAGCAGCTTTCCAGTATTATCACTTTCAAGGATATACTGGAGATGGAAGCTTTCACTGCTAGCTTCTGAGAAAGAGACCTTGGACACTACTTCAGTATACAGTAAAGTACCAACTTATCACACCTACCAAACACATTCTGCAGCTCCGAAGCAGGTTTTTATATTAGCATCCTTTTGCACATTGGACTTGTAAACTTAAACTTTTAATTATAGTTAGAAGTCCGAGAAGTGGACTCCAGAGGGCCCAGGTGCATCTGGAGGAGGGAACATCTTCTTAGCTGATTGGGGGATGAACAGGCTCTGTGCAGCCCGCCAGGGATCATAGCATGTTCTGTCGGATTCCTGGTGGTTGCAATGCTGTCAGCAATTACAAAGACTGGGTGCTGCTGTACAGTTCCCCGTAGGGCAGCAAACCAGTGCTGCTTAGCAGCTGCCACAGGGTCTGGGTGTCAGGATGCAGTACCCTGCGGGCTGCTGGCAGGTTCCTGGGATACTGGCCCTGTCGGGTACCTGGTTCAAGGCGGGGGTGAGGCACTGCAACAGACACAGGTTCCAGGGCCCGGAGCACAGATTGAAGGAGCTGCAAATTCACCAGTGCCGCTGGCGGGCTGTGGCTGGAGAAGAGTGCTGTGTGGCTCAGTGGGGATGGGGGTCCGGGTTGGGTGGTGGCTCGGGCTGGTGGCTCCCTTGGTCGCCAGGTCTGGCTGTGCTCACAGAGACAGGTCCCTTCCCTTATGGCCGGGGTATCTTCACTCAGCGCCGCTAAGCACTTTCCAGCAGCCTTGTCTATATCTGCCTCTATGACCGGGGCACTCACATCCACACCGGCAAGGAGGGAGGTGAGAGGGACCCCTGCACAGCTGCCTGCCAGGAATACGTAACCTGTGCCCACTGCTGGGAAGTACCTTGCATGGTGAAGGGGCAGCGGTGTGCTTGGACATGCGCATGGTGAGCGGGAGGTAATTCGTTTATGAAAAGTGAAGGCTTCACATAGGCAAACAAGGTAATCCCTTACACAAGGACACAGTGGAATAAATCCTTTACACGGTGGTTGGGTCGATCCCCTATAATGTATGGATATGAAGATCTCACAGGGGACCTGGGAAGGGAATCCCATGCAGGACGAGAGGACAACAATATATTAAAAAAGCTCCAGGGCGGTAGGGGTCCTGGGTCTCAAAAGAGCCTTAGGTGGGGGGCCCTGTGCACCCCCTCCTTTTTTATATACATTCTCACATGCTCCCGTGAAGTGGCCCACCCGGGGTCTATACTGCAAACAAGCGTGGGAGGCTATGCTTTTGAAAAAAAAATTGGCTGCAAATTTGCAAATCTGTTGTGATTTTTCCCCCAAAAATGGAAAGATAATTTCTTTTTTGGCCAGGCGAGGTCCCTTGGGAACCCCAGCACCAGGCCTGGGGGTTGAGGGTATTCCTATCCTTCCCCCTTCTCTTTCTTTTTTAAGTTTTTCTTTTTCATCTGAGACAGAGTCCAAGGATGGCTGCCAACACTTCCTGGAGTAGGTTTGTGAGTAGCTCCATGAGTTTGTGTCTGTCTGTGAGTGGGTGCATGAGTGTCTGAGTGGGTCTGAGAGTGGGTGCATTAGTCTGAGTGGGTGAGTGAATGTCTGAGTGGATCTGCGAGTGGGTGCGTGAGTATCTGGGTGAGACTGTGAGTGGGTACATGAGTCTCTGAGTGGCCCTTTGAGTGGGTGCTTCAGTTTCTGAGTGGGTCTGTGTGTGGGTGTATGAGTGCCTCAGTTGGTCTGTGAGTGGGTGCATGAGTCTCTGAGTGGGTCTGTGAGTGGGTGTGTGAGTGTCTGAGTGGGTCTGTGAGTGGGTGTGTGAGTGTCTGAGTGGGTCTGTGAGTGGGTTTATGAGTCTCTGATTGGGTCTGTTAGTGGATGTGTGAGTGTCTGGTTGGGACAGTGAGTGGGTGTTTGAGTGTGTGCCAGAGACTCTTAGTGGGTCTGCAAAGTGGATGCATCCCCCGGGGCCCTGTCACAATACAGTGGGGGAAGGAGTGGCATGTGGTCCCCCCTCCCTGGGCCAATTTTGGCCCCCGGTAAGCCCATTCTCCAGGGCCCATCAATAATACAGTGGGGGAGAGGGGCCCCCATCCCCTGGGGCCCAGTCTTACAATGTCTATATTTTTAATGGGGGAGGGGACCTGAGCAGCCCCCCTCCCCTGGACAATTTCAGCCATGGAAACTCCATGCCCCGTGACCTGGCAAAAAACAAATGGGGCAGGGAGCCACATGGACCCCCCAACCGAGCAGATTTCGGCCCCAGGGACCCATTCCCCTGAGCCCAGCCTTTAAATGTATATATATTTTTAAGGGGGCTGCGAGGCCACTCTCCCCTGACCGATTTCAGCCCCAGGAATCCCATCCCTCGTGGCCTGGCCATAAACAAATGGGGGTGAGGGGAAGCTTGGCTCCTCTCCCTTGGCCGATTTTTCTCCCCGGGAGCCTATTCCCCGGGGCCTGGCCTTAATATTTACATATTTTTGAAGGGGGAGGGGTGCCGCACGGCCCCCCTCCCCTGGCCTATTTTGGCACTGAGGAACCCATCTCCTGGGGCCAGGCCACAAACAAATGGGGAAGGGGGTCGACACGGCTCCCCTCCCCAGCCAATTTCATCCCCAGGGACCCCATCCCCTGGGGCCCAGCCATGTGGCCTGGGTGCTCTGAGCACCAAGTGTACAGCATGGGGACCCCAGGGGGATCCTCAAGACCCCCATGCTCCCACTTGGCTTCCTGCCTCTTGCGGGAGCTAGCATTGCTGCTGCACCATGGGGGATTCTGGAAAGGCAGCTCCCTCTGTGAAGGAACAGTCAATTCATCTCTTTCCCTGCCTGAAGGGAAAGAGATAAAATCTCTGCTTCCAGCGGGTGGGAGCACTTTAACAGCTCCCATCCGCTGGAACTGGAATGTTTGCTTTTCCCACCAAGCAAAAGCACACCGCTATGTCCCAGAAATGGGCACCCTGGAGCATAGCAGGATCTGGCACAGGTGGAGAGTGTCGTCCAGGGCCATATATGGTGCAGTAGGGGGGCCACGTACCCCCCCTCCTTTCTTGTTCATGGGCCGCCCTGGGAAGATGGTGGTCCAAGGGCCCTCTGTTGCCTGGGAGGGGGGCTGCACGGTCCCTCTACTATTTTTTAAAAATATTTGGCCCCAGGAGGTTGTGGTCCCCAGGGCCCATGGGGGTCTGCTGGCCCCCCATTGTGTAATATAGCCCCGGGTAAGTGGTGGTCCCCAGGGCTTAGGGGGGTCCGCACGGCCCCACCATCAATGTTTGTTTAGACTCATGGAGGTGGTGGTCCCTGGGGCTCCAAGAGCCTAAGGAGTGGGGCTCAATGTGCCCCACTCCTTTTTTTAAAAAATGTCCCCAGGACCTGGCCCACTGAGGGGTTCTTTTCAAAAGAACCGCAGTAGCCCACGCTGGCCTTTTTTTAAAAATAAATGTTGCTGTAAATTCACAGATTTCACGAATTCGCAGCACATTTTTCAAGAAAATGCTTTTTTGCCCTGCCAGGGTTGCTCTGGAACCCCAAGGCCAAATGGGGTAGGATATTCCTACCCAACCCCTTTTCCATTTTTCCAAAATGGCTGCCAACACTTACCAGTTGAAGTGTTGGCAGCCAATCAGAACACTAATTTCCCTGCGTGGTGACCACCAGAAGGTAATATTTATATATATACATGGGGAAGGGAAAAGACAGGTACAGACAGGGCACTGGCCTCACCAGTCATCCTCCAAGTGACGCCTATGTTCAATGCAAAGAACATGATTCCTGCAAGGGCAAGCACACAGCACTATTAGAACTCTTTGCTTTCCCAAGTTATCTGCAGGGAGGGGAAGGGCTACATCAGACTTAGTCTTTCCCAAGTTGCCTATACCAATGCACACAAACATTTTTATATTTTCTAGGCAATACTGACATATTAGTCATTTACATCTCAGTTGAACATGCCACTGAGCAGAGTAAAGGCCTTGTTAGGACCCTCTAATAATAGAGTGAATTCACAGTTTACAAATATGGTGCTCACTATCACTGAAGTTAATCATTGGACCTGGACGGTTTGGTGATGGACTTTTAGAAGATAATCCTCAGCCCAGACTGTAGGTTTTTCTGAGCTTTGTATTTCTATTTTTAACTGTGGACCCGAAGGTTAGACAAGATCGAAACCTCAGATGTCCTATTTGTTGAAATCTTTCTTTCTGCAATCCCTTCACATCCATGGTCATGGCAGAGACTAGTATCAGATATGAATGATAGAGTGCCACCTCATAGATTTTCCTTTTTGCTTGGGACAGATTCTATGGTAAGAGAATGTTGTTGGATCTCTTTCTAATTTTACATATAAATTTGCCTTTAATCATGAAAGGTTGCAATGAGGGGGTTTTATTTACTGAATAGCAGATAAAACTCTCTGCTACAGTGCTGCTGGTGACCCATTATTTGGCAGACCTTATCTAGGGTGAATTGCTGTCTGAAATTCAAGGACTACTTTACAAAACGCTCTGCCAGAGTCAAGACTGATCTGATGGTCGTGGGTACCCTCATGAGTAAAGTAAACACATTTGCGGAATGCCTGGTATGTAGGCTCGACTGGAGCTTGCTAGCAGTCTTATAGCAGAATCTCAATAAAATTGCAGAGATTTCCAGAAGTAATATGCAAAGTTTATTGATCAGGAAGCAAAGAAGTTCATTCTGTTGGTTAACAAGACATCTGTAATATTATCTGATCTGCTATTCTTGCTGGGTTTTGCTGTATTACAATGCTAACAGTGGCATATTATTTTCAGTGGCCATCCTGTTCCAGTAGAAATAAATGAGGCTGTTGAAAAGTTTACCTATTTTAAATTTCTCCTCTTTTTAGAATGAGCTACAAATTCAGACAAATAGAGGAAGACCTACCAAGAGCATATGTGTATTGGTATAATGTTTACTGTATTTAAATTAGAAACTAGAACCCAAGTGCTGACACTATAGATCATTATAACCTCACCATCAAGAGCATTAAAGGAGAAAAAACTTTAATTTATTTCTGATGGTAATACTGTTGGATTACTGCTTTAGCCCTGTTGTCTGCCAATTCCAGTGGTTAGCCCAAAACATTAAAACAGATGTAGCACTTCTAGACTAGGGCTTTGAAGTCTAGAGACATGCACTGTCCCTTTAGCAGCCAGACCAAGATGTCTTGAAATAACACAAGGAAGAAAACACTCTTCTTGAGGAGTGGACAAATAGAGATGTAACATTAGATTTTATTGTTTGTGCCACCAGCAACCAACTGCACTACCACTGAGTATGCATAGTTTCTGCTTATCTTGGAACTTTGGCCACAATTCTAAAGACAGATTTATAAATCTTCTACACAAATGCATGGCAGTCTAGTGAAAGTAATTGTCCTTAATAAGAAATCTCTACAATTTTCTGAAATCAGGGGTTTGAGAGCCACACTGTGGTTTTAGTTCATTATCACCCTTGTTCATCTGCTCCACCAAGAAAACATTTAAATGTGGAAAAATCTGCTGTCAGTGCCACGCTTTTCAACATGTTGCTGAGCCTCCCAGAATCAGATCTGTTTTGTTTCCAATCATGACACACCATACATACCATTAAGGAGAGTACTTGCAAACAGAATTTCATAATCTCCTTAAGGGGAAGCAGCGGTGCATTATCAGTGTCGTTATGGAATCCCACTCGTCTAGCGACCAAGAGTTCAGAAAGTGGTGGTCCCTGCGTAACACTCCACATTAAACATGTCAGGGTGGTGCCTAACATATCTGAGTTAATTCTAGTGTTGTCATCATGGACATACAAGGTAAATTGTTACAGTGTTTCATTAGAGACCCCTGGTGTGCGTTCATTAGTGCCCAAAACAGCCATGATATGGGTCTTTAACAGTCGACTAAACGTTATGTTGAGAGTAGGCTTGAAAACAAGGAGGTGACTTTCTGGCACAGTGTTGGAATGATCATTCTCCATTGAAAATGTAAACGATTGAAATGCTCTCATTCTCAAAGAACAAGGACAAACTGTGCCTTTGTCCAAAAGGAGGCTTTTTTTGTGTTCACAAAATTAAGGTCCTCACAAGCATGATGACGGAGTAGGATTGCAATCTCACCACAGATGCCACACCACCTACAAATGACCCTAGAGTACATCAATGCCTCAGGTTTGCATTGTCCAAATACCAGATGAGACTTGCCTTGGTTGTTAGCACTGCGCTGTTTTTCAGAACAATTGAAAAGGTAACATTTGACTGAAAGAGGCTTTGAACCACCAGTTCAAAGACAGAATCACAAGGATTTGTGTACTTCACACGTCCCAGATCCAAAATGATCTAAACTAAGATAGAACACTCAATTGTGCAGCATACCACACATACACATACAACCAGGGTCTATAGTCCTATATGTATATGTTGCTTGAGCCAAAGATATAGTAAGGCTTAGGGGCATTAAGGGGTGGATGAGAATTGTGTCTGCTCTGGGATAGGCTGGCATCAGGCATGCCAGAATATCATTGACATAAATATTGTCAGGCAAAATATAGTATTCTATGTATTCTCTACAAAAATATTGTCCCATTGGGTGTAGAATTTCTATTATTAACTACAATAGTGCAATGTTCTTATAAGTGATATTTAGGACACAATACTCCGATACCACGCATCATAATTAGGAATCAAAGAGAGCTCAAACCCTCCCTATCCCATTTCACCTGTGAAAATGAATATATGGTTTCTCTAGTCCTGCAAAAGTAACATAACCTAGCCAGCAAGATAGTGAGGGAGTCAGGTGTGTGGGTGTGTTTTTGTGCATGGATGCGTGTGTGTGTGCGTGTGCGGGTGTGTACACAAAACAAAAAGTAGCTCACATTCAGAAATTGCTCAAGTCAGATCCTGCAGCCAATCCTTACCCTGTGGCAAGATCAAACACCCAACAGCTAAAAATGTTTACTTTGGTATTTGAAGGTTCAGGACAGCTCCAGTAAAGCACCTCAGGAGAGCACTGCATAACATGCTTCCAGTGATCATCGGGTAATGTGCATCGGAGGAACCTCTCAGAGAATACTGGATTTTAAACAGGGGGCGTCACTAAGGGCTGTGCACCAGGTGAGAATTACACAGTTTTCAATTCACACGCACAGGGCTTCCTGTATAATATGGGCACATGGTGATTCACAGTTGCTGCATCAGGTGTGACACCTTCAGTCTACCTTAGATTTTTAGACCTATTTATAATGGTAAAAACATAACTACTTCAAGTCCCAAAATTAAAGTTCTATAGGATTGAAAATGACGACTCGGCGGCTACACATTTAGATGGATGAGAATTAACCATAAAAAGGGAATCTGACCTGCAACATTGCTATGTTAAAGTGCTCTATGCTTTTTTGTGAGTTTTGTGAGTCTTAAGTAAAGGAACATGTTCAAGTATTTTCATTTTGTGTGTTCTGGTGAAATATTTCCATTCCAGCCACAAACTAGTGCAATAGATCATTGTAATGATGCCATCTAGTCCAGTGCTTTTCATCTATCAAGAAAGCATAGCTCTAAGGAGACACATTTCTCATCTCACACATCTACGAATATCAAGCAACCTGTCGAGAGTGAGTGCTGAGCTGAATTGGGCGTTTGGACAAAATATTGAGTTGTAAATATCTGGAGACAGAAATGTCAAAAATAAAATTTGATGGTACTTATACATCATGATGCAAGAATATCATTGACAAGAATATAGGGGCCGATTACGAGTCTAGTGGTCTTTGACTGCCAGACTTGTGATGGCGCAGCAGTGGCGGCAGCAATAGTTCCGCTGATGCCCTATTCTGAGGGGGCCATTTGGACTGCCACCACTGCGCCGGCTGCATCATAGAACCACTTTTTCCTGGCAGTGGCGCAGCGAACAGGGGTATCCAACATGTAAGGCGGGACTGCTGCGGTCTGCGAAGCATATTTTGAGTTTCCCCACCACCAGCCTTTCATGCCGCTGATCCCGCCATGGAAAAACTGGAGGTGGGGAAACAAAGAGGGCCCTACATGGCCCCCATGCCCCTACACCCACGAGTATGCATTTAGTGGGGCACAACATGTGCCCCCCTGTTTGCATGTACCTCAAGTTCCAGCACGGCATGGACTTCACAGTCCATGCCGTTCTGGAACATCTTTTTCTTTCCCATTTCGGTGCCCATTTTCCAGGGCACGGCTATTTGAAAGGCAAAAGAAAAGCCCACCAGACACAAGTTGTACTTGTAAATCTGGCGGGTGGACCATGAACGAGTTTGGCAGTGCTGTGCCGGTACAAAGCTGGCGTAGCACCACCAAAGTCTTAATCAGGCCCATAGTTTTTTGACGTAAGTATTATTGTTTCAAATAATATAGATGCATTTGATATTGTGTTCAGTAATATTATTTTAGTGTGTTTCAGTTGACATATTAATTATATGAGTTGCTATAGTTTACATAAACATTATTTCTTTTTAAATATAGCATGTCATTTTTGGTGATTTTGATTTTTTTATTCATTTTTAATACTCATTTATAGTGTCATAGTGTGTTGTTGGGTTTGCAGAGAGATTGCGTGGGAAGTTAATTAAGTAATAACTAATTATGAATTATTTAATCAATGTATTTAACTACATGATTGATTTTTATGATGTAAATAATGAAATACTGATTTCTTTTTGTTATATGTTATTTGTGGGCTATTAGGTGTGTAGGGATATAGAGTGGGAAGCTAATTAAGTAATAATTAATGAACTATTAATCATTATGTGTAAATTAAATATTTAATTGAATTTTAACTATGTATATTATAGAATACTTATTTATTTTAATTATATATTAGTTGCAGCTGCTGGGTTTGTAGGGGTCTAGGGTGGGAAGTTAATTCATTAATAATTGAATCACAATTATTTATGAATAGATAGTTATTGTTTAGTAATTATGTAGAGTGATTCATTGTTTTTATTTTTTGAATACATATATATATTTTTCTTGATAATTAATTTTTTATTAAGTGTTTATTTTTTATCTACATTTATGGGGTTACTCATGTATGACTGTGTAGTGCCGGGACACTCTTGAGTAGCCGAGCGCTCTACAAAATCCTTCACTATCATTATTTAAAGCATTTAAAGTGCAGTATATTCCCTTCTCTTGCTTAGACAGCAGTAGGAATAGTAAAATTAACCCTGCCAAAGTTTAACACTTTCCCTACTGTTGACCTGTTTGGAGTGGGAATAATAAATTTAACCCATCCGAAGTCTAATCCTTTATAGTAAATTGTACCTCTTTGAAGTCTTATACTTTCCCTACTGTTGTGCTGTTTGACGTGGAAAAAGTAAATTTAACCCATCCAAAGTCAAATGCTTTCCCTACTGTTGCGTGACCGGTGGGGGAATAGTAAATTTTACCCCTCCTGATTCCTGCACTTTCCCTACTGTTGTGCTGTTTGAAGTGGGATTAGTAAATGTGACCCCTCAACTGTATGGAGTGGGATTAGTAAATGTAACCCCTTTGAAGTACAGTAATCCCTACTATTGCTTAGACTAGAGTGGGATTAGTAAATTTGATCCCTCCAAAATCCAACGCTTTCCCTACTGTTTCTTAGACTGGAGTGGGAATAGTAAATGTAACCCCTTAGAAGTCCAACACTTTCCTTACTGTTGCACTAACAGAATTTGGAATAGTAAATCGAATTCCTCCATAGTACAGCACTTTCCCTACTATTGTGGTGACTGAATTAGGAATAGAAAATGTAACCCCTCCGAAGTCCAATAGTTTCCTCACTGTTGCATAAACTAGAGTGAGAAATGGTATATTTCTAAGGGCCTGATTATGATGCCCCACATCATTGCGGTTTAGAAGACCACCCAACATGCAGGCGATCGTTCCGACCACCAAATTATGATAGGAATGCCGGCGTGGCAGTCAGAAATTGTCCTTTGTCCAAGGTAAAGGGCCTCAGCATATGCCGCAATGGAAAAGGACAATATGTGTACATCCATCCATAGTGTGCAATGCACCATGTGTGCATGCTGCATAGTGCTTGGCTGTGTGTGGGGGCACTACATGTGCCCCCAGGGCCACTTTTTCAGTGGCCCCAATGGATGAGGGACCTGTTTGGGGCCCCCAAATGCCATATTCGAAAGCCTTTCCATGGCGGTGGGACCGCCATGTAAAGGCTGTGGGAAATTGTAATCATAATCCCGATGGCAGTGCCTGCTCAGCGCTACTGCCATTAAGGGAATTTGATTACGACCGCCGCTCCAACAGGATCGTAGATCCAGTTGAAGGGGGCAGTCTTCCCCCCACAGTTTCTGTTCCGACCGCCGGCATCATAATGCTGCAGTTGGACCGAGTCTCTGACTGTCGGTCGGACAGCCACCAATGGCCTGTCAGTGGTAATTCACTTGGCATTGTAATGAGCCCCTTAGACTCCAATAGTTTTCATAATATTGGTTAAATTGATTTTATAGCATAATTTTTGATATGTTTATATATTATATGATATTGTGGTTTAACATTTTTTTATATTTCATATATTGTCTAAATAATTAATGTATTTTTTCATATTGAATTGTTTATATTGTTATGGTGTACATTTGAAATATAAAAAAATGTAATGTAAAATAAATATTTGTATTAATTATATTTATATGTGTGTATATATGTTTATATAGACACAAACATATATATATGTACATATATATGTTTGTGTGTTTATATAAGTATATATTTTATACATATAGTATTAAATATTAGTTGAATGTATTTATTTTACATCATATTACATTTATATATAAAATATTTAACATTTACTACTTTAAACTCTATTTATATTAGAAAAAATCGATATTTCTTTATACGTTTGGATTATATTAGGGTCAATAATATTTTTTCTGATATGTTTTACTTTATAAGTATAGAAGCAACGTATTGTGGTCAACAATAGTTTTGACACAATATTTTTGTCAATTATATTGTTTACCATGATATTGTGTCGTTGATCCGGGGAAACGGACAGTATTTACTAGTCACAAGCCAGTGCTGTAAAAACAATTCAATTAATAAGGAAATAATGAGGCATTTGAAAGTTAACACATGCTATTAAGTTAACTTTGTTACTGTCACAAAATACACTGCCTTGCTCAAATAATTTCTTTGATGACCAAGAGAGTAATTTAAAGTTTGGCAGAGGGGGAGCATCATCATAAATCATTGGTGCTCCCACTCAACCAAATTTGTGGCTTCCCTGCCCCATTTCGGAAGTGCTGGAATTCTGTCGGCGAAACCTCAGTCATCTCTGCTGATGGAAGCCCTTGACGAAGCAGCACATGTTTCACTGGGCCATCAGGTCATTGTCACTGTCACCCGCCCTATATTAGTCAGAGCGACTATTACTAGAATTGACGGTAAGGGACCACCATATACGAGGAATGGAGGACTTAGGGAGTGAACTCAAATAATAGTCATGGCATAGAGGGCAAAAAAGACCATTGGTCTATTGATTTACAGCAATAAACCCCTAATTCAGGGGTTCTAGAAAACAAAAACCCTGGTCAAGCTGGCACAACAAGCATAGCACCCCACCTACAAACTTCACAATCTTCACCTCAACCAAGGCTTGGCTTCTAAAGGGCTGGCACTGGCAGGCCGCCTGCAGGCTTTAAATGAGCCCTCACATTATTTTACACAAGTACCAACTTATGCTGTTAAAAGACTATTGTAAAGAAATAAAAATGCGTTCCTGAAGTCGAAAACTATCTCCTCCAATCACAAAACTGCAATGCTACTTCTCTCACCAGAGCCAATAAAATAACATTTTTGTTATAGCTTTAATTGCTGCTGCATGGGAGTCATTGAGTTACAACGTAAAATGAGCCAGTGTTTTTTCTGAAATGCTCTAAATGCTTGGTAGTGGTGGTACTGTAACCACAGTAACACATTATGGACACTTTAGATGAATTGCTTTATGTCAAAACCTTACCTTAATCAAAGGAATACATAATTTATGAAGCTGAATGACATAGATTTCATGTAACATGACCCTATTGAATCGTTTCCTTGGTTAAACCAAAGCAATATGCCCCACCTTTCTGGGATTTGTATTTTTATCAAGTAAATCTTATACTTTCATTTCTATTAGCATCAGTTACAGCTGTCACGTTTTAACAGCAGTTAGATGTCTCATGTAATCATGTTTTATGAAATCAATTTCACTTTCGTTTTTTTTTGTCATCTCTTTGGTTTCGACAACAATTCAGCTTTATTCTGTATGATAGAATACAGCAAACCAATCAATTTATTTGCACAACAACTTGTCTGCAACCTGAGCTGCATATTGCAATGCAAGCGACGTACGAATCAGTCCCATTTCAAAATATACATTAGCATAGGTTACAAATCCTCCCGCCTCATTAAAATGGATGCTTTAAGATTGAGGGAATGATTTAAACAGAGCATGAGGTAGCCCACTGGACCACTGTCTGCTTTCACCAAGTCTCCTTGCCATCACTGACAAACGGGAAGGTTTCCAAATCTGTTGGGTATCACCCTAAACTGGTGTCACTATCTCTTCAGTGGCTTCCAACCGCAGTTACTTGACACTCTGCACCACAAAGATGAGGGCGAAGGCACGTTTATCACGCTACCTTGAGTTTGTCTTTCAGATTGAGTCGCAAAAGGCATTTCCTGAGTCAGAAAGACTTTTCCAACACACAAATTATGTTTAGTACCCAGCAACCGCTGATTTTGCAGTCACGAAACTTTTATTTTCTAAAACTCGTCTTTGTGGCAGCAAAATCAGTTCACACCTGCCCTTAGTATTATTTTTAAGAAGTGATAATCATATGTACCCAGGAGGCTTCATGATGCCTCCCTTCAATGTGCTTGCCGGTAATATCAACTGTGTGACAAACACACACACCACTCAGAAGAAAGTGCTGATCCTCCGTAAACATTTTTTTTTTACCTAATACCTTTTTTTCTTGGGCTGTACCTCGCAGACAATTTGAGTCCTTTCAAATCTATGTAGTACGCAAAAAACACTGGCTGTTTAATAAATGGAAGAGCACACCACAGAACAGCATCTTACTCCTTGCCCCCCTGCTGCTCAACTCTCACTAAGCAAGGGGTTTGTGTCAGAGACAACTCAGACTCAGAACTAAACACCTTTAGGCAGGTCGCTCTCCCCGCCGCACAGCACCACCTGTGTGCCCGTGCCCTTAGCCCAGCTGCCACTGCTGCTGAAGGAAGTTCGAGACCCTCCTCCGCCCACAGGCTACCACCTGCGCCACATCCCTGGTGGCCAGTGGTAGGCCGTAGGTTGCTTAGTGTTATTGCATTGTTTGTTGTCTTTGTTATTTTTTCTCTTTGTTTCATTCCTCCCTTTACCCTCTTGTGCTATTCTGTGCCCTGTGTCCCTTTCTCCTCCTCTCCGTTCCTCCCGTGGATTTCCCGCCGCTGCGTGCCTGCGGTCCCGCCCTCCCCCGCTCGCTTCACTTTTGCCTTAGCGTAATTGTATTGCTTTTGTTGCCACTGTTTATTTTGTCTTGTGCCATCCTGTGCCCTGTGCCCTTTTTACCTTCTGTACCCCTCGCCGTTCCTCCCGTGGCTTTCCCGCCGCTGCGTCCCCTGTGGCCCACCCCCCGCTCGCTTCACTTTTGCCTTAGCATAAATGTATTGCTTGTTGCCACTGTTTATTTTGTCTTGTGCCATCCTGTGCCCTGTGCCCTTTTTTGCCTTCTGTACCCTTCGCTGTTCCTCACTCCCGTTTCCTGCTGCTGCGGCCTCTGCGGCCCCGCCCCCGCTCTTCCATTTGTCCGCTCCCACCTCCCAGCCGCTCCTCCCTCCCACCTCCCGTTCTCATGGCAGTCGCTACGCAGTGAGGAGAGCGACCCTAAACCCTTTATGCAAGTCGCTCCCCGCGCCGCACAGCACCACCTGTGTGCCCATGTCCTTAGCCCAGCTGCCACTCTGCTGAAGGAAGTTTGTGGCCCTCCTTCACCCGCAGGCTACCACCTGCGCCTCATCCCTGGTGACCAGTGGTAGGCCGTAGGTTGCTCAGTGTTAATGCATTGATTGTTGTCTTTGTTATTTTTTCTCTTCGTTTCATTTCTCCCTTTACCCTCTTGTGCTATTCTGTGCCCTGTGCCCCTCTCTCCTTCTCGCCGTTGCTCCCGTGGTTTTCCCGCCGCTGCGGCCCCTGCGGCCCCACCCCCCCGCTCGCTTCACTTTTGCCTTAGCATAACTAAATTGCTTTGGTTGCCACTGTTTATTTTGTCTTGTGCCATCCTGTGCCCTGTGCCCTTTTTTGCCTTCTGTACCCCTTGCTGTTCCTCCCTCCCGTTTCCCGCCGCTGCGTCCCCTGAGGCATCGCCGCCCGCTCTTCCATTGGTCCGCTCCCACCTCCCAGCTGCTCCTCCCTCCCACCTCCCCTTCTTATGGCGGCCGCTGCGCGGTGAGGAGAGCGAACCTTGACCCTTTAGGCAGGTCGCTCCCCACACCGCACAGCACCACCTGTGTGCCCGTGCCCTTAGCCCAGCTGTCGCTGCTGCTGAAGAAAGTTCTAGGCCCTCCTCCACTCGCAGGCTACTACCTGCGTCTCATCCCTGGTGGCCAGTGGTAGGCCGTAGGTTGCTCAGTGTTATTGCATTGCTTGTTGTCTTTGTTATTTTTTCTCTTCGTTTCATTCCTCCCTTTACCCTCTTGTGCTATTCTGTGCCCTGTGCCCCTCTCTCCTTCTCGCCGTTCCTCCCGTGGTTTTCCCGTCGCTGCGTGCCCTGCGGCCCCGCCCCCCCGCTCGCTTCACTTTTGCCTTAGCGTAATTGTATTGCTTTTGTTGCCACTGTTTATTTTGTCTTGTGCCATCCTGTGCAATGTGCCCTTTTTGCCTTCTGTACCCCTTGCCGTTCCTCCCGTGGCTTTCCCGCCACTGCATCCCCTGCGGCCCCGCCCCCCGCCCCCCGCTCACCGCTCGTTTCTCTTTTGCCTTAGCATAATTGTATTGCTTGTTGCCACTGTTTATTTTGTCTTGCGCCATCCTGTGCCCTGTGCCCTTTTTGCCTTCTGTACCCCTCGCTGTTCCTCACTCCTGTTTCCCGCGGCTGCGTCCCCCTGTGGTCCCGCCCCCCCGCTCTACCATTTGTCCGCTCCCACCTCCCAGCCGCTCCTCCCTCCCACCTCCCGTTCTTATGGCAGCTGCTGCGCGGTGATGAGAGCGACCCTAGACACTTTATGCAAGTCGCTCCCCACACCACACAGCACCACCTGTGTGCCCGTGCCCTTAGCCCAGCTGCCACTCTGCTGAAGGAAGTTCATGGCCCTCCGCCATCCGCAGGCTACCACCTGCGCCTCATCCCTGGTGGCCAGTGGTAGGCCGTAGGTTGCTCAGTGTTATTGCATTGCTAGTTGTCTTTGTTATTTTTTCTCTTTGTTTCATTCCTCCCTTTACCCTCTTGTGCTATTCTGTGCCCTGTGCCCCTCTCTCCTTCTCGTCGTTGCTCCCGTGGTTTTCCCGCTGCTACGTCCACTGTGTCCCCGCCCCCGCTTGCTTCACTTTTGCCTTAGCGTAATTAAATTGCTTTTGTTGCCACTGTTTATTTTGTCTTTAACCATCCTGTGCCCTTTTTTGCCTTCTGTACCCCTCGCTGTTCCTCACTTCCGTTTCCCGCAGCTGCATCCGCTGCGTCCCCTGTGGCCCTTCCCCCCCTCCAATCGTCCGCTCCCACGTCCCAGATGCTCCTCCCTCCCACCTCTCCTTCTTATGGCGGCCGCTGTGTGGCCACGCTGCTGGCACGCCTAAGGCAAGCCCGTCTGCACCCGTCCATGCCTGGACCGCGCCCAGCGCAAGAACCCCTGGCCCCCACGAATACCACGACACCCGTCTCCGCTATGACTCCAGCACCCTCCACACACTCAACGCACGACAATCACACACCTGCTGCCGGGCCGAAGGACCCTTTTCTTGACGGAACTACAGCTTCAGCACCTTCCGGCCCGCAAACCCACCGACCAGGAAAGGACCCAAGTACCTCAGATACATCCTTCTCCACATCCGCTCCACTCACAAACACCCTGTCGAACTCTGGGACCTGCCCGACTCAACCTCCCCAGACGTCGCCTTCCTGACGGAGACCTGACTGAACCGCTACTCGGCACACGACATCTCCACAGCCATCCCGGAAGGCTACAAGATCACCCGCAGGGACTGCACCAACGGAGTAGGAGGAGGAATCGCCATCGTCCACAGGAACACTCTCAGAGTCCCGACCAACACCGACTACACCCTCAGCACCACTGAACACCTGCACTTCCAGATCCGCACCGACCCCAACACCACCCCCAGAGGAACCCTCGTCTACAGACCCCCCAGACTCCAACCACAGTTGAGCGACTCGATCACCGACTTCGTCAGCACACACCCCCCCGCCTCCACGGACTACATCCTCCTCGGGGACCTGAACTTCTGCCTCGAGAACAACAAAGACACCAACTCCACCACCCTGATCAACAACCTCGCCAACCTCAGACTCAGACATCTCGTCACAACACCCACCCACTCTGTCGACCACACACTTGACCCCATCTTCTCCGCAAGCCCCCACGTCGCCTTCAACCACAAAACCGAACTCCACTGGACCGACCATCGCTGCATCCACTTCAACTTCCGGAAACCCATCACGCACCACCGCACCCAACAGATCCCTCGCCGCTGCTGGAGCAAAGTCACGGAAGACCAGCTAACCACCACCCTCGCCCGGAGCCCACCGGCTGACCCCACCGACCCCAACACCGCTGCCCACAACCACAGACAGTGGATCAACGACTGCGCCAACACCCTTGCCCCGTTCAAGAAACCCTCTAACAGTCACACCAGCAAGAAAGCCAACTGGTTCACTGAAGACCTCCAGGCCTCCAAGCAAACCTGCTGAAAGCTTGAGAAGAACTGGCACTGTGAACGAACACCGGACAGCCGCGCAGCCCACAAGAACGCCACCCAGAGACACCATCACCTCATCAGATCCGCCAAAAGCGCCTTCTTCAAAGACCGCCTAGACAACAACGCATACAACAGCAAAGAGCTCTTCAATATCGTGAAGGAACACCAACGACATCCCACCTTCGCAAGACCTGTGCGACTCGCTTGCCACCTTCTTCCATCGCAAGATCGCAGACATCCATGACAGCTTCAACGCCACAACCTCCCCGACAACCACTGAGACCTCTGGCCCCACGAACACCATCCGCACCGACCGCCTGCTCTCCTGGACCAACATAAACGACGACGACACCATCAAAATCATGAACACCATCCACTCCAGATCTCCGTCAGACCCATGCCCACACCACATCTTCAACAAAGACAGCACCGCCATCGCACCCCATCTCCGGAAAGCTATCAACATCTCCTTCGAGACAGCAACCTTCCCGGAGAGCTGGAAGCACACCGAGATCAACGCCTTACTCAAGAAACCCAAGGCAGACCCCAAGGACCTTAAGAACTTCCGGCCCATCTCCCTGCTCCCATTCCCAGCGTAGGTCATCGAGAAGACCGTCAACAAACAACTGACCCGCTACCTCAAGGAGAACAGCATCCTGAACCCGTCCCAGTCTAAGTTCCGCAGCAACCACAGCACCGAAACTGCCCTCATCGCCACCATCGATGACATCAGGGCCCTGCTAGGCAACGGAGAAACCGCGGCCCTCATCCTCAAGGACCTGTCAGCCGCCTTCAACACGGTATGCCACTGCACACTACGCACACGCTTCAATGACGCCGGGATCCAAAAGAAGGCCCTGGACTGGACCACCTCCTTCCTCTCCGGCAGAACACAGAGCGTCCGTCTCCCCCCCTTCCGCTCCGAAGCCACCAAGATCATCTGCGGCATACCCCAGGGCTCATCCCTCAGCCCAACGCTGTTTACCATCTACATGGCACCGCTCGCCCACGTCGCCCGACTGCACGACCTCAACATCATCTCTTACGCCGATGACACCCAGCTGATCCTCTCCTTTACCAAGGACCCCCACACTGCCAAAACCAACATCCACGAAGGAATGAAAGTTGTCGCGGAGTGGATGAAGAACAGCCAACTGAAGCTGAACTCAGACAAGGCAGAGGTCCTCATCCTCGGATCCACCCCCTTGGCCTGGGACGACTCCTGGTGGCCGACCGCACTGGGAACAGCTCCAACACCCACCGACCACGCACACAACCTAGGGGTCATCCTCGACTCCACCCTCTTCATGACAAAATAGGTCAACGCAGTCTCTTTCTCCTGCTTCAACACCCTCCGCATGCTCCGCAAGATCTACAAATGGATCCCCACCGAAACAAGAAGAATGGTCACCCAGGCCCTCGTCAGCAGCAGGTTGGACCATCATGGAAACGCCCTCTACGCAGGAGCCTCGGCCAAACTCCTGAAACGACTTCAACGCATTCCGTACGCCTCAGCTCGCCTGATCCGCGACATCCCTCGCCGCAGCCACATCACACCCCACCTGAGAGACCTGCACTGGCTCCCGTCAACAAGAGGATAACCTTCAAGATCCTCACCCACGCACACAAGGCACTCCACAACACCAGACCAGCATACCTCAACAGACGACTCAGCTTCAACACCCTCAACCACCAGCTTCGCTCCGCTGGCCTTACCCTCGCCACAGTCCACCGCATCTGAAGAGCGACCTCCGGCGGCAGATTGTTCTTTCACCCAGCCGCCAAGACCTGGAGCACCCTCCCCATCCACCTACAGCAGACCCAAGACCTGCTGACCTTCAGAAGACTCCTCTAGACCTGGCTATTTGAGCAGTAGCAGCATTCACCCCCACCCCAGCACCTTGTGACCCTCACGGGTGAGTAGTGCGCTTTACAAATGCTATGATTGATTGATTGATTGATTGATTGATTGATTGATTGTGAGTATCTTCAGCAGAAGATGTGCCTTTCTCTGAGCCTGCGGTGGACACTCAATCACATAATAATGATGTTTTATAAAGTAGAGGAATAAGCAGTAATATGTTTAAAGCTTTTTTTCTAACCCATAGTTGATAAACTCAACTATATCAGCCGCGGTCCGTACAGGTAACAGTGGAGGGGCGGTGGGGCCGGATAAGGGGGGATTTCGAGGTCTGATGTAGAGGAGAAATTAATTATTTATTTAATTTTCCCTCAGCATTGTCTCTCAAAATCCCCCCTTACCCGGCCCCATTGCCCCACCGCTGCTACCTGCACGGACCACGGCTGTTGGGTACTTCACGAAAAAAAAGCCCCTTGTAGCCACATAGGTCAACCAATTGACTCTTGGAGTCCACTTCTGTAGGTGGGAGTGACCCTGGCTCCTCCCTAACCAATGGGGTAATAGTTTTCAGAGGCAACTCACCCACTTTTTCAGCAGTTCATGTTTGTCCTACCATAAACAATCCCACAGTGCACTTTACTCCCACAGTCTTAAATGGGGTAATCCTTTCTCTCTTGTGCAGAGGTGTGGCCTGGAAAATGCATAGTTTCTTCCTACTGGTTTTGGAGGTACCCCCCCTCCCACTAGCTGTGGAGCCAGCCTGGCTGTGGGAACAGAGATTTTCCTTCTCTGGGTCTCACCTTACATTTACTGATAAAAGGTTAGACCTTTTAACAAGTTAATGAAGTTCCTGGGACCACTCTGACTAGTCTTTCTGCAAGGGGAAGAAAAACATCTCCCCATACCTCTGCCATTGTCTCTGCTCTGAGAGATGTTTTCACACACCTGGGACGCTGCTGTTTGCGAGCTAATGCAAATGATCCACCAGGAGCTTCAGGCAGGGAAAATGTAACTTTTTAAAAGTTACTTTTACTAAGTATTTATTAAACATCTAATTCTGCAACATAATTGGGCTTTTAATAAATATTAAAAATAAGGGTTGAACTATTTCCCTAGCTTGTGCTTGTCCCAAACCCCGAGATAGCAGAATTAATATTTTAATCTGTACTCTAGTTTTCTCATAGTAAAATCAGTAGCAAGCACTAAAAGGGCAACCCACTGGGTGGATGCAGACGGGCAGCCAAGCGAGAGTGCATACACAGAACAGCAGCATGGCTGAGTGGACCCACACAGCCCCCAGAAAATGGTAAATCAGCTATTGAATACACGAGGACAATCCCCGGGCGCCCCTTCTATTACAGCCAGGACGTCAGAACTGGCAAGTCTAGTTCTCCTAGCAGTTAAAAAAAGAATATGGAGAAAGGGATTCATTGACATCTTCTCCCTCCTGGAAATTAGACAGGCTGGTCTCTAACGTTGACCCATGATAAAAAAGAGGAGGACAGTTAAGACAGGTGCCAAACTCAAATTAGAGCGATTAACAGAAAACTGGCTGCATGCATTCAGGACCATGCTTTTTATCAAAGTGTGGAATTTCATGCAGAGTGCAGCCCCGCTATCGCTTTACAAGCCAAAAATTAATGCGGCACAACACATGTTCCAAGGTGATGCATTGTTGAAATATGACAAAGGCTTTAAGAAAAGAATGCAAATTTCTCCTACTATAGAATGGGACCACTAGGACGTGCCAGGGTCGACACATGCAATGGTCATGGCTAGGGAGTGTAGAACCAGAGTGGATTATCCTTTTTGCGCCTCTGGAGGCAAAACAAAACAAGACTGCTTCCATTTAAGGCAGGAAGTCGTGGTCTTACCAGGGGAGTAAACCCGGCAAAGTGGTTTCAGCCATCTGCTGGATATATGATAAGGGTGACTGCAAAGTGCCCAATGTGTAAGTTCAGGAATGCCTGTGACAACTGCAGCGGTGAACATATCCCACACATGAAGGCCCGAAAGGGAAGAGCCCAACTGAGCAGAAGGACCCCCAGAAAAACAGTTACAGTAGTGTTGCTCTAGGAGGGTGATGGGAAGAGGAAAAGGAGATGTATAGGGAACACACACTAATTAATAATCAAAAAAAATACCCCAATGGACCAACTAGTGGTCAGTGGTGCTGGGTAACTAACTGTACAAAAGAAAAGGGGGGAAGGGGAAGAGGAAGGGGGGCCTCTCTAGTGAAAGGTTGTACCTAACTCAACCATGAATGTGGGGAAGGAAAATACTCTTTGTTTAATTACCCTCACACACCCTAGTAGTGTCATGCTTCATCATCGGGTCACCCCGACTCCTAAACGTCGGGGTGGGCTCGACCACAGTGTTGGGAGCTCTTTAGATAAATGAAGACCAGGGGAATTAAAGATTAAGAAACCTCAGGCAGACCCCTGGTTTCCCTTTATTCTTAAGTCTGTCTGGGTTATTAAAAAAATCAGTGGGTCCGCAGAAGTATTATGGTCCTAAAACCCTAGTGCCAACATGTCTTAGTCCTGGATGGCCGTATAGGTCCTGGACTTTCTTCAGGGCAAAAGGATACCCCCTCTGGGAATTTAAAAGGAAGGGAAGTCCCTATCCTATTAGTGAGGCGAGGGCAGAGTAGCAACTCCTCGTGTGTGTGCAACAGATAATGCATCTGTTATCTGTGATTCTCCATCTGTGAATAAAAACAAAGGACAGCAACAGACAACATACAACATTAAAAATAAGATCGATACAGTATTGCTGTTGTGCGTATAACCATTTAGGTGCATGGTGGAGACCAGACATGTAAGCATGCCATAATCATGTGCATGACTGTGTCATCAGTCTCATCCCCTATTGTGCCACTCATCTCTTCCTCTGTAACACACTGATTCTATGTGACAGGTATTCGTGAAGTGGCGATTTTATTTGCATGCTAACACTAACTGTGTGTTAGTCTTTGTACTTACCAGAGTGCCTACATCAAGTGCCAGTCTCTATGAACAGTTGACAGCGTCTTTCCTCTCAACAACGTGAATTTAAAAGTACTAGCGAGTGCATATACATACACCATACATACATCTATACTATATATTCTATCACATTCATTCAATACCTTACCCTATTTAGGGAGGCTGAGTATATCACACAGGACTGGTAGGATACTGTGGGTGGTCCTGAGGAAATCATCACATGCAGGTCCGAGTCAAATTTAAGGAATTAAGGGGGGAAGAAAATGGACATCTCAGAGCTACAAAGCTAACAGTGGCCAATACTATATCGGGCTTAAGTGGTCGGACCCAAACTGTGTCTGTGCATGCTGTCAATTACTTGCTTCTATTAAAGATCTCGCCCCGCTTCTCATACCTATTTAGGTACCGGTCCTCGGCTTGTGCAAAGAGTCTCTGGAGACAGGTGATTTTATTTAAATGGGAAGCGTGGGAAAGGATACCGGAGTACCGTAACCACTTCTCCACTCTGGGGACCGGAAGTGACGTTACCGCGACACCGCGTTGGTCCCACATAGCGTCAGTAGGGAATAGGGGACATGTAGTTCCTATTAGGGAATTTGTAGTTCAGAGTCCGTGCGGGACCGCAAAGGACACAGAGGAGGTGCGTTTGAGCCAGGCGCACAATTGGCGAAAAAAGACATACAAGGGATAATATTAGTATATGACTATGATTGTAAAAAGGGACTTGTGGCGCCATCACGTGATTAACGTCAGGGGTTGGATAGTTATTAGGGACTTGTAGTCCAAGTACAGGGTATTTGTAGTTCCACATCCAGGTAGGGTTGTCATCTAAATTATAATTTGTGGCAACATTCAAGAGTGTATAAGTGTTGCATAGAACAGGCCTCATAGGTAGGGTTGGAATGAAGAAGGTTAAAGGTGAGCCGTTATTAAGATGAGGATAATAACCATGAGACCAAAGGTACCCCATGGAAATCAAAGACCTGATAGAGGTTAGGGTGTATATACCTCTACTATAATATGTCAATCTTAGTGGTGGTGCGCCAAGGACTATCTTACTGGCAAATTCTATACTTTTATGAATAGTATAATACGCGCACTAGGACGTGGACACAGTTGTTACAGATCTGTAAGGACCCGGTCTATAGGTAACTTAAATCCTTAATATATTCACTTAAGGAATTAATTGTCGCGCATTTGTTGAGTTGACTCCAAGAAATGTAATCATTTAGGCCGCTCTCATGAGTTTTCAACCGGTACACCCAGCGTTGTTCTTTGTCCAGTAGTCTTTTTTGCAGGTTGCCAATGCCTGTTACTTTTTCTATCACTGTCCACCTTATGTCTGTTTCTTTATGTTGTTTCTCATTATAATGTGCTGTTAGCTTTGTTGCTGTTATGGCATGCCTCATTGTGCTCCTATGTTCACTAATACGAATCTTAACCTTACGACTTGTCATGCCGACATAGGTCAAGTCGCACGGGCATTTAATGGGGTAAACCACTGAATCCGAATTGCAATTCGTGTGGGATCTTTGTTCCCAAGGTGTATGTAGGCCTAGGTCAACGCTTTTGGTGGGTTCAGTGAACTGGCATACCACACATGACCCACATGGAAAGTGACCCATGACTGAGGGATTATTCCACAATGTCAGTTGATTGTCGCCTTTTGGTTTATATGTGTCTGTATGGACTAGAGTGTCCTTTAGGCTGGTATTTCTTCTGAAGGAGAACATTGGCTTTTCATACGTGAGTTTGTTAGATGTAAGTATAGGCCACTTTTTGTTAATAATCTTTTTCACATCCTTAGAAGATGAATTGAATGTTGTGACACAAATCATTTGTTCTTGTTGTGTCCTCTCACGGGTTTCAAGTAGGGCCTCTCTCGAAGTATTGCGTGCTCTCTTCTTAGCTTTTTCGATAATTTTCACAGGGTACTCTTTCTGTTTCAGTTTCTCTGTGCGGATATGTGCTTCTTTTTTGTAGTCTTGGAGGTCTGAACAATTTCTCCGAATTCGAATCTTAACAAGCTGTTCCTGTCAGTGGGTTTGGTGTATAGAGAACTAGTCAGTGTACCATCACTAGCAGTTACATTGATATCTAAAAAGCAGATTTTTTCTCTGTTCATGTTCATGGTGAAGCGTAGATGTGGGTTTAACCCATTGATCCAATCTGTGAATTGTTTTAGACTTTGATCATCGCCTTTCCAAATTAGCAGGACATCATCGATATAACGGTACCATTTACAGATGTTACTGGTGTATGGATTTGTTGCCCATATATATTGATCCTCAAAGTAGCTCATGTACAGACACGCAATGCTAGGAGCAAATGTACTGCCCAGGATTGTATGACGTTACAACGCATACATTTACATCGCGGTTCATTACATCGCTGTTTTGACAACGCAAGTCGTTACAACGACTTGCGTTGGAGGGCGCTGGACTTAGGAGTAGTATAATTTACTATTCCAACTCCAGTCTACGTACAGTAGGGAAGGTGTTGGATAGTAAATTATACTATTCCTTGTCCTAGAGTGCCATCTAGCGCAAGTCGTTGTAACGACTTGCGTTGCAAAAACCGCGATGTAATGGCATTGCGATGTAATCCCCACGTTGTAAACGATGTTTCCCACTGCCCAGCGAAGTACCATGGACTTGTAGGTACAGTTGGTTTTCGAACTTGAAGAAGTTCTCTGTTAGTGCCAGACGTATCAAAGTAATTACCCATTCCACAGGTGCTGTCCATTGCCAGTTTTCTTTTGTGAGAAGATCTTCTATTACTTAAATGCTTTCAGTCTGGAGTATACTGGTATACAATGCTTCAACATCTAGAAACACCAAGATGTTTTCTTTTGGGTCATATTCAATGTTGGTCAAAAGGTTGAGCAGGTGTTTAGTGTCCTGTACGTTAGATGTTATATGTGTGACCAGAGGGCATAAAAAACAGTCTGTATATTTAGACAAGGGTTCGAGAATCGACCCTATACCCGAGACAATAGGTCTACCTGGAGGTGGTATTTTCCCTTTATGAATTTTGTGAATTGTGTAAAACAGAGGTATCCGTGGATACTCTTGGTTGAGAAAACCATGTTCTTTTTTGGTGATCCATTCCTTCTCAAGGGCGTCTGCTGTTAATGTAGAGATAGTTTTCCTGAGTCGTTGTGTTGGGTCTCGGTTGATCATTTTGTAAAATTTGTTGTCAGCCAACAGGGTGAGACATGCTGTCCTATAAGCGTTTGCACTTTGGACCACTGTTGCTCCGCCTTTGTCAGCAGGTTTGATAATTATCACCGTCCTGTTTCTCAATTTCTCTAGAGCTGTTCGCTCTTTGTTGCTCAAGTTGTTAAATGTGTTCCTCTTTGATTGGAGTTGCTCAACTTCTTTGACTACTGCATCCTCAAAAGTGAGTACCTCTGGGGGCATCATGGATGATGGAGGAAAGAAGGTTGACTTGAGTCTCAAGTCAGTGTAGCTGTCATCATTTGGGGGTCTTTGTCGAGGAAAAATGTCTTCAGCCTAATCTCTCTGAAGAATTCACCCAATTCGCATTGAAATTGGAATTTATCCAGATAGGTAGTTGGAACAAATCTAAGACCCTTCTCCAAAACGGCAATCTCATCTGTAGTTAGGGTAGTATCCGTGAGATTCACGACTAGTCCCTCATCATGTTTGTCCCTGGCTGTTGTTGGCCTCTGGTGTTGCTTCTCGTGTTCGCTCCAGTTCTGTCTTCCTCCAACTGTATTCTTCTGTTGCCCCGTCGACCTCGTTTGCCTCTCCATCCGCCCTGTCCTAAAAAATGCTGGTTAAAATCGGGATATTGTGGTGGGCCATGATACGGAACTGGGCCAAACGGGCCTGGCCATGGGTACATCTGCGGATGTCCATATCTCTGATTGTAGCCACCTCTCCGTGGTCTTCTCGGTTTACTTTGCCAGCTTCTGTTCATCGCTTTACCAGTCTTCTTGTTCTGAGTCTGATGATCCTGACTGTCAGCTGCGTGATGATCCAGTATCAGAGTACTCTTGACCCTTGTAGTCATCTTTTATGTAGGGGTATACCTTCTCATGGCTAAATTTTTTTAATCCTTTTTTAATTTGGCGATCTTACTTTGCATGAGGTAATCTTTGTTTTCGGTTATTTTCACCCACACCCATTGACAGGCCCAGATTAAGACATCTTCTTTATGGCTACTAGAAGAGGGAAGATGTACTACTATTAGCGAAAGAACTTGAGGAAGGCCTTGTGATACCTTACAGCTGCTCGTAGGGTAAGTGCTCCAGTAGCAACCTTAAATCGGTTGCAGACCATAGCAAGGTGGCGAGACAAAAGGAAGCAAACAAACTTTTTCTGGGCCGCATTGCGGGCCCATTTTGAATCCACCAATTGAGCACTTTGTGGTGTTCCCACTAAGGATAGTCCCAAAGAAAGAGGTAGGGAAGTTCATCTTGATCTACCATGTGTCATTGATAGGTTGCATCAGGAACAAGGCTCAGTCACCTATGAGACTCTCGACAATGCAATTAACCCAATGAGGAGTGCAGCTAAGTCTGCATTGTAGACAGGATTGTTTTGTATAGGAAGGAACAACTTACTGCAAAAAAATAACCCTGAGAGGCATTTTCCTCTTTCTATTTCTACTGCAGAATGCAGCACTCATAGAAAGTGGGGAAAACAAGGAGAAATAAAGATATTTGAATTGGGGGCTGCCCAAGTCTCACATCAAAGTCTTAAAAACAAGAAGGCTGAGCTATCTGTTAGTAAGAAGCCTCACTCTCTTTTTAACCCCTCTTCTAATTTAAACGGAAGGCCACATAATTAGTATGAAAGTGGTTAAGTGCCCACCTGTGAGCCTTGCTGCAAGCAGACATCCCTACTTCCTAAGGCACAACTTTAGGGCTCATGATTGATAGGGTAATGTTAAATTCCAAATAGGTTTTCCCCGGTTGGGGTAAGGGTTACGGATAGTTCTGGTCAGTTATGGCCATGAGTATATATACTATATCTTTGAACTGACCAGCTTAATTGAGCATTATACAACCTTTTATACAATTTTAATGTGTACATGATATTGCCAAACTGACATGTGTAGGAAAACATTCTGCACCTTAAAGGTTAGATATTTTTACAGCACCAGAAGGTGGATTATTGTACCAACTCCATATTAAATTTCACAAAATAACTGATTTAGATTTTGGTGGATGGGTTACTCCGACACAATGGTGATGGATATACTGTATGCCGAAATCTAAATCCTATATGAAATAAAGGCATTTCGCTTTCGGTGGATGGGATATCCGTCACTGTTGTGACAGAGTAACCCATCCGCTGAAATCCAAATTCGGCCCTGTATAGAATAGAATGCATGCATTTTTGAGAAGTAGGTACGACTGCCATCTTCTGCAAGAGCTGCTGTCCCTTCAGAAAACCTATGCTTTCTGTTGATTTCTGGACACCAGAGTTTTGTTAATGCCCAATATGTCTCATATGTTATATTAGAAATACTTGACTGTAATAGACTTTGACTAGATGCTGGGCAATAGTTGTATGTACTCTCAGACTTACAAATAGATCATGGAAGACGGGTTGAACTTGCTCCTCTGTAGCCATTAGCAGGTGTACACAATCTAATACTTTCTCAATGACAGACTTTGGAGCAATAACCCTGCCTGAAAATTCAAATTCAATACACTGGATGGAATACACCCTTATCAACAGTCAGAGAATCCAAGTTTATTCCGTTCCAGACACTCTCACTGTATGACTTCCCAATAAGAATAGTGCAATTAGGCACAAACAAAAGTTATTTGATATGCTGAAACATTGCTCCATCAAAAGTGGTTCTTCGAAGACCAAATTTGGGAACATATGGAAAGTAATCGCTTCTATGGCTTCCCTATGTTTGTATTTGCCACTGCAATCATGCCACCTCATTCTAACATCCTGGTAGCATCAGGCAATCATTCCAGGAACACTTGGCACACTTCCAAATGGGTTAAGGCTACCCTCCAATAGACGCTTATTCAACAATGTAGCCACAACCTTTGCAACTTTACCCTGCACCTTTGGAGCAGAGACTAACAGCTACATAATAACACAGTCCAGGGATCTGTAATCATCAGCTTGCAGGAGGAGAAAGCAACCACGGTCCGTTCAGGTAACAGCGGTGGGGCGTTGGGCTGGTTAAGGGGGTATTTCGAGGGATGATGCTGAGGGAAAATTAAATAAATATTTAGTTTTCCCTCTGCATCGTCACTCGAAATTCCCCTTATCTGGCCCCACCATCCCAACACTGTTACCTGAACGGGCCGGTGCTGAGCAATTGCAACTTTTCCTGGACTGTCCCTGCTGTTCATGAAGTTCTGATCCCTTGGCTGTCTCTAACTGGACTTCTGTTGCAAACTAAGAAATGTTTGGACTTAGAAAACCTTTTGGACTTTGATCCTCCAGACAACAGGGAGCAACCACTCAAGCCTACCCGGCCAAGGTGCAACTTAGCTGGGAATGTATCTGGTCTTGTGGAACTCATCATCAGATAGAGCCAATAGCCATGTCCTGTTAGAGTATTCGGAGCTCCAAAAAAGAGACTGAGTGTGAACGTAGAAATTTTGACTGGGTGATTGTGTGAAAAGTATCTGGCCAAGGAGAGGGCTTCTATAGGTGCAAAATTTGAATTGACAAAGTTACCAACTTCAGTGGGACCACTGAATGGCTATTCAGATTCGAGAGGACGTCCTCTGCGACTTTGCCTGACTGAATGACTTTGACCTCCATTTCAGAGATTAAGGGGCCGATTTATATCTTGGTAGTACAGATACTCTATTGCAATGGTGACAGAGTATCTGTATGTCCAAAATAATGGACTGCCCGCCAAATGTATCTTTTTTATATTATAGGTTTTGTGTTTTGTTTTTTATTTATCATTTTAATTTATACACAAAACTCAGATAAAATACCCCATAATCAATGGAAATAATCAGGTACAGTATCAAAAGCAACATAGTTGGAGGAACCATCCATTCAGGATGTAAATGCATTTACCGATGATATCACACCCTACAAAGCATTCAAGTCACAATAGGGAGGCAGAAAGGAAGATGAATAAAAATAGAAGTGGAACCCCAGGTAGCAGATATATAAGCAACATAATAGGCATGTTGGTCTCCAGAGCACACAGCCCCCCTTGGAATCCACAGAGTATACATTATTGTACAATAGTTTCTCTCTCTGAGTCTAGCTGTTCTTGCTGCATAAAATAGTCACGTAGTGCTTGCCATACATTTGTGTGCCTGGCGCAGGGTGACTGAAATGAAGAATACATTTCCTGGTGGTGACACAAAAAGAAAGACTGGTTATCCATCCCTTAACTGTCAGACAGTGCCTGCTGCCCCAATGCAGAGCAATTTCTTGGTTCGCCAGCAATAATTCTAATGCGGTAAATCCAAGTTGGGAGGAGGGCCAGGCTGGTATAATAGAGGTTTGAAACCAGGTTCTCCCCCCATCAGGGTCATCTATCACTACAGTAAGTGGACCGAATTCTGAGGGCGAGGAGATAAGATGGGATCTGTGCATACAATGCACTGTGCTCACACAGCAGAACGAAATGGTGCATACTGGTGGGTGCCACAAAGCGCCCATCATCATCAGCATGGGAGAGTATGTGGCCATCTGGAAAGAGATCCCCAAACGTACTCAGTGCATGTCACACCAGTGTGTTTTTCACAAGGGTTTCCGACACTGAAGGCAACCGTGGGTTATCCGCTATGGGTAAAGAGGAAGAGTACAGAAGGTCACCACCTAAGACTCTAAGGAGCTTACACCATGCCCAGCAAGTGGTAGAAAGTGTCTGGATATTGTTGGGGCCGCAAATGGTCACTTAAGGGAGGATGGCATGCAATGGCGCCCACCTACTTGGTCATGCTCAGGCCTATGGTAGGGTAACCGGGCATTGCTGCGGTACCAGTAATGGGCATACAGGCACTGCACCACTAGATAGTAGAGCTGCAGATGTGGCAGGCCGAACCCTCCCCACTCATAGGGGAGTTCCAAAGTATCCCACCCCACTATGGCCCGCCCAGATCAAGCGTAGGAGCAGACTCCGCATGGGGGCAAAGAAGGCATTGGTAAAGGGGATAGGGATATTGAGAAAAGGATATAAAAACAAGGTAGAACCACCATTTTTACACGACCAGCCAGCAATAGCAGGAGGCGTATCAAGCCCCCAATCTGTGTTGTCAATCTGTCCGCTGCTAGGCCATAGTTTAATCAGAATCAGAGAACCTTTTCCTTATCCCGATGGACATGAATGCCCAAATATTTGGCAGAATACGCGCACCACACCCCTGCAGTAGAAATTTGAACGTCACTGGTAATGTCACCTGCGTGACTGGGAATAGTTCTGATTTTTTCCAGTTTTGTTGTAGGCCAGAGAAGAGTCCATAACGCAAAAAACTCACACACAGTGAGAGCTAAATTATCCACTGGGTGGCGGAGAAAAAGTAAAATATCATTGGTGTATAGTGAGAGGAGCATCAGACCAGTTCAAAACTGCAAGCCACGATGGAGATGTTTTGCCTGTAAATTCTGAACCAGCGGATCCATAGCAATTATAAATAGTACTGGGGACAGTGGGCAGCCCTGCCTCGTCCCAGGAGTTACTGCAAATGGTGCGGCAAGGGAGACGTTGGCCCGAATGCAGGCCAATGGCTTGGAAAAAAGGAGATTAATTAGGGAGGTAAATCCACGTGGCAACTCCAAATTTTGTAGCGAAGCATGCAAAAAAGGCCATTCAAGGGAGTCAAAAGACTTTTTGGCATCAAGAAGTGCCACTGCCACCGGAACATCCGGTGATATTCTATTCAACACTGATAAAAGGGCAGTAACTTAAGGAAAGTCGGGAAGGAAGCTCATTGCAAGGGTGATATAATTGTCTCAAACAACACTGACAACCGGATTGCAATAATCTTGGCCAGTATTTTGTTGCTGAAATAGAGGAGGGATATTGGTCTGTAGGAGGTACAGTTAAGGGAGTCTTTACCTGGTTTCAGAAGAAGTGTAATCACAGCTTCACTCAGTGTAGGGGGCAGGGCCCCGGCATTTAGCAATTCCGCATACATGGAAAGTAGGTGTGGTGCCAGGAGGTGCTTCTTATAGAAAACTCCTATTAGGCTATCCGACTGTGGGCTTTAGAGCTGTCTAGAGAGTCAATGGTGGCTATGATTTCCTCCGCAGAGATGGGTATGCTTAGGAACTGCTATAGTGCGTTCATGAACCAGACCATAGCGATCTCTGAGAGATAGTCAGTGACATCCCTCTCATCGCCCGTATAGCGGGAGGTGTATAAATGGGAATAATAACGCAGGAGCTCAGTGATCACTGCACTGTTATCCATTGTGTGCATCTCATCATCAAGCAGCAGTTCAGGGATGTATCACCCGCCCACTCCACGGGCAAAGCAGTTGTGCCATTGTCCGTCCTGGACATTCGACCTCCCCATAATGCCGAGCCCTAGCGTGTTTCTCTAAGTACGGCACCTCTTGATCAGCCAGCTCCCGAAACTCATCAACGAGGGAAACGCGGCGCAGTAGTTGCTGATGATCAGGTTTCTGCACCGCTGTGTCATCTAAGTCGTGCAGGACAGTTTCGATTTCGACAAGGCTTGTTGGATATCGCCTAGTACACCTGCGTGATTTGAGATACAAATCCCACATATATAGGCCTTCAAAGCCTCCCTAAGGATGGTCTGCTTTGCAACAGATCCCACATTCAGTTCAAAGTAATCTATTATGTTAGTGCACAGCTCCTCATGGAAAATGTCATCATGGAGAGCATTATAGGGAAAACTACTAATTGTGTTCCAGCCAAATGGTATAGCCAATACCATGCAAACTGGGGAGTGGTCCGATAATGTGCATTAAAGAAGAGAAATGTCACCCAACCAGGGAAGCACTGTGGATTATAGCAGCCACCAATCAATGCAGCACCATATGTTATGGGGTGCTGAGTAAAATGTGTAACCCAGGAGTGCAGTGTGCTGAAACTACCACGTGTCTTGATGAGAGTAAGCGTTGCAGATCTCGTCAAGAACTTTGAAGGATTTCAGTTTGCTGCTGGGTGCTGCAGCTGTGGAATCCAGCAAAGGGTCAAAGAACATGTTAAGATCACTCCCCAATATGACATTTCATCCCAGAAGGGAGCGCAGTTCAGGAAAGAATTCTGGAGTGTTTACATTAGGGGCATATACATTTAGAAACAATACACTATGGCCCACCAGGACCCAGCCAAGTAGTGGCCTACGGTGTCAGTAAAATGTGCTTTAGGGGTGAAGGGGACTGAGCGGTATAATAAAATGCAAACCCTGAGTGTATATGTAGGTGGAGAAAAACCTATGTGTGCCCCATGAAGATGTGAAAGTGTGTAACGTGCCTGGGGGAAATGTGTCTCCTGTACAAATGCTATTTAAATACCATGACGGGTCAAATATTGTAACACCAGCTTACCCTTAAGAGGGTTGTTGATGCCCCTGATGTTCCAGGATAAGAAAGGTATCTTGACACTTGAGTCAGTTAGGCTTCATGACATTGGTACATTGTGACTAATATTTAGGAAATGTAATGCGTGGTGTAGGGATAAAGTACGACAAATCAGAGGTCAAATAGATAAACAATAACCAACAAAGAAAGGATACCCACACCCACCCGTCGACCCACACAAGGCCCCTAACTGCCCAGCAAATCCCCATAATACAAATTGTCAACACTACAACAAATAACAGTCAAATCACAAAGCGGTGTGCACAAAGTGGTTGGCAACACTGAGGCAACTGGTACCTATAATGACAGGCGATAGTAATGGTTGAAAACAAAATTAAGGCCAAGACTCATCAAAGAGTAGGAAGAGTTGCCGTTGGAGATTAGAATGAGTGGATGGGAAGGGGCTGAAAGTTAAGATGAAGTTATATGAAGGCATATTTCAGCATGTGAGTTCCAGTATCAGGGTGAGGCTGTAGCCCCCTTCGATTAGTCCGTTGGGGGGAAGAGTTTGGAGCTGATGGTGGCATCAAGATCCGGTGGGGAGTGTTCCGGCATGCCATGGCGTGGCGACTGGTGGTCTTTGTCAAGCCGGGGTATCTGCAGGGCTGTCGAAAATCCGTGCCTTACCATTGACCTTGACCCGCAAGCAGGCCGGGTTAAACATGGCATACTTCAGGCCCAGTTTTCTAGGCATGGATTTGGTATCTGTATATTTGTGCCGTGCCTCCTGTACCACTAATGTAAAGTCAGGAAAGAAGGAGAGCTTAGTTACGTAGTACTGCACCTGCCCAACCCCACGTGCTCACCGAAGAGCAGCGTCACAGTCCCTAAAATTTAAGATACGGGCAATGATGGTGCGAGGTGAGGGGGGGCCGTCGCGGGTCAGCGAGAGGTAGGCTCACTCCACCACGAAGGTAGAGGAAAATGTTCACAGCCAAAAAGGATCTATCAAGAGGTGCTCCACATAAAGATCCATCTTAACGGTGTTTGTTGACTCCTGCAACTCCCACTATGTACTGGTTATTGCAGAGTGATCAAGCTTCCAAATCCTCATTTTTTATAGCAACTGATTTGAGGAGGCTTTCTAATTTGCCCAGTTGCATCAACGCCTTTGACTCTTTCTCCTCTAGGGTAGTGGGGTGTTCTTCTGTACTGTCAAAGCATGTCTGATGTCGATCCAGGCGCTCATTCATGCCATCCCAGCCCACTAGCCAGGGTGTCGAACTGGGCGTCCATGGCTCAGAATCCAGAGGGGATCTCTGCCAACAGGGCGTCGGTACAGTTTGACCTATTAGGGTCAGGGGCCCCGGTTGACCCATCGGCCACATCTGCTGTGGTCTCGGATCTGTACTGATTGGTAGCTTTCTCTGCTTCGGGTCTCCGTGATCCAATATGGGTCAGCCCAAGAGGTAGGTGAGAGGGGTTGAAAGGGGGATGTGATGCCTATGCCCATGTGTCGGGCAACATTTCGATTAAACACAGCCCTGGGTGATCTGTTCACGAAAGTTATGGCTAAGCAGTCTGTAGGGCCTGACAGGAAAGTTCTCCCAGGTGTTGAACACAAGGGTGGTACCGGACCTCAAACCATTGCGGGATCAGCAGATGAGGGGAGCCCGCACCCCGGTACCCCTCCATCGGCGGTCGCCGGGCGTCGAGCCCAAGACAGCACTCCCGCAGCGCAGCAGCCTCCTCAGCAGGGTGCGTTGAATTGAATGCTGAAGTCCATGATCCCAATCCAAGCTGCAGGTGGGCCTCTGACTTCACCACCAGGCCTCCGCCCTGGTCTCAAGTCAGGCAATGGGGCAATGTAAACAGGGAGGGCAAGGGGTCTATTTGATCTGGGATGGCGCAGTGTAGAGGTGTCAGCAGGGGCACTTGCCCCACCGCCACACTAGAGTTGGGGGTCGACCACCTCTGTCTCAGGAAGCCACCACCCCTTGTGTTGTCTCCCCTGATGGCCGCACCCAGGAGCCACACCGATAGCCCAGAAGAAGCACCGGCAGCCACACACTCACTGGGCCTTGCCTCCATGCAGCAGGTCCTGGTGGTGTCTTGCACCTCGTGGTGCAAAGGGATCCAGCCGCACAGCACCGTTGAGGTCACGTCACCCCCCGCAGCCACCCAAAGCCGACTCCGGCAAGTAGGGCCTAGTCTCCGCTGGTTTCAAGATGCAGGGTAAGCAGCAGTCAGATGCCGGAGAGCCAGCAGGGGTGCCCAGAAGAGCTTGATAGCCCTCGTCTCAGGCTCACCCGTGGCCCCTGAGACTCAGGTCGGGTGCCATCCCATGTGTCAGGTATCATCACCTTTCCATGCATGCCTTAAGTGATATTCATCATACATGTGCTTCTTTCATTGTTGTAGAATGTGCTGCATCTCCTATCGCTGTAGATGGGTGATTGCGGTCAAAATGATTGATTTAGAGGCTCCCAGGAGCCAAAGCTTCACATCTGAGCAGCCATCTTGGATGCCGGCATGGCCATGCCCCTGGGCAGACCTTAGCTTCTAATCACCGTGGAGGCTACTCCGTCGATGCCTTGATTAAACCCTTCTGACAACCCTAAGGAGTAAGGGACGTTGGAGACAGGCCTAATTTTGATGGGTAGAATAAGAGGTCGGTTTTCACAGCCTGTCACTGCCAGAAAAAATGCTGGTGGTAAGGGACAGTAAAAACTGCTAAAAGCTCCTCTCACAATGGGAGAGGTCTCCCATTGTGAGGAAAGCCTTTTTCTGTTTTTTTCAAAAAGAAAATTCCACTTTGAGATTTTCTTTGTGAAAAAAGAAATAGAAAACAGTTTGGTGCACGGCTCTGTCATGTTATTGGAGCCGTGTATCAAACCGTAAACAGCATTGACAAAAACCACCATGACGGGGGTCCCTGCCAATACTTTGGAAATAACTGCCTACGTGTTGGTCATTTTTAAATTTGGCTGGTGGCACCTATGTCAAAAAATAAATCAGGCTTTAAGCCTTAAGATAAAATTTTGGTCAGCCTGAAAGTGCACCTAAGTTCCGAGTACCGACAAAAAAACGGACGACTGAATGGTGTTTTAATATACATTTTTTTCAACTTAATAAATCTAGTTCCCCTTTTTTGGATTTTTATTGTATGTGTGCAATTTTGTTTATTACTTTGCACTCTCTTTTTATAAATTGGAATGTGATTTTATTGTGTTGTGTTTTTAGCTTTTTAACAGTCTCGGTATTTCTAAATACTTTACAAAATTTCTGTAAGATAAGCCTTTTCTGCTCTGTGCCATAGCTACCAGGGATAGAGTTTAGGTTTAAATCAGTGAAACCTTAGCTATAACCTAACAGACTACCATCCACCCCAATAATTAATTCGCTCTCTTATATTCATTAACACACCAGTAGCGAACATATGTTGTTCCCTAAGACTAGCATAAATCATCTGAAATTGAGATGTTAAAATGATAAGAAAAAAGTTTCTCTTCTGAGAATGAAAAGAGGCATTTTGAGATACAGTAAAAAAAGGAAAGATAGATACACAAGACAGACAGGCAACAGGAAAAGTGGGCAAGACCTATATTAAGAACGATGCTGAGTTATTATGGATACTCCATAAAATCAAAACCAATTTATAGGTATATTTGTTTAAAAGTGTCCTAGAGCATGTTATGTCTCCCTACTTTTCTATTCATTAATTTACATGCATCTGACGTCCATTCCTCTCCTGGGGTAATATAATTATCCCTTTCTATGTGCTGAGCCTATACAAAAGGGATCTTTGTGTCCTTTATTCTATGTAAAGTACATGTATTACCTCAAAACATTTCAGAGTTAGTTCATGGGCTGCAGATAACAAAGCTTGGAAATAAAAGTCAGTAATTGCCTCTTGGCGTTTCTGAGCTCTGCTGTCAGTGTGGCACATGCACTAACTGGAGATTTTTGGACGTCATGTGTGCACTGTAGAAGGAAAAAATAAACTTGCAGACCCTTTCTACGATGGTGCAGCACAAACAAGGGATCATGGTTCAAGACCCGGTGGGCTATGCCGAGGCTTCCAATGTGTAGGTAGTACACTTTTACCTATTAATGTAGCAGGAGGGGCCAAGTTTTTAATGTGTTGTGGGGAGGATGAACAGAAAAGGTGAACATGACAGGAGTTTTGAAACATGTTGGCAGAGCACCTTCTAGCCACTTCAGACAAATGTCACAGATGGCACAGTTTCTGTGATAACAGAATGTCCCCTATTTAGAGATCAGATTAGAGGTGTAGCACATGACACCTTTTAAAACTTACTATTCTGCATTATATAGGTGGTATAGTAGATCGCCGTCTGCCCCCACAAAGATTAGTGTAAATCCACATGCACACATGGCATGACGATGACATAATAAGCAGTTTGCGTAGAGTGATTGTGTGGTCACCAGGTTAATTCACCCCTAGGCTTGATGCACTTCTTAAGTGACACCACTAACCAAATGCTATGCTTTGTGCATAGTAGTCTTTCAGCCTGTCAGTCTTCTGCAAAGGCATTTGGACAAGGGGGTGGGGTTTGATTAAGCTTGGTGAGTGTCTTCTGGGCACATATCACAGAGAAGGCCCACTGACCTGGTCTGCGCCTGACACACCTATAACTGGGTCAGTGTACCCTAACACAATGAATGCACTGCCGCCAGCGCAGCACCAAGCGGGAGGGCAGAACATTAGTGAAAGGTAGACTGGATGTTTAATGCTTTGGAGGTAGCAATCAGCCTACATTTCATAGTGGCACAGAAATCCCATTGCAGACCAGTGAAATGATTGATTGCATCCATCAGCAGAGGGATGTCTAAGGGTCAGTAGGACCCCATTTCCCCCCTTCCAAGCAGTGCTGTGGGAGAACTGACTGTACAGCACCTCTTTGTGGTGCACACTCAGGAGTATATTCACAAGAACGTGTGATAACTACCGCAAGAGTAGCGTAATGCAACTTTCAATATCGCAGCCCATCACGAGAAAATAACCCTGTGTCAACGTGGAATTCACAACAAGGCGGTACCATGCTATAGCCACCAGATAAAGCAGACAATGTCCGCGATACAACCACCCCGACGGAGATAAAAACACAATCCACAACACCAGAAAACCTGCGATGAGCCCTTCCACGATGAGGAAAGCAGGGATAAATAGCGCGAGGGCAGCAATACTCACACTCACAAGCAATGGGGGAACAGGCACAAAAACAGCATAGGGAAAATGCCACTGAACAGAATACAGCAACAGTGGAGTTCCACGGATGCACCCTGGCCAACTGCAGAGGACAACATGCACACCACAGCATCCAAGCACCGTGGAAGGACAGAACCGACAGGCACACCGCATGAAAGAGACCAGTGGCAGACAAATCTGATTCACTGGAGCGACACACCCACCGTGCAGCATACGTACATAAGCAGAAGTGCACCTCGACATTGGCAACATCCCGGTACAAACAGCAACCCCTCCACAACTGAACACAGGACACACCTCGACCGGCAAATGTGCACAACCAGGCAAATCACATCCGTAACCCCAGGGATATGTAACATGACAATTCACAATTCCAAACGTCAACCTGCAAAAATGTTTAATTCACACATGCAGTGCAATTGGACATCTACTACAGTACCATGATTGCCATGGACCGACACAATGTGATGTGCTCATGAGAAGTAGGTGACAATGATGTAGTTCCTATGGGCCATTCCTGCCGCAGCTGCAGTGGGATGTGGCTCACCTGCCCCATCACCATCATGATTGTTCGGTACCTCTGGTACTGGGATCCATGGAGCCCTGGTGCAAACACAGATGTTGTGCAACACACAACATGCAACGATCATCTTGCACACGACGTCTGGGCTGTACAGGAGCTTCCCACCTGTGCCGTCCAGGCACCTGAAACGTGACTTCAACATGCCAAATGTGCGTTCAACGATGCCCCTGGTGCGTATGTGGGCCGCATTGTACTGCCTCTGGGCGGGTTTGTTCGGATCTCGGAGGGGTGTCATCATCCAAGGGCAGAGTGCATTTCCTTGATCACCTGTGACAGTGCAGGGAGAAAAGATTCAATACTTGGTTCAACAGGATGTGATGGCAGGCCCACCAACTCAGTGACGCCTGTGCTGGCTGTGTGTGGGGTGAGTGTAAGCCAGCCCTCAGGGAGTAGCCCCGGATGACCATGGAGTGGTGTAGTCGTGTCTGGTAGGTGGTCGTGTAGTCTGACATGTCGAATGTGGCTTGGTCACGTGTGCATTCCCACTGATGTGCTTTGTGTGTTCTTGGCTGTGGGATGTGTGGTGTGTTGATTTGGTACTTACCAACGAGCAGTCCAGTTCCATATGTGCCATCCTGGAAGTGCTGGTTGATGATGGACAGTCGGAAGATGAAGGAATCGTGCACACTGCCTGGGTAGTTTGCGACGACATTGGTGAAGAGTCCCCGGTGGTCCACTATTACCTGCACATTGATGGAATGCTGATGCTTTCTGTTGCGGTAGTGGTGTGCAGTATCCGCAGGGGGCCCAAGTGGAACATGTGTGCAGTCAATTGCCCCAACACTGCCGGGAATCCGGCTATGGCATAGAAGCCTTGCTGTTCCTGCGTAGTGTTGGGGAAGTGAAGGTACGAAGCTGAGGATGGCATCCAGGAAAGGTGTGATAAACTTTGATAGGGCTGGCTGTGAGACTCCTTCGACTCTGGCAGTTGTTGGTTGGAATGTCCCAGAGGCCAACATGTGCAGCACAGCCAGCAGCTTAGTCTGTGGTGGGATGTTGGTCCTCCACAGTGTTGGGACCGTCAGCCTGTGGGCGATGTGTGTCATGATGCGGAGAATGGTTGTCCTTTTGAGCCTGTAGTGGGCAATGACTTGACTTCCGCGGGCGTTAGGTCTGTGAGAGTGGTGCGTTTTCGGTAGGTCCGCTGCCTTACTCTATGCTGCCTCTGTGGTGGTCCGGGGGGGCGGGTCCGGGTCCTGGGGGTGGTGGCGGTCCAGGGGGTGGTGGCGGTGGTGTTGTGGTCCTGTTGGGGCTCCGAGCTGCATGATGAGTAGCTCCATGGCGTTGTTTGTTCTTCGGGTATGGCTGTGTGCGGGGCTCCGTTGCCTACTGCAGGTAGGCATCCATCTTTTCACCTGCTTGAGGCAGATGTTAAATACCTGCAGCCACCGCAGCTTATCGCCAGTTTTTGGTTCACTTCGCAGTTCTGGCTGTTCATTGTGAAAGGGGTGTTGTTTTTTTGTGTGTTTTTGCACGGGTATGCCTACTGCATCTCGTTAGAGTTAGTTGGTGGTGTCCGCCGTGCTGTTAGATTTTGGGGCAATTATCGCGGGAATACTGGCGATGTCTGCGGTTTGCACCTGCTTGTGAATGGGGTGTTAAATTTGTCTCCACTTTTGTTGCGTTAAGGTGGAGATAACTTGGAAATAAGTCCATGTGAATTTGTCCCTATGTGTGCTGCCTGACAGCTCCTTTGCCTCCGTGCCTGCATCTATAATTTGTTGAGTACGGAGGTAAAGCATTTCAAGGAACGCCCCCTTGAGACTTCTCTAGCACTAAATGTGCTCTGATGCAATGTGTATTACTGAAGGGGCTGCACTAGTGCCTAAAGTGCCCCAGGCACGCAAAAATCGGGCGCACACCCCTGCTGTGCCCAGGGTGCATTTTTTAAAATTGGCCCTAGATGCCTCTGCACAGTCCCTTGTGCTTCCCTAAGCTGGATATGCAATGTTTCCCAAATAAGACATGCTGCAAGGTTAGTGAGAGAAATATTGATAGATTAGACTAATTACAAAATACTTTGGGGAAATAAATTCATTAACTGCAAGAATTTGCATGCTGAAAAAAAAATCAGACTTATGTTTTATTTCTATCATTCATTTTAAAATATAGAAAATCCTTTTCAATGCAAACCATAAATTACATTTTGATCAAAATACTAAGCGAGCTACAGTTAACATTTCTATTTTCTGAAATACACAATAACACCAGAAAGCTATCAGTGTTTCAAATCCTTCTGTAATCCTCTAATGCCCCCCTAAATCTTAGTGTGAATTAAGTGACGCTGCCAATAGCATCTCTTTTAAAGAAAATATATTTCCTAATTGAAGTGTGCAATGAGAGTCTTGCGGAGGAATAATGCAATCAAACACTTTATTGATTGCCTTGCACTACACTGTAAACTAATCCCATTTTTAGGTCATAAGGGAATGGGTATTCAATCGCTGTTTCTTCAGTTTAACGAGATGGGCCACGTGGTAAATTAAGTGCCTTGTTTGGTTTGCAGGCAGTTATTGTAACTAAAAATAACTTTGTCCATTGATAAGTGACAATAATACACCTACGAATACAAAATGTAGCTGTTTCACCAACAAGAGCAAAGAAAGAAATTTCAATAAGAAATTGGCCAGGATACATGCTTTAATTGGTCAAAATGACCCAAATGTATTGTGTCCAGTGAAAGCGCTTTACTTTCTACAATGTCAAACTCTACATTCTTGTTATATTTTGAAGGTGCTTGTGATGACCTGTTGACTATTCTGAGAGGTATTATTGTGTATATTGTGGATCTGAACTCATGTCATTGACCAGACTAACAGCCACTCAAGGAAGTTTGCTGTCAGTAGGTTAAATCATTAACCCCTTGCGTGCGCATGACGGAACCATGTCGTCATGAGCCACGGGCGGCCTTTGCTCATGACGGAGTGGTTCCGTCATGCTGCGGCCGCTCCGCCCACGCGTCGCTGATTCCCCGCCTGTGCGGGCGAATTAACGAGTGGGCGGAGTCGTGACGGAACCACTCCGTCATGAGCACAGCTCACCCGTGACTCATGACGGCGTGGTTCCGTCACGAGCATGGCGGCGCCGGGCTCACCCCGCGCCCCCCCAGTGCCGCAGCAGAATTTGCGCCGCTGCCAAGGGGTTAAAGAAACAATAGTAAAATAAACATACCACTACTGACGTTTGCACTATTGATTGCTTTTACATAATGGCAAAGAAGCATAAAGTACTTTGATGCAATCAACCACCAGAAAACTAGCTTCAAATAATTGCTCATATAAAGTATAAAATGTAGCTCTACAAAGAGAAAAACATACAAAATATTACAGGTATGCTTAATGGAGAGATATGAAGCCTCCAACCGCACACTGTTGAACCAGGAAACATAGACTGAAATAGTTTTTGATCGAACTGTGTGATCCTGAGGAAATCATTGTACCTATCTGTGCCTCACTAATCTTAATTGACAAAGGGGGGACGACATTTACTTAGCTAACAGAATAAGCTCTACAAGAAATCATTTTAATCAGTTCAATTAAGTACCATTCCAACCCACATATACGAATAATGATTATTTGTATATTTCACACCACAAAACTGAGGGGCTTGTAAATAAGCCCCTGAATTTGCTCTAGGGTGACTTATTTACTCATCACTTGTGGGTGTAGTGACTTAAATCTGATTTAATTACCTTTATTTACATTTTTATTTACTGTTAGTTATGCAAATTAAATTAACTAATTCTACTTCATTATCTATTGCTTGATATTGCAGGTTTATATAGAGCTTGTGTAAGAAATTGGGTTACTGGTTGAGGGGGGTGAAACCCTACTCAAGCAGAAAACACAATCCTTGTCAGGGTGAAGTCACAAACCAACCAGAAATTAACCTGCACTCGACCCTCTGGTAGCTTGGCACAGAGCAGTCAGGCATACATTAGAGGCAATGTGTAAAGTTGGTATGCAGCACTTCAAACAGTAATAAATTGAAAACACAACAGTAGAAAAATCCCCTAACAATTTAGAAATATAGAGTACATTTTAATAAATATTTTAAGACCAAAATGACAAAAATTCAATTAGTAGAACCAGAGATATGCAATTTCATAGATGTAAGTGAAAATAACTCTAAAAAGCACAAAGCTCCAACTGTGGTTATCTGATAGCGCTAAACTGGGACACAGTCACAGGTTCAGGCTCACTGTGATTGAGCGTGGGCCGGCTACAGGGACCCAGCTAGCCGATTTGAACAAGAGTACCTCAAATCCTGGTTCCGTAGAGTTGCGGAGACCTGCATCGAGGATGCGTCACGCAACTGAGGTGATGCAAGGTCCTGGTTGGAGTTTCTTTGCACGGTGTCGGTTCCGAGGAAGAGGCCATCACAAGGGAACTTGCAATGTGAAGTCCTGTGTTGAGGATGCATCGCACACCGGCTGGATCCAAAGAAGCTGAGGGGCTTGTGATGCATAGTCTTGTGTCGCTGTGGCAGCTGTCGCCGGTGAGAGCTTGCGATGCAATGGCCTGCTTTGGGGATGTGTCACACAGCTGTGGTTCCAACAAGGCTGCGGGCTGTGAGGGCGTTGTGGAGTCCTTGCACTGGGAAAGTCCATGCACCGGAGACGATGCATTTGTTCTTCTTGAGGTTGTGCTGCGCATGAGAGGAGTTGCGTCAGTTCTGCTGTGTCCACAGATGGGCTAGCAGAACAACTTCAAGCCCACTTCCATGGGTCCAGGACTGGGGTGGCACCACTTTGCAAGGTCAGGCTCACAGATGTCAGTCCAGGTGCTGGGTTCAATGGTGTGGGAAGCCTATCGCATCCCTGAGGATTCTGATCAGGAGGCAAGACAGATAGCCCTTGGAGTCTCTCTGAGATCATGGGTTCAAAGTTGCTGGTACAGTCCTTCTCATCCAAGCAAGAGGGCAGCAGTGCAGCAGGACAGCACAGCAGGGGATCAGTCCTTCAGAGAAACAGTTCAGCAAAGTGGCAGTCCTTTCAGCAGCACAGCAATCATCCTTCCTTGTACGCAAGTCCACAAGTGCACTGAAGAGTTGGTGTAAGGAGGTCTAATATTTATTCCTGCTGCCAACCTTGAAGTAGGAGAAGCTTCAGAGGATTCAACTCTCCAGAGGTGCTTGGAATTTCCTGCCTCCCTGCCCTAGTGTCAAACCCCTATGGGGGAATGCCCAGACAAGGCCTTTGTGATGTGCAAGTATGGTAGGTAACAGCTCCTCCTTAACTCAGAGTGGCCCATCCTTCCAACAACTAACTGTCCTTTGTCTCACTGTTCGGAGCAACTTTTTAAATACACTACTGCACCCTGCCCTTTGGGCTGTGTAGGGCATACCCTACGGGTGACGTATATATATTTAAAAAAAAAAAAACACTGTTTGAGCCTGGCAAAAGGTTTAATGTGCCGGGTATAAATGGCAGTTTAAAAACTAAAAACTGCACACACAGGCAGCAAGGCTAGCTTGAGACATGTTTAGAAGGGCTATTTAAGAGGGTGGCACAATCAGTGCTGCAGGTCCACCAGTAGCATTTAATTTACAGACCCTGGATTCATGTGGTACCTCTCTAGTAGGGACTTACAAGTAAATTAAAAGTGCCAATTGGGCATAAGATAATTCCATCATGTTTAAAGGAGAGAGCAAAAGCACCCTAACACTGGTTAATAGTGGTAAAATGTGCAGAGTACTAATGTCAATAAAAACAGGATCAGCAAAAATAGGAGGGGGGAAGTGAAAACATTTGGGGTAATTCCAACCTAAGGCTGAAACGTCTAACAGCATACTACCCCTGATGAGGCATTGTTGTGCTTTGAAGAAATGTAGCACAAAACTCTGTGGAGCCCGGCATTAGTATAGCTGCATAGTCCATTCAACCAATCTGCATAATTAGGTCCTCCCAGCCACAAAATGTCAGTGGCCCTGGTAATGGAAAATGGATGAAACACATTATAGAATGTAACAAAGAACAAACAGGGGGAGGTAAGAAGAATTTCCCAGAGGGGGGCTCATCCTCCTAGTTACATAGATATCGAAAAATAAACTGGAGCCCTACGCCGTAGTGTGTGCTAAACGTCCTACAGGAAGAATAAGTGCAGGGCTTTTTTTGTATAATCCTCACCCACCAGGGTTAGCCATTGGTGGCATGCTTCATTATAGGGTTCTTCCTGTTCCGCTGCAGAACAATGCTTGCTGCTGCCTGTTGGATCCATGGGCAAACTGAATGGTATACACCAAATGATTGTAAATAAGAGTTGTAGGGGTTTTAATGTGAATTAAAAACGCCTGCCGTTTGGAAAGCTGTGCTTTATTCCATCCTCCAGACGGCATGATTAAAAAGGGAACCTGGCCCTATGTATCCAAGGATACCCACGCACGCCACTGATGATCCCTTCCAGCCTGGAAGTCAATAGGAAGACCACTTAAACACAAATAAGGTGCTCCAGAATACCTTTTGCTTGAGAGGTTTTATTTTATTGCATGGATTACCACCAGGGACCTTTGTACATTGCCAGAGCTGAAAAGACCTGGTGCCTATGTAGAGTTTGGCAGATGGGATACCCCGTTGAAAACGCGGTGAATTTTGATCCGGCACAAAAGTGGTGGATGTCCCATTAACTCTCTAACTCCTAATAAGTCCCAAATTCTTCCAATCAGCATTATGGCTGATGAAGCTACAAACACTGTGCTGGACATAATCCCTTACTCAGTGGACTGTCCTTGAGCACTGGACTTTACCGGTGGAGGTAGAGGATGCCCTTACCACACTGTCTGCACATAGCTGTTCCCTAGGTGCTGCTGAACGTGCTAGTGGTGGCTAGAAGGTCACACAACCCCTCCATCTCACCACAACCTCCCTTAACAGGCAGCAAATCGGGTTCTAGTCAATATCTGTATGTGAGTTGCAAACTCATGTCATTTTTACCTAAGGAACTTGGGGAATTTCTTAATGCCAGTATTTAAATATTTTTCTGTTTCTAATATTTTCCGTTGTTTGACAACATTTCGAAGCTGCATGAAGCACTACCCCAAAAATGATTTAATAATCCGACCGCCAGTTTGACCTTTTTCCTTCTGTGAAGGATGCAATACTCTGTTCTGCATACACTCTTTTTCTAAGCAGCTCCAAAAATAGTGTTGTTCTTTCAGAAAATATACCTCATCTGAACAAGATTACAAGTTTCCATTTCTTACTATAGAAAAAGCCTTTTGTTGCATGGATAACCGAATTCACAGCAGTGTGCTTTCTGCATTCTGTAGTCTATCTAGAAAGGTAATATATTTCTATCTATATGTAAATCTGATGTTGCAGTTTTTGGCAAAGTATAAAGCAATTATAATTTGATTCTCTTCACAGGCCAGAAATAAACTTAGTAGGAATTAAACTTGGCAGGATAAAGTATCATATTTTACATCTGTCACAAATGTTGTATTCCGATGTATGTGCATTACATAAATTATCAGGAAGGTATTTAATAGCAGAGGGGCATGGCCTAGACAGCAACCAAGATGGTCACACGGCACTGAAGCTCTGGAAGACTCAGCCCTAAAATAGTGCTAGCATGGCCCCAAGTCCCCGTCCACTTTCAATTGGGCATAATACTGGACTTCCCCGGCATCCATGTGGAGCAGTGGGCATCGGTGGGGAGAAAACCACAGTGCCCCGACCACAAGAATTGCACAGTAACAGGCGGCCTGGCCTAACCTGTGCTCATTGGGGGCCGTCATGGCCCACGCGGCTGGCTGCACCACTCCTGAGCATGTTGTGGCCCAGGGGCCTCAGGGGCTGCTGTGCCAGTCCCTGCCTCGTGCTGCCATTGCGGACACTGCGCTGTTCCCTGGTGGGTTGCAGCGGCACCATTTGGATGCCCCTTACTTTTGAACCAGCGGTTTCACCATAACCGAGTGCATGTGGAGGGCCTCGCTCTGCCCGGCTGGGTGCTGATTCATCTGCGGCCTCTGGCGGGGGCCCGTGCTTCTGCCTTTGGTGCTGGATGCCCTGCCAGTTCTGGGCAGCAGCTCACACAACTAGGATGGTGCGCACATCTCCACCTCATGCATGAGGAGTCCCATCACATCACAGTCCCCCATCCTCAAGGTGACCTGGCACTGGAGCCAGGGGCAGGACCCAGTGCTTCCTGACTGCCGTGAAATCAGTAAAGCAGTGAAGATAGGGCCACGTTTACCACACTGGGATAATCTGCCACATCCTATTCTGCTAGGGTGACCAGACGTCCCCGTTTTCCCAGGACGGTCCCCGTTTTTGGGGAAGTGTCCCGGCACTTTTCTCCAAGTGACTCAAATGTCCCTGTTTTCAAACAGTGTCCCCGTTAAACACAGAAATGTCCCTGTTTTTCATTGTTCCGGTTGAGCATGCGCGCGCATGCTCTCTTTGCACTGTTTACGGCATGTGTCGTCACTGAGGTGAGCGCTGTAGCAAGAAGGGAAATCCTTTGAAGAGAGACATTTTACACGCAGCGCCACCTATGTCATCGTGCCAGCCAAAGTCTCTACTTTGCATAAAACAATATTTCTTCGTCCTGTAGCTTGTATTCATAGCCATACAAACTTTTCAGTAGCCCTTATGCATACCGTGCAAGGATTAATGCATTGCTCATTGCATGTTTTATTCATAACCAATTGATGCATGCTTTGTGTTCTCCATATCAAAGCTATGACTTGACCTTTTGACTGACCGTTCAGATCACGGCAAACTGTTTAGCTGGAAAGGACTTGAAAGAGCAGGGTTAACGCCTGTGGGAGAGGCGAGCAGCGCTGCTCGAGCTTTTTGCTCAGGTCTTCACACTATTGCACTATGAGATGATACCAATGGCTAGAGTGCACTATACATACCCCAGTAAGGTAACATGATATCTCAGCAGTAACTACGCAAATGTGGGAGGACAGTGTGGTCGGCCAACCTTTGCCACCCTTAAGACCCTAAGGCAGTAATACCTGGAGAGAAGTTTTTTTTTGTACATTGGTCCATGGCTGCCATTTGGCAATTTAGCATTCCGCAGTTTACCTCCCATGCTTTTCTGTCATGAGCAACTAAGCAACATTGGTGAGTTGTACTTTATGTGGTGCTGACGTGCAGCTATAGAAACGAGCATTGATAAAGCTAGTAAATCTGGCGTTTGCTAGCCTGTGATGTTTTATTGATTTTTGGCAAATATATGCTATAGTCCTTAAAAGTGTAAATGTAATAAAAAGTACTAATGCTACTGTGTGAAGGAGAGGGTTGCCAATAAAAGACCGCGGATTTGTTGTCTGTAATGCTTCATCTCGGTCTGTGGAGGGAGCTGTAATTGTAGTCCTTTTTCTATGTCTATGTCTATGACAGCTGTCAAATAGTCCTACTTTTATGTCGATGGTTACTGCAAACCATAGTCCTACTTCTATGTCTATGACCTGTCCCCGTTTTTTGTTTTGAGAATCTGGTCACTCTATATTCTGCTCCATTCTACTGCATGTCATACCTTTGCCATAATCAGCATAGCCAGAGGCCCTTCTGGCCCATGTCGCATTGTTCTGCATCGGACACAACCCACATTTGAGTCTTGCGGAAACAATGCAGATTCCCCAGCAACAACGATCAGGTGGCTGGATCCCTGGCTGGAACCTGGGATCCCTATGTGTTCTTGCTGCATGTAACACTTGCTGGACCCTATTGCTCTATTCACCCCCTGCGCTTGCCCAACCCGGGGTGTGAACCACCCGCCTGCTACTTACCTATTCATACCCAACATTAACACTTTACACCCTAGCTCCTACATTGATGACTTGAGAAGGCTGTCCGCAATGGTCTGCTGGGGTGATGTGCTCCAGTGTGGCACTTCCCCCCCCTACACCTTTCCCCAGAGATGGCACGTGGGGACCTGAAACAAAGGAAACTTACCTTCGACAAGCCTAAACAAACAGACTCTGCTGACTCAGCACTCTTGGCTGAAAAGGGGGCTGTATACGGTCCGTAACCTGACCAGCTAACTGGTGCAGATGCCATAATGGCAGAACTCAGGGCAGGCTTTTGGGTCATTGATAGTCAGTTTGATGCACTCACTGTGCACCTGGACACCTTGGGCGAATGACTTGACCGCTGAAAACACCAGGCTCTCCGGTTTCGAGGACGGAGCTGCACAAACCACCAAGCATTTGGAGAGACTGGAAAAATTATTGAAATCTGTGAACATTAAGAACGAAGACCTGGAGTTGCGTGGTCGAAGCAACTATCTACGCATTGTGGGGGAAGGTGAATCTTCTAAAACCAGACTCCTGGATCTGTTTGTCGAGAAATTGCTGACCAATATGCTTCACTTCATACCCACATTTGTTGTAAAACGTGCTAACCGCTCCCTGGGTACCCATCCCACCTCTGGCCACCCCCGAGACTGATCATTGCCAGACTGCTTAACTTTCGGGACCACGATGTGGCCCTGTGCTTGGCCCATGAAAATGGTCCACTGCAGAGGCAGGGCTCCACAATCTCTCTGTATCCTGACTTCACCATGGTGGTGCAAGACGCCTGTCAGAAATTCACTGATATCAAGTCTTCCATGCAGAAAATGAGCCTCCAATACGGCATGCTATTTCTTGCATGTATCAGGGTGGATGTGCATGGCATGGCTTAATTCTTTAATACCCCAGCAGCAGCACAAAACTTTTGCAAACAATACCCAAAAGACAATACATCCTCATGGAGGTCCACTCCCGACAGGTTCTCCCCCAGATATACACTCAAATGCAAGTGCAGACTTTTTTCCCTCAAGGTAATCTCCTCACCCCACTGATTGACTCTGATGTGCCCCTCTACTGATGGTCCTGCGGACAATTCCTTCTGGTCCCTGCACCCAGATTAACCACATGCCTTATACTTTACTACACATTCCATTTCCAGGGTCTCATTCTACTAACTGTCTACATGGATCTGACTACATCTGGGTTACTTCCGCGGCGTTGCCACCCCCATTGGTATACACTGTTATGATCATTGGTTTCCTTTTTCATATTCATGGAAATGATTGCTTGGGGATTCGCCGGGCTAGTTGTGGCCTGGTGTGTGGGGGGAAGGGTTTGTTCAACTGTTTGAACTTTTTCTTGTTGTTTCTTCACAGTTACTAATTTTTATTAGTATTGTCTACACACACCTTTACACTGAAACACTCAAGCTGTCCAATGGTAACCAAAAGATTGTTTGAGCTGAGATCAGTTGAAATCACTTGGAACATCAGCGGCCTGAATACTCCGCAGAAAGGTAAACATGTTTTGCAGAACTTAACATGCCACGGCATGTGGATCGCCTTACTACAAGAAACGCACCTTCCTCTTGGGAGTTCATATACATTTGCATAAACATTGGGCCCACATCACTCCTACTCCTGCTACAGTACATATTCCAGGGGGTATACTTTCAAACCCACAAGAATCTGCTGTTTTGTTCCTCATGTTCTATTCTAGACGAACACAGCAGATTTGCTCCAGTCACAGGGGCTCTGGCAGGACATTCCATATTGTTGGCAAATATATATACCCCTTATGTATACTCACCTGAGTTTTTTAGACAGATTGGGTGCCTGGATTTTGACCATATAGTTCTTGGAGGAGATATCAACCTGTTGATGGATGCATCTCTAGATTCCACAGCCCTCTCCTTGGCTGGCAAACCACAATCACTTTTTATACTGCGCAACATTTGTGACACATGCACTTAGGCATGCCTTGCGTCTGAAAGGTTTGTTGCCGCTAGAATATACCCACTACTCCTCCCCCACAGTACATAGTTCCAAATTGATTATTGGATAGTGTCTGTGACTTTGTACCCGTGGCTGGCACAGTCGAACATTTAACTCACACCCACTCAGATCACGCTTCAGTGCGTGTCACAGTGCAGGCCCCATTTGGCTGTGGTTGGAGAGGCAGTGGCATTTCCCTACACTGGCGCTACAGGATGTGCTCTTCTGCACTGAACTGCTCATGGCGGTGGTGCATTACTTCCAGCTTAATGAGGGCTCAGTGGAGTTGCAAGCCACCCTATGGGAGGCATTTAAAGCATACAATAGGGGTATATGCTTCTCTAAGCATTCTGGAGTGCTGCACAACATGTGTGAGGAGCTGGCGTGCATTGAGAGGGAACTGACTGAGCTGGACTTGGTAACCACGCGACGACGCGATGATCCACAATTGCTTAAATGTGCTAGCTAAACGGGACGTCCTCCTTCTTTGGAGATATGCGAGAGCCCACAGGTATGGGGAGGGTGAGTGCCCGGGATGAATGTTGGTTAATCTTTTGCACCGCTGAGGGGCTCCTCATACATTACCGAGCTATACTCTGATGATGGATTGAAAGTGACCCCTAATGAGGCTGTTCTGTTGTCTCTACTTTACTACTACACATGCCTCTCTGCCACTCAACTCTACGGGAATGTGACAGCCCAGATGACATATTTGAAGGAGGTAGCCATTGTGTGGCTGTCTACCAGTCAGCAACAATTCCTCAGTGAGCCTATCTCCAGCGAGGAAATCGTACAAGCCATAGACTCCCTGGATGGCTCCAATGCACCTGGCCTGGATGGATTCACCAGGGAATTCTATAAACAATTCAAAACCTCCTGGTACCATAACTTATGGTTGTGTATGCTGAGTCCCTAGAGACCAGCATTCTCCCTCAACCCATGTAGAAAGCTGTAATAACATTGCTTCTCAAACCTGGTAAAGATCCGCAATACTGCATACCGCATAGACCCTTATTGCTCATACACTTTGACAACAATATACTGACCAAGGTGCTAACCAATTGTCTATCCATCCTAATGGAACAGATATTATCACCTGCACAATCAGATTTCATTCCACACTGACCCACATCTTTAAATCTGCGCGCCATCTCTGTGCTTAATAAGATTTCCCTTGATATCCCGGCCATGATAGCCTTACTGGATGCAGAGAAGTCTTTTGAATCCCTGGATTGGCCATTTCTTCATGCTACCCTTCATAAATGGGGTATTCCCTGCAGGTTCTACTCACTGAGTAATCTCTTATACACTTGCCCTACAGGCAATGGCTGCCTGACCCTCCCTTACCTGTCAGGCGTGGAAAGAGGCAGGGTTGACCCCTGTCTCCATTGCTTTTTACAATAGCCATGGACCCTCTGATCTGACACCTCCTAAAAGATCATATTCACCGTGACTTGCAGTTTAAAGCGGTCCCCCTTCTCATATCACTCTGTGCCGATGATGTGCTGCTGTTCGTACAGCGCCCAGCAGACAACTTAGCCCCAGTTCTTCGAGAAGTGGGCCACTCTGAAGGTCACTCTGGCCTGCAGATCAATTGGGCCAAATCCAAAATATTCCAGTTACTGAAATCCCCACGCCTTCTCGGTGGTGCGCTTCAACTATTACCCAGCAATTGACACAATAAATATGCAGGTGGAATGGTGGATTCCCCTACTACTATCAATGGCTGGACAAATTGCGATTATGCAAATGGTGGTGCTCCCCCAATCTCTTTACCTCTTTCAGAATATCTTCATACCACTCACCAACTCATTCTTTTCTATGCTATGTGGCCTACTCCTTCAGCTCGTTTGGGCTGGTAGGCGACCCTGCATCAGAGGGGATACACTGGTACTCCTATATGAGACAGGTGGATTTGGAGTGTCAAATCCGCACCCATACTATCTGGCAGACCAGTTTCAGTGTACACACCATTGGTATCATGAGGATGCCAGGCTTCCTTATACCAAACCTGAAATAGAGGAAGCTGCACTCACATCTTAGGCCTCTATCCTCCCAGGTGAGATCACTCTAGATCCCAACGACATCCAAACCCTGTCCACCACAAGCTGGCCATGGTGAAATCTCCAACAAATATTGGGAGACTCCATGCTCTACTCACCATCACTAATATTGTCAGACAACCCCTGGATCCTCATCACCTGTGAAACCCTGGGTAAAATCACCATGTCACGCTACGGTCTTCACACTTTAGGGATCTCTTCCTGTATGGCCACACTCTTCTGCATGCTGCAGCTGCCCACTTCAACATGGCCACCATTATCGTTTGTTTTGTAATGCTCCGCGTGCACAGCGCACTGCGAGCAACTGTGAGCAAATATCCTGACATAAACCCTAGCACAGGACGAATTCCCCTCCTTGACTCTGGTGATAGACGACAGTGGCACGAGGCGACTGGTATCGAAATTATATCACTTAAGCATAGCCATGCTTCCTACTTCGGATGTTAGGCTCGGGGGCTACTGGGAGGAAGAACTGGGACACCCACGGATGGGCAAGATGTGGGCTACCTGCTGTGCATAAACTCGATTGGTGTCAGCCAATCATCGTCATAACCTAAGACACTTCAAATTTCTATGGCACGCTTATATTACCCACAATGATAAACATAGATTTAATTGCATGATACAGCCCAACTGCCCGAAATGCCATGTCACAGGAGCAGACTTTATACACGTCATGGATATGCAGGTACGTTGCACATTACTGGAGTGGGGTGTTTTACCAGTTGGCCATGATGACTCCATATTGACCCAAACCTGAATTTGCTCTTGACCCTGCTGGGCTACGTGCTGGATATCCCGAAAAGCATCAGACGCTTCATTGCAATTGCCCTCCTCTTAGCCAAGCATGAGATTGCATTACAATGTGGGTAAAGGATGCCCACCTATGGCCAAAGACTGGCCTAACAGCTAAGTATACTGTGATACCACCAGCGACCTGTATGCCTCCCCTCAGCCTCAATGTTTCAGACCTAAGGGCATATTGCTACTTCTACGTGACTATTTGTTGTCAATAACCGAGGAGTCCCAGATCTCTCATGCCTCGGATGCAACAGCTCTCTGCCATACCCAGCATTCCACTTCCGCATCACCTCACATGGGCGCCACTCCCCCCCATGAGTCGTTCCTTCTGACCCTCATGTCATACATTCACATTCACGAGTGAGTCAACCCAGTGGCGTAACAATATCTCTCGCAGCCTCCATGGTGCGGGGGGAGTGAGGGAGGGTGGCAAATTTCAGGGGGGCCTCTCCAGCACTGTGCACGGGTGGGCTTGAGAGCTCCTGACTGGTTCCAGAGGATGGGGAGCCCCCTCTATGCACTTTTGTTATGCTCCATGCAGTTTCATTACGCCACTGAGTCACCAACGCCTTGCACAGCTCGTCAGCCCTTACACACTCTTATGTTCATTGCACGGTTACTGGTAATATGCACTACCTCTGGTTTAAGGTGGAGAAACACTGTTCTGTATTGTTCTGTCCTTTTGTTGTTTGCTCACACTATTACACACTGGATCTGCTCACAATGTACGCATCACCACCCCAGTGCCCAACGGGTGGTTGCATCGCTTAAACAAGTATTGTAATCTCCTCCTTTTCATGGGCCACATCGGCAGTTGAACATCCATTTAGCGGTTCTAACTCTACATATTAAACAGCATGGCCATGTACACCGTTATTTACACATTGTACCGCCGTTGTGATTTACTATGTGCCTCTTTCTTTGAAATCAATAAAAACATTATGAAAAAAAAGAAACGTATGTAATAGCAGTCACCATTCAGGCCAAATAGTATACTCCCCAGAAGGAATGAAGTGTTGATCGTGTGTTGTTAGGTTTCTGTGCAGCCTAATTATGCTGCATGAGATATTTGTGCCTACGGGGAAAACTATACTGTTCCAAAGCCAAACATCACAGCACTTATGTAACTGGCCTCAACTGCAACAGATAATTTATGAAGTGCAGTGTCAGTCTGGTGGCTGGGCAGAGTGTCAAAGCTGTCTGTTGTGACAGGGGTACTGGAAGTGAATGGAGACAGCATTTTACACAGTGTATAGAAAGGATGAAGCCAGATTACCAGACATCAGAAGTCATCATGTGTCACAGGTTTAGATACAAAAAGCAAAGAACCTGGGGTAATTGTATTGCCATGGCTGAACATTATGGACATGGCTTCCCCAGATTCCCTGGCCTGAGCATGGGTTAACCTTTTAGTTATTGTTCTTATCGCCATTCCTTACCATTGGTGACTTCTTCACACCCCAGGAAACCTAAATGTGTGGAGGACAGCTCTCACCTGGCAACAGATACATCCTGCTTCTCATATTCATATGGGTATATAGGAAGTTCTAGATACAGATAGCCTCAGTGTATGTTATTCCAGGTATACTCTTTTTAAAAGAAATGTGATGAGTGATGGCATTTGTGGATTAGAATTCAATTATCAAGGAGAGAGAGGACTAGGTAGCTAATACGTATCCCAAGGTTTTATATGTATAATCAAAGAGAGGACTAGCCTATTTGTGAATGATACAGGACTCGGGACTTTATGAGAAAGGGGGAAACTATTAGTTTTCTTTATGAAGGTCTCACCCACCAACCTAGTTTTCATCATCGGGCCTACCCAGTGACACCGAATGTGTCCCGGGTGTGGTTCTACGCCTGTATTGCAGCGGAGCTGGTGTGTTGCTGAGTGTGCAGTGTGAGTGACGTGAAAGTGATATTTTAAAAGCTATACAGTGGTCCCAGTTCCAGAGGGGGTAATTTTAATGTCTGGGCCTCTATTAGCATTAAAAACAAGGCAAGTGGATGTTGGTGGAGTGGTTATTAGGAACTCCTACATCCAAGGTGTGGTCTAAATGTTTCAGCCAGGCCTTTTCTGTAAAACTGGCTTTCCTCAGGACCGTTGACTATGTGAATGTGCGATCTATACTTTAAGTGAGTATGTGATCAGAAAATGTGGAGCACGTGCTAAGGTGCTATACATGTGGGAGGGGGATTCCCTCTCCAAGCATTAGCTAACGTTACATAAATTGCTAAATAAAATTGTCTGGCTGAAGTCTGTGAATTTCAAGAGCTCATGTTCTCACTCTGTGGCACAGAAATGTGCGTGTCACCTTTCAAATGCAGTTCTTCATTTCTGAAGCAAAGGCAGGTTTTCCATTAGTAAAGAAAGCACAGGTTTAGGCTCTTTCAATCCTCCCTCTGATGATTTAAATCATCACACCTCTGAGGATTTGTAATCATCACTTCAAGTTCATTTCACACGTGAGAGCAATCAGATCATATATAGCCAAACTCAAAAGGTTCAGTGCAGAGTTCTGTAAGTAGCTTCTTAGAACGGTTAATTTTCAGCAGTTCAAATTTCTAAACAGACAATCCATAAACCGACTCCGTGCTCTTCTAAGAATGTTATCCCTTACTCTTCTTGTAGCCTTTTCTCGGACCTAGGTTAGTCTTCTGTAAAATAATTAACTAAAATAATAAAGTATAACGGAACAGTCCTTTTTTTTTTCTTTTTTCCATTGATCAATAATTGTTTTCATTTCAGCTTTTGACAGTTCTCAGTCATTGTTTCAGCCTTCCTCAGTTCTTTTTTTCATCTCAAGCTTGAAATCAAGGTGGCTTATATAGTTCAAATCCTGCATCACACAGTTCATCCATTGTGACATTCAGTGCTTTGTCCATGCAACATGACCATTCAGGTGCTGGATATCTACGACAGAGAACCATCGATCTTTTGGACTTTCTCAAGCCAATATTTTTATTCAATTCCGTAAACGTCAAATTTTTCCCTCCAACCCTGTTACAGTTTACATTTTTGAAGACTTTCAACCAATCTCAATACGATAATTAAACAACGAACCTATCACAGTGCGGCACACTCTGATTCCCCCACTCACAGCAGGTCCCCTCCTTTCCAATCTGTCTCTCACTCACTCACACATCTCTTTCACACTCTGAAATAACTGTTTGTCCGCGAAACGACCGAACAGTCACTTCTCTGACTGTCTGTCCACCAAACAACCAGACAGTCTCTCGAAATTGTTGACCTCAACTGGCAACTGTCTGTCCACGAAACGACCGGACAATCGCCTCAACTGATAGGTTTCAAAAGTTCGATGTTCCACACACAGCAACTCACGACCAGTGTTGGTTACTCATGCACTCACACATTCGCTCCCCCTATCTCGGTCTGGGCAATCGATGACGTCTCACGACTCCCCTCTCAATGGTCAACAAATTCAACTCTGGGTGTCTTCTATACCACAACTTCTCAGACTACTCGTCGCGCCAAAGAATTCCCGGGCTGCGCGCGCTCACAGCCTGATCTCACAATCACTCAACTCTCACTCCAACTCCGCAAGACATCACACTCTCAAATCATCACCACAATTTAACACATTCCATGCAATTACCGCAATCGCTGTTATAGCAATCAAAATTTACCACAATCAGAAATTACTGCAGATACGCTGCTCCTTATTAATACTCACACCTTCTTCATTCACTGCCCTCTTGGACCACCTTCTAATACCGCTTTGCTAATCTTCAAGTTCTGGGCATTGGAATCAGGACTTTTTGGGACTTGGGCCTTATTATAACTTGGGCAATTTCTTTGTAGCTCCTTCCAGGGTATTAACCTAAACTCGGCTCATCTGGGCAAGGTGTTTAACCTTATTTCTGCTACCATCCTGTTGCAGCGGAATTCCCACGGTAATCTCTCTTTGGAAAATCTAGGAAATGTGGCACCATTACCTCTAATTACCGTTACCCTGATTTCCGCTAAAGGTCAATGAATCTTCGCCACCGTTTATGACCAGGGAGCTTCTACATAAACATGAGCAATTCATAAATGCAAATAAACATTTTAGCCAATAATGAGAGTTGTGAGCAGTTTTAAAGGGATTTATTTTCCAATCAAAATTTAAGAATCTCTGACTCTTCATTCAGTAGTCAGTTATCAATCAGGTTACAGAATTGATAACAGAAAAATTAAGTTAGCACAAAGCATCATAATTTGCAAACAGCGTGTTCCATAAAGGAAAACATTTCTATTCTAAGACAATGGGGCTCAAATGATGTCAGTCAGAACTCCTGAAAAGTTCCAGAAGCAAGAGAGAGTTAGCATAAGTCATATCAATCATTACTAATTGCAGAATCTCCCATGAAGGGAAACAAAGCATACAGCAAATAAGCCTTGGTAAAGCCAATTAGTCAAAGCAAAATCAGAATGGAACTAAACCTACATCTAATCTGCCTACGTTCTGCTCTCCATCAAGGTCTGCCCTCTCCTGTACTGCATCTGCAAATCACTTCTACCCTCTTCCTTTCATTTCGGCATCGGAGTCTGAAACTCCTCTGCAGCTTTGCGTCTCTAAATCTCTGTCTCTCTCAAAGTGCTCCTAAAGTCTTCCTGCCTGTGTTCTGAAAAACGTCCTCTCTCCTCCTCTTCTCTCTCCTCTCTCTCCCTGAAACTCCTAACTAGGAACGCGTTTATCAAATAATAATGTTACAAAGCATGTAACGTGACTTTTCTTCCTCCAACTGGAATCCAGCATTCTCAGAAAGGATGCCTCCACCCATCTGCAGATTCATACGCCATCTCTCAGACAGGCAAAGATCCTTCCCACGGTACATTCTGCATCCTATTTAATACAATTTCATCTCCTAACCTTCCTTTAAAACAAGACATTTATTTCTAACTACACACATAACATGAGCTGCAAAAGAGCCTTCTTTTAATTAAGCAAGAAACATTAAACACGGTAATGCACTTTTAAAATACGTTTTTCTGTTCACACTAAAGCAAAGAATTAAATGAGGCTTTATTCAACATTTCCAGCAACTACAGAGATAAAGCTCAGACCCAGGTCACAGCTGTAAATTATGCCACTGTTCTCTTCTCACAGAGAGAAAAAGATTCCTTTTCTTATCTTGAAGGTCAAATGAAACTCTTAGAGAAGGGCTGAATTACCAGCTGGTTCTGTTTCTTCATTTTAAAATGTGGTGGTAATTCAAATACAAGTTATTTCTACTAATGCACATTTTAACACTTTCACAAATTAGAATCACATTTTCATAGTGAGAACAACTAACTAAACACATTTAAATCAAGCTTTGAATTACTTGCACATGGGTTACATAAATTGCCAAATAAAAGTGTCTGGCTGAAGTCTGTGAATTTCAAGAGCTCATGTTTTCACTCTGTGGCACAGAAATGTGTGTGTCACCTTTCAAATGCAGTTCTTCATTTCTGAAGCAAAGGTAGGTTTTCCACTAGTAAAGAAAGCACAGGTTTAGGCTCTTTCAGATCCAGCACCCAGGAGGATGGGGTGACCTCCTGTGAGGTCAAAAGAGAGGATGGCAGGTCAAATGTCAAACGCTGACCAAAGGTTTTGCCCCACCCACACTGAGCAGAACAGCGAAAATGAGATCCAAAATATGCAAGAGGGCTGAATGGTAGAGGCAGCGCTGTTAACATGCATCACCAACACATAAGGGCACCGGTAGGCAGCTGGATGTTAAAGAGTTGCCAGAATGGTGGTCCTTGGGATGCTGTGAGCATGGACACTGAGGAGCAATGGTCAAAAGAGATAGTCCCGAAGCAGACCCAGCAATTGCAGCCCAGGCATCAGTGGTGTATCAAAGGCCCCTGCAGCCCCTGCAGTGTAGGGGGGGCGAGCTCCTGGGGGTCCCCTCAGTACAATACCCTGGCCTGAGAGCTCCTAAGTAAGTGTAGAAGGGAGCCCCTCTATGCACTATGCAGGGGGGCCACTTCAAGTTTTATTATGCCACTGCCGGGCATGATCAGTAAGCGGTCTTGGATGTCACCGGTAGCAAGGGAATCCTAGAAGCTGCAGCATGCAACTCGAAGGGCCTTCATATCCAGTGCACAGACCTGAAATTGTGCCGGGTGGTACTGTTGAATATGAGTTATGGTATGGCAAATTAACTCAGGACTGGATTCTCTGCTTTATGACTAATGATTGAATTATGGCTGTCCTAATGCAGGATTTATAGCACCTATTAATGACCGATTTCTCTTGTGTCATTTATGACAAAAGGGGCATATATACAAGCCCCTCACACCACCGGCATGTTACTTTTTTTGGTGCTCTGGTGGCGTTGTGCCATTCCCCATATTTACAAGGTGGTGCTAAGCCGCTTAACGCCACCTTGTAAATGTGCCCTTTCTGCAGCAGCCTGCTACGGCAAAGGGGCAGGCAATGGGTGTTGCTGTGGGTATTCCACCACAACACCCATTGCTTTTTGACATTGCCCTAGATTTACAACACTGGGCAGTGTCAAAAACTAAGGCCAGGTAATACCTGGTCTTAGGATGGCGATACGAGAAGAAATTATTAATTTCTCTTCGTTTTTTGCTTATAAATCGCCATTATTGATTGTTTATGTGCAGGAAGGTGCCTCTTCCTGCACATAAACAATCACCTCTGCAGCGCAGGCACCCTTGCAACATGGCGGCAGGGTACCTGCACTAGTGCTAGGCAGCTTCTATAGCGCTAGGGGAAACACAGGGGTGTGTCGCAATTTTGTAAATACTGCGCATCCCTGCGTTTTAAAAATGTCAGAGCGCCGCTTTGCAAAAATTTGGCATAACACCGTGCTCCGGCATTTTCATGTAAATATCCCCCAAAATCTTGTGTTTGTCAAATGTTAATAAAGTGGGCCTTTTTACGTCCACCGTTTCTGGGTTTATTGAGGAACTGGTGGGTTGAGGGAAGAATGGCTAGCAGGCTCCGGTGAACTGCCTAGCATGTGTGGAGCGGGTTGAGGAAGACATCAAATGGATGGAGATCTAAAGCAGTTCTAAGTCAGTTTACCACAAAGAAAAACAGGAACGGAAGAGCTATTTGCGTGGGAATGCTGGAAAATCTGTGAAGGAAAATGGGTAGATATATGAGCAGCCTGTGAGAGAGGCAATACAGGCAGGAATAAAGGGGACAAATCAAAACTGAGGAAGAAAAAAGGAGGAAAAGAGCGAAGAAAGGCACCGGGAGGAAGTGTGGCATGGGGCAAGAAAGGAAGAGCGTGAGACAGAGAATAGTAAGTGGAAATGGAGAGATATGAAAAGGAAACAGTGGGGAAGACAGTGGCGACTCCTACTCTATGGCGGAGTAGGATCACCCCAATGCTTTTAGGCAGTGCAAATAAAGAAAATATAAAATGATAATAACTTTGAGTTATTATCATTTTATGTTTCTGTGCTGAGTTGCGAGCAGGCGGGCGGGGCTGCTCTGCTCTCCGAGCAGGGCAGGGGAGGAGTGGTTTGCCCACTCCTAAGTGCACATGACTGTTTGGCCGGCCCTCTGGGACTGGTCATGTGCACTTTCCCCGTTCTCCACGCAGGCTGCATTACAGTCTGGGTGGAGAACATGCCCGACCCCCATTCCCTGGGTGAGCGTCAAACCATGATGCTCAGACCAATCACAACGCTGCATTGCAGCATTGTGATTGGTCAGGGGAGCCAGGCTGTGCTTCCTGTTCATGGCATAGTGATTGGCCATGGGAGCCTGGCTGTGCTCCCTGTTCCTGGAGTCAGACGGAGGAGAGCAGGAGCAGAGACGCGGGACCCGACGGCAAGGTGAGTGTTTATTTAATTTTTTGTACTTTTATACATTGCGCTCCCCCCATGCCGCCACCTGTGAGCCATGCCGGCCGCCAATGGGGGAGAAGGCAGAGACAGGTAGGAAGTGAAGGAAGGGATGGGAGCAGTAACATAGCACAGATGCCATAGGCCCTTGTGCAAACAAGGAAAATTACTCCTGGGACAGCTTTGGGGGAAGTAAATACAGCAATTATCAGGGTTCAATTGGCCCCTCTGGACTCTGAGCCCTGGTGTCTCTGCACCGGCTGCACCAATGGTTGCTACTAGGGGTGGGCGGAATTTGCGAAATCCACTTTCGCAAATTATCGCGAAAATGTTTAAAATTATCGCAAACAAGCGGAAATATCGCGAAGATTCGGAAGTTTTTTTCCCGCATGTTCGCGAGATTTTCTGCATGGTTGCGGGTCGCCAACTTACCCATCTGGTTGCTCGCGGGCGCGGCCATCTTGTTTTGAGTTGTCTCGTGGTGCATGATCGCGAGAAGAAAGACGTGATCGCGCGACGCATGACGTCACTGCGGGCGCGAACTGTCGCGAGACAGCGCAAATGGCTAAAAACAATACAACATCTCATGGAGAACGCGACCGGATCAAGAAAACTTGTCGGCGAACGCAGGGATTCAGGTAAGGCGATCGCGCGCGCGCGAGAAGGTATTATTTTACAGTGCGAGCAAGAAACAAATTATCGCCAAGCTGCGGAAAGCAGAAATTTTGACATTTTCGCGCTCTCCGCGGAACGCGAAAATGTCAAATTATCGCAATTTCCGCGAACGGAACGAAATTTTAGCCCAGGCCTAGTTGCTACAACCCTGGCCGGCAAAGTGACAGAGGGAAAAGTGCTAATGACAGATTGAGAAGGGCGAAGGAAGAGGCATATGGCAGCATGGAACAGCGATCTGAAACAATCACAGATTGAGGTGCTTATGCAGTCCAGTGGCACTAGAACGAGGGCCGCAGGAGGTGCTGAAGCACCAAAATAAACCTTGAAGGAGTTCAGATGCTGAATGAGCAATAAAGGAGCCATTATTCTGGCAGCAATGATTGTGTTGTTACGCTACGCGTCAGTACCCAGTCTCCAAAAATAGGTTCAGCTCCATTGAATCAATTCAGGTTTCTTTCTTTTCATTCTGGTGTTTAAAGGTTTGCTCTGAAAGGTTATTAGTACAATATGACACAAATCAAACTGCACAGAAAAAGACAAGCAATGATGGGTTTCATCCAGTTGATGCATCACAAGTTAAAATCTCTGATGGAAGGAAGGGTTAAGAGGGGGGTAAGGAAGGGAGGAAGGAAGAGAGGGAAGGAAGGGAGGAAGGGCAAGAGGGAAGGAAGGTAGGAAGGGAGAGATGGAAGGAAGGGGGAAGGGAGAGAGAGAAGGAAGGGAGAGAGAGAAGGAATGGAGGAAGGGAGGGAGCGAAGGAATGGAGGAAGGGAGAGAGGGAAGGAATGGAGGAAGGGAGAGAGGGATGGGAAAGAGGGAAGGAAGGGAGGAAGGGAGAGAGGGAAGGAAGGAACGGAGGAAGGGAGAGAGGGAGAGAAGGAACAGAGGAAGGGAGAGAGGGAAGGAAGGAAGGAAGGAAGGAAGGAAGGAAGGAAGGAAGGAAGGAAGGAAGGAAGGAAGGAAGGAAGGAAGGAAGGAAGGAAGGAAGGAAGGAAGGAAGGAAGGAAGGAAGTTATTTGTTCCCCTCAGTCAGCCGCACTCCCGTTACCATTCCTCTTTGACCAGATTCTGTGCATTTCCAACTCCTCCATTTAGCTCCAGACACCAAAATACAGGAACTGCCTACCCCAAGTACCAGTCCCCTATTACTAACTTTCACAATAGTGCATCCACATCACTTTGTAACAAACCCCTTTGAGGGCATCAGGGCATCCTTCCACAATACTCATTCACCCCATGACCATCCTACATATAACAAGATCCATCTTTTGGCTCCTCCCCAGTATCCGACCCAGCTACCACTTTCCATGCAGCAACACCTGCCCCAACCCACTCACTCTTTGCACACAAGCCTACTGCATTAGCCTGTTCCCACACTCCGACTCACATCTATCCAAATATTCCTCGTAGTGCCGTATTTCCTGCAATGTCACTTCCTGTGACATCAACATCCCAGAGGAATTCTTACACCACAGATTCCTGTGATATCATGTATGTCAAAAGTTTGTACCTTAGGGATGTTTCATATCCTATGGAAGTTTGGAAGTCCCCCCCCCCCCCCGAATTCAACATACACGTTATGCTTTCTCCTGCTGTGTACCCACCCGCCAGTTGCTCCCTGGTAGCTCTGCTCTTTCCATGTGCTTGCTTCACACACTCTTTGCTTAAATGTGGTACACGCACACCACTCTTCTGTTTTGTGCCTGCCTTGGTACTCATGTGTTCTGCTAATGTCTTTAGATGAATATCAAATAGAACCTGGTGGTTATGCAAAAAAACTGTAATACATTTTTGAACCTTTTTAGTAAAAGCACATTTCCTGACTTGGGCACAAACTGTTCCCGCTCTCCTTTTCAAACCGTATTAACCACCAGTGCTCAGCTGATGGAAAAACGAGAAAAAGCAAAACACACAAACCATCCAAAATGGACGTAAATGCCATTTTCAGGCAGCATTGTCTATTTTGGCAAACAATGTCAACACTTTTTTGGGGGGCAGAGCTAGCTGTTACTGGGTGACTGGGTGTATGTGCTTTCGAAATATTTCTCAACCAATATCTAAATGGCACTATGTCTGGGATTTAACAGGGAGTTTCAAGTCCTGTTTTTTATGGCTGGTTTAGGAGTCCTCTAGTACATAGGTGCAATTGTCGATTTCTTAATATTTTCCTTTCAAGTCCAAAGTTGCAATCTTCTTAATATTTAAAAAAAATAAGTACGAAATTATAAAAAAACACATTTATAAAACACATTCCAGCTGGTTCTCTCTGTGACTGTATTAAAAGTTCTTCTGACTTCAAAAGCAATGCACTCTACTGTAATTTATAGTAAATGTTAAATTTTTTACACAGTCCCATGGTGATTTACATCGACTGTCACCTTATTCTAGTTGCACAACGAACTGAGAAACATGAGAATAATCGATTTTCAGAGGATTACACAATTTGATGAGGTGGGAAAACCAAGATTAAATCTTCGATTTTCTGGCATTTTAAGATAAAATCATGACTCCGCTGTAAGCTCAAAGGTAATTTGTAGAACAGAAGTTCCAGGTGTAGTTCAAAAAGTAAATTACAAGTTGCATATATATTTCAAATATTACATACCAGTTGGTCTTTGGTGGAGAGCCATTTCTTGAGCGGCAGACGTTCATTCTCGAAGTAAGGAATACTTTTGTATAAAACTGTCAGGCAGTGCATAGCAAAATGCAGCGCATAGACGATTAACAGAACATAAGCCCTCCCAAAAGAAGTGCTTCCTATTTTCAATTGGTCTTGGCACTTACTCCACCCTGTCATCCTGTTACGAAGGAGTGGGCGGCACTGAAATGGAGAAGCTGAGGTTACTACTGCCAGTGTCAGGGTTCACTGGTCATTTTTAGATGACACGAAAAGAAGAAGCCAATATTTTCCAGTTCCATATTTGGTCCTTGTCGGCAACAGCTGCTAAACCACAAAACTTCAAATCTGACTGTGAGTAACATTTACCATCAGTGTATTTTTTAAGTCTAGACCCAGAGATAGCTTCAGCTGGCTGTTGTTGAAGACCTATTGTCTACAATACATAGTGAGGTTTGGGGCAGCCACTTGCTTATGATTGGATGCCTTTTTAATTTCAGGTCACTTATAATTATTTTGTGACGTTCCTCCGTATTCTTGGGGTTTTACAACACCAGAAGCATATCTTCTTTGCAACTATTCTGATTGGACGACTTCTCTCCTTCCACTGCTGATGTAAGGGGATATGTATTGCAGTTTGTTTCAGCACTCAATGGGATTGCATCATTTTACCCTCCCTCCTTCTCTCCCTCCCTCTCTCTCTCTCTGTCCGTCTCTCTATCTCTCTCTCGTCACAAAACCGGTCCCTATCATCATTCGCCCATTGTTCCAAGACCCATCCGCACCCCTTTTTCATTATTTGTTATATATTTTGTTGCTATATTACTTGTGCAAGGACGTGGTGGTTTGTTCTTTCGTAACCTAAACCCGTTTTTTTTTTTTTATTATATTTTTTTTATTTCTGCTAGGGCATGGCAGCTGCACACTGATGCAGAGCAGCTTGCTTTTGGGAATCAGCACCATCATTTCCACCAACACCTTCCACCTCTTACTCCCTGCTTTTCTTGTTCACTTATCTCTCCAATGCACAGAACCTAATTTATTCTTTTTAATTTGCCATTCAAATTAGGCCATCAAGTATATTGGAACACTAAATTACACATAAAGCAGAGAGATGGCCACACAGTTTAAGTGAATGTGCACAGGGACCATGTTTGAATGAAGATTCTTTTAGCTTAAGAAAAAATATTCAAAGATGGCTGATAGGCTTACCTGCACATCCATGGCGGCCATCTTGCAATGATCTTTCTTAAAGCAAAAGAAAAACCAAAGTCGCCCTGTGTGGCCACACATATATGGTGGCCCTCTTTGAATAATTGTTCCTTCTCCTGCAGAACAATCTTGACAACATTTTTGTGCCTCCGTGTAGGGAGGAATTATGTCAAGGACAATAGGTTTCATGGATGAGACATATAGACTTTGCAAATACCTGCTGTAAGAGCAGTTTTGCCTTTGGGTGGAACGGTAGCTCTGAGTTGAATATATCTTTTCTATCACTTCTGCTTGCTAAAAAATGATCTACCCTTGCCTTAACCTGTCTAAAGCCCCTTTCACACCTTTCTTTGGAGGTACCAGCTACATAGGGATTCAACAATTTGGAATCAAATCAGCAAACATGGGAACTTCGGCTACTGAAAGCCACCAAACTTTTCTGTGAAAACAATCGTGAAAAATGGAGAATTACCAGAGAAATTGGACCTTAAATTGCTTATTTCTGCAGTATTTTTCTATATATTCTGGCAACATCAGAGTTCCACATTTAATTCCTGGTATCTTGGCACCCATTGAGTTACATACACACCGTGTACTGGTAAACATGGTGGAAGGAAATTATCACATGTAATTTCAGGGACTTTGTAAATAGTCTGTTAGAAGGGCAATGATGATTCACTTTGTCAGTATATTTTTCAATGACCTTCAAACTGTGGGCCCTTCAGGGGCACATTTGCCCCAGAAAGGGGAGCTTGAGGCTCCATGACGGAGAAATACCCTGCAGTCCCCTCACAAGAGACATTGAAAAACAGAAAAGGGTTTTCCTGTATACCTAGAAAATGTTTATATCAAATTCAACCTACATTATAGTCATGTATTAAATGTACACCACAACAATTCAAAAAGGAGCGCCCACTATATTGTTTGTTTCCGGCCCATATTCAGGCAATCCAATGTTAACAAGTATAACAATGATGAGCAAGAAGTGAGATTCAATTGTCAGGAGTCTTAAGAATGAGTCCAGTATCCAACTTTTATTGATTTTTCAATACAAAAAGTTTCCACTCAGCCCCACAAAATTTGTTTTTAAAAATCTGTGGATCTGCAGGTATTCACCAGGCAATATTTACTTTTAAGCTTCAGGTATTCCAAATAAAAAAATGTGAATAGACTAGTTTGTATAGATTGTTACAGTGATCCTCATTTGCCTTTTTACCTTAACATGGTTGTAAGAAATTGCTTATTGGTTGAGGGGGGTGAAACCCTACTCAAGCACCTACCACAATTCTTGTCAGGGTGAAGCCATAAGCCAACCCCAAATTAACCTGTGCTCATGTCTCTGGTAGCTTGGCATAGAGCAGTCAGGCTTAATTTAGAGGCAATGTGGAAAGTATTCATGCAGCACTTCAAACTGTAGTAAAGTGAAAACACAACACAAGAAAAATCCTTCATCAATTTAGAGAACAAGAAAACATTTTAATAAATGAATTTACCAAAACAACAAAAATCCAATCAGTAGAACCAATGATATGCAATTTAACAGAGTTCAATTAAACATACACCAAAAAACACAAAGCGCCAACTGTTGTTATCTGATCGTGCCGGACTGGGACACAGTCATAAATTGAGGCTGACTGTGATGGAGCTTGGGCCAGCTACAGTGACCCACTTAGGCCAACTGATCACAGTACCTTAAACCTGGTCGCGAAGAGACGCAGGGTCCTGCGTTGAGGATGCAAGGGCTTTTGCAGGGTCCTGCGTCGAGGATGCAAGGGCTTTTGCAGTGATGGGCCACAGCAAAATCAGTCTCATTTTGCTGCGTATTATGGGGTTTAAATGAGGTTTTGAAATATGAGGTGTGAAAGTAGTGAGACAAAAAATGAAGCGACAAATCCATAATCTGTCAATTGTGTACAAATATCCCAGAGACAATTGTGTGTGCTCTGATGGTCCCTTGTGATACGGCACAAGACACAGAGCTGAGTTCTGTGGTTTAGAGAGGCACAATGAGTGCTCCTATCTTTTCTGAAAGTGGCTACCATCAGCTTGCTGAGCTGTAGAAGACTTGATTGTTATGTGTATTTGTATAACACACTAATCACAATTGAGGGTATCCAGGTGCTTGAGCAGGTGTGTAAGTGAATGTACCCTCAGAGCAATCCGATGATCCAGGGCTTGACTGGGGAGCCAGTGGAGTTCTCTGAGGTGGGTTGAGATGTGGGTCCGGCATGGTAGGTCGAGTATAAGTCTTGCAGAAGCGTTCTGGATGATCTTGAGTCTGTCTAGGAACTGTTTGGAGAAGAATACGTTGCTGTAGTCGAGCCTGCTAATGGTGAGTGCTTGTGTGATGGTACATCTGGTATTATGTGGCAGCCACTCGAAAAAGTTTGTGATGGCATTAACAGATTATCATAGCATGACAAGTAAGTTTTTTTACCTGTCACCTACCAGGGAAATATGCTTACTTGCTTCACCCATGTTTTAAATTGGTCGGTCAGTCCAGTGCAGCCAAGTCCTTCACTGCATTCATATTGAGTATGCATGTATGCTAAATTGCTCACAATCATATTGGACATGCATGTGTGGTATACATATACAGTTGAAGGTGAGTGGAGTAAGTGTGCTGCATGTGACAATGGAAACCCAGCAATCAATCTACATTTCCAGAACCAAAGTGGTACATCATATGGAAGTTGGATAGAAACCCAATGTGAATTGTAGGAATCCTCTAAAGCATTCGTACAGTCCATTGTAGTGTATCAGAATATAAGGTGGGGGATAGGTGGCAGAGATCTTTTTCTGGCCTTGCCTACACTATGATCCATTAGGAATATTACTCCAGAATGATGAGTGGTAGATAGTGGGGAACTCTCTCGTTTGTGTATTTTATTTGAACCTCCCCTAACAAGAGACTTCCAACTCCAACTCATGAGCCTTCTGACACCATGAGGAAAGGACTGCAGCTGGACAAGTCTGGGAATAATAAACAAAAGTCAGAAAAATGCCTAAAACTGGTATCAAAGTGGACTAGTGGAATACATTAATTCAGTCTGCAAACAGGGGGTGATTTGGATAGCTCAGACATGCACTCCACCACAAGCAAACCAGAGTGCTCTCTCCACCAAAATGATGGTCAGTCCCCCCTAATTAGTGTCAGGAGACATTTCAGCTTCCCTTGCAGTACAAAAACGAACCTCTAACAATATTCCTACTTTGTATGTGTGCTGCACAATGCAGCACACATGCAAAGTAGGAAAAATGATGAGAAATGAAAACCTCGCTCCTTTTTATGCCTCCCTTGAGGAGACCTAAAATATTGGATCATTCTCTGTCTATGAATGCTTGTAGATAGGAATTTGTATCAAAACCCATGGTTGGTTGCATGGCGATGCCATGTATCACCCAAGGAACGCCACCTTGATGCAAAGTAATGGAAAGCAGTGCATAGAGCTACTATCCAAATCAAAACCATACGTTTGTTGAATAACTGAATAACACTTTGCGTTAGGTTTGCATTACAAAAGTAATGCAGACCCGGAGCAAAGTGTTTGTAAATTTGGGCCTTCATTTGAGCTGTAACATACTATCTGTTATGTGATATACCCAACTCAAGAGTAGGCTGAATAACCAGTTTCCACCTTGAGACACTAAGGGACAGATTCATCATTAAGTAGATTCATCCTTGCACCTTGTAAGGGGGTGAAAGGGCAATGTAACTACTAAGTCAGATTTATCAAGACTTGCAAGGTCATCGTGCATGGCTCCACATGGTTTGATAAATCTAGAGTAATGCAATTACTCTGCCCCAGGGAGGCGTTCCATGGGTGAAGCGTGGGTATTCTCACGCATCCACCCATGGATTTTGGTGTATTTCCAGATTTAATATTACTGATAGACCTGGGAATGCATCAAAATGCTAAGAGAGATATCTTTATTTCTCCTCATTTGTTTGTACTCTTTCCATGTGTGCTGCATAGGAAGAGTAAGTCTCAGAGGATTATTTTTGTACAGGAATGCCAGCATCGCTAATGCTTACATCACCAATGCTTGCATATGAGCCGGCGCTCTTTGCGAACTACAGCCTCCCTTTCCATGTTGCAAACCTAGCATTTCCACAGCACCCAAAAAATTGTAATATGCCCCCTGAGCCCTCCCCCGATACAGAGGGCCAGATTCATTAATAGTTCACGCAACGCAGCAAGTTGTGAAAGGGAGAGGACAGAAGCACCATATTTATCACTTTTACGGTGCATTCCTGCTCTCTGCCTGCGCTGACACACAATCTGCCACCTAGCACCAACGCAGGCACCCTTGCACAATATTGCAGGCAGGATTGTTTTGTGCAGGAAGAGACACCTTCCTGCACAAAATCAATCTTTTGAGAGGCCTTCCTCTTCCTAAGTGTGCTGCAGAATGCAGCTTACTAAGAAAGAGGAAACAACGGGGGAAATAAAGTGCCTCCCTTGGGAATTCATAGCATTTTGACACATTCCCAAGTTTACCACTCTTGGAATACATAAAATACATGGGTGGATGCCTGGGGACACCCATTCTCAACAGGCGTAGCCGGTACAGGTAAGAGCAGTGAGTTGGGTGGGGAGGGAGGAAAGTCGACATACAACGGGATAGGGAAATTAAATAAATAAAACCACTTACATTGCGCTCGCCACATCTCCGACTTGGTTTATTTATTTTATTTAATGTCATATATTTAATTTAAGCGTTGCTTGGTAAATCTGACTTTATTGTTGTGTTGCCCCTGCGACATCATGTGTGATGCAGGGGCAATGCAACACTATGATAAATCTGGCCCAGAATATCTTCAATTTTTCAGGCCTTTTCTTGTCATTTTGTGGCGACCCAAGCCTGCTCCTTATAAATGGAACGGCCATGTTTGCACCCCTTCTGAAACCCTAGGATACAACTATGGCCAGCGATGCATGCTCTGTCCATCCACAGAGTACATAATACTTGCTACGTCTCTCAAGAGATTTCTCGCACAGGAAATGACTCAGCTGTTGCTAAACCAACCCGCCTACTGTTGGCACCTCTAAAACAGCAGATAAAAATAGCATCTTCTTTAGGACGAATTAGAAATAAAATAGAGAACAGGAAATTTTAGGGGAGTGGTAACATTTCTATGAGACCGATGCTGTTGGCAGATAGGGGCTGTTCTTTCCCTTCATTTTTCTATTTTATTTTTAAGGCCCACATTACACAGACTGTGCAGTTGGTGCTAATTTACGGCAAGGTGCTATTTAACACATCATAGTACAGATCACATGGGTATGGTGTTTTAATCCATTTCTTTTGGCAGCAGGGATGCTTGTTTTTCCACAGCAAAAAACAATCTGTATATGTTGTGTATGTAGAGAAAATATCGCTACTGTATTTGTTAGAAGGGCGCCCTCCGGGAGCCCGATGGTATCGGACTGACCACCCTGAGGATCACCGTTCCGTAGGCGAGTAGCCGAGCGCCGCTGAGAAGCCTCCTGGGCGAGGTCCTTCTCCTATGATCGTATCAGCCAAGCAACCCCACCACCACAAAGGGACACAGCCAGGGTATCAATTCTTATAAGTCTTTATCGGTAATCAAGGCAGATTTCTGTGGCAATATTTACAGGTGGATCGAGGGATCCAAAAGAGTCTCAAAGTCTTGTTGGGATGGGGTAGCGGGACAGTCTCAGTCTTAGCCTGGTACGGGAACACCCTGCGCCGAGCTCTCAATCCTCGAGCCGGGGGGGTTCCGGGAGCCGGGACGTCGTCCACAGGGCTCGGGGGATTGCTGCGATGAGGTCAAGCCGCGACGAGGTCAGCAGGGCTCCGATGGTTTACTTCTGCGAGGTCGAGCCGCGACGAGGTCAGCAGGGCTCCGATGGTTTACTTCTGCGAGGTCGGGCCGCAACGAGGTCAGCAGGGCTCCGATGTTCCGTGAGGGTCTTCTTCTCAGCCAAAGGGAGGGAGCCGCGACGCAGTCAGCAGGGCTCAGAGTTCCACGTTCCAAGTAATGAGTCTCTCTCCATAGGGTCAGCCGCGATGCGATCAGCAGGGCTCTCGACTCCAGGATACAACTGCCGTCCTGGTTTGAGGCTGCCCCAGATATAGGTCTGGAACCCTTTGATGTCCGGACCCTTGTGCCTGGGGGGCGGAGGGGCCGGGATGGGAGAGGCCAGACACCCAGCCGGAGCGGCGCCAGCGCCCAGGAAGGCCAGAGGGTGATCGAAACCAGGCGTTGGGGGACGGTTGGGGGTCCCATCGAAACTCCCCTCCTCCGGGATCGGTGGAGTGGCCACTTGGTGCCCCCTGGCCGGATCTTGGTGCCTCGATGTCGGGGCTTCGCTGGGGCCGAGCCGTGTCGCGTAGGCTGGTGCGGGTAGCAAAGTACAATCCGGAGGGACCCCGAAGGGTGGGGGCGGGCCCCGTCGGGTCGGGTAGGAGGGTTCGGGACCACACCACGAGGCCGGGTCCAACAGGCGTCCCCCCCAGCTGAAGGCACGGAGAGTCACCCATCGTCTTGGGGCTCTCCTCGCCGAGGCGGAAGAAGCGGGACAGGCCGTTGGCGTTGGCGTGGTCGTTGCCGGGCCGATGGTCCACAGTGAAGTCCATCCCCTGCAGAGAGATGGACCATCGCAACAACTTCGGGTTCTCGCCTCTCATCTGCCTTGACCACCGCAAGGGTCACTGGTCTGTTTGGACCCGAAAGTGGGTGCCGAAGAGGTAGGGCCGGAGCTTCTTGAGGGCCCACACCACGGCGAAGGCCTCCCGTTCAATGGTGCTCCATCTCTGCTCCCGGGGCAGCAGGCGCCGGCTGATGAAGGCCACCGGCTGGTCAACCCCCTCAGAGTTCACTTGGGACAAGACAGCCCTGATTCCGTACTCCGAGGCATCCGTCTGCACCACAAACTCCTTGCTGTAGTCGGAGGCTTGTAGCACGGGAGCGGTACACATCGCTGTCTTGAGGGTCTCGAAGGCCGCCTGACAGCGGGGCGTCCAGTGCACCTTCTTGGGCTGTTTCTTTGATGTGAGCTCCGTGAGGGGGCCCACAATACTTCCATAGTTCTGAATGAACCGCCTGTAATAGCCCGTGAGTCCCAGGAAGGCCCTCACAGCGGTTTGGGTGGTTGGGGGCTCCCAGGCCACGATGGCGTCGATCTTCGGCTGGAGGGGAGCCACATGGCCGCTCCCCACTTGATGTCCCAGATAGGTTACTGATCCTTGGCCTATCTGACACTTGCTGGCTTTTACGGTAAGTCCGGCCCTTTGGAGGGCGGTCAGGACCTCCCCGAGGTGCCTCAGGTGCTCGGCCCAGTGGCTGCTGAACACCGCAATATCGTCCAGGTAGGCGGCGCTGAACGCTTCTAGGCCGGCCAGTACCTTATTTACCAGCCTTTGGAACGTCGCCGGGGCATTCTTCATGCCAAAGGGCATCACGCAGAAGTGGTAATGGCCATTGGGGTGGAGAAAGCGGAACGCTCTCGGGTGCCGGGGTGAGCCCGATCTGCCAGTATCCGGCGGTGAGGTCGAAGGTGCTAAGGTAGCGGGCTGCTCCTAGGTGGTCGATCAGTTCATCTGCCCGAGGAATGGGATGGGCATCGGTTTTGGTGACGGCATTCAGTCCCCGATAGTCCACGCAAAACCGGAGCTCCGGGGTGGTGCCGGGGGCGGCAGCTTTCGGCACCAGGACCACAGGGCTGGCCCAGGGACTGTCGGAGGGTTCGATGACCCCCAGGGCCAACATCTTGGCGACCTCGGCGAAGATGCAGGCCCGCACTCGCTCGGGGACCCGTTAGGCTCGGTGTCGCATGGGGGGGCTGTCCCCGGTGTCGACGTCGTGGACGCCCCATCGTGTGACTCCGGGAGTGAGGGAGAAGAGAGCAGCGAAGCGATGCAGCAGTCCTTGACACTCTCGGCGCTGATCGGGAGTCAGGGTGGCAGAGAGGATGACTCCCTCCACGGACCCGTCCTTTTCGGAGGTTTTCAGGAGGTCGGGTAAGGGCTCGGAGTCGTCCTCGGCCCCATCGTCCGTAGCCATCAACAGGCTAAGTTCTGTTCGGGCAAAGTGGGGTTTGAGCCTGTTGGCGTGGAGGACCCGGAGGGGGTTCCTGGGGGTTTCCAGGTCGACCAGGTAGGTGACGGGGTTCTTCTTCTCGACCACTTTGAAGGGCCCGGTCCACTTGTCTTGGAGGGCACAGGGGTCGACGGGCGACATGACCCAGACCTGCTGGCCTGGCTCGAATTCGATGGAGGAGGCGTTCTGGTCATACCAGCGTTTCATCTCCTCCTGGCTGGCCTCGAGGTTGGCTTCGGCCAATTCCCTGAATTTCCGGGTTTGGTTTCGCAGGGTCAGGAGGTACCGGTAGACGTCGGGGGGAGCATCTTGGATGGTGGTCTCCCAGCCTTCTTTGACCAGGCTGAGAGGGCCCCGGACAGGGTGTCCGTACAAGAGTTCGAAGGGGCTGAACCCCAGAGACTTCTGCGGGACCTCCCGATAGGCAAACAGGAGGCAGGGCAGCAGGACGTCCCACTTGCATCTCAGGGGCTCCTCCACGCCCTTGATCATTCCTTTCAATGTCCGGTTAAATCGTTCGACTAATCCGTTCCCCTGGGGGTGGTACGGGGTGGTGAATTTGTAGGTGACCCCGCACTGTTGCCACAGGGACCGCATATACTTCGAGATAAAGTTGGTGCCTAGGTCGCTCACCGCCTCCCAGGGGAACCCTACTCGGGAGAAGATTCCCATCAAGGCCCGGCCCACCACGGGGGCCGTCACTGTTCGGAGAGGGATGGCCTCGGGGTATCGGGTGGCATGGTCGACCAGGGCGAGGATGAAGCGATGTCCTTGGGAGGTGCGGGGGTCCAGGGGCCCCACTATGTCGATTCCCACTCGCTCGAAGGGGGTGTTGACTATTGGAAAGGGCCGGAGAGGGGCTTTGACCCTTCCCCCGCTCTTCCCGCTGGCTTGGCAGGTCGGGCAGGTCCGGCAATGGTTGTCCACGTCCTTCCGCATTCGGGGCCAGTAGAAGTGAGTCACCAGGCGGCTGTATGTTTTGTCCTGCCCCAGGTGCCCAGCGAGGGGCACATCATGCGCCAGATTGAGGAGGAAGTCCCGGAATCTGAGGGGGACCACCAGCACGCGGCTGGCCCCCAATTCTGCGGTCTTCTGTTCGCTGTAGAGGAGGTCCTTGTCCCAATAGACCCAGTGGGTCCCCGTCTGGTCTCCGGCGGCCTGGGCGGCTGCTTGCTGTCGGGTCCCTTCGAGGGAGGGGCAGGTCTTCTGTTCTTGGCGGAACTGCTCCCTTGTGGGGCCACCTTCTTGGCGCCATTGGGCGAGTTCGGGGAGGTCGCCGAGCGCGGCGACCTCGTCCGGAGCGAGTTCCGGCGGCCCGGCCTAGGGGTCGGCTTCTTCTTCGACGGAGGGGGGTGGTGGCTCGGGCCCCTCCAGCTCTTCGGGGGGAGCCTCTACGCTCGGTTGGATGGCCCGGGCGGCCGTGGACCGGGTGGTTGCGCAGACCCATTCGGGTAGTCCCAGCATCCCCAGATGCTCTCGGCGCTCGACGTGGGCCCAGGGGGAACTTTCCAGGTTGTTCCCGAGGAGGCAGTCCACGGGGGCGTCGTCGCGGACGGTTACCTTCAGCATGCCCGACACTCCCCCCCACTCGAAGGGGATCCGGGCCATCTGGCACAAGCTCTCGGTGTTGTCTGCCGACCGGACGGGGCACAGTACATTAGGCAAGATCTGTTCGGGGGTCACCAAGTGGCAGCGGATGGCTGTTACGCTGGCTCCGGTGTCTCGGAGGGCTTCTGCCCGGCGTCCATTAATGGTGACCCACTGCTGGTACTTCTGGGTGTTGCTCGGGATGGGAGCCCGGGGTACCATCTCCCGGCTGCCCAGGCATACCAATGTCATGGCGGCGGGTTCCCACTCGGCTGGGGTCCGGCGTCGTAGTTCTCTTCTTCTTCTCCCCCTTCCCCCAGGGCAGTGGCCGCCAACTGGCGGGGGGTGGCCAGGTGGTCCCCGCCCGTCGGTTCACGGGGCAGGTAGGGTCACTGGCATAGTGCCCTGGCTGTTGGCAGTTGTAGCATGTTACCGTCGGTCGAGGCCCTGGTCGGGCTGGGGGGGCCCCTCTTCGGGCGAGGGACGGGGACGTGCGGTTCGAGGTCGGTCCCCGGGGAGGACTCCGGGGTGGCCCCGCTGGAAAGTCTCTGTTCCTGTTCGATCCCCCTCCTCCGCCCCGCTGGCGGGGGGCCCCGTGGTGTTCCGTGGGTACTCCCCCATCGAGTTCCGAGGGACCCGGGTGTTCACCCATCGATCGGCCTCGGTGGCGAGTTTCCGCGGCTCGGTCAGCTTGCTGTCGAGGAGGTGCTGTCTCAGCTCGATGAAGCAGTTGTTGGAGAGGTGCTCCCATACAATGAGGTCGAACAGTTGTTCGTAGGAGGTGACCTTGCTGCCCTTGATCCAACCTTCCAGGGCTCTGCTAAAAAAGTCTATGTATTCCACCCAGGTGGTACCGGGGAGCTTCTTGCAGTCCCGGAAGCGTTGGCGGTACATCTCTGGGGTGAGCCCATAGCGGGTGAGCAGGGCCTCCTTCATATGGTCATAGGAGGTCATCACTGCGTCGGGGAGCTGTAGCAGGGTGTCTCTGCCTTCGCTGAGGAACCGTCCCCATAGGCCGGCACCCCAATCTTTCCGGGGTACCCGATGGGCGGTCATGGCTACCTCGTAGGCCTTAAACTATTGTTGGATGTCGTCGTTCTTGTAGTACTCTTTGACGACATCCTTGGGGATATGTACATTCGCCTCGACCGGCGGGGGGGTGTCTCGGTTTCCGGGGGTGCCGGTCTCTCCATTTCTGGACTTCATTTCAAGTTCTTTAAGGCCCCGCTCATGCTCGAGGGTTAGCCTCCTCTCTTCCAGTTCTCGGTGCCGCTTTTTCTCCTCTATTTCTTCTTGCAGCCGCAGTTGCTCTAGGGCCAATTTCTTTTCGGCTAGTAGGAGTTCGCCGTCCAGGCGGAGCCGGGCGAGCTCTAACTCGTGGGTCCTGGCCCTCTCCCGTTCTCGTATCTCCTCCGGGGAGAGGCCGGTCTCTGTGCTGGTTGTTCTCCCCTCTGCCGGGGCTGCGGTTGGTTGCCAGTGTACGTTTGGCACCGGGTTTTCTTCGGTTTGGGGGGAGGCCGCTTCGGACTCTACCCAGGTCTTTAGGGCTTTTTGCAGGTCCTCTTTTGTGTTTAATCCGGTGGTCGCGATGCCTTTGTCTTTACAAAAATGTTTTAGTTCCTTATGTGTATATTCCTCCAACCGTTCTTGTCGGAACTCCGCGGTTGGGGTGGTCTGTTGGTCGTTCATGGTTACCCTGTGTCTAGGTAGGTAGTGGGTGAGTTACTCGCTGTACGATCTGCGTCGGGCTCGGATCGCACCGCTGGCCACCAATGTTAGAAGGGCGCCCTCCGGGAGCCCGATGGTATCGGACTGACCACCCCGAGGATCACCGTTCCGTAGGCGAGTAGCCGAGCGCCGCTGAGAAGCCTCCTGGGCGAGGTCCTTCTCCTATGATCGTATCAGCCAAGCAACCCCACCACCACAAAGGGACACAGCCAGGGTATCAATTCTTATAAGTCTTTATCGGTAATCAAGGAAGATTTCTGTGACAATATTTACAGGTGGATCGAGGGATCCAAAAGAGTCTCAAAGTCTTGTTGGGATGGGGTAGCGGGACAGTCTCAGTCTTAGCCTGGTACGGGAACACCCTGCGCCGAGCTCTCAATCCTCGAGCCGGGGGGGTTCCGGGAGCCGGAACGTCGTCCACAGGGCTCGGGGGATTGCTGCGATGAGGTCGAGCCGCGACGAGGTCAGCAGGGCTTCGATGGTTTACTTCTGCGAGGTCGAGCCGCAACGAGGTCAGCAGGGCTCCGATGGTTTACTTCTGCGAGGTCGGGCCGCGACGAGGTCAGCAGGGCTCCGATGTTCCGTGAGGGTCTTCTTCTCAGCCAAAGGGAGGGAGCCGCGACGCAGTCAGCAGGGCTCAGAGTTTCACGTTCCAAGTAATGAGTCTCTCTCCATAGGGTCAGCCGCGATCCGATCAGCAGGGCTCTCGACTTCAGGATACAACTGCCGTCCTGGTTTGAGGCTGCCCCAGATATAGGTCTGGAACCCTTTGATGTCCGGACCCTTGCGCCTGGGGGGCGGAGGGGCCGGGATGGGAGAGGCCAGACACCCAGCGGGAGAGGCGCCAGCGCCCAGGAAGGCCAGAGGGCGATCGAAACCAGGCGTTGGGGGACGGTTGGGGGTCCCATCGAAACTCCCCTCCTCCGGGATCGGTGGAGTGGCCACTTGGTGCCCCCTGGCCGGATCTTGGTGCCTCGATGTCGGGGCTTCGCTGGGGCCGAGGCCGGGGCGAGCGGTGTCGCGTAGGCTGGTGCGGGTAGCAAATTACAATCCGGAGGGACCCCGAAGGGTGGGGGCGGCCCCCGTCGGGTCGGGTAGGAGGGTTCGGGACCACGCCACGAGGCCGGGTCCAACAGTATTGTTATGCCAAAAAACAATTGCAAAAATAAATGGAGCAATAAAGCAAACTCTTGCAATATGCACTGTAGGAATTGAGGAAATATAGCATCTTTAGGAAATTTTGTGCAATCTGAGGAAAGAATATGTTGCAAGGTTCGAAGAATGGATAAATGAATGTACATATTGATAAATGTGTGAGTCTGTGCATGGCTGGATGAATGAATCGGTGCGTTGGTGATTATGCAGAAGTATCATTTGGTGTGTTCATGAATGGGTGAGTGTATGTGTGAGAATTTGGATGAATGAGTGTATGTGTGGATGGATTCGATGGGTGAATAATTAAAATAATGAAGAAATGAGCAGGGAGATGAAAGGGATATCCATTCCGCCAACACCTATGCATACACCTCCCAATCTCTCTATGCAACAACTCGCTTACATATATACTCATGCCTTCATCCTTCCTTCCCTCCCTGTACATCCTCCACACTTCTAAGCATTCATTTATCCACCCACATGAAGGATCTGTCAGTTCATCTGTGTACCCACTCATAATCATGCACCTATTGATCTGTCACACACACATTCATGCATTATGATGATGATGATGATGATGATGATAGCAATTTATATCGCGCAAAACAATGACCTGAAGGTATCAAGGCGCCTAAGAATACGATCAGTAATTGAAACAAACATCCTTACATATAGGCCTGCCGAAAGAGGTAAGTTTTAAGCGCGCTACGGAATTTCTGCAGGGAGGGCAAAGATCTGAGGTCAAGAGGAAGATCATTCCACCATTTGGGGGCCAGAGTGGAAAAGGCCCTGCCACCCCATTTAGCTCTTCGAATACGGGGAGCTATCAGAAGCAATTTCCCGGCGGAACGCAAGTTCCTTCCAGGAATGTAATGGGAGATGATAGATCCGACTCCTGAATCGTTATTCTTGGCAAATGCTCTGTATGTCATACATAGGATCTTAAACCGTATACGAAGTTCCACCGGTAGCCAGTGCAGCGTTTTCCTAGCCTCCATGGCCGAAGAGCGTCTGGGGATATCCAGAACAAATCTGGCTGTGGCATTTTGAACTACCTGTAAGCGTTGTAGGAGGCTCCTATTTAGCCCCGCATACAACGCATTACAGTAGTCCAAACGTGAACCAATAAGTGCGACAGCAATTTGTTTTCTGGCCTGCAAGGAAAGGTATTTCCTGATCCTGCGAAGAGTGTGGATCAGACCCCAACAGGTGGAGATGGTCCTACTCACCTGTTTGTTCAAATCAAGAGCAGGGTCTATCAGCACCCCGAGATTCTTAGCAGATGTAGTGGGGGAAGGACAGATTCCCAGCGAGTCAGGCCACCAATTGGCTGACCAGATGTTTTCTTTCCCTCCAAACACCATCACCTCAGTCTTCTCCCCATTCAGTTTAAGGGAGTTCTGGATCATCCAATGACCGACCGCCTCCATACAAGATCTAAACTTGAAGGCGGTTTGCACATCTGAAAGGGGGAGAGAGACGAGTATTTGGGTGTCATCTGCATAAGAGACTACCTCCATCCCGAACGTTCTTATGAGTCTGGCTAGAGGGGTTACATAGATGTTAAATAGGGTCGGGCTAAGCGCCGACCCTTGGGGGACCCCACATAGCACAGGACGGGATGGAGATAGAAACTCCCCCAGCTTGACTCTTTGTTCCCTCCCAACAAGGAAAGAAGTCAATAGATCCAGAGCTGCGTCCTTCACCCCCACATCCCTCAGGCGTGATGTAAGAACTGAGGGGGAGAGGGTATCGAAGGCCGCCGTTAGATCAAGTAGGACCAGGAGGGCGGTCTGGCCCCCATCAACTGTCGTGCGGATCTTGTCAAGCACGATGGTAAGGGCTGACTCGGTACTATGTTCCCTCCTGAATCCATGTTGGGAGGGGTCGAGGCAGCCCGAACTCTCCACAAAGGCAGCGAGATGCTTGTTAAGATGTGCCTCAAGCATCTTTGCTGGAGCCGGGAGCAGTGAGATTGGACGGAAATTTTTTAAGACTTCCGGATCGAGAGAGGCCTTCTTTAGCAGAGGTTTCACCGCTGCCTTCTTCCACTCCAGAGGAAAGATGCCATCAGTGATGGCAAGATTCATTATTTCTAGCAGTGGAGGTAGAAGGATCTCCCTACACTGCTTGATGATCTTCAAAGGGCAAGTATCCAGGGGCGAGCCGGACTTGGTCTTTTCAAGCAAGATCTCCAGATCATGCAGAGCCAGCGGGGGAAAGGAGTCCAGGGTGCACAGTGGAGAGATGTCAGTAGAAATCATGTTCATCTCAGCCAAGGCGGAAGGCACACTGATAGACGCTCTTTGTTCCTCAAGACCCAGATGGATGTCGTGTATTTTAGTGTGAAAGAAAGAGGCAATCTTATCACATAGGTCTTGGGATGGAGTGACAGGATCAGGAGTTTGCAGGTTGACTAAAGAATCCACGATTTTGAAAAGCTCCTTCGGCGAAGAGAGCGAGGTTGTTAAGGCTACATAGTAGTCTTGTTTGGCCTGAGTGATCGCCATCTTGTATTTCTTGACAAGGAGTTTGTGAACTTCCTTGTTCTTAAAGTCCCAGCTGGCATGCCAGAGCCTCTCCTTCCTCCTCACTTCTTGGCGGAGGAGTCTAAGGGAGTCAGAGAACCAGGGGGCAGATGGTCTCTTTCATCCACCTGTGTAAACATGCTTGTCTTGGATTGTATTCGTATGTGATGCATGTTTTCTGTCTGTGTTTGTACGTCTCCCTCATTATGTAATGTTTATAATGTGATTGGTATCTGTTCTGGGTCTGCGTTTTCTTGAATAATGGTAGGTGTATTTCTGTGTATACATGGGCATCTGCATTGTTTTTCTTTTTTTAAAATATTTTTATTTTTTGTCAACAAAAAATGAAGTACAAAGCCAATTTGCACGAACTGAATCATAATCAAAAACATAATCATAATAATCAAGTTACGTTGCATTGAAGAAAAGAAAAAGAAGGAAGAAGGCAGAAAGCAGTCAATTATATAATTGCATGACTTTTCCTTGTACCAGATGGCAATGTAAATAGGAATTCCTTTTTTTTGTTTTAAATAATCCTCAGATCAAATTAAATTTACGCATGGATTGAACACCCCTCAGTCTGGCTAGTGCTTCCTCCATATCATGTATTTTCCTGACTAATACCCACCAATCCATTACTGTGGGAGCTTTTAGCGATGTCCAGACCTGTGCAATTGTGAGTCTTGCGCAGACAAGCAAAATAGTTAAAATATCTTCATTGTCAGATCCCTTCCCCCATCAATATTTCCATGACCGTTAGTGGTATTTGAATCCCCAATTTTTGCAACAGAATATGTTCCACCTTCTGCCAAAATAGCGAAAGCTCTGGGCATGTAACAAACATATGTTGTATATCTGCCGCATATAGTTCGCACCTGGGGCACTTTGCCCTATCGTTTGCCTGATTATTAAGTGACCATTTTGCAATTTGATCTGGTGTATAATATAGTAAACAGATTGTGCGAAACTGTTGCATTCGCAGATTGGAGGAATGGACTACCCCAACAATTTTACTAAGTGCATGCGATATATTTTTAGCTGAGACTGGTATGCCCATAATTCTAGTCCAACGAGCAGCTATTCTGGGGCTATCCTCCAATCTGTGAACATACAAGCTTTTGTATGCTCTGCTGATCAAAGATTTAACATTAGAGTCATATAAACAGTCCCATATATCTGAATGAGATAAGCTCATCAATTTAAGATAATTAACAAAATAATCACGAATCTGTACATATTTAAACTGCATGTTGTCTGTCAACTTATACACAATCAGCATTTTTCCAAAATCCATAAAACCACCATGATCGTATAGGTCCCCTAAACATGTTACCCCATAGTTGGCCCAGCGTTTTCCCGCCGGGTCATGAAAGATACTAGGCAGCCCTGGATTGCCCCAGAGAGGAAATTTGTCATTCATCGGTGTCAAGCCATACTTGAGAGAAATTGCACGCCATATAGTTATGCAATCTCGAATCGTCTTAAATTTGAGCCTTTTATAATAGTTCCGGTCGTTAGTTCTGAACAGAAACAGATTGCTCTCTCCTGCCAACATAAATTTATGATAATAGGTACTCTTCTCAGTGTGAATAAAGCTGTGAAGATGCCCAAAAAATGCAGACCAGAAATAAATTCTAAAATCCGGGAAATCTAAGCCTCCATGATTAAAGGGGAGTTTTAACAGTTCAAGGGCTTTTCTCGCTTTTTTATAGCCCCGGATGAAACTTCCAAAAATCCCATCCAATCGTTTAAAAAAAGACACAGTCAATCGCAACGGGATAGATCTAAACAAATACAGACATTTTTGCAGAATCTTCATTTTTACAATGTTTATATGCCCTATAATACCAATAGGTAACCTGTGCCAGCTCTTCAGTAATTTAGCCGTCTCTTTCAGTAAGGTCTCGTAGTTTAAAGGGATTATTCTTTCAATCTGGGCCACCATCTTGATTCCCAAATATGTGGCCGTCGAACACACCCCCTGTATCGGAAGCGCAGATTTATAATTCAGCAAATCCTGAGTTTTATTGATATTCAGTTTATGCCCAGATATCAAGCCGAACTCTTGCGCTTCATCTGTGATCACTTGCATGCCCCCCCCAGATCCGTTGAGAACACCGCTATGTCATCAGTGTATGCTATGACTTTAAGGGAGCTATCCCCAAGCGTATAGGGGCAAATTAGCTGCTGATTTTGAAGGGTCGAGACAAAAGACTATATAAAGAGCAAGTAAAAGTGGTGATAGGGGGCACCCTTGCCGGGTGCCCCGAAGAATCGGAAAAGCAGTTTATTGTAAACCCCTGTACATTATCTTAGCGCTACGTTTATCATATAGAGCTTTTATCCACGTAAGATATTGCCCTTTAATGTCAAAGGCGTTGAGTATGGCCCATAAAAAGTCCCACCCCACTCGGTCGAATGCTTTTTCGACATATAACAATATCATCCCGAGTGGGGTCGACTGTGTTTTTGCTGCATCAAAAGCAGAGACAGCCATGTTTACATGTGCGGTCGTGTCTCTCCCTTGAATGAAGCCATGTTGATAAGGCAACACCAAGCTAGGTAGCACGGGAGATAATCGGTTCGCAAGGATCTTTGCAAATATTTTTGCGTCTGCATTGATGAGCGAGATCGGCCGATACGACCCGTGCTCCTCTGCCGGTTTACCTTTTTTAAGAAAGAAAATAATTTGCGTTATTTTCCATGAGTCAGGAGCCTTACCCTCATCACCAATAAAACTTATAACCTGACTAAGAGGAGTCGCTAGCTCCTACATAAACCACTTATAAAATTCCAAAGGAATGGTATTGTCTCCTGCTGCTTTACCTGATGGATGGGAGGTAATTGCCAATTTTATTTCTTCCATTGCTATATCACTAGCTAAATACTTAGATGTTTCATTCTCCACACATAAGAAGGAATTATCTTGTATGTAATTAGATATTTCGTCTAGCTTAGGTTGGTGTTCTGGAGTATATAGCACTTGATAATAAGCCACAAATTGTTCCAATATCTGTTTTGGACATTCGTATATTTTGTTGTCAGTCCCCTTAATCTTCTTTATAATTGCCTTGGCCCTGTCATCTGCTACTCTAAATGCTAAGATCTTATCTATCTTCTCCCCTGACTCGTACTGCGCCAGACGATACTTAGTTGATTTCGCTACACTCCTCTCCCTGAATGTTTTTTTCAGCGCTGATCTATGATCCACTAGGCTGTACCCCAACTCATCTACGTATTGAAGACCTCTAGTAACTGCCTCGATGGGCTCATTTTCTATCTTCCGTATAGCTAATATAGTAGCTCCCATTTTCGTCTTCTGCTCTTTATTTTGCCTCAAAATAAATTGCTGGGTAAAACCTCTAGTTACTGCTTTAAATGTATCCCATACTACTATAGGAGAAGCTGTCCCAATGTTTGCTTAAAAAACTCCTTAAGATGTGCCCTAGCCTGAGTCACAAATACTTCATCTGTAAGCAGATATCTGGGAAAGGAGAAAGATCGGGGATTTTTATATTCGGGGGAGATCTTAAATGTAAGCAAAACAGGATTATGGTCTGACGTGAGCCTCGGGCATATTTCCATACTACATGACCATAAGATGTTATCTGATGCCCAAGCCATATCAATTCTTGAATATAGCTTGTGGGGGGCAGACTAGTATGTATAACCTGCTATATTGGGATAAAGAGTCCTCAAAACATCCTTAATTGCCTGCAAACACCCCAACTCCCATATGGCTGCCCGTGTCTTCCGCATCCTTTGAAAAGCCCCCCTCCGTGTAGTATCTACTCCATAATCCATTATACAATTAAAACCGTATCACCAACCGCTCGCCCTCCCAACTTCATAATTCCATAGTCACTGCTTCTATTATATTAGGATCATCTACATTGGGGCCGTATAGTGAACAAAAAACATATTTTTAATCGGCTATTTTCACTTGAGCGATAGCCCATCTACCCCCATGATCGGACAATGTTCTACAGATTTCCGCTCCAAATCGTTTACTCTTTAAAATAGCTACGCCCCGAATAGAGACCATTTGTGCCGAGCTAACTATTACCTCAAAACCTAAATGTCTCAGAAAGCCTCTATCTTTATGAGAAAGATGTGTTTCTGACAGCATAACAAGCTGAGGGTTGTACATTTTTAATTCCTCCGCCACTAGCTGCCTCTTAATCTTGCTGTTGAGACCAGCCACATTCCAAGCTAAGCACTTTATCATTGCCATCCCGATATTCGTTCTTCCCTGCCTTGACTGTTATCTACCTCCGTTAGCTTTTGATTACCTTGCTCCTTTCTTTCCCTCTTACATGTATATTTACTTTTTTCCTTTATCCCTTCAATTGTGTTGACTTTTTCTATTTCTTCACACCCCCCTCCAACACCTTCCCAACCAAACCCCCAGCCCACCCCCCCCCCGTAATCTAAAGGAGGAATTATCCCCTTCTTACAGCTGCCGGTGATATGGCAGCATAACTGGAAACCTGCATCCGCAATGGCCGCCAAGTAATCTCGACCCCCTAAATTCGATTAGCCAGAGAGGACAGCTCACAAAACAAAATGAAAAGAAAGGAGAACCCTACAAGAAATTTTAATTTTCCTCAATCAAAACAATAGAAAAGCAATTTAGCTCGAATAAAAAATGATTAGGATAAAGAACCTCGGGCTAGAAAAGCTGGCCCGTTTGCTTTAACCAATTTGAAGCCTTAACATTAGTCCCTACTTCATCTTAAACAGTCCCCTCTTTCTGCCATTTTAATAATACTTCCTTAGCCTCAGATTCTGATGTAAAAGAGAGCAATTGACCGTTCCTAATGATCTTCGGGCGGGCAGGTTCCTGTAGATAGGCTTGTGCCCCTATAGCTTTTAAGGGATCAATTAACTGTCTCAAACGCCAACGTCTATCCATGGTTGCCTTGCAGAAGCGGAAAAAGATAGAGTAAGACCCTACGGCTATCGGTGTTCCAGGGCCCGCTTTTAATGAAACTGCTTGTCTCAGAAAATAGTTCCCGAAATATATCAAAAACTGCCTTGAATAGCGATCATCCTTTCGATGTTGCACCAATGAGAGTCTATGAGCCCTCTGGATCTGTCAGTCCCAGTCCCAGTCCACCAGATCCGGGAATGCCTTCTGCATCACTTGCACGATGAATGTTCTAGAATCTGAGCCCTCTTGCCCTTCAGGAATACCAAATAATTTTAGGTTTTGCCTCCTTTGCCTATTTTCCACCTCTTCAAGCTTAAGTTCCAGGCTCGCTATCTGATCATCATGTTGCTGTGTTAAATTTACCACTTTAGCAGTGACTTCCTCCGTAGTGACCACTCTCTACTGTAGCTCTGTTATCTCGCCGGTCATTTCACCAACTTTTCCTGTTACTTCCTTCAAGGGCAGTTGGATACTAAGGTTGTCTGCCCTAATCTGAGCAAACAGCTCTCTCGTCTCTTCCCTCTGATCTTTTAGGGCTTGTAATATCAGGGAGAGCATTGGGGCAACTTTTCCTCAGAAAGTCCCTTTTGCAAGTCCTCCCCCGGGCTTGATAAGTACGGCCGTTTAGGTGAGCGACAGGAGCCGCATGGGCCAGGTACCGTGAGTAATTCATTTTGGCCTGTATCACCCTCTCTCTCAGGTGTTGTACAGGGCTCTGAATCCAGGTCCGTTTCTGAACAGCTTGCTCCTCGTACTGTCACACCAGAATCAGCGACAGTGACGACACTTGTAGCTTTATCCGTCAGCCCTACATCAGATAGCCTTGACATAACAGTTTTAATCCCTCCTTTTGATTGTACCCATCTCCGCATTGGGCTATTAACACTCATTCCCTTAATTTGTGCCTTTTTCTTACTGGCAGACCCAATGCTAGATATGCTCTGACTCCTATTTGTATCTCTCGAGCTTTTAGCTTTTGGGCTCTTCTTCTTTTTTTGTGCCAATAATACTGGGGAGACCACTTGCTCTACCCTTATATCTGTATGGAATTGCTGCCCTGCAAAACCGTCATCAGTGACCTGATTTTCTTGTTCTCCCTCTCCTTGAGTTACGCCAGAATACTGTCCCAAATGGTTAACCGTTCTGAAAGCCGCAGCCGCTGTGACTGCCTCTTCAGTATCCACAGCTAGGATGGGTTGCTCCAGAGCTGTATGCTCTACTGAAAGCGTGGTACAGCCATTCGCCTCACCAGATGTTTTCTCCATCTCGTCACCAGGCTGGTTAGTTTCAATGATATGCCCGTGCCCATTTGATACAGCATTTAGAGGTAAAGTTACTTTCTGTAACTCTGTAGGCTTAATTCCTGTCATTAATACGTCTATCGCACAAGGTTGCTCTGAGTTGTCGTTCTCGGCCCCCCTCGATGTTCCTCGTATGTCGACGCTATCCAAATTCTCAGCCCCTAGGTCAGCTTAGATTTCAGTGAGCATTAACGGTTCAGAGCCCCAAACGACCTTCTGATGCGCCACATCTTGATGGGGACCCCCACAGGTACTTTCATTATTTGCTTGCTCCAAACTGATTGAATTGGTGATTATTTCAACTAGCTGATTACTAGTTATTGAATCTGCATCAGGTTCTGCCTCTAACAATTCAGCTGATTTTTTTGACTGCAGGTATCGCAGGACCGGCTTCCCTAAATTCACTAATTGTTTCAGATTCCATGTCACCGCTTGTTTCACATTCTCTGTCCCAGCGGTATCAGCCTTCCCTGCTACCTTTACATCCCCTGGCGCCTCCACACTCATCTACAAGCGACTCGTAGCGCGAGTCCCTCCAGCTGGGTTCTTCTGTGGGGCCATCTCAGGCAACAAATGGGGAGCCTGTACCCGCGAAACTGTCCTTGAATTGGTGTAATTTGTAATGCGCTGAGCCGCAACTCGCGCTGCCTCGTAAGTAAGCAGCAATCGAGGCAAGCGAGGCACACAACTCAGTTCGATCCTTGCCAACGTCTGCATCCGATGCTGTTAGCTGTTAGCGAGGCCGTCAGGTGAATCCAATCGAGTTGAATCGACCCTGATTTTTTTCCCGTGAGATGAGTTCAGTTTCACGGCTTCACAGGTAAGCTCTTGTCCCACCGCACCACAATCCAATATTCGGCTTTACCGTTTCCCGCTTGTCAATGCTTTTCCTTTCTCGTACGTTAGCTCCGTTTTAACATCAGCAGTGGCATTCCTCTCGCATTTGGTTAACGAGAAAAAAAAACGCAGGAGTCACCAACTTCTCAGCTGCCACATCGCGGTGCAGGTTTCTCAAAGACGGCGTCACTCCCCCATCTTGCTCCTCCCCGTCCGGTTCGGGCATCTGCATTGTACATGTGTGCCTTTATATATGTCGCTCTGTGTGCTTTGGTTGGTGGCTTTAGTCAAGTTAGTTTGTGCGTGTATGGAAGCTTATAGGTGTTTTGCTCTGTTACTGCCTTCAATGCTTTTCGGCATAAGAACACACAAGAGCTTGAAGGTGTGTTTTGCGTGAGTATGGCCGCCTGAGTGTCTATGAATCTCTCTACTGCTTTTTTCCTTTGAAAATTTGTGCCTGTCTGCCTATTGATATGTACGTCTTTGGACAACTGCTATCAGACCACAACTGATGTAGATTAACTTGTTCTCTCTGTTCGTCACTCCATTACATGGAAAGTACAAGCATTGACAAAGCCAATAGGACTCAACAATGCCCGAGCTATGGCCTTCTCAATGTGAATATCTTTTAGCCATGTTATCTAGCAGCACATCTGCTGTTCAGCATGGCTGAAAGTCACTGAAAGCCCAGAATCACAGGATGTTGAGCTGACATTGAGTCTCTTCACCCCATCATGTTGAGTTTATTGTCCTGCCTCTCCTAACACAAAAAAGCGATATGATATGGCCTGTGCTGGCGGCCTGATAGTACTTCTTTCAGTAACATTCAGACATGTTTAACAGCAGATATGTTGCTAGACAACGTGGCTAAAAGACTTTGACATTGACAAGGCCAATAGCTGGGGCATTGCAGAGATCTACTGGCTTTGCCAATGCTTGTTCGGTGTTGAGAGGGATCTTGCTGAACTTATGTGGAAGTGATAGTGAGATACAGTTAAGGAGCTTTGAAGTGAAGTGATAATGGAGCGTAACAGCCAGAGCTGCGAAAGGGGAACTGCCAGGTTCGAATCTCTGGGTTGGCTGAACAGTTTGTGATTCTGGGCAAATCACTTATGCTTCTCCCTGCATACGTCAATGAATGTGTCTTTGTGTAATGTAACTGTTGAGCACTTAAAGTGTTCATACACCATTGGCTGGTTGCAGCACTACGGCAAGATGGAACAAGCGCTCCAATACAATCAGAACGTATAAAAAAATAAAAGCTGCAGCGACGAGGGAGGTAGTGGGGGGTCGAGTCAAGCAGGGAAGCAAGAGGGAATGAGGAAATGGGCAAGCAACGGAGGGGAGAGGGCGGGAGGAAGCAGCAATGAAAGGGTAAAAAAATACCTTAATTGAAGCAGGATCAACGACAAAAATGAATGTCTCCCAGGCATTTACATCTCGGCTCGGCTGGTCTGACCATGGACCGCCGAGCGGGACTCACATCCCGGGAGAGACTAGTGGTCACTGGGAGAGACCGATAGCGACTTTTGATTCATTGGGGCTTCACTTCTTGTCCTGACTGGTGTGTCCCTAGGCTGCTGAGCTGGATCCGCGCCATCAACGCCCTTGAGCCGATTGACTGGTATTTTGTCTTGCTCGCGGGATGGCCCCGCGCTTTGTTTTGGCTCCCTCTGGCTGCCCGCCTCTGATTGACCAGCTGACCCCCTACCGATATAAAACTCTTGGAGGTGAAAGAATCATGTCCAGCCGATAATTCGTTGGTGGCTATTTGTTCGTGCACTTTGGCTAGCTTGATCCAACTAACAGCCTTGGCTGATCAGCGGAATTCTCATCACTTCCCCACATCCTGGGCTATTGTTGGCTACGGTACCGGTCCACCCATGGTTATTATGGGGCAGATCCGTACCGGCATGGTTCACACACTTCTCTGGGCCGCTCTCGATGGAGCCCCGCCCTCCGATCCACAGCTGTTTCGAGCTGGATTAGATCCCGAGGGCTACTGTTTAACGTCTCTGCAACTGAATATCGAGCCATCGCCGCATGATGGCGCCTTCCTCATTTCTTTAAAGGAGCCTCCTTCCATTTAGTCCGATATTTATGATGACCCCCACCCCTCTTCACCAAGTTTTACCACTACAAAATGGTGCCCGTGTTTATTGGTCCACAAACCAACTTTAATTTCCCACAGTAATCCTTAACAGATTGAGCATCTGCCCTCCCTATCTTGAATCACACCAGATCTTTTGACTTGGGAAACTGTAGTAGGACAACTCCATTCTCCTCTATCAGAGAATTAAAGACTAAGGTAGGACTCCCTTTCTGGGACATTTAAAAAATGTTGGACATCCTTATCAGCCCACCCACCTTCAAAAATTGACCCCTTAGTCCACGGATAGGCCGCAGTAAGTCTCTCGCTGCTCTTGCAATCAGTTAATCCCTTCCTCACCCACATCTCTTTTTTTTTCTTTCTCTCTTCTACAACTCCCCCTCCTAGTTCCCCTAGCTTCCTTAGGCAGTCTCCCTCCCCAACTTACATACCCCGAAGTCTATAATTATGGCACCTAACTACCCGCATCAAACTGACTCCGCCTACCCTCTAGGTCCCCCATTGGCCTAACTAGCCTGTAATTTTGTGAATTAAAACCGACTTCACCTACATAAACCCTATCAGGGGCCCCTCCCTCGCTAGGACACTCTATCAAAATGGAGTTAAGTCCCGATCCCTCAGGATCCAACACCTTCATTATCAACTACCCACCTAACCTCTCTAAAAATGCCGCCATAAAACACAAACATCACATACTTAGGTCAAGTCCCGAAACTTTAATCTCAGACGTCTACTTTTGTGCAAACAGAGGTAGTAGAGTTAATGGCCTTATTTTCTACACCAGAAAAAGAGAGCATGCTGGCGGAAAGTTTTCTACTCTATGCTCCATATATCAGGTACCAGGAAAACACCTCATGGTCTCAAATTAACAACGACGCCGTCGTTCACTCAACACCAATGCCACCATCATCCTCTATAACAATGGTATCATCCTAATCCAAGCCTCTAATGTCAACCTAGTTAAGATGGCCAATATCTTCCTGTTACTCAAAAACGCGGCCTGTGCGAAACCCAATGACCCCTACACTTACCCTACCATTACTCTGGATCTAACCAGCCCTCCTCACTCTAAATCATTCTTTGCCTTTAGATGGTCACAGAGCGGCTCTGTCTCCTGTTGAATTGTCCCAACCCTCTAGACCCCCGACTCTGAACGCTAGCAACACTTCGGGTTTGCTTTACGCACAGCCCTCCAGTCCGACTCTAACTGCTCCTCGAGCGGAGAGATTCCCTAGCGACCTACTACCATTGCTCTCAATTAAGGATCCCTCTTCCCTCATCCCTCTTTTCACGCCACCCACTATGCCGGAGACCTGGCAACTGCCCTCCACCAATATTGATTGAACAAACCCGTTCAATCCTGTTTGCACCGTACCTGACTCACAGCTCAACGTTCATACCACCCTCACTAATTTACCAACTTCGCTATCCAAAGACCATGGAACTCCGCTAGTCCCTAATGATCAACTCCCACCCCAGGAACTACACATCACCACCTTGGACCCTGTTAGAAGGGCGATCTCTGGGGAGTCAGATGGTGTCGGACTGACCACCCCGAGAGCCACCGTTCCGTAGTAAAGTAGCCGAGCGCCGCTGAGAAGCCTCCTGGGCGAGGTCCTTCTCCTATGATCGTAACAGCCAAGCAATCCCACCACCACAGAGGGACACAACAAGGGTATCAATTCTCACAAGTCTTTATCGGTATTAAAGGTAGGTCTCCGTGGCAATATTTACAGGCGGATCGAGGGATCCAAAAGAGTCTCAGGGTCTGTTAGGGACGGGGTAGCGGGACAGTCTCAGTACCGGCCTGGTACGGGGATACCCTGCGCCCAGCTCTCAATCCTCGAGCTGGGGGGGTTCCGGGAGCCAGGACGTCGTCCGCAGGGCTCGAGGGGTTGCTTCGGTGAGGTCGAGCCGCGACGAGATCAGCAGGGCTCCGGTGGTTACTTCAGCGAGGTCGAGCCGCGACGAGGTCAGCAGGGCTCCGATGGTTAGTTCTGCGAGGTCGTGCCGCGACAATGTCAGCAGGGCTCCGATGTTCCGTGAGGGTCTTCTTCTCAGCAAGGGGGAGCCGCGACGCAGTCAGCAGGGCTCGAGTTCCAAGTTCCAGGCAATGAGTCTCTCTCCGTAGGGTCAGCCGCGATCCGATCAGCAGGGCTCTTGACTCCAGGATACAATTACTGTCCTGGTTTTGGGCTGCCCCAGATATATGTCTGGAGCCCTTTGATGTCCGGACCCTCGCGCCTGGGGGGTCGGAGGGGCCGGGGTGAGAGAGTCCAGACACCCAGCGGGGGGGGGGGAAGCCAGCGCTCAGGGAGGCCGGATGGCGATCGGAGCCAGGCGTCGGGGAACGGCTGGAGGCCCCATCGAAACTCTCCTCCTCCGGGATCTGTGGAGTGGCCACTCGACCCCCCCTGGTCGGGTCTTGGTGCCTCGATGTCGGGGCTTCGCTGGGACCGAGGCCGGGGGCGGGCCGCGTCACGAAGGCTGGCGCGGGTAGCGGGGTACTATTCAGGGGGACCCCGAAGGGTTGGGGTTGCCCCCGTTTGGTCTGGTAGGAGGGTTCGGGACCACGCCACGAGGCCGGGTCCAACAGGCGTCCCCCCCAGCTGAAGGCAGGGAGAGTCACCCATCTTCTTGGGGGGTCTCCTCGCCGAGGCGGAAGAAGCGGGACAGGCCGTCGGCGTTGGCGTGGTCATTTCCGGGTCTGCAGAGAGATGAACCATCGCAACAACTTCGGGTTCTCGCCTCTCATCTGCATTAACCACCACAAGGGCCGGTGGTCGGTTTGGACCCGGAAGTGGGTGCCGAAGAGGTAGGGCTGGAGCTTCTTGAGGGCCCACACCACGGCGAAGGCCTCTCGTTCAATGGTGCTCCATCTCTGCTCCCAGGGCAGCAGGCGCCGGCTGATGAAGGCCACCGGCTGGTCAACCCCCTCAGAGTTCACTTGGGACAAGACCGCCCGACTCCGTACTCCGAGGCATCAGTCTGTACCACGAACTCTTTGCTGTAGTCGGGGGCTTGTAGCACGGGGGCGGTACACATCGCTGTCTTGAGGGTCTCGAAGGCCGCCTGACAGAGGGGCGTCCAGTGCACCTTCTTTGGTTGCTTCTTTGATGTGAGCTCCATGAGGGGGCCCACAATGCTTCCATAGTTCTGAATGAACCGCCTGTAATAGCCCATGAGACCCAGGAAGGCCCTCACAGCGGTTTGGGTGGCTGGGGGCTCCCAGCCCATGATGGCGTCGATCTTTGGCTGGAGGGGAGCCACATGGCCGCTCCCCACTTGATGTCCCAGATAGGTTACGGATCCTTGGCCTATCTGACACTTGCTGGCTTTTACTGTGAGTCCGGCCCTTTGGAGGGCGGTCAGGACCTCCCAGAGGTGCCTCAGGTGCTCGGCCCAGTGGTTGCTGAACACCGCAATATCGTCCAGGTAGGCGGCGCTGAACGCTTTTAGGCCAGCCAGTACCTTATTCACCAGTCTTTGGAAGGTCGCCGGGGCATTCTTCATGCCGAAGGGCATCACTCGGAAGTGGTAGTGGCCATCGGGGGTGGAGAAAGCAGAACGTTCTTGGGCGCCTGGGGTGAGCCCGATCTGCCAGTATCCGGCAGTGAGGTCAAAGGTGCTAAGGTAGCGGGCTGCTCCTAGGCGGTCGATCAGTTCATCTGCCCGAGGAATGGGATGGACATCGGTTTTGGTGACGACATTCAATCCCTGATAGTCCACGCAAAACCGGAGCTCCGGGGTGGTGCCCGGGGCGGCAGCTTTCGGCACCAGGACCACAGGGCTGGCCCAGGGACTGTCGGAGGGTTCGACGACCCCCAGGGCCAACATCTTGGAGACCTCGGCGTGGATGCAGGCCCGCACCCGGTCGGGGACTCAGTAGGCTCGGTGTCGCACGGGGGGGCTGTCCCCGGTGTTGATGTCGTGGACGCACCATCGTGTGACTCCGGGAGTGAGGGAAGAGAGAGCAGCGAAGTGATGCAGCAGTCCTTGACAATCTTGGCGCTGCTCTGAAGTCAGGGTGGCGGAGAGGATGACTCCCTCTACAGAGCCGTCTTTTTCGGAGGTTCTCAGGAGGTCGGGTAGGGGCTCGGAGTCGTCTTCGGCCCCATCGTCCGTAGCCAACAGCAGGCTAAGTTCCATACGGGCAAAGTGGGGTTTGAGCCTGTTGGCGTGGAGAACCCGGAGGGGGTTCCTGGGGGACTCCATGTCGACCAGGTAGGTGACGGGGCTCTTCTTCTCTACCACCTTGAAGGGCCCGGTCCATTTGTCCTGGAGAGCACAGGGGTCAACGGACGACATGACCCAGACCTGCTGGCCTGGCTCGAACTCGATGGAGGAGGCGTTCTGGTCATACCAGCGTTTCATTTCCTCCTGGCTGGCCTCGAGGTTGGCTTCGGCCAGTTCCCTGAATTTCCGGGTTTGATTCCGCAGGGTCAGGAGGTACCGGTAGACGTCGGGAGGAGCATCTTGGACGGTAGTCTCCCAGCCTTCTTTGACCAGGCTGAGGGGGCCTCGGACAGGGTGCCCGTACAAGAGTTCGAAGGGGCTGAACCCCAGAGACTTCTGCGGGACCTCCCGATAGGCAAACAGGAGGCAGGGCAGCAGGACGTCCCATTTGCGTCTCAGGGGCTCCTCCAGGCCCTTGATCATTCCTTTCAACGTCCGGTTAAATCGTTCGACTAGTCCGTTCCCCTGGGGGTGGTACGGGGTGGTGAACTTGTAGGTGACCCCGCATTGTTGCCACAGGGACCGCATATACTTTGAGATAAAGTTCGTGCCTCGGTCGCTCACGACCTCCCGGGGGAAACCCACTCTGGAGAAGATTCCCATCAAGGCCCGGCCCACCACGGGGGCCGTCACTGTTCGGAGAGGGATGGCCTCAGGGTATCGGGTGGCATGATCGACCAGGACGAGGATGAAGCAATGTCCTTGGGAGGTTCGGGGGTCCAGGGGCCCCACGATGTCGATCCCCACTCGCTCGAACGGGGTGTTTACTATTGGAAAGGGCTGGAGAGGGGCTTTGACCCTTCCCCCACTCTTCCCGCTGGCTTGGCAGGTCGGGCAGGTTCGGCAATGATTTTCCACGTCCTTCCGCATTCGGGGCCAGTAGAAGTGGGTCACCAGGCGGCTGTAGGTTTTGTCTTGCCCCAGGTGCCCGGCGAGGGGCACATCATGCGCCAGATTGAGGAGGAAGTTTCGGAATCGGAGGGGGACCACCAGCACTCGGCTGGCCCCCAGTTCTGCGGTCTTCTGCTCGCTGTAGAGGAGGTCATTGTCCCAATAGACCCAGTGGGTCCCCGTTTGATCTCCGGTGGCCTGGGCGGCTGCTTGCTGTTGGGTCCCTTCGAGGGAGGGGCAGGTCTTCTGTTCTTGGCGGAACTGCTCCCTTGTGGGGCCACCTTCTTGGCGCCATTGGGCGAGTTCGGGGAGGTCGCCGAGCGCGACGACCTCGTCCGGGGTGAGTTCTGGCGGCCCGGACTCAGCGTCGGCTTCTTCTTCGACGGAGGGAGGTGGCGGTTCGGGCCACTCCGGCTCTTCGGGGGAGCAGCTATGCTCGGCCGGATGGCCCGGGCGGTCGTGGACCGGGTGGTTGCGCAGACCCACTCGGGCAGTCCCAGCATTCCCAGATGCTCTCGGCGCTCGACGTGGGCCCAGGGGGAACTTTCCAGGTCGTTCCCAAGGAGGCAGTCCACGGGGGCGTCGTCGCGGACGGTCACCTTCAGCATGCCCGACACTCCCCCCACTCGAAGGGAATCCGGGCCATCTGGCACAAGCTCTCGGTGTTGTCTGCCGACCGGACGGGGCACAGTACATTAGGCATGATCTGTTCGGGGGTCACCAAGTGGCAGCGGACGGCTGTCACGCTGGCTCCGGTGTCGCGGAGGGCTTCGGCCCGGCGTCCATTAATGGTGACCCACTGTTGGTACTTCTGGGTGTTGCTCGGGATGGGAGCCCGGGGCACCATTTCCCGGCTGCCCAGGCATACCAAGGTCATGGCAGGTTCCCACTCGGTTGGCCCGGCGTCGGAGTTCTCTTCATCTTCTCCCCCTTCCCCCAGGGCAGCGGCCACCAACTGGCGGGGGGGTGGCCTGGTGGTCCCGGCTCGTCGGTTCACGGGGCAGGTCGGGTCACTGGCATAGTGCCCTGGCTGTTGGCAGTTGTAGCACGTTACCGTCGGTTGAGGCCCTGGTCGGGCTAGGGGGGCCCCTCTTCGGGCGAGGGACGGGGACGTGCGGTTCGGGGGCGGTCCCCGGGGAGGACTCCGGGGCGGCCCTGCTGGCAAGTCTCTGTTCCTGTTCGATCCTCCTCCTCCGCCGTGCTGGCGGGGGGCCCCGGGGTGTTCCGTTGGTACTCCCCCATCGAGTTCCGAGGGACCCGGGTGTTCACCCATCGATCGGCCTCGGCGGCGAGCTTCCGCGGCTCGGTCAGCTTGCTGTCGAGGAGGTGCTGTCTCAGCTCGATGAAGCAGTTGTTGGAGAGGTGCTCCCATACAATGAGGTCAAACAGCTGTTCGTAGGAGGTGACTTTGCTGCCCTTCATCCACCCTTCCAGGGCTCTGCTGAAAAAGTCTACGTATTCCACCCAGGTGGTACCGGGGAGCTTCTTGCAGTCCCGGAAGCGCTGGCGGTACATCTCTGAGGTGAGACCATAGCGGGTGAGCAGGGCCTCCTTCATATGGTCATAAGAGGTCATCACCTCGTCTGGGAGCTGTAGCAGGGTGTCTCTGCCTTCGCTGAGGAACCGTCCCCATAGGCCGGCACCCCAATCTTTTCGGAGTACCCGATGGGCGGTCATGGCTACCTCGTAGGCCTTGAACCATTGTTGGATGTCGTCGTTCTTGTAGTACTCTTTGACGACATCCTTGGGGATATGTACTTTCGCCTCGGCCGGCGGAGGGGTGTCCCTGTTTCCGGGGGTGCCGGTCTCTCCATTTTTGTACTTAATTTCAAGTTCTTTAAGGCCCCGCTCATGCTCGAGGGTTAGCCTCCTCTCTTCCAGTTCACGGTGCCGCTTCTTCTCCTCTATTTCTTCTTGCAACCGCAGTTGCTCTAGGGCCAATTTCTTTTCGGCTAGTTGGAGTTCGCCGTCCAGGCGGAGTCGGGCGAGCTCTAACTCGTGGGTCCGGACCCTCTCCCGTTCTTGTATCTCTTCCGGGGAGAGGCCGGTCTCCATGCTGGTTCTTCTCCCATCTGCTGGGGCTGCGGTTGGTTGCAGGTGCACGTTTGGCACCGGGTTTTCTTCGGTTTGGGGGGAAGCCGCTTCGGACTCTACCCATGCCCTTAGGGCTTTTTGCAGGTCCTCTTTTGTGTTTAATCCGGTGGTCGCAATGCCTTTGTCTTTACAAAACTGTTTTAGTTCCTTATGGGTATATTCCTCCAACCGTTCTTGTTGGAACTCCGCGGTTGGGCTGGTCTCTTGGTTGCTCATGGTTACTCTGTGTCTGGGTAGGTAGTGGGTGAGTTACTCGCTGTACGATTTGCGTCGGGCTCGGATCGCACCGCTGGCCACCAATGTTAGATGGGCGATCTCCGGGGAGTCAGATGGTGTCGGACTGACCACCCCGAGAGCCACCGTTCCGTACTAAAGTAGCCGAGCGCCGCTGAGAAGCCTCCTGGGCGAGGTCCTTCTCCTATGATCGTAACAGCCAAGCAATCCCACCACCACAGAGGGACACAACAAGGGTATCAATTCTCACAAGTCTTTATCGGTATTAAAGGTAGGTCTCCGTGGCAATATTTACAGGCGGATCGAGGGATCCAAAAGAGTCTCAGGGTCTGTTAGGGACGGGGTAGCGGGACAGTCTCAGTACCGGCCTGGTACGGGGATACCCTGCGCCCAGCTCTCAATCCTCGAGCTGGGGGGGTTCTGGGAGCCGGGACGTCGTCCGCAGGGCTCGAGGGGTTGCTTCGGTGAGGTCGAGCCACGGCGAGATCAGCAGGGCTCCGGTGGTTACTTCAGCGAGGTCGAGCCGCAACGAGGTCAGCAGGGCTCCGATGGTTAGTTCCGCGAGGTCGTGCCGCGACGATGTCAGCAGGGCTCCGATGTTTCGTGAGGGTCTTCTTCTCAGCAAGGGGGAGCCGCGACGCAGTCAGCAGGGCTCGAGTTCCAAGTTCCAGGCAATGAGTCTCTCTCCGTAGGGTCAGCCGTGATCCGATCAGCAGGGCTCTTGACTCCAGGATACAACTACTGTCCTAGTTTTGGGCTGCCCCAGATATATGTCTGGAGCCCTTTGATGTCCAGACCCTCGCGCCTGGGGGGTCGGAGGGGCCGGGGTGAGAGAGTCCAGACACCCAGCGGGGGGGGGGGGAGCCAGCGCTCAGGGAGGCCGGATGACGATCGGAACCAGGCTTCGGGGGACGGCTGGAGGCCCCATCGAAACTCTCCTCCTCCGGGATCTGTGGAGTGGCCACTCGACCCCCCCTGGTCGGGTCTTGGCTCCTCGATGTCGGGGCTTCGCTGGGACCGAGGCTGGGGGCGGGCCGCGTCGCGAAGGCTGGCGCGGGTAGCGGGGTACAATCCAGGGGGACCCCGAAGGGTTGGGGTTGCCCCCGTTTGGTCTGGTAGGAGGGTTCGGGACCACGCCACGAGGCCGGGTCCAACAGACCCCATGGGCTTAGATCGAGGCCCCCCTTCTCCGCCTGATTTCCCAACACACCCTTTACCCCTCTCCCAACACTCAGACTTGGTTGCGCGCCTGGACGATATATCTCTTCAGTTGCACCTTCTCACTACTGAACTACATGACTTGAAAGCCCTCTCAATTGATCATTTCCCCTTGATCAGCTCCTCCCTCACATCTGTGAATTTGCCCAGAGCCTCCCCTAGGGCTGTAGATCGCATGGGCCAGGTTTTCCCCTACTCTGTCTCAAAAACCATACCCCTACCTAACGCCCTCTCCCGCCCCAGAAGATTTCAAGCTTACCTTGCGTCTAATGATATCAGTGACTTTCTCAACTCTTACCCAACTCCAACATGATCCCTCCGGGACAAATACAAACCATCCACTCTAACCCGAACAGAGAACCCCCTCACAATCTTAATAATGACAACCTCACGAGAGTGAACGTCATCCAGACTCCTTCCCCCCTTTATCAGGTACGACTTAAATGTGTGCTACTCAATTACAGGTCAGCCAGTAAACACGCCTCCGATATCTTCGACCTCATCCAACACAATGAGTTAGACATTATAATGCTAACTGAAACTTGGCTAAATCCCGCCTTCACTCCTATCCTAGACCTCCTAGTATCTCCTACCCACAACAAAATTCATCTTGACAGAGCTCTGAAGCTGGGTGGTGGACTGGCCCGTATTCACAGGAACACACTCTCGATTTGCCACTCATAGTCTTCTATGCCTTCCTCCTGTGAATACCTTTGCCTCAGCTTTTCAAGTAATAACCTGCCGGTGTGCAAACTTCATGCTTTTTATCACCCCCCGGGAGACAATCTCCCCTTCATCGAGCAACTAATGGAAATCATCTCTGGCAATATCGACTCAGTATTGTCCCAAAGGATAAATTCTAGATTTCATCATCTCCAAAGGACAGACCTTAACATTGGATACCATTACCCCTTGAGATTGGTCCAACCACCACTGCATCCTCTTTTATATTAACAGGGAGGTGTCTATGAGGAAGGCCCACCAACGAAATCAAAGATCTGGAAAAGGGACCACAGATCTATAAATTCAAATGAACTAGCAGCTCACTGTAAAGCTGCCCTCTTCTCCCAAGCTGACTTGGTTGAGGTTCAGTTACTCACTGATTTTTATAACTCGACCATCTCCAACATCATGGATGGCATTGCACCACTACAACAAAAAAATGGCTCAACAAAAATATCCAAACCGTGGTTCAACGAAAATTAAAACTCGGAATGCCGCAACCATAAGGCAGTTGAACGATCCTGGAGATCCAAACCCTCCTTGGACCAACCAAAACTCCTTAGAGATGTTAGGAGCTTCTACAACAAACAAATTGAGAGTGCTAAGGCAGACTACTTCAGATACCAACTTGATCAAGCTGCTAACCGCCCCAAGAAACTTTTTGAATTGGTTAAACAGCAATCAGTGGTAGCTCCAAACCACTCTGATTCTGGAGGCAGCCCACCCTCATGCGGCGAGCTGACTGCTCTCTTCACTGAGAAATCAAGACTCATCAACATTGAACTCGCCTCTAAGAAGGCTCTACTGCATTCTTCTGGGTCCGAATCACCTCCTGACCTCTTAGAAAAGCTCAAACCTATCAGCTTGAACACCAAGAACAATGCATCATGGGGCACCTTTACCCCCTTCAGTGAAAAAGACATCAACAAGATTCTTCAGAGTATCAACCCATCTTATCACTTCAGTGACCCATTGCCTCCGTCCATCTTCAAAGAAATCAAGAATGTCCTCATCCCCACCTGGCCAAAGATTGTAAATGCTTCACTGTCACAAGGCACAATCCCAGACTGCCTAAAAGCAGCTCAGGTATCACCTATACTAAAAAAACACAGATAGAGCTGACCTTAACAACTTCCGCCCTATCTCCAATATCCCCACCCTAGCCAAAGTCCTGGAACAATGCGTCCAATCCCAACTCCGTGCTCACATAGAGATTTTCCAACTCCTAGACCAGCATCAATCTGGCTTTCGGAGGGGGCACAGCACTGAATCGGCTCTCACGCACGTTATTGATGACATTTTAAAAATGCTTGACCAAAATGATTCCTGCCTCCTAATCCTCCTTGACCTTTCCTCCGCCTTCGACACGGTCAATCACGACAACCTCCTATCCATTCTGAAGAACAGGATGGGTTTCTCTGGTCGGGTGTTACGATGGTTCTCGTCCTTCCTCCAACACAGATCACAAAGAGTCAAGGCGAACTACTCTCTCTCCTAGCCCTCTCCAGTACTCATGGGGGTCCCCCAAGGGTTCACCCTATCTCCTATACTCTTCAACCTATTCTTGGAATCATTAGCTAATTCACTAAACTCCACGAACATTCTCTTCCATATGTATGCAGACGATACGCAATTTTATTTGAAAATCTCCTACCCTATAACATCATCTCTCTCAACACTACCCTAACGTCTACTCAAAACTGGTTAACCGTGCATGCTCCCCACGGGTGAATCTTACGCGCCGAGGGCTATGTAAATGAGAGCATTCCAGGCCGCGCATATTGAGAATGGAACTTGGCCGCATCCTGCTACTGATGAGGTATTTACACTTAGGGACTCGCATCATTATTTAACTCAACCTCTGCTTTTCAAGGACATTGAGGTTTCCTTTTGTTTTTTCTTTCAGTGTTCGTCAGGATTGTCACGATTAAATTGTGACTTTACATTGGGCTCATTAAGTAAGAAGCTCTAAAGATTTTGTTTCAAGAGCATGAATAAACTTTCATGCATCGCAGCATAAGGTATGTTTCACCTTTTTGGCCCTGAGGTATTTTCATTTGTATCTTAGAAACCCTTCCTTTTCCTATAGTTAAAGTTTGACCTGACATGAGTTATTTTTAACTCCGCCTGTTGCAAATTAAATAAAGAGGCACATGCGATTAGTTTCCCTTTGAATTCACCAGAGTTACAGTTTCAATTGGGCTCATTAAATAAGAAGCACCTTAGACTTTGTTTTAAGAGCATGAACAAACTTTCATGTGTCGCAGCATAAGGTATGTTTCACCTTTTTGGCCCGAGGTATTTTCATTTATATTTCAAAACCCTTCTTTTTCCGACAGTAAAGTTTGACCTGACATGAATTATTTTTAACTCCACGAGTTGCATATTAAATAAAGAGGCTCTTCCGGTCAGTTTCCCTTTTAATTCGCCAGAGTCCCAGTTTCAATTGTCATAAGTTATTTTTGACTCTGCAATTTGCTTTTCAATAAGAGGCGCTAGCGCGCCTATTTTTAAAGCATTCCTATGCTCACATGCAATCTAGTGTAATGCATGTTCTACTTTGAGATTTATTTTACCTGATTCCACATACTGAGGTTTCCATATTTTTCCTGCCGCCTCTTTTCAATCCCTGCATGATCAAACTTAGATTCACCATCGACCTATTGAGTAAATAGAATTTTTTGAGAACCCAACTCAAGGTAGGTTCCGCTGAGGCGGCACTGATAATTTAATCGTGAATTTTAATATACCTCGTAGTGATTGCACATTATCATCTTCTGCAGTATTGTTCTGCATGATTTGAGGAAATTCCTGATTAAAGAAGGCTCTTGTCGAGGACTGTGTTTAAGAAGAAGTAGAGAACTCTATCACATAACTCCACAACTCCCCATCACCTCCGCGTGATTCATCCAGTCCAGGTATGGACCTTTGTTCATTTGTTTCACTTTTCTCAACTCTGCTGGTGTAAAATAGGCTTTTTGCCTCCCTCCTCATAGGAACAACCGATCCAATCAGATTTAATCTTCCACAATTAACTTTTTTGACATTGTTCCAAATCCAGGAACCAGTGAGTTACCTTTGGGTGCATTTTAGCCTAGGTACGTCTCTTGTTGAGCGCTTCATACACGGCCTTACCCTGATTTATTTCTCTCTCTATAGGCTGTCTTATTTCCCTCCTGTCCTGAAGAAGACCCGCATTGACAAAACCACATTATTGCTATTGTCAGGGTCGAAACGTTGATGGTTTTAATTGTCCAATCCTCAACAGGTCTCATTGCTTCTAAATTAATGTGGTTTAGCTCCTAAGCTTGAGACACTTGTAGTAAATTCTGAAATGGAACTTGTTTTCAAAAACCTCAACTTGTAAATATTTGTCAATTGTTCTTTGCTGTCACTCATAGGTCATACACACTGATCTTGTCACATATGCACTTTATTCACCTTGTCACTGTAAATATGAATCACTTGCGCCATTTCATTAAATGAATGATTAGACAGCCTGTTCGTACAGAAAGATTTTTTCATTGAATAAAACTCTTGACTTTGAAGTTCCGCATTCAAGTTAATCATTGTTCGATTTCCATAAATCAATTTGCAACTTCAGTCTGTGTTCTAGCACCATCCCTTTGATTTACTGATTGCATGATTTTTTCTAACTCACAAAGAAATAGCTATACCCAACAGAACCATTGTTATTTACAGCAATCCCAACTCTGTGCTCACATAGAGACTTTCCAATCCTAGACCAGCATCAATCTGGCTTTTGGAGGGGGCACAGCACTGAATCGGCTCTCACTCACGTTATTGATGACATTTTAAAAAGGCTTGACCAAAATGAATCCTGCCTCCTAATCCTCCTTGACCTTTCCTCCGCCTTCGACACGGTCAATCATGACAACCTCCTATCCATTCTGAAGAACAGGACGGGTTTCTCTGGTCGGGTGTTACAATTGTTCTCGGCCTTCCTCCAACACAGATCACAAATAGTCAAGCCAAACTACTCTCTCTCTCAGCCCTCTCCAGTACTCATGGGGTCCCCCAAAGGTCCGCCCTATCTCCTATACTCTTCAACCTATTCTTGGAACCATTAGCTAATTCACTAAACTCCACGAACATTCTCTTCCATATGTATTGCGGACGATACGCAACTTTATCTGAAAATCTCCTCCCCTGATGACATCATCTCTCTCAACACTACCCTAATGTCTACTCAAAACTGGTTAACCGTGAACCACCTCCTGCTCAACACCTCCAAAACAGAATTCCTTCTCATCTCTCCTCCGAACCACATCCCCAAGCTAGACCTTTGGTTGAATCACCTCACAGCATTCAACTGCTCCCCCCTCATTATAGACTCAGCCAAATCTCTCGAAATCACCCTGAACAAGCATCTGAACATGAAGATTCATAACAGCAATGTGTGTAAGGTAGCCAATCACTTGATGAGGACACTCAGAAATATCAAACCATTCCTTTCACAAACTGATTTCAAGCAGGTGGTCCAAGCGCTTGTTTTGCTGAGGTTAGACTATGGCAGCGCTATGCTCTGTGGCCTCCCCAAATAAAGCCTGGCTCCACTAAAGGCATCCCTCAACGCTGCTGCTAGACTGGTTACAGGTACCAAAAGAAATGCGCACATATCCCCAGTCCTAAATTCTCTTAAATGGTTACCCTGCGAAGCTCGAATTCAGTTAAAGATTGCCTTTCTGGTGCACAAAGCCCTCAATTTCTAAACTCCAAGTTACCTAGCGCAAAAGCTTGCATTATCCTATGGTGGTAGAGGCTCAAGAAGTGCTAACATTTTCCTCTTGAAACCACACAACTTTAGCAAAAAGAGAACCTGCCACCAAGCCTTCTCCAGCGCTGCCCCAAAGATATGGAACTCTCTTCCACTGGTAGTACGCAGAATCTGCTCCGCGATTGCTTTCAAACTGGAAGCCAAAAGATTCCTAATGAACAAGTTCTTACCTTAATTGGGTTAAGATCATCGGCTCTAAGTCCCTGATTCTTCAACCGTTAGACCTTCAGTGGATGCTACTCTTCTTTACCTCATCGTGTGCCCCTCTCTTAGCCTGCTATGTACCTGGTATTGTATTACTCTCCTCTGACCCCTTGTCCTGTAATTTTGTGTAATTATCCGTTTGTTATTCTTACTTGATGTCGATATTGCATTTATTACCTGCCTTCTATCCTTTTGTAAAGTGCTGTGACATCCTTCGGGATCTTGTTCGCACCATATAATACTTTATAAATAAATAAAATAAATAAATAAGTAAACCAGGTTCGAGTTTCCGCGTCGGTTTAACATCTTGATTTAGGGCAAATCACTTGATCTCACCATGCCTACAAAATGAATGTGTCGGTGTGTAAAGTAACTGGTGCTAATGTAAAGTGCTCCAATACCTTTGGGTGGTGTTGGCGCTACATAAAACTGCACAAAAAAATTTGAAAAACCTAGTTAGTGGAGTAGGGGATCTGTGCAACAGTGTTCAGAGGGAGCAAGCAGTGATGGGTGGGAGTCCACGTGGAAATTAAGTGATTTGCTTGTAATAACAAAATGTGGAACTGAGGCCGAGGCTTAGGAGGCGATGGGGCATTGTCTTGGGAGAGGATATGGCATAAGGGCCAAAGCTGAAGAATATGGAGCTGGGAAACTGGATTTGAGGTTCGGTTTCATCTTACCATACTTTATTCTGGGCAAATCACGTAATCTCCCTGTGCCTACAAAAATAAATGTGTCCTTGTGCAAAGTAACTGTTGCTAATGTAAAGCACTCTAATACCTTCGAGTGATGTTTGGCACTATACACAACTGCACAAAAAAACTAATGAGAAAAGCAGAGATGGGGAGGAGGGGATCTGAGGAAAGAGGGGATCTGTGCAACGGGAGCTCAGCATGGGCAAGCAGTGATGGCAGGTTGAATGGCAACCAACAGCCAATGCAGACTACCACAGGGAGATTGAGTGATTTGCCTAAGTTCACGGTGTCCTCATGAAAAGTAACTGGTGCTAATGTAAAGTAGTCCAATACTTTCGAGTGCTGTTGGCGCTATATAAACTGAACAAAAAAAAGTAACTGATGCTAATGTAAAGCATTCTAATACCTTCGGGTGGTGTTAAGCTATATAAAAGTGCACACAAAAAAAGTGAAAAGCAGACTCGAGGGAGGAGGTGATCTGTGCAATAGAGTTCAGCAGACAAGCAGCGATGGGTGGAAGGTGGACGTGCAACCAACAGCAAATGCAGACTGCTATGGGTAGATTAAGTGATTTGGCCAAAATCACACAATGTGATACTGAGGCCAAGGGTAGGGAGACAATGTGACGTCCTCTTGGAAGAGGATATGGCATAAGGGCCACAGCTGCCGATTATGGAGCTGGGAAACCGGGGTTGAGTTTTGGCGTCGACTTAACATCCTTGATTCTGGGCAAACTACTTAATCTCCCTGTTCCTACAAACATGAACGTGTCCTTCTGTAAAGGAACTGGTGCTAATGCAAAGCACTCCACTATCTTTGGTTGGTGTTGGTGCTATATAAAACTGCTTAAAAAAACAGAAAGAATCACAGTATTAGGCTAGTTTACTGTAGTGAACATGAGGAAATACATCGCATCAGCAACCACATTAAAAGGACTACTTTTGTCATGGACACGGAGGGGCAGACAGACCTTGATGACATCAAGACTCAGCCTGGCTCCTTTGAAGAGAAATCAAGTTTAGCAACAATATTGCATGAAAACACTTCACTGGTGAATGAGGAAACAGTAAGAAAGTGTACTGACGGTAGAAATTTGAAGAAATAGAGAGTCCCATCATATGAAATGAGAAGCAACAAGGTGAGGCATGAACAGGTCAATCATTTCGCACAAGAGAAATGTGGCTATGCAATTACAGCAGAAGACACAGGTACTTTAGAAGCTTTGACATGCACTGTGATGACGCATACCTGATTAACTTGAGGTCTGATTTTCCAGCTATAAACACCATTGCGGAACAACCATATATGGTGCAAGCATGCACACACACACACACACCTAGCACCCACATGCACAGAAAATAAACAGAGACTACACGTGTGCCAAGTAATTGCATCTGTGCACACATGCTCCAATCAGCATGGCAGTTATACACTAACAGGACATTAAAAGGCAGAACACCATCACTCACTAGAACCAAACAGACTACAATGGGGGTTTAAAGCAGTGGTGAGTCGGGGTAGGGGTGACTTGTGGATAGGGTAAGCATCAGGATGTATGAGAAAGCAAGCAGAGATGGGAGGGAGGAGGTGGGGGAAACAGAAAGCAGCAACGAAGGGAAAAGCAGTGACAGGGAAGGGTGTGATCTGTGGATGGGGCATGTAGGTGTGTGAGAGGAGACAGAGCTGGTAAAAGCATGAGCACTATGAAGAGTCCTGAAGAAGAAAGAAAAAAGCAGTTCCTAATATGGTTGTAAAAATAGGAGCAGTGGATGTTTACAAGTACTTGGTCCATTCTCTGGGGGGAGAGCTAAACACAAGAAGAGGAATGACCTTGTATGCTAGGGACAAATTGTGACAAATAATATGAGACAGATGATGGAATAAGCAAATGGGAAGCCTGTGGGCAGGCTGAAGCCCACAGATTATACACAACATGCCTCTTTGAGACAGCCCATGTGCTGTCTAACTAAGACCTAAAAAAGAAGAGAGGCCTACCGTGACAAGGCCCCTCTTGAATCTTGTGTCACTGCTTAGCTTTGTTTACTCACTCATATTTAATTTACTTTTCTATTAATAAATAGAAGGCACCGTATTTTGCATCCTACTGAACTATTTAGCTTAGCATACTCACTAATAGTTTATTTTTCCATTAAGAAACAGAAGGTCCCATTTAGGGAGTGTAGTGGTTTAAAAACCACATGCCTATGTGCATCATACCGGAAACAACCGTTGATACAGAATGTTTTTTTTTCTCTCTGCTTAGATGTAACACTGTGAGAAATAGGATTGTTGGTTGAATGGAGTGTGAGCCCTGGCCAAGCAACAGCCACAATCCCTTGCAGGGTAAACCACAAAAAGTCACTAAATGAACTTTTTTAACCCTGGGCTGCTTGGCACAGAAAGCAGTCAGGCTTAATTTAGAGGCAACGTGTAAAGCATTTATGCACCACTCACACAGTAATAAAGTGAAAACACAACAGAAGAAAAATCCCACACCAATTTAGAAAATAGAGTACATTATAATAAATTATTTGACACAAATAGTAGAACCAGAGTTATGAACTTTTAAAGTTTTTAGTGAAATCTAGCACCTAAAAGATCAAAGTGCCAACAGTGAACATGCAGTCGCGCAACATGGCAGGCTGTGATGGAGTTCAGTTTTGATACAAGTGGATTGGGCCCGATCAGTGCTTACCTACAGACTTAGAAGAAATTCTGAGAAAAAGTATTCTGAGAAGGTACAGTACAACGGGGCAAGGCTGCAGGAGGTGTCCGAGGAGGGACCGTTGTTGGCAGATAGCCTTCGGTCAAAGCCACGGTGAAGATTTTTACGTTTGGACTTAGGGCCTTAGATCTCGGCAGATGGAATATTCTGTCACAAAAGTGATGGATATCCCGTCCATGGCAGTACGATCTCCATAGGATATAATAGGGTTGTAATAAGGTGGACTGGATCTCTTTCATGTTTGTGACAGAGATCCAAAGAGCTAAAATAGGCCCTTAGTGTCTGAAATGGAAGTCAAAAATCTCCAGAGGGATGAGGCAGAGGGCTGTAGCCGAAGACAGTTCCACAAGGCCATGTACACCTTTGGGGAAGGATTGCTGAAAAGGATTTGCTGCAAAGAAGAAGAATGCAGCAGAAGACGTCACAAATTTAATCCAACTGGAGAGGCACCCCGGGCGGATAGGCAAGCAGATTGGTCTCGGTCTCCTCCTGGTTTTCAAAGCAGTTTTTGGCCATCATTATTCCAAGTATTCAGGTTTGGAAACTGGTCATCTGGGCACCTTTAGCGCCACAACCAAGTATCCAGGACTGGTGGGGCACCACTTGGGGGTTCAGGCTCACTCAGGCTGGGCTGGGACACTCTTCTCCAATGTTGCGAGACGCTTCCGCTCGATGCGATGTTGCAGCGGCGATACCCCTTTACGCGATGCGACGACAGCAGCTCCGATGGGAGGCACGCTTCTCTGTGGATGCGAGGCGCTTTTCTTGATGCGGTGCAATGCGACAACTACGATGGCTGCGATGGCGATACGCTTCTTCCTCGATGCGAGACTCTTCTCTTGATGCGGTGCAATGCGTCAGCTACAATGGCTGCGATGGCGACACGCTTCTTCGGCGTTGTGAGACACTTCCTGGATGATGCGAGACGCTTCCGCAAGATGCGATGCTGCAGCGGCGAAACACTTTACGAGATGCGACGACAACAGCTCCAACGGCGGCACGCTTCTCCTTCTTGAGTCGAGCTTCCAGCTCCTTGCGACACGCAGTCCCTCAGAAGGCCCAACAACAGCAGCAGGCACTTCCAAAGAACTCTGGGGAGCTGGGGGTGAAGTCTGTTGTTCCTGAGACTTCAGCAGGAGGCAAGCTCTATTCCAAGCCCTTGGAGGTCCTTCACAAGTTGAGCAAAAGTACACACAGAGTTCCTTTCTCCTCTCTTTGGCAGTAAGGCAACCACTGCAGGCCAATCCCCCAGGTTCAGGGATAGTTTCCTCCTCAGCTTCTTCTGGTTCCTCCCTCAGCAGAGGTTCTTCTTGTTTTCCCAAAGTGATCTAAATTCTTGGGATCAGGGTCCCAATATTTATACCCAGAAATCCTTTGTCCTCTGAAGGCAGAGGGGCCTTTGCCCAGTCCAAACCAGTTCCTGACTACTTTGTTTACCAGACTTCTCCTTTCCTTTCACAGTGCAGGGTAGAAACATTAGACGCCCCATAGGAGGTGGAGCCAGCATTGTGGAAGGCAAGTACAACCCTGGAGCACTTTGTTGACAGGATTCCTCCTCTTCATTCACTGAGCAGGGCAGAAACATCAGCCGCTCCACAGGAGGTGGAGCCAGCATTGTGGAAGGCAGGCACAGCCCTATTCAGGTACCAGGTGCAACTCCTCCCACCCATCTGGATGCAGCTCTCTCTATTCACCACTGGGACGCCTCACCCTGTCTCCTGGAATTCCCCAGCCTTGTCACTCAAACTCCAGACAAATGAATACACAGTCTAGCAGAGGCAGGTTTGAATGGTTAGACAAGAAAATGCCTACTTTCTAAAAGTGGCATTTTCAAACACAGAATGTTAAAACCAACTTAACTAAAATATGTATTTGATCATCCTGAGTTCAGGCATACTAAATTCGAATTTCTACCATGTTCTTTGAGTCAGTTACGATTATAAGATGTAATAACCAAACTGCCCATTCTGGCCTATGGAGCACAGGTAGCCTTGCAATAGTGAAAAACGAAAATGGCTGTAATTCACTATTAGAACATGCCACACACACCAGGGCATGTCCTACCTCATCCTTACAATTCACCCTGACCTTGGGCCTACCATAGGGGTGTCTGATATGAAGAAAAGGGAAGATTTAGAGACTGGCAAGTGGGTGCACTTGCCCAGTCAGCATGACAGTACCAGACTGCACGCAGGCTCTGCAATAGCAGACCTTAGACACACTTTTACAGGCTGCTTTTGTGGGTGGCACAACTAGTGCTGCAAGCCCACCAGCAGTATTTAGATTACAAGAACTGGGCACTCCTGGTGCACTGTACTAAGGTCTGACAGGTAAACCAAATCAACCAATCATGGAATCACAAATCATACATCAATTTACAAAAGGGAGCACTTGCACTGTGGCACTGGACAGCAGTGGCACAGTGCCCTGAGCAACTAACACCAGCAAAAATACATGAGGCAACAGCGAAAAATAGAAGGGAGACTCACGCCAATGTGCCAGGTCTAACAGTGAGTGAGACACTGGGAAACAGAATTGAGAAAAGAATATAGATAGCAAGGAGGGCGAGAGGAAACTGGGAGGCTGTTGAGAGCACAACAGCTAAATATAGGGTTATAAGCAAATTGAAAGAAAGGGGTGAGAATGAGAGGGTTTTAGAAGGATAGTGTAAGTGGTAGACTGGAGAGAATGCAGTATGTAGACATGAAGGTGCAGGGAAATTGAGGAAGACGGTGAGAAGAGGTTTGCTATTGGGTAAAGGAGAAGGAGATGATTTTGGGTCAGATTTAGACTTGTGAGAAAGACTGAGGTTTAGAATAAGGCAGGAATGTGAAAGGTAGAGGAGAGAGGAGGGGAAACAGAGAGATGAGCAATAAAGAGGGTGAGGGTAGAAAAGGACGTCAGAGGTTGTGAGTGGTGGAAATGGTAGTGGGGTAGCATAGAGGTAGAAATCGACATCAGGGGAAGAGTCAAAGAGATGTAGTGAAAACATACATCAAAATGTAGCTTCTAACTGTACAAAATCTGCACCTTTGAGCTGCGCTGTCTTGGATGATCCTCTGGGTCTACGCTTTTTCACGTTCGCCATTCTCCATTATGAGTATTGTTTTAAAACCCCCATGTCACTAAAAATGGCAGCCTGTCTGTGTTAGAACATTAGTCACATAGGGTTATCTCACCTTGGGTCTGTGTAATGCTTGTTGACCTTTTCCTGGCTCTAAATTTACATGTCTTCCTGAGGAAGCAGCATTCCATGTTGTGAAGATTTGGGTTTATTATATGGTATGGCTGTGTGGCCCTACTGTGGAATACACTCACAAAAACTGTCTTAGGTCCAGTCAGGCTCATTTGTAAAACCTTAAGCTTAAACCTGGGTAGCTGTGGCTACGAGCAGCAAGGTTTAAACAAAGGAACTAGTGTAAAGCATTTAACACTAATAAACAACAAAGTAAGAAAGCTACATGACATGAAAGATATCCGGCACCAATTTATAAAATAGATTGTATTTTTATGAATTTTTAAAGTCCAAGGTGAACAAAATACACTGGAGGGTTCAAGGGATATAGATTTTTAAAGAAAACTTAAATCACAGTTTAACCATAAACAAGCATTGGCAACCGTAAAGTTTGTAAACTTTTGAAACGTTAGTAAGAGTTGAAGTTGACTACTCAGGCCTGGCTTGAGTGACCAGATGTGACAGAGAGAAGGTCTGGGGGCCACTAAGGCGCATTTGGAGATTTACCTAGCCACTAAAGCATTTTCCAGTCCAGTTCTAAACTTTACAGCCCAACCTCAATTGACTTCAATGGAGGGGTCCTGATGCTGCGGATATAGGAGATGGAAGATGCCCAAAGATGCTCTGGGTGCCTTTACAGTTATTCCTTGGTCCACGGGTCAGTAGGGGCAACTTTGACCACAGAGGTCGGAGTCCCTCTGGGTCCTCTTTAAGACAGTTGGCCAGCTGTTGCTGGGCGATCGGTCTCCGTACACAGTAGTCTCACCAATATCCTTTGGTGAAGGCTGGTGTCCCTCTTGGGTGGTCAATCTGGCCTCAGATCCCAGATTAACCACCAAATCCTGGGTCGGGCTGACTTAGGTGCAACTTGTGGCTACAGAGGATTGGTCTCTTGGGGCACTAAGCGGCAGTCAGTGGTGATTCTCCCAAAGAGGCTACTGACTTGCCGAGTTGGGCTACTTCAGCTTTGATGACCCTGGTGCTGGTTCCAAGCCGTCAGTACACTGGCCCCTTGAGTAATTTCTTTGGTCTGGGGCTTGGCAACAGCTTTTCCCTGAACCAGGAGCCACAGGTTCTTCGCTCTTCACTAGCCCAAGGTGCAGAAGATGCAGTAAAGCAGACGGTGCAACCGCTCTTTGTCAAGTCCAGGGGGCAGCAGAACAGTCCTTCTTTGGCTCTTGTTCCAATTCCAGCATAATCCAAAGTTCAAGGTGCCGGGGTGCCATATTTATCCCTAGAAATTGCCCTGGGGGATGATGCAGCCACTAGCCAATGGCCTACCAGGTCCCCTCCCTTTGGAGATGACTTTCTTGCAATGTGTAGCATCAAGCAGTTCCAGAGTACACTATTCTTCCCACTCTCAAGAGGTTGGGACCCTTCCTCGGATATTAAGAGCTTGGTAAACCACCCCAGAGGTGTGGCTACCTGTGTGCTACAAACCCCTGGGGAAAACAGTTTGGGCACTTGTCTCTCCTCTCTGTTGCTGCCACCAGCCTGTTTACCTGAACATTGGGCAGCCCTTCAGGAGTATGATCACTATTGTGCCACCAAAGATGGCTTTGTCTTTGAAGCTCGCCTTCTGGGATAAAACCCTGAGTAGTTTCCTGTGAAGAGGAGGGAACACCTCGCCCTGTAGCAGGCTGCTATAGTTCCTAAGCCTGGGAGTCGTTCACACAACTCTCCAGGAGGGCAGAAAGCTGTCTGGTGGCCAGTGACCATGTGAGGCCACTGGACAAACTGGGTCACGGAGTGGCAACTACCTAAAAGTTGCATTTCTTTAATTGTCAAATTAAATTCGACCCAGGCATCAAGTCGGTTTTAATGCCACAATTATTTTGATACCTTACAGTATCCATCTCTGTAGTCACATTCCAAAGGTAGCTTTGCTGAATGGTCAGCCGATAACTTTTTGTTAGCCAATGGCGCTACTAAATCTCCCATAGCAAAAGAACAATTTGGAAGTAATGCTACCAGAAAATATATCAAAAATACATGTCCCACTTGATAATATACAGCTCCTTGCCTTGGGGCTCGATAGATCTTCCCCAGGGGTGACATATATATTGCAAAGGGAAGTGGTGACTTTTCCACTGGTTTAAATAGCAAAGTCGAATTTGCAGTGTTACCACTGCCCTTCTAGCCTACAGTGGCAGGCTGGGGGCCATTTTGTACTTGGTCACACTCAGGGTGACACAATCAGTGATGCAGCCCTGGATGGCCACTCTGCCTTACATGCCCTGGGTACCATATACTAGAGACTTATAAGTAAGTCAGTCTCTGCCGATTGGGGGCTAGACAATTCGCTATATACTTTGTAAGGGGTTAGAACACTGGCACTTAGGTCGGCTTAGCAGGCCTCAGTAAACTCTAAGAGTAAAAAAAACAGGAAGTTAGTAGTCCAAATGGAGGCAAAATGTGTGGGGGAAATCTGCAAAAAGCCTGTTTCCTTACACATGTGTGCCCTAGAATGAGGAGTTTTGTTATCAGTGTCCATGTCGTTAGTCTCTTTTTTGATTGTGGTGTGCATGTCTGGGTCACCCAGTTGCTTCAAGTATTTTTGTAACCCAAACCAGTTAGAGGCTCTTCTGCAGCTTCATTCCTGGGATCGCGGAACCCTTGTGTTAGCACCGGGCAGGTTAAACTGAGACGTGGCTTAAGCTGCTGCACCTGCTTCTTTCCCAGTATCCTACCCCTTGTTTAGGTTTCAGATATAGGATTTTGGTTGTTTTTAGACCAGAAGATGTCAGTGGGATTTCAATTATTGTGTTCCAAGAATGCCTATATCTCGCACCATTTCAGCCAACCCATCTGCTTATAGTGTTACCAGGCTTGTCTGAAGATAGTGTGATGCCTGGAGCCAAAAGTTACTGTGAGACCAATAGGATGTTTCTTCCATTTTGTCAGGTGCCTTAAGCAGCACAAAGGTATCAAAAAATGTTCTGCCGGGAAAGAGAAAACAAGGCGCCTGGCGCCATTTAGTAGCTTGGCCACACATGCGTCCTCATTATGAAGGAAGATAGTAGGCCAGCTAACAATTTAAGATCTTTAAATATATGTTACTGTAGGAGAGGGCTCTGGACAGATCCGGGCCGAGGAGTAACTCCCCCTCTGCTTCCCCCTTGGGACGACCCTGATGTTGCTAGCTGACATTCATCTATTCAATGGCTTAAGCTTCTTTCCCTCGTTTAATGTTTCTTAGTACTCACAAGCTTACACTCATATACCTGCCAACTCACAAGGTGAGGAGCCTATATCACAAGGTGGCAGGGAAAACTTGCTGACTGTAAACAGTAGTTGTCCAGCTGTTTGCAGAGCAGTGGCGTAAGGAAGGTGAAGGGACCCCCTGCAAGGTACACAGAGGCCCCCCCTCCGGATTTAATACGGAACTCTCATGCCGGAGTACTGTGCTGAGGGGGCCCCCTGCAGCTCGAGGTACCCCGCCTGGCGGGGGCCGCAAGGGCCTGTGTTACACGCCTGTTGCCAAGGCATTGAACTGCCGACCTCCATTAAGGGGTGTGAAAACACCCCAGTACATGGCACCAGCCTCAGCAAGCTTTTTTTTGGTGGGGGAGCAGGGGTCTTGGGGCGGGATTAAAAAATGCCTGGTAGGTACTTCTGGCACGAGGTCCCACCCTCTTCAAGGCCCCTCCCCCTCCCACACTGTGAGATTGTTTTTCAAGTTGGCAGGTATGCACTCACACAATTCAATAGAAATGTCTAAAGTGTAAGAGGGTGGGGGAAAGTATCCTCAACTATCCCATAATGATGCAGGTGAGGAAAAAAACACGAAACTGATGTGAAATTTGAACCACCAAGCAATCAACCCCTGAATATATCTTCATTCTTTTTTTTTTTTGCTGTTTTACATAGCGCGTACTCGACCTGAAGGTTTTGGAGCCCCTTAAATGAGCGCCAATTGCTTTACACAAGGACACGTTCATTTTGTGTAGGCACAGAGAGATTTCCAAAGGATGTCCAGCCGACGCAGAGACTGGGACTGGTTGCCCAGTGTAATAAAGTTAGCAGTCTAGTAGCTGGTGAGGGCGGAGCCAGAGGGTCGAGGGAAGTGGAGGAGTCCCGAGAGGATATGGCAGTTAGGATAGGGACAGTGTCGGTGTTGGATGTAAGAATAAAGCCCCCACTGGAACAGATATAAATCCACAACGTGTCTGTGGTTCTTTTGTGGCGTGATGCTACAACTGGCGATGAGGGTGGGATAACCAAGCCCCACTGACCACAGAACCTTAGAGATCGTGCAGAGCCGATCGTGTGGAAGCGCGATTCACGCAAGAAGCGTGTGGCTGGGAGGACGCTGGTGAGTGCAGAAGTCGGGAGCCCACCCCGACCCTGTCTTGCGCCCAAGAGTGGAAAGAGGAGTGTCCCAGCACTGGAGACGCTGTCCCCGAAGGTCTGCCAGCGAGCGTCGTTGAGCACGCTGAAGTGTGAGCTGGAAAGCTCTCTGGATGCCGGCAAATCTCACGCTTGATGCGTGAGTTTCGGCACGCCGTCGCGAGGAGAACCGCGGGAAGCTGCAGAAGAAGGCGGGAGCCCACCCCGACCTCACCTGAGCAGTCGCTGTAAGGGAGAAGCAGGACTTGAGGTGTGCCACCTGTCAAAGCTGCCCGCTGGTGAGTCCAGAATGAAGAGGGCTGAATGAGCCACGAGAGAAAGCCTTGTGTGTATGCAGTGACGGCGGCCATCTTGGAGTCAGGCAGGCCTTCAAGACAGACCCCTTGATTTTCGGGGAGCGGCCATTTTGAAGTCAGGCATGCAGTAACCGAAACAAGCACTGGCAAGAACAAATAAACAAGCATTGGCGGACAGGAAAATAAACAAGCATTGACGAGAGCAAGTAAGCAAGCATTGGCAAGTGCAAACAAACAAGCATTGGTAAGAAGAAATAAACAAGCATTGGCAAGAAGAAATAAACAAGCATTGACGAGAGCAAGTAAACAAGCATTGGCGAGAACACATAAAGAAACAAGACCCATCGATGGAGTGGAAAGAAGACAACGACACAATGGCGACCTCACCACAACGGAAGCCCCTGGTTGCGGGAGGATCACACCTGCGAGCTCCGGAATGTCTGACCGTGTCCACAGGTGGGAGCATGGGCCCCAAGTGGCAGGAATGGTTAGAAGACTTCGAAGACTATATTGAGGGATCCAAGGTGACGGAAGACAAAGAGAAGTTAATTGCCCTCCGCAACCTCGCAGGCTGAGAAATAAGCAAGATAATAAAGGATCTTCCGCCTGCTGAAACAGGGACGTATGACAAAGTGCGTAAGGCATTGAACAAAAAATTCCTTCACAAAAGAAACGTAGATTATGAGCGCCATACATTCCATCAAGCATGCCAAGGAAAGGAGGAGGCGATGGGTGCATTCATCACCAGGCTGCGACGGCTGTCGAGATACTGCGAGTTCGAAACATTCTCGCCTGATGCTGCCATCAAATCGCAAATCATAACAGGTTGCCACTCAGAGACACTCTGGCGACGGCTATTGAGGAAACCCCATGAACTAGAAGAGATCGAAGAAATAACCCGCATATATGATCAAGCGGAGGAACACGCTGCCACCATTGAAACAGGTCACAACATCAGCCATGAGCAAGTGCACCACGTTCAAGAACGCCCGAGTGGCAGAAGGAAATATTCGCCGGAGAACAACTGGAGGCATAGCACGTCGTCTCACCAACGGCGTCCGGAGTATGGGAGAAGGGAGCTCAGGCGAAGAGATCGGAAGACAGAAAGGACTAAGCGATGTTACCGGTGTGGACGTGACTATCCCCATGTGGACACCTGTCCGGCCATGGGCCAACGGTGCAGGAAATGTGGGCGGTCCAATCACTTCGAAGCAATGTGTGGGGACTACCATCGAAACAAGCGGAGTGAACCGACGAGATCGTCCCGCTCAGACACTCGGAAACATCACATACGAGCTGTTCAAGGAGAACTCGTGCGGTCCCCAGGCTCATCACATTCTAGCCGGGAATCACGCAGGTCATGTTGGGAACGCCGATCCCCATCCCGGGACTCGAGCTCATCATCCTCCCGAGATTCCACATACACAGTGGAATACTTGAACATGATTGCAGACCCCGATCAGCTAAAAAAATATCCGCGACTAGACATTAAAGTGGGGAATCACAACACTAAATTTGTCATGGATAGCGGTGCTTCGCTGAACTACATTCCAGTTACAGAGCATGACAAAATGGTCCCAAAACCTCCACTAACTTTTGCACCGGTCCGCGTTTTCACGTGGATGTCCAACAAACCACTTCCCTGTCGGGCAAATTCCACACAACGCTCACGCATGGTAACATCACCATACAGGCGGTCATACACGTCATCAAAGGGCCTGAGGCCGACTGCCTTCTCAGCCTCCCCACGGCGGAGCGGCTTCGCCTGGTGGAAATTCTATTCAAAATCAACAACACACAGGACTACGTCACCAAGTTTCCCGAACTCTTTCATGGTCTAGGCAAGCTGAAAGGTTGCCATGTTCGGCTGCACATCAATGAACAGGTCAAGCCCGTTGCGCAGCACCCGCGACGGGTTCCCTATCATCTTCAAAATGCGGTTGAAGAGGAACTTCAAGAACTGCTTTCAGCGGACATCATCGAGCGCACGGATGGCCCGACGCCGTGGGTATCGCCGGTGGTCATCGTACCGAAAAAGGGGAATCCCAACAAAGTGAGATTGTGCGTCGACATGCGCTTGCCTAATACCGCAATTGAAAGAGAGCGACACCCTGGACCACACCTGAGCGATATGATCGCTGCTCTGAATGGCGCAAGGGTGTTTTCAAAGTTGGACCTGAATAAAGGTTATCACCAGTTAGAACTGAACGTCAAGTCTCGCTACATCACCACGTTCGCTACACACCTAGGACTGTTCCGGGACAAACGGCTGAGCTTTGGTGTCTCGTCTGCTGCGGAGATTTTCCAGGAAGCTATCCGCCAGATCATCCAACACATTCCGAACACGCTGAATTACAGCGACGACATCCTGGTCTATGGGTCTGATGTGAATAAGCATGACATCGCTCTTGATCGCGTTTGCCATGCCCTGCTGGTTGCAAATCTGACGCTGAACAAAGAGAAATGTGAGTTCCACAAGGCCACTCTGAAGTTCTTCGGTCATATCTTCTCCGACGAGGGCATGAAGCCTGACCCGGATAAGATTGCGACGTTGAACAACACCAACAGCCCGCAGGACGTCAATGATTTGAGATCTTTCTTAGGGATGGCCAGTTATTGTGCCCGATACATCCGGGACTACGCGACTATCAGTCACCCTCTTCGGATCCTGACCAAGCTTGGTCAACCGTTTGACTGGGCACCTGAGTGTGAGAGGGCGTTCACGGAGATAAAGCGTGCAGTGGAGTCGGCCGACAGCCTCTCCTATTTCAATCCACGACGGAAGACGGAGATCACTGTTGATGCCAGCCCTGTTGGATTAGGGGCCATCCTGGCCCAATATGATAATGACTCTGACCAGAGGCGGATCGTTGCATATGCCAGCCGCAGCCTGTCGGATCCCGAGAAGAAGTACTCGCAGCCGGAGAAGGAAAGTCTTGCTGTAGTGTGGGCGTGCGAACATTTTCACGTGTTCATATATGGCAAGCACTTTACCTTGATCACGGATCATCAGGCGCTGCTCACCATCTACGGCAATCCCAAATCCAAGATGCCTCCGAGAATTGAGAGATGGGGTCTCCGACTTCAGGAGTACACTTTCACAATTATTCATAAACCGGGGAAGGCGGAGAACCCGGCTGACTACATGTCCCGTCATCCTCAACCATCTTCAGAATCGAGCCCATCGATTGCCGAGGAATATATTCACTTCGTGGCTGCCCGAGCACTGCCACCGGCCATTCCCATGGATGTCATTCGGGAGGTCACCGCCCAGGACACCATCCTGCAAATAGTGGTACACCGGATCCGAACGAATAAATGGAGACATACCACGCAAGAAGAAGACACAGATTCGACAATCCGGAAAGAGATTCAGGCATTCCGGCACGTCTGTGACGAACTATCGGTCACCACGGAGGGAGTCATCTTAAGAGGCCAACGACTCGTCATCCCCAGTCAACTACGGCAGGGAGTCATCGACTTGGCCCATGAAGGCCATAGAGGAGTGGTGTCCACAAAGCGAGCCCTACGGGAACGCATCTGGTTCCCCTTCCTGGATCAGATGGTAGAGTCCACGCTAAGGGACTGTCACCTCTGTCAGCTGACCAGCCAAAGCAATCCACCGGCGCCGCTACAGATGACCACCTTACCCAGTGGAGTATGGCAAGAAATCGCCATGGACTTTTATGGGCCACTGCAGTCTGGCAAATATGTGGTTGCCATAATCGATGAATACTCGCGATTTCCCATAGCCCAAATCATATCATCTACTAGCGCCTCTTGTACTCTCAAAGTGCTAGACGAAGTATTTGCAACATGGGGTGTCCCCAGAGAAGTCAAAACGGACAATGGTCCCCCGTTCAATGGTCAGGAATTCAGTGCCTTTGCGAAGCACATGGACTTCAAACACCAAAAAGTCACGCCGCGCTGGCCCCAAGCAAATGGCACCATTGAGAGGTTTATGGCCACGATTAAAAAGACATTTCAGCAGGCGTCCGCTGAGAAGAAAGAACTACAGGCAGCTCTGACTGAAGTCCTCAGAGCGTACCGGACAACACCACACTCAACTACCGGACAATGCCCTGCCAACCTCATGCTAGGGCAACCAATGAGAAATCGCATCCCAACCTGGGAGGGCGCCTTGCAAGCTGTATCACCAAGTCTCATCCATCAGGAAATGGTAGTGACGGATAGGCACCACAAGGACAAACTGAAATCGTATGCTGACGCAAAGAGAAGAGCGAGGTCTCCGTCCTTGCATGAAGGGGATCACGTCTTCGTCAAACAAGAGCAGCGGAAAAAGACTGATTCCCGCTTCCGCGATGAGCCACTGGTAGTTACCCACCAGAAGGGCACCATGCTGACAGCGGAATCTGAGCAGCGCAGAATAACTAGAAATGTCTCCCATTTCAAGAGGTGTCCGCGAGACCCGAACGGACCAGGGATAGACATGACTCTCCTACCTGCAAGTGAAGAACATGACCCTATCGACGCTAGGGGCCGAGGTCAGCAAAGTGAGCCAGTGACGAGTGCGCCCACCGGGAACATGTCACTGCGGCCACGTCGTGAAATCCGGCCACCCAAGAGACTCATCGTGGAGATGGACTAGAGCACTGTTGCTCGGTTATTTTATGAAGAAAAGGGGAGATGTAATAAAGTTAGCAGTCTAGTAGCTGGTGAGGGCGGAGCCAGAGGGTCGAGGGAAGAGGAGGAGTCCCGAGAGGATATGGCAGTTAGGATAGGGACAGTGTCGGTGTTGGATGTAAGAATAAAGCTCCCACTATACAGATATAAATCTACAACGTGTCTGTGGTTCTTTTGTGGCGCGATGCTACACCCAGTTCCACAGTCGGCATCTCTGGCCGTTTAGCCATATCCTCTTTTGCAAAGAAATATCTATACCCTCGTATTGACTGCTAAAAATCGTGCCACTGAAGAATCGCGTAGTCGTAAGTGGGGTCTGTGCTCTCAAATCATTTTCTTTTCAGTGCTGTATTGATAACTGCCGCTCGCAGCAGTGGGATTTGTTTGCGGACTCTTGGCGCACGGGACTGCGAGGACCAGCAGCCCGGTTCTCCTATCAGCTGTGTCCTCTTCCCTTTGACTCCGCCCTCGCCTGCAGCTTGAAAACTGTTTGCGGCCCCCGCTTCGCGGGCGCCGCTCGCAGCAGTGGGATTTGTTTGCGGACTCTTGGCGCACGGGACTGCGAGGACCAGCAGCCCGGTTCTCCTATCAGCTGTGTCCTCTTCCCTTTGACTCCGCCCTTACCAGCAGCTTGAAAACTGCTCGCGGCCCCCGCTTCGCGGGCGCCGCTCGCAGCAGTGGGATTTGTTTGCTGACTCTTGGCGCACGGGACTGCGAGGACCAGCAGCCCTGTTCTCCTATCAGCTGTATCCTCTTCCCTTTGACTCCGCCCTTGCCTATAGTTTGAAGGTTTTGTCCCTCCCATTTCTCATAGGGCTTATACCAACTCTTCCCCCGCTTCGCGGGACGCGCACGGGCACGCGCCGGGCGAAGCCCGGGCCAAGGGCAGGCCCGTTTTAGCCCGTTCGAGACCGTGAGTGACTGGACTGGGCTATTTCTCTTTTCTGGTGGGTTTGGCATCTGTGTCCTCATACTCTTATTTTGTTGTGATTTCCAGGTTATAGTAAGTAGGCTTCCATTTGCTCTTCTATAATTGATAGTGTATAGTTGATATAGGTATGGCAGCTCGGGAGCTGAGAAAGAAAACAATGATCCCCAGGAGCCAGCTCACAGGTACCCTGGATAATTTCATTACCAGGGCTAACTCTGTGATTGATCAGGGGATAACCTTGATGGAGCGACGTGTATCACAAGATCTGGTTTTGGCCAAACGTTCGTCCATGGGACATATTGCCAACGTACGCACCCCGGACCGTGTTTGCTCCAGGAGTTCAATGTTAGTCCCAGTCATTGTACATACTCCGCCCCTAGCATCCGATCAGATCTCTTCCCCACCATTGGCCTCTCAACTAGCAACCGAGGTCATCCCGTTCGAAGAAACTCCTAATATGACGGCCCTACTAGGGAATTCCCCAAAAATTCACGTCCAGAAAAACATCAAGGGTATTAATTCTAAAAGAAAGTGTGCTGTAACAAATGCGGCCGGTGGGAAAAAATCTAAACGCGTTAAAGCTCACGCTGATAGAATAACTGTAGACAAGGGGGGCCGTGTTCAGATCAACCAGCCTGCACAGGGTCTATGCCCACTGAATGATGACTTGGATGTTGGTCATGGCCCTGCGGATGTGTCCTGCCCCGCGCCAAATACCGCTGCGATTTTAGACCATATCACGGAAAAAATGGGTGATTTATTTAGGGCCTGGTTTGGTCCAATAGAGGAAAGAATGGGTTGTATTGAAAAAAAGCTTACGCAACTAGACCAAGATATACGGGGCTCTTTGTCTAAAACTAATTTCAATATTCTGGAGCAGGTTAACATTGTAACTACTCTTAGATCTGATGGGGCACTAGCATATAAACCTCCTTTTACTGATGTAGATCTCATCGATCACAATAATATACTGCCACCGAGAACCTAGGATTTGTGTGAAACCCCTCTTGTCAGTTCAACCAAGCATTTACCGTCTGGCCTAGGGAAACTAAATGATAGCGGCCAAATCCCGCCCATTGCAGCTGCTCGGGTGGTTCCTAGACCTGACTTACCGCCGGAAACTAGCCCGTATGTGGTGGTTCTAACTGGTATTCCCACACTAAGTAAAACAGACCGGGAATCGTACAGGTCTCTAAGAAATAAGGTAACGTATTGGCTAAATCTCAATAGACCACTACCCTCACATATTACAAGTGAAATACTGATGGTACGAAGGATTCTTTGGGTGGGTCCCTCTCCCAAAACTATTGCAGGTGACTGCGTTTTGGTTAATTTTAGGGACCCTTGCACTGTTGAGTATATTTGCAATTGGAATCAACATAGTACTGGGTCAACAATTGGGTCATACCCCCTGTCTTTCTTTTATCCCCAGGGTAATTTGAATGAGCAATATGGTGAGTGGACTTCAGTGCCACACCGTCGTAGGCCCAGGCAAGAGAGGGGTGTGCATGGTCAGTCACTTGTGCATGCTTACCCAATTCTACAGAATAGGTTTAGTACCCTGGATGCAATAGATTGACTGCATCGTAGTAACAGGAATGAAGGTACAAGAATTCCTTTGGGTCACAAAGCTAACCTAGGGGGACAGGTAGAGATGCTCAAACGGGATTCACCAAGCCCTCAAACAGATTCACACATATCAACAGGGGGACCCATACTGGAAATAGGCAATGTGAACTCGGACATCTCAGCACCACCTCATGAAAAGCCATCTTCCCAGTTGAATTCTTTGGAAGGGGTTAGCCTGGGAAGTTCGCTTCTTCCCAAGATAAAGAAAATGTCTATTTTGTCCTGGAATGTTGCGGGTTTGCCAAATAAGTTAAATTGCACAGAGTGGGGATCCCTAGTAGACCACAAGGATATTTGTCTCTTCCAGGAGACTTGCCAGGGAGGATCATTCCAGAGAGGGTTTTGCAACATTTTATGTTCCTGCTAGGTGGGCCGGCAGAGGGTGGCCGTCAGGTGGTCTTGCAATTTGGGTAGCTGTCCACTTGGGCTGTACAGCAGAGATTATGCCTACGCACTCTACAGATCTTCAATGTATACTCCTCAAATGGCCTAACGCTTATAAACTCGCCATTGTGAATGTGTATTCTGGTCCAGTTGGTTTGAATTCGGATTCGCCCACCATAACTGACTTGTTACATTTTATTAGCATACTTCCTGGTAATTGTCGCCTTCTTGTGGCGGGAGACTTCAATTGCCAGTTTGAGCCGCTATTGGGGGTGAGTGAGGGTGCCCTTCTGGGCGAGGACGACCATTGGGGGATTCCACCATGCTATTCACCATGTTTAAAATCGTGGTCTCCTCTGGCGGTTCAGATTATGTCCTTCACACTAAATTATTCCTTGAGGGCCTGTAACAGGCGTACCCAGTCTGATAGCCCCTCAGTGTGTACCTTTAATAGGAAGGGGCAGGAATCACGGATAGACTACATGCTAGTGGAGGCGAGCATGTGGTCTAAGGTCCTTGATTTAAGAGTAATTCCAAGGGCCGACAGTGACCACAATGCTCTTTGTTTGGATATGGTGTTCCCTGGTCCCAAGACAATTTCTGCTCCAGGAATGGAGGTCTTGGGGGAAGGAACCTTAGTTTTATCCAATAATAGGCGAAGGGTAAAATGGGGCAAAATAGTAGATTCACGAGAGAAAATAGCAAAAATGTATGATCTGGTCCATTCACGACTCATTGAGGTAGACAGTTTGATCAGTCAACCAAAGTCTGTAGAATATAATGAGAAATTAGGTTCCATCCATGCAAATTTAGTCACTGGGTTAGGAGACGTCTTCAATCCCCTGGTACCCATAAGGAAGTATAAGTTACCTGTATCGGCTTGGTACAACTCTGCATGTAGAAAAGCTAAGACTGACCTGATCCTTGCAGTAAAGTCTGATAATGAGAAAAATAAAATACATCACCTCAGACGGCGCTACAAAGATGTGATTACACATGCAAAGAGAGAATGGGACTGGGATAGGTGGCAAAATTTAACACGGGCTTTGGATTTAAGAGATGCACGCTGCTTTTGGTCCCTAATTAATACAGGGTCAGGGGAACCTAAAGTTGCAGTAGATCCAAACATTGACGCCTCAATTTGGGAGTCCCATTTCAAGGCTCTTTATTCTGAAGAACCTTGTATACAAATTCGCACTGCCCCAATGGATTCAAAGATACAACATGACCCCCTAGAGTTTACGTTGGGTGAAGTGCACAAAGCAATAGGGAGACTTGCGAGGGGAAAGGCCCCAGGTTTAGATAGACTTCCTGGCGACTTATTTAAGCACAAACCTGAGATTTGGGCCCCCTATCTACTTATTCTTTTTGATGCAATTGCAAGGGGTATGGAGATTCCTCGTACATGGCTGGGAGCGGAGATAGTCCCAATTTTCAAAAAGGGTTCTCCTCTGCTCCCAGCCAATTACAGGCCAATAAGCCTGATTGACGTCCCTCAAAAACTTTTTGCACGCCTGGTATTGGACCATCTCTTGGACTGGATGGAGGAACATAAGGTCCTAAATCCACTGCAAGCAGGGTTTAGGAGGAACACATCTACCATGGACCAGGTCTTTCGCCTTGTTCTCCTCTATTGGAAAACGGCAAAGATAGAGGGTGGCAGCCTCTACATGGTATTTGTGGACCTCAGGTCCGCGTTCGACTTAGTACCCAGGAAGAAATTGTGGTGGGTACTTCAGGAGTTGGGTGTCCCACTACAAATTTTGCACCTATTGATAAGGCTGCATGAGGGGAACTTTGCCCAGGTCAGATGTGGAAGGAATGGGGCACTGTCATCCAGGTTCCCAATTGGCAGGGGGGTGAGACAGGGCGGTGTGCTCGCACCGACCCTGTTTTGCCTCTATGTCAATGGTGTAATTTCGCACCTTGACAGTGTCCCAAATAATGATGCACCAAGGTTGGCGGGCAGGAGGGTACCAGCAATCATGTTTGCAGATGATACCTTCCTGCTCTCCAAATCCCCTATGGGGATACAGCGGATATTGGATGGGTTTGGGGATTTCTGCAGATCTAGGGGCCTTGAGATTAATGCCGACAAAACAAAGTTTATGATATTTAATCTTACAGCCTCCACACGTCTAAACCCGACCTTGGGGCCTATAAGGTTGTAAAGGGTTAACACGTTCCAGTATCTCGGGGTAACACTACATGAAAATCTTTCCTGGGGACCACAACAAGTAAAATCTCGCTTAAAGTTGTCCCAACGGGTGGGAGGGATTTTGAAGCTCTCTAATTCATCTACATTTAGGTCAGTTAGTCCAGCCTTGGAGATTTACAAAACTCAAGCCAGGGCTGCAGCACTATATGGGGGAGAGCTGTGGGGTCATTCTGCCTGTTCTGAAATTTCCAAATTGGAATCTAATTTTGTCAGACGGCTGTTGTCACTCCCACAAAGTACCCCACTCCTCCCGTTAAGATTAGATCTGGGACTCCTACCTATAGGAGATGGATTAGCATTGAAACCACTAAGGTTCTGGCATAGGCTATGGACCACTCCGGATCTGTCACACTATAGACAGGAGCTGGAGCAGGTAATGAGCCTCTGCAATGCAGATAAAATACCTTGGTTGGCTTTTGTAAAACGAGAATTCCAACGCTTGGGTTTGCGCGATATGTGGAGTGATCTGGAGAGGGGGTGTTCAGCGCTATCCCGTAGGAATTTGGCAGGGCTCTTCAAAGAGAAGAGCTTGAACTTGGCACTATGTACTTCTAAAGCTGGCACTCTTACTGTATCATTTTTGGCCTCCAAAAGTTCCTATAATTTTGAGGATTTTATGGATATTGTTTTTTCAATTTTATCGAGAAAACTTTTTATTCAATGGAGATATGGCACTCTCCCTCTTAAAGTGTTCCCAAGCAAATGGTCAGCTTCACTAGATAAGATCTGCCCAGGTTGCAATTGTGTTACAACAAACAAATGATGGACGGAATGCTGACAATGCAGACATTCTCCCCCAGTCAAGAGATCTGGGTTAAATCCATCGTTCTTTTGCCCACTACACCACCCCAGTTTAGACATGGCCATATGCAAATCAGTCTTGACCCTGTGCCTCATGGGAACAGTCCAGCCCGAACTGCCAAGCCATGTCTTCCCTGGACCGGAATCAAGCATCCTAGGACCGGTTTCTGGCTATCAGCCGTCATCAGCCAGGATAGCTTGACTCCAGTGGCGTAGTGAGCACGGGTCCCACGTCTGGGAATACCCATCCCACTTAGGGCGAAAAGTGTTACAACAAACAAATGATGGACGGAATGCTGACAATGCAGACATTCTCCCCCAGTCAAGAGATCTGGGTTAAATCCATCGTTCTTTTGCCCACTACACCACCCCAGTTTAGACATGGCCATATGCAAATCAGTCTTGACCCTGTGCCTCATGGGAACAGTCCAGCCCGAACTGCCAAGCCATGTCTTCCCTGGACCGGAATCAAACATCCTAGGACCGGTTTCTGGCTATCGGCCGTCATCAGCCAGGATAGCTTGACTCCAGTGGCGTAGTGAGCACGGGTCCCACGTCTGGGAATACCCATCCCACTTAGGGCGAAAAGCGCTACAACAAACAAATGATGGACGGAATGCTGACAATGCAGACATTCTCCCCCAGTCAAGAGATCTGGGTTAAATCCATTGTTCTTTTGCCCACTACACCACCCCAGTTTAGACATGGCCATATGCAAATCAGTCTTGACCCTGTGCCTCATGGGAACAGTCCAGCCCGAACTGCCAAGCCATGTCTTCCCTGGACCGGAATCAAGCATCCTAGGACCGGTTTCTGGCTATCAGCCGTCATCAGCCAGGATAGCTTGACTCCAGTGGCGTAGTGAGCACGGGTCCCACGTCTGGGAATACCCATCCCACTTAGGGCGAAAAGCGTTACAACAAACAAATGATGGACGGAATGCTGACAATGCAGACATTCTCCCCCAGTCAAGAGATCTGGGTTAAATCCATCGTTCTTTTGCCCACTACACCACCCCAGTTTAGACATGGCCATATGCAAATCAGTCTTGACCCTGTGCCTCATGGGAACAGTCCAGCCCGAACTGCCAAGCCATGTCTTCCCTGGACCGGAATCAAGCATCCTAGGACCGGTTTCTGGCTATCAGCCGTCATCAGCCAGGATAGCTTGACTCCAGTGGCGTAGTGAGCACGGGTCCCACGTCTGGGAATACCCATCCCACTTAGGGCGAAAAGCGTTACAACAAACAAATGATGGACGGAATGCTGACAATGCATACATTCTAACCCAGTCAAGAGATCTGGGTTAAATCCATCGTTCTTTTGCCCACTACACCACCCCAGTTTAGACATGGCCATATGCAAATCAGTCTTGACCCTGTGCCTCATGGGAACAGTCCAGCACGAACTGCCAAGCCATGTCTTCCCTGGACCGGAATCAAGCATCCTAGGACCGGTTTCTGGCTATCAGCCGTCATCAGCCAGGATAGCTTGACTCCAGTGGCGTAGTGAGCACGGGTCCCACGTCTGGGAATACCCATCCCACTTAGGGCGAAAAGCGTTACAACAAACAAATGATGGACGGAATGCTGACAATGCAGACATTCTCCCCCAGTCAAGAGATCTGGGTTAAATCCATCGTTCTTTTGCCCACTACACCACCCCAGTTTAGACATGGTTGCAATTGTAGCACGGAAGATGAAATGCATGTGCTCTTTTTTTGTCCCGCCTATAGTAAACATAGGAAGTATTGGCTGATCCCGCTATGCAGAAACTTAGGTTTTAAAAACTGTCTACAATCATTTAGAATTTTAAAGACTAGTACCTCAAATTCTGTGGTGTTTGCGGTAAGCAAGTTCTTGACAGCCATGTGGACGAGAAGGCGTAAACTAATATCTAGCTAAGGCAAATTGGGGAAAACTGTATGTTCATAATTTTTCTAACCACAAATATGGATACTATGGTTATTTGTAAGTTGCAACCCAATGGACATTTTTTGACGTGATTTTACATTTACTGTACATATTGTTAATGATTTTTATTGCTGTATCTTTTATGACCTATAATGGTCGAAATAAAGAATTTTTGGATTGGATTGGATAACTTTTCATGAGGAGCTGTAACTTGCTGAAGCTGCTGTTGCTCAGTAGTCATTTTTTTTTTTTAATTATCCTCTTTGTTTTGCAAACGTTTAAGATATCCTTCAGTGATTTTGCCAAGGGCTGTATGATGCCTGTAACGTATTTATTTTTCCACCCTATCAAGTAAAAAGATTCGTAAGGATGGTAAGTGAATTTATTAGCAGTAGAATACGTCGATAGTCAATTTTTGGTGAACGAATTGTTATTTATTTAAATAGCACTGGCAGCTTTGGAATTAATACTACAAATGGTGCTTCACAGGGCCTAATTAAAGCACTGCACAATTTCCTACTGCCAAGGTAAAATACTGCTGCTGTCAGCTTCCAGCCCATACAAATACCGCTGACGATGGGTGCTCTGCATATGTGATGCGATCAATATCACAGCAAATCAAATACCTCTGTCACAAACATGTTTATGAGATCTGGACTTCACCTTTCATATTTCATCCGAACTTTTTTCTCATTCTTCAAATAATAAATGCATTTGCAACCATAAGACTTACCTGCGTTTGACCAAATCTGAATTATGGCATTTAATCACTAGAAATCTACCTTTTTGCGTGGCTGTAAGGTTTCAGTGGCATTGTGACTGGCATAGGAGTTCAAAAACATTTTAGAATTGAGCAGTGATCTTTTGGGTTAACTCATATAAAAAGTTATTAATAATCATAATGTAATTTCGGTTGGATAAATACGCTGGAATGTTTCAAAGTTCGGAGTATAAAAGGGAGAGAGAAAAAAGACCAGCCACTCACAAATACCAAAAAGTGTGACTTAATGTATTATACTTTTCATTGCTACTGCTCTTTAGAGCTTCATATATCTTTTGGTAATACATTCTCTTGACCTACAATTGTACTAGCCCTCTGTCTCTTTTACATCTGTAATATGAGCTGCACTAAAAACAAGTCAATATTTCAACTATTTACAGTATGATAGATGTGTCGTGGGAAATGGATTTGGGGAATTATGTAATATATGAATGCACCCTGATACTACCAAGCGTTCCTGAAGAAAGTCTGAGATGCTACATAGATACCTAGAACTATGTACATGTATTTTCATTTGCCCATGGAATCACTATGCTAAGCCCAACGAGATACACTAATGTTCAGTTGGCTGATATGTCGTGTTTTTTCATTCTTTGCTATAATGAGGGGCACCACTGGAACGTCACCTTTTTTGACGATCCAGTGGCGCACAATGCTGAACTATATTTACAAGGCCACACAGAGCCACCTTGTGTGGCTTTTCATGGCCTTGTAAATATTGTCCCCTTTCCCTCATTACTGAGTGAAAGGGGTGTTCCATGCATGTTACTGTGGGTGTTTACACGTAAAAACACTCATGAATTCTGATGCATTCCCTGATTTACAAGGCTTTCGTAAACCTGGCCATGCGTCCGTTTATAATGCCTCCCCAGGGGAGGCGTTGAAGTGACGCAACAATCGCAGAGGCCGCTCCCGAAGGGGGCCTAGAGGGCCGGCGCCATAATGGCCGCCCGTGCCCACAAGGAAAGGATCCGGTTTGCGCTGGTCAGCGCCGCCGGGGAAGTGCCTCGCTGCAAAAAGCGCCCGAGGCCCTCTCCTCCCCCTCCCAAGAACAAAGGGAAGAAGGAAAGGGGGGGGGGGGGATATAAGGCAACGCTCCCCCTGGGCAGCTCACCTTTTACATCAGGGAGCTGGGGGAGCGGCACCAACGGGTTTTGAGTTTCGCAGGCGACATCGAGTCAAGGCCATCAATCCCCAGCAGGAGCAACCACCTGAGCCGGGTCAGCAGAATTGCTGAACTTCGCCAGCTCCGTTTGCAGCGCAGAGAGGGAAGTGCTCTTACTGCGTGACCCAGGAAGCTGATGGCTGGGTTCCCCACAACACGGCTCAAGATACCTCACCAGAGGAGTGGAAGAAGCAAGGATGTCGGTTTACAGCCGGAGATAGCGATCGGGGAACTGAGGAACCGGGTTCTGGCCCCAGCAACGGCGCGATGCCCAGTGGCATCCAGATTTGGGGTTGACGCCTGAGTCGCAGGGATATGGACGCGACAATCATCGTCGAGGCCCACGTCTTCGCAACACTTAGAGGGCCTGACGCTCAAACTACTAGATGAGCACAGGAGTTAGATGTTTCAAATCGCATCTCCCTCGTTGCGGGTAAAGCTATCATGGTGCATGGACATATACAGGTTCAGCCTGCGGTGAAGCTGTAGAAGAACTAAAAACCCTCAGAATAAAAGTCCATTTGATAATTATGTTACTATCGAATGTCTTCAGTAGCCCTTATTTATAGTTCTAGGTAGTGCGGAGTTACTGGGAGAGGCTTACGTTAGGTTTTATGTATAGCGCCTGTGCCAGCAGGTGCAATTCGTAGAATAGAATACAGAAGGATAGGTATCCAAGTCTGGAATGTGGCACAAACGGGATAGAAGGGGACTAATTGGGACAGTACATCTGACTGGGGAACCACGTCTGTCGGTAGCTCAGCTACCGGTAATACAAGGCTAATTGTATAATACGCACGCACGTGTACCGCTGGGCTACGTGCGGGTACAACAATGAAGATCAATGGAGCAAGTTTTCAAAGACAGCCTTGCTGGCAGTCAAGTAAATAAGTGGACAATAATATTACCCGGTCAGTAAGGCATCCAAGGCTGGGGACCCCAGGCATTCGTGCTGTGTCTGGTTATCTCCGTGTGGAAGGGAATAAAATGTAAACTGAGTTGGGTGACAATAAACATCTGTTACCCAGTGCCTAGATGGGGTGTACATGCGCTTTACAAATAGAGGGGTCAGTTTCCCTGCGACCCTAGTTGTGCCAATACATGATCTCCTCCTTCCAAAGTAAGAAACATGTACAGTTTAGCATGGCGCTATGTAAACGAAAATGTCTAACATGATAATACAAAATGTACCAAAACTATCTAGACCAGCTTCCAATACCTGTAGCTGACCAGAAGGCAGATGTCTGGGGCAGGTGGTAAACGTAGTAAGGGAATACAGCAATGTAAAACATCTGTACCATGGAGTTGGGCAACAATAAACAGCTGCGCCCTTGATCCTCTGCACCACCGGCAGCGCCAGCTCAGGAATAGGAATTTGCCCGCTGTAATGCAGCTGGTGCCCAGGTAAAGCGACATGACTCCTGTGGGTGAAAGGAACAATCCAAGAGTGGAGTGGGCGGTTAAGGACCCAGTGCAGGAGTCAAGGAAAAGCGGACATTAATTCCGAAATCTAATGCTGTCCCGCCCTTGAGCCCCTAGAATACTGAAGCAATCGGTTCAAAGGCCCATGAGGGGTGCCCATCCAGAGGGGCAGGAACAAAGTAACAAGCTTTACATACGCACAGGCATGCGCCCTAAGCAGCTCAAACCCCGGTTTTCATCCCCCCGGAGTGAGAAATAAGTACTGTGGAGTGGGGACTCCAGCCTGGCGGATACTAATAGTGAGACCGTCGCGAGGTCTTGTCGAATTCTCAAAAAAAATGAAGTACCATTGAATGGGCAACAATAAACATCTGTAATGCAGCACCAGTGTCCCCCTATTTGTACGGTATTTCAAGAGGGCAGGTCAAAGTCATTTTCCCAGGGACAAGGGCTGAGAACGCCCCCTGGGGAGTCCAGGTTACTAGAGGGACCAGCGCCCGCGACAACTGCTCCATGCGCAGGAGGGAAGGGAAGTGATACTTAAAATAAAAAAAATAAAAAAACGCTCCGCATAGTGGGCTTACAGGCATGCCGGTGCGCTAAATACTAGGCCCCCAGACAGGAGCAGACCGGTACTTACCGGGGGAGCCTGCCAGGAGCATGGACGAAGTAAAGGGTGTAATTAAGCAATGTATGTTGTATCATGCCTCCACGAGCGGTATCTTACCATCTCCCAATTTTGTTTGATTTCATGGGTGATTCATGGTGAGAGGATACAGTGCCATAAGACTCCGAACAGGACACAGGCGTGCCACTACAGGAGGGCAAGGGCGGAGCTGAGCACACCACGGTGTTTGTGGGGAAGATTGCCGTCAGACCTTACCAGACGTCAGCCTCCCGGAGACGCACCTAGAGGTGGGTATCCTAGCGCTGGAGTGGTACAACAACATGGGCGGGCCCACAAAGAGCAACGGAGGCGCAAAAGAGACGATACAGGGTAGGGGGAGCCGCAGGAAGATGGAAGCCTCCCTGACGGCGTGGCGGAAACAAGAGGTATATTGGTTGGGTAATGGAAACACACCGACAAGGCGGTATGTAGAAGGAGGGCCACTCATTCTGGGATGCCTTACGGCTGGGTGAGTACGCCTGACAGAAAATCGGGGTAGCAAACGGAGACGGCACTCGCAGCCCAGCCCCTGCCAGACGGCAGGGCACAGGAAAGACTAGCAAGGTCGCGAGTTGTGGCCTGGCTCCGGGAAAAGGCTACCCCCCCACACGCAAAGGGGCATGGACAACAACAAAGAACAATCTACAAACTGTCAGGGTGATTTACGACCCCTATTATATGCAAATGAGCAAAAGACAAACCAATGATTTATGGCCACCCGATGATTTATGGCTGATGATTTATGATGCCCATGCAGAATGATTTATGACAACAAAATGATGACAGAATTGTGACAGAATGATTTATGACATCCCGAAGATTTATGACCAAGATTTATGGCAACAAAAATTATGACAGATTTGTGACAGAATGATTTATGATACCCGATGATTTATGGCCCATGATTTATGATGTCCAAATTACACTGAGTGATAACCACTTGTGATAATGTATGATAATGATTTATGACCCCGGCGCAAGAAGGTGTCCAGGGGAATTGTACAAATATGATGTATGTAATGTGAAATAAACTGTGGCCAACAACCACCACAAAAACAATGACTGTTGGCTGTGTGCAGTAATACAGGTACACTGGTATGGTACGGTTCCGGGAATGGGCACAGTGCGGCTGTTATGAGAAATACCTTTATTTCTCCTTGCTTTTTGCTCCTTGTGTGGTGCGTTCTGCAGCACACATGGAAAACATCATCAATTATTGTTTATGTGCAGGAAAGTGTCCCTTCCTGCAGAAAACAATCATCCCTGCAACTCAGGCACCCTAGCACCATGGTGCAAGGGTGTCTACGTTGGCTCTAGGCAGCCAATTGTGCGCCAATGCAAAGGAAAGCACAGGGATGCGTCATATTGCTGTAAATACGACTCATCCCTGCACTTTCATAATAACGCAGCTGGCCACAGCAGGATGGCTTGCAGAGCTGGCAGCATCTTTTTCTAGTAAGTATGCCCCTAAGTTCTTAAAAATGTGAGTTTTTTAGAGCCATGCTTGGATGAGGCTATGATAATGGCTTGCAACCTTAAAAGAAGCCTGTCAGTAACATTCTGGTTTGTTTAGCGCATAGAACTGCCCGCCACTATCACATCTTAAGGAGAAGCTGTCCATCTATAGAAGTAGTATGGGTCCTCTAGCATCTTTCCCAGAACTGTTACTTAGGGGCATATTTACAAGAAATTATGCATCACTGCACCAACAGTGATGCGTCAAAATTTCTTGTGCCTGCGTGAAAAATCCTTGTGATGCTATGGATGCACCATATTTACAATATTTACATTATGGGGCTCCATGGCTCAAATTCCCAAGGATGCATCTGAAATTCTGGCATATCTGCGGGAAGGATGCTGCAAGGCATCGGGCCAAAAGTGGCACATTGCTGTAGTTGGTCATAAAACTGACTCAACTACAGCAATGCATAAAAAAACAAAGGTGATGCATCACTTTTGACTGATGCATGTAGCCTACTCTATGGGGCCAATGTAATTGAGTGTCAAAAAGTGAAAAACTCATCTTTCACTCTGTTACATTGGTCCTGGATGTCACACATACAAGTGGGCATAGTGTACTTATGTGTACCACTATGCCTATGTATGTGTCATGGATGGCGTGCAATGTGTGATTTACTGTGTTACCTGCCTTATGTGTGAACCTACATGTTGAGGGGATGTGACTTTGTTGCAGATTACACTCTTTCATGTCACTTTGACTGGTCAAATTCGTCTGAAACAGCCTGTTGGAAATTGGGTTATTGGTTGTTGTAAGTATTCACCTACCACCAGCAATAAGGCCACCAAGACAATATGAGGTCCAGTACAGGGCTCAGTAAATTAGTCCCGTGCTCAACTCTTGGTAGCTGGCTGCGAGCAGTGAGGTAGCTGGCTGCGAGCAGTGAGGCTTAACTTAGGAGCCAGGTATATAAAGCATTTAAAAACACAGTACGTTAAATAAGTAAGACACAGCACACAATAAAAATCCCACACCAATTTGTAAAAATGGGAAATATTTTTACCTTTACATTGACACCAAAATGACAAAAATCCAATGTAGGGACCAGAGATCTGATTTTTTAAAGATTAACCACTTTCAAGTGTCTAAAAACATATAGCGCTCATTTGGGACATCTGGTAGCTCTTGACTGGGACAAAGTCCAAGTTTCAGGCCGACTGATGGAACCCTGGTCGGATACACTAAGCAGGAGGCTCCCGTCAAAGTTTTACCTTCACACTTAGAAACTTTTCTGGAAATGTTTTTTCCAACATCGGACAAGGCACTTCATCATGCCAGATTGGGTGATGGTTCGCCGGCTTGAGGTTCTGAGAGGCCCCATTTAAATCTAGTATGAATTCAAAACACCGCAGGTAGGCTGCATTGTTTTGGATTCATACTGTATGAGAACGTTATCGTCAAGTAAAAATGCAGTGGAAGAATTTGACTCTTGTGGACTTGATTTGATCATTTCAACATAATGCTTACTGCCATTAACTGGACAGTGTGTGCTTGAGTGCAATTTTCTTTCCTGTTGATACAGCCTTTGCACCTTGTTTCAAAGCGCGGCTAATTTTCACCAAATGTGGCTCAGTGTGTAGAACGACAGCACCACCACCAAATGCTGAAACTCGAGATACTTTTTTGTTTCAAGACAACCATGACACTGTGATAGATGTGCAGCCATTAGGGCTTAGTCATCGATATTGTTACTTTACCATATTACTGTGTTCTCGCTGGGTACTTGAATTAGGGGGTGACCCGAAGGAAGCATTCGCTGTCTCAATGGTACTGCGCAGTAGTGTCTTCAGTTCAAACTATAGAATGTGGTAGTGTTGTAAAGTTTTTAACCAATACATGATATTGTTTCAGTGTGTGTGAGTGTTAGAAATGGGGGTCTCTCGTTGGCAATGTTTTGCACCTTTGTCCAAGTAGGGACCATTCTCCTTAATCTGGGGATCTGAGTTTTCGGTTACACCGCCGGGCTCCACACTAATCCCTCCAAATCAGTCTTATTCCCAGTATGTGGCAATCAGGGCAATGGGCAGCCCAACTGACCGAGCAACAGGGGGTTTTAAATACTTGGGTATCTATATATCGTCCTGCCCAAAGATCTCATGGGCCCGCAACATTAATCCCCTCCTCACCGCTCTCCGAGATGAGACGACAATATGGTCCTCTCTCCCACTTTCACTGTACGGGCGGTCGCTGTTTTTTAATATGGTCTCCTTACCTAAATTATTGTATCGGTTACAAAACTTCCCGCACCACATACCAAGATCCTGGGTTGCAAATATTAATGCCATCCACAGCAACTTCCTGTGGAATGGTGTCTCAGTTCGGGTAGCGCTCAAAACCTGCTTGCAACCAACATATTGTGGGGGTATCGCTGCAGCTGACGTTTTTTCTTACTAACTGCCTCTCACTTACTGATCATAAATGAATGGTGGTACACTTCGCCATTGGATCCTGTGTTCGCACTGGAACACACAGCAGTGGAAGGCCCCCACCCCTCCTGCAGCGACTTTATAGTGCAAGGAACCTTGATTTCCTACGCCTGCTGGCAGGACTGTAATTCGGATCTGGCGGTATGTTGTCGGGTGGCTGGGGTAGCGTGGTCGGCTGACCCAGGTGGCTTCCCTCTGGCACAGAACCCAGTTGCGCCGCATTGCTGCCCTGCCTGGATTCCATCAGTGGGACGTGTTAGGCATATCCACATTGGGAGATATTATGAAAGGAGCGACCTTAAAATCCTTTCAGCAGCTGCAGGTGGAATTCCAGTTGCAGAAATCACAGTTTTATAAATATTTGCAATTGGACCACGCTCTGGCACCTACCATCCATACCCTGGACAGCTTGCCAGAGTTCCATCCTCTCGAAGGCTGTCTCCTCATGGGGGACATAGGGGCGCATAAAATCAGACAGATCTACCAGACCCTAAGCCCACACTCTAAAACAACACTGCCCAAAACCAGACAGGTGTGGCAGGACGATACACCAGACCTAACGGATGATGACTGGGCTGAGGCTATAGCAGCGGTGTCCTCCAGATATCGACTTATCCAGTTCAAATATGTACACAGGGTATATCATACAAGACTCAGTCTCTGGAGGATGGGGGCCGTTCAGTCTCCTCAATGTTTGCAATGTGAGAGGGAGGAGGGAACCTTTTTACATACAGTGTGGAGCTGCACTGCTATACTGTCCTTCTGGCATGAAGTTTCGGCTTGTTTGGGTGAGGTGTTAGGTTGGGATCTCTCACGTGACCCAAAACTGTTCCTATTACATAGCACGGATGCAATAGGGGGGAACTGGTACAAACAGCACCTTTTCTTCCTGGCACTCACGAACGGTAAAAGGGACATTGCTCAGTTATGGAAAGGGGTCCCCCCCAACGGTGGGAAAATGGAGACAAGAACTTGAAAGATGTATGGGCGCTGAGCTGGCAGTTTTCCAGGCCTCAGAAACTCAGGAAAATATGGTCCTGATGGGCAATATATCGGGGTATCGACCTTCCTCCCTTCCTCCACAGACCCCCTGATGGACATATTTATTACCATTCTCATGATCACCCCAGACCGCACGCAGCACACTTATATTGCATGTCTGAGTACACATTTACACCATCTTTACTGCTGGGTTTGGGAACTGTCTGCGGAAAGTTTGCATTGAATTACAAGTTTATTGTAGTCAATAATGTATACCAACAGTGTATATACGGATTATCCTGGTGTCAATGTTTTCATGTAGGGCGACTGCCCAGCTGGAATCATCGAAAATCAATTAAAAAACTGTGTTATAAAAAATTTTTTAAAATGAAATACACTGTATTTCACTATCAGGACCTTTCACACAAATCAGTACATGTTCTACCTTGAGTCACATGTAATTAAAGGGAAGGTTAGGACCTAGCAAGTGGGTGCACTTGCCAGTTTGACATGGCAGTAGAGACTGCGTGCAGACACTGCAGTGGCAGGTCTGAGACCCCTTTGAAAGCTTGCTTGTGTGGGTGGCACAATCAGTGCTGCAGGCCCACTAGCAGCATTTGACATACAGTCCCTGGGCACACACAGTGCACTGTACTAGGGACTTAGTAGAAAGTCAAACAAGCCAATCATGGAAACCCCAATCCATATTAACAATTTACACCGAGAGTATATGCACTTTAGCACTGATCAGAAGTGCCCAGAGTCCTAAAGCCAACAAAACCAGGAGGCCAAAAAGCAAAAAGTCTGGGGATAAACCTGCTGCAAAAGCCAGGTCTAACAGTGTGACTGTCCTTTATTTAACTGTCAGAAGCAAAAACTACCAGTAGTGCATCATTTAGCAAACTCCACCAACACATATACATTCCGCTCCCCCCAACGCCGAGCTGTTTGCGTTAATCTGCCAAACGGGGGAAGGTGCCAGGACTGGCTACCGAAACCTCCTAATTAATCTCTCGAGATTACCCGAAAGCAATCTACCCTAATCTTATGCACTAGCTATGTTCTACTTAAATCTTCAGGCTGTGCTTTCAACAATATGCTGTAGCTATACTATCTGAAATGAACTGATTCAGTGCCGTTCTTCTACTAGGCAGTGTCCAAGTGGCCACAGTGCTGGTCTCCAATTCCATTTACTTGGGGTAGAGGAAAGAACAAGAGGAATGCTTGGGCAGAAAACTTGGCTTCAAGCTGAATCACTGGGTGAAGTAGCCCTGGGGCAGACTGAACGATGATGACCCTGCACACCCCCATCCCGATCAGCAGTCAGTGGTGCAATGCTGCACTGTCAGTGGATACACACAGCGTCCAAGAGGAGCACCCTTTTTGCGCAGCAGTAAGTGAAACGTGTTCCACTTTCCGGTCATGTACACCGATCTTAAACTACAAAGCTTCATACTGCAAACGTCCAGGCATAGAGCGAAAGCCGCTCTGTTCCCCCAACACCATAAAACAAATAGATATATAGAAATGGGTTGGGAATTTCACCCGCTTGCAGAACTCCGTGAAATTCCACTGAGTTTGTCAGTAGCTCCGCTGAATTCTACGGAGTGAAACTCTGTGAGCTCTGCCCACCCCTACTCCTAACCTCTGCGTATTCTGTCCTAAGCCTGCTAACTGGCTGGGGGTACAGGATGTGGGGGTAGCTAGGCCTGGCATTCCTCTACTGTCCTCCTCTCTTTGAAGCCCAGCTTTTATTACCCATCCTCTGCCTAGCCTGGTCCTTGCAGCTGCAGAACACCCACCATCAGATACCCTCTGCTCTGGCACGGCCACTTGTCACCTAATCAAAGCAGCCTGACTAAGCCTGTTTGAGCTGAACAATCAGGGGAGATTGCTAGAAAGCTGGATTTTTGCTCACAGGAAAGAGAGTCTTGTAACTTATTTCCTGTACTAGTTATGACAAATTCAACAGGGTCAAGTTGTTGAATTCATCAATACAAATCTTTTCATTCCTGAATGACATTTTTCTCCTTTCCACCAGCCAAACTGTAAATGATCCCTTCAGTCTTTTGGCACTATGGACAAAGAAACTAGGATTTTGGAAAAATTGCCCTAATAGTAGACATTCTCTTTTCATGTTCATAGTCCACAAAAGAGGAGCAACGGATACTGGAGTGAACATGGCCACAGGGCAGGACTGGACGTAGTGGGCATCGGGCATTTTCCTGGGAGGCTGGAAGGGTGGAGGACGATTTTCCAGAGGTGGGGTCCGTTTTTTAGGTCTTGCTGAGTCAGCGCGCTTGCGCTGCTCAGAGAGACATTTAGTAGGTGAGTTTTCAAAGTGCTGCTGGCTGGCGACAAGCTTGCATTCACGCGCGCAGCCGGCAGCTTTGCAATATGTACAGCCGCGATCACTTTCACTTTCATGCGCGCAGCCTACTTTCACTTTTCGCGTGCGCGCGCACCACTCACGTTTCTTGTTAACTCCAGGTCTAGGGGTTTATTGCACTCGATATGAATTCTCAAGCACGGCCCTCCTGCCCGCCTTCTGCAACTCATTACCGGCCTTTACCCGGCTGTTAATTTACTTCCTCAAAACCACTTCTGGCAACAAGGGCTCACGCAGCGGGACGGGAGGGCGGGACGGTAAGGTTATGACCAGGAGCAAAACCCGCCATACTCCCCCACCCACACTAGCATATACTGCTGAGAAACATTAGCTCTTTTGTTTTGTGCTACGGTTTTGCAGGTTCTTTTATCGCACTGCTTTGGAGCATGGGTGTGATCACAACGACGATGTACATATTGCATAGTTTCTAAACTCAGTAAAGTGCTCTTGAAACTGTAATTTAATGCGTAGTACCAATTTAGGAATGCGGGTTTTAAAATAAATAATCTTATCTGTGACCCTGACTTCCTTATAGTTTATCTGTTTTTTTGTGAGTGCAGTATTTACATAGCACGACCTCGGCCCAAAGGCACTGGGGCGCTTTACATGAGCACGACATTACATTACACAGATTTATTAGCTTGAAGCCGGCCGGCCAGCCAGCCCAGCTGCCGGGGTGCAAAGACATATTGGGGACATTCGGAAAGCTTCCTTAGGAATGCATCCCTCCGATTGCTTACCCCTGGCTTTTTGTTTTGTCACACACAGTTGCTTTCTTTCTATTAGCTGGCTCTATTGTTTTATCTCGCCCAGCATCTCTTTGTCCCTCCCATAAAGTATAACCTCTTTACCGCCTCTCTGATTGACTTCTTTGTTTCTTTCATGAGTGTTTTGCTTTTCAGGAACTATTTTTTTCTTTTGCGTGAAGCACTCTAGGAGAGTGTATGTTTTATTGAGCTGTCTCCCTTAGATGCTTCTACGCAGCTCCACCATGCTCCATGTCACTCCCAAACACAGTGTGGTGTGCTTCTCCCCATACTTCAAACCAAGGGAGTAGCAGGAAAATGTAAATACCCCCCACTTAAAACCAAAGCTCTGATGGCACCAAGCGTGCGATGCAAGTGAGCCCAAACCTCCATAGAAGAGCTCTCTCGTCACTGCTATTGAATCATCAAGCAGTCATCATTTTACCCTTCATGTACCTGCTGATTTCCACCGTTCTATCATCCATTCAATTTCATCCTTCATTCAGTCTTTCACCATTCCATCCATCCATTAGCAATTCTATCCATCTAGCCATCTGTTCATACATCCACCATCTATGCATGCAACTATCCATCCATCCATCCATCCATTATATGACATACTCATCCATCAATAATGCCTTTAAGCCATCAAGTGTTCCTTTTATCCATCCATTTACCCATCCATCATCCACTATCCGTTCAGATTTCTATTTAGTTTGCCATCCATCCATCCACTCTGCCATCCTTTCATCCACCTACCTACACATGCTTTCACTCACTCATCCACCCACCCACCCCTACACCCACTCATCCACACGTTTCCCCCACTCATCCACCCATCCGTTTCCCCACTCATCCACCCATCGTTTCACACATCTATCCTTTCACACACCCATCTATCCTTTCACCCATTCATCCACCCTTTCACAATACCATCCTTTTCACCTATTCATCCACTCATCCATCCATCTTTTCACCCTGCATCTACTGTACACCTTTCTCTCTCTTTCCCAGCGACTCACCTTTCTTTCTTCCTTTTAGTTAATTATGATCTCATATCTGCCAAGTTGCAGATAAGAGGCCAATAAAAAAAAAACCCCACCCCCGCAATAGCTGCTGAAGGGGGGGTGGAGTCACTATGCCCCTACTTCAAACTTATCTGCATACCCGCAGTTTTACAGTGGAAAGCAGCCCTGCAAGGAGGGCACAAGCTCAGGCTGAGGAGCCGGAGTTGCTCTATTGCTTGTTGCCCACGTCTCTTGCTTTTTTTTGTAAATCCTTTTTAAGTCAAGACAATTCACTTCCTATTTACGTTTTTAGGTCGAGTATTCAAGACCTCTTGTATATACTTTAGTATATACTTATATACACTTATATGTATATGTACTTTGTGGGCTCTGGATATCAGCCCTAGGACTTGTCTGCTTCCTCTTAGGGCCTTTTTTTCTGTTCAAATGCCTCTATTTAACTGTCTTGATAGAAAACAACCAACAGAGGTCGGTAAATTACCAGAATCACTTTAGCATTCTCTAGATCCCGGTCCATAGAAATTGTCTTCCACAAGCACCCGAAGACAATAATATTTTTTTCAAATCTTGTATTTTCAGTGATATGACCACCGAAAGCCCAGATTTTATATTAAAAACAGAGCTTTGAACTATACCATTTCCCACTGAAAGGCAATATTTCTCTCCATGTGTTCCCATACCTGGCGTGTCACACAGTTTGATGCTTACTTTCCCTCCATATTAAAGAACAGTAGATGTTTCAGCACCCAGGCTAATGTGCTGCATAGCTAAATACATATAAGGTCCCAAAGCGAGACCGATTGCATTGCAAATGCTTGTTGTTAATGGGGTTCAGTTTTGCAGCAGTGCTATTATATCGGCCACCAGTCAGGGGCGTAACAAAGGCCCCCGCTTCCCCTGCAGTGCGGGGGACCCCCAACCTCAAGGGGCCTCCTCAGCACCGCACTTTAGCTGGAGAGCTCCAGATTAAGTTTGGAGGGGGGCCCTCCACGTACCCTGCAGGGGGGACCCTCAAGTTTCGTTACGCCACTGCCACCAGTAACAAAAGCAGCAGGGGAAGCCATCCGATAAAATTCCCAGGGCTGCTCTGGGTTCCCAGTTCAGCCCTGCATGAGTTGGGTGGAGGCGTGTACTTGTCTCTTCATATGCTGCTTTGTAATTGGCAAGAATCAGCTCCTCCTCCTGCCTACAGATAGGGGAGGTATTCCAAATTAGTGTAGAGAAGTAGCACTGATGCAAGGGGCAGGGCATTTCTGGTTTGGCCCAGTAAACATCCGCTTTAGGTAGGTTCTTGAGAAAAAAAAGTCTGTGTTTGAGTGTGTGTTGGAGCACATCTTCCGTTAAACGTGCGTCTTTTCATTGAGAATAGTTAATAAGCAACTGCTTTGTGACGCAATCCGCTTGTTTTGCTGTTTGGATATGCTTTATTCATCAGTCACTTTGTGTATTATCACATAGAAACAGCGCCATCTACTGGGTATGAAATTAGACTGTCTGTACATGATCCTAAATTGAAGTCATCAGCTTGATGGTGTTTTTATCTAACATTTGCCTGTGGTCTAACCTGAACACCATCGGTTTTCACATGCATGTTCGTAATGCAGAATGAATTAATATTTATAATTTATTAATTACATTTTTCATGATGCATAATGTATAAAAACGTATAGCATCATAACAAAGAAAAGCATTTCCATATACAAAGATGACGCTGAACAGCTGGGTCCTTGAAATTAAACATATAAGCATGTTGGCATTCCAAACTATGAGTATGCAGCCAATTAAAACATATAAAAATACCTCCAAAGCTAATATGATTCACCCCCGACTCATTTCAAAATTCACAAATTGCACAGGATTTAGAAAATTTACAGGCATGCTGCTCTTCAAAATCTCCTCACGGCTCCACTTGGGATTTTCGATACGGAGAAAACATCAACCAGTTTATCAAGCTGTACATTAAGGGCAGTGTCTAACAAGCTTGTCAAAGCCAACTGGTCAGCATTGGATGCCAACCTTTTGGCTAAGCCAAAGCTTATTTGTATTTTTACATTATATTTTGTACACATTTGTTACAAACGCCAGTAATGGCCGCAAGTGCGTGCATTACACTTCTCACATGCAATCGGCCATCTGAAAATATTTATTGTAATAAAGTTATACCATTTTTTTTTAAATGGCCTCCTGTTCATGCATATGGGAGTCCCTTTGTGTGCACAGGTAGCCATATTAGAATTGTTTTTTCGTAAAGTAAAAAACATTGAAGGATAGCCACCTATGTGTGCGCCTGCACATGTACATATTGACAGCCATCTTTGAATGCTTTTCATGGAAACAGAATCATTGGACGGTGGGTGCCTATTTGTGAGAATATATATTCACTAAAAGAACCAAAGGCTAAAGTGCAACATGTTAAAATCAATAAAAACGCTGAAATCAGTGCCTAAAAAAAAAAAGTGCCAGGAATCTTATTAGGAGGCCACTGCCCCTTGCCCATCACATTGCCCCTGCCATGCTGCCAACAATAGTAACAACACAACTACTAACCCTCACACTTCTACAAGTGTGACAATTCAGACTATTTCAGGCCTCCAAAACTATGAGAACGGCTTGGGCAGCAGGTAATAGTTATTTTTAATATATAGAGACAGCGCCACCTAGTGGCAGACTGTCACAAGCTCATTTGTTGACAATTAAGTGATGCTAATGAGCCCCAGAAACCACCGGCTCAAATTAAGCACTGACAGAAATTCACCAGTTATAGTTTACGGAGCTAACTAGAACTTGTGCCCCCACCATGCCTAGTGTTGTAATGATATAGGTCATCTGAGTTTTTATCAGTGACATAATTAATAATGCCATTGAACATGTCATGAGTGATGCGACCTGTGAGGCCTTAAGCAGAGCATGGTGGGGCAGACCAGCCAGGAAGCTGTGCATCTGGTGTGACCCCCATGCCGCAGACACAGGGGTTTCAATGATTCAGCTATCTGGGATTCTCCTCTCCTTGGACAGACAAGACATAAAAAGTATGACATGACTGCGTGTTATGCATATTTGGTCCATAAAAGTAGCCCAAGGGATGAGCCTGGATACTACAGAGGGAGTTAATCAGGTGGTTCAAGCAACTGAGCATGCTCCTTACTACCATTTTGGTTTGTGTACTTTTATGACTATTCAGCTGAATTAAGATATTAAAAAATAAATATTTTGGATACACCATCTTGTTTATATTAGATGCTTCTAAGGAACTAACAGACGATATACAGATATACAAGAAAGAGGCAAACAACCTTTATAAATACACACAAAGTCTAGGTGACTGTGGTATCTCACTTGTGTATGCAGAGCCTGGCATGTGATGGTAACCATGGTTGTGAAACTTGTTGATGATTGGGGAAGAGCTGGGGAGATGAGGGACCCTTCTTGGAGAATAAACTACATGTTAACTGATCTAATGTATCCTGGATTTTATGCTGAAGCGCTTTGGCACTGGCGACGAGGATGGGATGCATCTCTCACATGTGAGGAAGGCTTGATTTCAAAGATCTCCACATTTTATCTGGATTGGATTTGTTTTCTTCTCTGGCAACAACTGTTGACTCCACAACCTTGTTTATTTTTGGGGCTGATCGTTTCAAGGCATGCTGGTATACAGCTAAAGGTTACGGAAGTGGAGGATGAAGCCAATCAGGACATATTGAGTACATGGTCTTTATTCATCTGCTGTAAGAATTTGCCTTTTTCCAAAGGACAATACGTGAATAAGTCTGAACTTGCTTATCCAAACTTGCAGGATGCTGCCAAATTTGGACCAGCAGTGTGAAGTTTGGAGCCCTTAGTGGTAAAGGAAGATACACAGTCCAGCTGTATTAGAAGAATAATCCTTTATTGTAGCTTGGTTCTAGGATAGGTGAGTAGGAGAAGATAAAAGGTACAGATGCAGCCCCACCAGGAGCAGGTTCCTAGCTGCTCAGCCTGGGTTGACCAACTGACGCTCTAATCACAGAGAGGCACTCAGGTATTCCATGATGTTATGAAACATTCCAACAGAACAGTACAGTGGGGAATAGTAGAGAAGTAGTTTACTACACATCCTCCTTCCTTGGGGAACAACAGCAGGAAGAAAGCGAAAGACAAGTAAGATACTTCAGAAATAACATTAGCATGAAGCAAACACATTGAGATGCAAATATCTAATGGTGTAGTACAAGAGGTATCAGGAATACCACTGGCAGGAAAAGAAATGCATTAAAATGCAAAAATCATTGAATACATTAAAATTGCAAATATCATTACTACACGCCCCATCTCCCTCCCTTAGGGAAAAAGAGAGAACAAGGCAAGACTTAGGTGGAAAAAACCAATGCAACAGAGAAGGGTTGTCACCCCCCAAACTCCCCATAAGTGGGTAGACACCCTGGCAAACAAAGGTGGGGATTAACCGCCCTTACAACTTCCCCATAAAGAGTACACCAGAGGGTGCTGACCCTTGGGACTGAAAAACAACATCCCCAAGAGAAGGGTACCCCAGAGGGTATGAGTCATCCTAGATAACAGGAAGAGTGCAACCTCCCCAAGAAGGGTACACCAGAGAGTATATGCTCTGGAAAAGAACAAAAGTTCCCCTGATTAGAGTAGAAGGCATGCTGGTACCGAAATTTAGGATTAAGATCCGTTAAGGGTAACGGAGGAGGTCTAAAGAGAGAAGCTTCTCACTCAAAGTCCTACAAACGCGAAACCCTTGGCCACGAGTTCCATGCAAGTGGACTTCGACCAGAGCATAGTGTCAACATGAAAGGATACACCAGAGGGTATTGGTTACTTAGAAGAAAACGCTATAGTGTCGCTGACCACGCACACTGCCACCCCATGGGTAGTAACCCTTGGAACTGACAAAACAACCTCCCCAAAGTAGGGTACACCACAGGATAATCACCTTAGAGAACTACACAACCTTCCCTAAGTAGGGTACACCACAGGGTAATCACCCTAGAAAGCTACACAACCTCCCCTAAGTAGGGTAAACCACAGGGTACACACCCTGGAAAAGCACTCAACCTCCCCTAATTTGGGTACACAGAGGGTAAGCGGGTAGACGTCACCATAGTATAGGCATTATGAACAAGGAGAGATAGTTCGGCTCCGGTGAGCTGTCTCTCACCCGAGGTCTCTACACACAGCTCCATTCAGTTGCCAGAATCCAATGCGGAGCCAAGAGTTCCATTTCATGTACATCGTCCTCCACTTGCCGCACAGGTCGTTCACCACTGGAAGAAACTGTGGGACTCACAATGCAGGCCAAACTGGAGCGGACCGGAAGACAGACACAAACTCCTTTTGCTGAAGTATCGTTGTTGTAATAGCCAGGGAAAAACCAGCGTAACGAACATGGTTGGCGTACTGAGGGCTTGTATAAACATATAGTGTGAGTCAGGACCAAACACAAAATGCCAGCATGCTTCTTGACGCTGCGCCGGGTGGTTCACAGTGCGCTGCTGCAAGCGGACATCACTGGGCAGCTGAGAGGCATGAAGGGAGAAGAACGTCATTGTTAGACCTGGCACCTTGGCGTGGGTCTCCCTTCCATTTTTGTTGCTGTTGCCGCATGTGTTTTTGCTGGTGTTAGTTGCTCAGGGTACTGTGCCACTGCTGTCCAGTGCCACAGTGCAAGTGCTCCCTATTGTAAATTGATGTATGATTTGTGATTCCATGATCGGTTGGTTTGGTTTACCTGTCAGACCCTAGTACAGTGCACCAGGAGTGCCCAGGGCTTGTAAATCCAAATACTGCTGGTGGGCTTGCAGCACTGGTTGTGCCACCCACAGAAGCAGCCTCTAAAATGTGTCTAAGGTCTACCATTGCAGAGCCTGCGTGCAGTCTGGTACTGTCATGCTGACTGGGCAAGTGCACCCACTTGCCAGTCCCTAAACCTTCCCTTTTCTTCATATCAGACACCCCTATGGTAGGCCCCAGGGCAGGGTGCATTTTAAGAATAAGGTAGGACATGCCCTGGTGTGTGCAGCATGTTCTAATAGTGAATTATAGCCATTTTCGTTTTTCACTATTGCAAGGCTACTGTTCTCCATAGGCCAGAATGGGCAGTTTGGTTATTACATCTTATAATCTTAACTGACCCAGGGAACATGGTAGAAATTCGAATTTAGTATGCCTGAACTCAGAATGATCAAAAAATAATTTATTAAAGTAGCACTGAGATTAAGATTAACTAAAGGACAGGCTTGAACTGTGTGCGTCAAGAAGCTGTGCACCTATCATGTGACTCGCCTGCTTTTTTCTTCTCATCAAATGTTCTTATGTTATTGATTTAATTGCTTTTTAAAAATTCTGTATCATGTATTTGTGCTCTTTTATGGTGTTTTTAACATCCGAATAAAGAACTTTGATTGATTGATTGAATTTAGTGAAGTTGGTTTTAACATTCTGTGTTTGAAAGTGCCACTTTTAGAAAGTAGGCATTTTCTTGTCTAACCATTCAAACCTGCCTCTGCTAGGCTGTGTATTCCCTGTCTGGAGTTTGAGTGACAGGGCTGGGGAATTCCAGGAGACAGGGTGAGGTGTCCCAGTGGTGAATAGAGAGATCTGTATCTAGATGGGTGGGAGGAGTTGCACCTGGGACCTGAATAGGGCTGTGCCTTCCGTCCACAATGCTGGCTCCACCTCCTGTGGTGCGTCTGATGTCTCTGCCCTGCACTCTGAAAGGAAAGAAGGAGTCAGGTAAACAAAGTGCTCCAGGACTGACCAGAACTGGTTTGAACAAGGCAAATGCCCCTCTGCCCTCAGAGGACAAAGGATTTTGGGGCATAAGTATTGGGACCCTGATCCCAAGAATTTAGATCACTTTGGGAAACAAGAAGAAACTCTGCTGAGGAGAGACTATCCCTGAAACTGGGGGATTGGCCTGCAGGGGTTGCTTACTGCCAAAGAGAGGAGAAAGGAACTTTGTGTGTACTTTTGCTCAACTTGTGAAGGATCTCCAAGGGCTTGGAAAAGAGCTGGCCTCCTGCTAAAGTCTCAGGAACAAGAGACTTCACCCCACCAGAGGTCTTTGGAAGTGCCTGCTGCTGTTGTTGGGCCTTCTGAGGGACTGCGTGTCGCCAGGAGCTGGAAGCGCGACTCACGAAGGAGAAGTGTGCCGCCGTCGGTGCTGTTGTCGTCGCATCTCGTAAAGTGTGTCACCGCTGCAGCATCGCATCGAGCGGAAGCGTCTCGCATCATCCAGGAAGTGTCTCACCACGCCGAAGAAGCGTGTCGCCATCGCAGCCATCGTAGCTGACGCATTGCACCGCATCAAGAGAAGAGTCTCGCATCAAGGAAGAAGCGTGTCGCCATCGCAGCCATCGTAGTTGTCGCATTGCACCGCATCAAGAAAAGCGCCTTGCATCCACGGAGAAGCGTGCCGCCGTCAGAGCTGCTGTCGGAGCATCGCGTAAAGGGGTGTCGCCGCTGCAACATCGCATCGAGCGGAAGTGTCTCGCAACGTCGGAGAAGAGTGTCGCTGCCAAGACCGCTGTGGTCGTATCGCGTAACGTGTGTCGCCACTGCAGCTGAAGCATCGAATCGAGTCTTCTCGCAACATCGGAGAAGCGTTCCGCATCTGGAAGATCTTCACGTCTTTATTTCTTTGCACCAAAATCTTCAATGCATCAACATCGTTGCAACACTTTTGTTGCCCTGCGTGTCGCATCTAAAAGGTACATTGACTTAAAGTGTCGCATTTAAGAGCTAAAGAGAACTAAGCAAAATTCTACCATCTAAAGTAACAGTATTGTGTATTTTTGTCGTTTAATGGTCTTGTGGTAAATCTATATAAAGAATACTTATTTTTGATATAAAACCTGTGTGGTGTCCATCTGTAGTGTTGTCACTTGGCTACTGTATGTGTTCACAAATGCTTTACACACTGCCTCTGAAATAAGCCTGTCTGCTCGTGCCAAACTACCAAGGGGATGAGCAGGGGTTATTTTAGGAGTGTACCCCCTTACCCTGACTAGAGGAGAGGGTCCCTATTTGTCACAAGTGCATACCTGTGCCAACTAGAGACCCCCAATTCTAACAGTCATCCAGTAATGAAGAGAGAAAGACGTCACCAAGGATTCACCCTGCCTCCGCACGACGCTAGGAGAACGGTGAGGTGTGCGTGCATGGGCTTTGAATTTAAACAATGCGCTGCTGTTTGCCAAGGTGGAGGGTCCAATTTTAGGGAGTAAATTGGCAAAAATAAAGAGCGCCCACTCACCGGAAAACACACGGTCTTACCCAAGATGCCACTCCTCATGCAACGAATCACTCGGCCAGTTCCTCTGGCAAAGTTCCTCAAGGCCGTATGATGTTGTCACTGTCTCCGTTAAAGCACTACCTTAAATACACATATAAAAGGTGCTCGCTGAGAAGGGAGTCACATGAAGTGTTTTTTAAATACACCGCTGCTCTCAGCTAATGAATCTGTTGAAATGCACAATAAGACTTTGATGAAGACGCTGTTTAAAAACATTGCCAGACGTTGCTGGAAATGAATTCCAGCACCAGGTAGATCGGTAATTCACTGAGGATGCACACAAAACTTGCTGTCAGACCACGACACTTCCAGGCGGGTTGGGGGCTCAAATAAAGCAAGGGAACACCGCAGAGTGTACGCACCTGTTGCGCCTATGAGAGGCGTGTTGCTGGAGAGACTGTAGAAGTCTTCCAGGTGACAGCAGGCTCCTCAGCAATGCGAAGACAAACGCCCAGGCTGCAGACTGGCTGGATGGTACAGGACACTGGTGGGGTGACCAGGGAGTGTCTTGTGAGTTTCAATACATGTTTTGAAAGTCTTTAATGTCCTTGGTTCCTTGTCCTTCGGTTCCTTAGTTGTCCTTACTCCTTACTCCACGCGTAGGTTCAAAATCGTTGCCAAAGTGTGGTAAAGGAAGATACACAGTCCAGCTGTATAAGTAGAATAATCCTTTATTGTAGCTTGGTTCTAGAATAGGTGAGTAGGAGAAGATAGAAGGTACAGATGCAGCCCCACCAGGAGCAGGCTCCGAGCTGCTCAGCCTGGGTTGACCAACTGATGCTCTAAACACAGAGAGGCACTCAGGCAATCTATGATTTCATGAAACATTCCAACAGAACAGTACAGTGGGGAATAGTAGAGTAGTAGTTCACTGCACCCTGCAATTTGGATGATTTGGAGGCAGTCAAGTGTAGTTTTCAACATATTTATTTTTGAATGTTGCACCCTGGCAATTACCTATCACAAGACTGCTCTCAAACTTACTGTCTGCTCCTGTTGTGTGACTGTCGTCGAGCTGCTGAGCTCTTGCGATGCTGCCGTGTGATGGTCCTCGAGCTTCTGGGCTCTTGCGGTGCTGCTGTGTGATGATCCTCAACTGCTGTGGTCTAGTGGTGCTGCCATATGATGGTCCTCGAGCTGCTAGGCCCTCGGGGTGCTGCTGTGTGATGGTCCTCGAGCTGCTTTTTGACTGTGCAGACATTATTCGAGCAGCTGTCGGCTGGTCTGTGTCAGCGTTCCACTGATGCGCTCCGGCATCATGTCTTCACGCTTTTGACACAACGTTACATGAGTACCATTTTGGATTGGGAAGCCTGGAAAGTTGTGTGTTGCTGGAGCAGTGATGTGCACACTTTAGGATCACATCTGCATTGTATTGTGTAAAGTGCCATACACACTTGTGTTTGCTGGAGCAGTGATGCCCACACTTCATGGGCACGACTGTTCTGCATATCATTATGAACCATGATGCACACTCGTTTTAAGCTTTCAGAGGAGAATTGGTGTGTCCAGTTGAGCAGTGATGTGCACTCTTGGATGCGAGCAGGTGCTCTAAAGTGGTGTACATTGTCTCTTCGTTGTGTCACAGGGTCTGCAACAACCGGCATATGGTTTCACTGAGGAGCACGTCAGGATTGGTTACGTCTGTGACACACACTGTGTATAGAAATATTGTTTGTTTTGCTACATATTTATTACTGTATTCAGTTTTTTTCCCTTTGGTAGCACTATTGTACTGTATTTGTGCCCAGTGCATGTTTTGTTGTGTAACATTGCCATAACATTTCAAGGGTAAAGGCTGGTGTGCATCACGTTTAGTATGCAGAACGTCATAGCGCCTCTATTTTTCTTAGCATACCAGGGGTACCATTGATTAAATGGCAAAAAGGGTGCAAGGCTTTTGAGAGGTATGCTCAAGTTTGTGGAGCATCTTGAAGTTCTAAAAGGAAAACAGCACTACTACTACATTGCTTAGCGCCTGAGGTGCAGGACGTTTTTGACCATGTTCCGGACATTGTCAGTGAAGATTTAAATTAATACGAAGCTTGTGTTATGAAATTCAATAAGGATCATTTACCAAGGTTATCACTGTGGTGTGTTCTTACTTCCATGTTCAAATAAAGTTTTATTCATATATTCTGTTACCATAGTTTCCACTTCCCTGTGTAATGTAAAATGTTTTAGGTCATTTAGAATGCTTTATGTCATTAATGGAAGGAAGGGGAGAAGTGGTTGGAGTTGGTGGTTACTGGATGTCTTACTGCGATGCACCAGTGGGTCTTTTATTGGTTTGTTAATAAAACCTATTTTTCTACAAGTTACCGACTCCAGCGCCTCTTTACAAAGGCGACGAGTGGTTTCCACTGACCCACTGTGCAATTTTATATTTTTTCCTGACTTTGTCTTCAATATTTTTTTGTTCATTTGGACGCCTCGATTTCTACAATCTTACAGCATTACCTTGAGAGGATTTCGCTATCTGAGCGTAACTACGTGATCTTTTGAAATCCACATTACGTGAAATTTGCCGGAATCAAGGTACTGTATTTAACAATTTCTTACCGTTGGTGGCTGAGAGGCGCTTCTCATGCATTATTTGAATTGCAAGTGCGCTCAAGCAGATCTCTCGCATGCTGCAGGAATCTCTGGCTGAAGCTTCTGTGTGACATCTGCAGTCATTACGCTGTCACGTTCTTCTTCATCGACTTGCCAGCTACGCTCTGCGCACACGAGCCACGCCTTGGCGGCCATATTGGATTCCCGGGAAAAACTGTTATCAGAGCTGTTTGAAGGCTGTTTTGATTATTTGCATTTCATTGCATTGCAATACTTCAAGCGGTCCAGTTTAAAGTTCAGTCGAGTGCACTTCGGTAATGTGCACACTATTTAAAGTGTTTTATACAGCGTTTTAGTGCATTTCAGTGATGTGCACACTTTAAAAATAAATAATAATTTGTTTTGTTAAATGCACACTTTGGAAAGGAGGTATAATTTGCTGCACTCTACAGTGACGTGCACACTATTTATTACAATTCATTTACAGAGACTCAGTTTATGATGGCTGGTTCACAATTGTGTAATCAACCTGCCTTTTTTTTACAAGTTCCTGGAAAACCCAAATTGATATGGAAAAAGTGGTTTGATACTTTTAAGAACTACCTATTAGGTATCGATGGTGTCAAGCTTACGCCTGAGAGGAAAAAAGCTATTTTATTTAGTTTTTTAGGTACAGCGGCCATTGACATATTTAAGAACTTAACCCCTATAGTTGGTCAAGGTGAAGGATGGGACGTCTACAAAGAAGCAACAGCGAGATTACAAAATCAGTTTGTAGATGAGCCTAATGTAATGATAGAACGACATGCTTTCAACAAAAGGAAGCAACATGTGGATGAGTCCATTGAAGACTATGTTGCTGCTCTTTGAATCTTAGCAGTGAATTGTGATTTTGGAGCTAATATTGATTACTGTATAAGGGATCAATTTGTTTTTAATTGTGAGTCCAAGAAAGTGCAGGAAAGATTATTAGCTTGTCAAAATCCTACATTAGCTGAAGTTCTAGATATCGCTAAAGGCATTGAGAGATCTATTCAATCAGCCAGAGCTATTTCCAAGGAGGTACTTAATACTTCTTCTAATGTGTGTGCCATTCAACCTGTTCAAAGACTATTTAAACCAGGAGTTATTAAAGGTAGTAAACTAAGTTGTTTTAGATGTGGATCGAAGACGCATGTTGCTAATTATCCTGATTGTCCTGTTTAAAATGTAAGAAGTATGGTCATTTTCAAAGTTTATGCAAATCCATAAGAACTCCTTCTAAGGTTTCTGTAAATTATGTTTCAAATGTTCAAGAGGATTTGGATAACTTACTCTTAACATTGTATGATCCTTATTCAGAATGGTCTACCAACAATGTTAATCTACCTTTTAAAGCACCTTTAGGTGTTGTTCACATTGGTAAAGTAAGTTTAGATGTCATGGCAGATTCGGGACCACCTATTACTGGTCTATCTGATTTTTTTTTAAGGAAAATTGGACTGATGTTGAACTTAGACAGACAGATATCAATCCCAAAGCCTTTGTCAATTTTGACATCAAAATGTTGGGGTACTTTGAAGACAGTCTAGAATTTAAAGGAAGGAACGTTTTTACAAAAATATATGTAGCTATTGATGGAAAGAATATTGTTGGGTGGTATGATCTAGGCAAATTGGGAGTCATGTTGTGTCCAGGTACAGATTCTCCTATTAGATTGAGAGATATTTCTGTTAACTCAATCAAGATGGAAGATTCAAATGTTGAATGTATTCTTGCTAAACATAATGCTGTTTTTCAAAATAAGGTGGGTCAAGTAAAAGGTTTACTCATAGGATTAAGCTTAAAGAAGGAGCCATTCCAGTTCAACATAAAGTATGTATGGTTCCGTTGAGTGTACGTGAAAATTTGAAGTCACATTTGGATGATTTGGTGGCTGAAGGTATAATTGAACCTACTGAGAGTTCAGAATGGATTTCGGCTATCGTGATCGCACTTAAAAAAATAATGATCTGAGACTGTGTGTGGATCTTAGGTCTTTGAACAGAAATATTGTTGTTGAAACCTATCCCCTACCCAGAATTCAAGAATTATTAGCTGATGTCAATGATGCTAAGTACTTTTCTATCATTGATTTGAAATCAGCTTATCATCAGGTGCTTCTTGATGATTCTTCTAAAGATTTGACAGCTTTTGTTACACCATTTGGTGTTTATAGATTTTTAAGACTTCCATTTGGCCTGGCATCAGCGGCCAGTGTTTTTCAAAATCTTATTGAGGCTCTTTTTCAAGGTCTTAAAGGTGTACAGTCGTTTCAAGATGACATTTTAATTTTTGCAAAAACTTGTGAAGAACATGACAATATTTTAGAGACTGTGTTAAATATCCTAGAAACTAAAGGTATGACAGTCAGCAAAGACAAGTGTAAATTTCTGTTTAAAGAGATTGACTATTTAGGTCACAAAATTTCAAGCCGTGGTATTTTTCCCAAAGATGATTAGGTGAGTGCTTTGGATAAGGCAAGTAAACCCTAAGATTAAGATTTCCTATGTTCTTTTTTAGGACTAGGGAAATACTATGCTAGATTTGTCAAAGGATATGCCTTGGTAGTCGAGCCTTGGAGACAATTGCTAAAAAAAGGAACAACTTTTGTCTGGACACAGGTACATGATGAGGCGTTCAATCAGGTTAAGAGACTTATTGCACAGGCACCAGGTCTCAACACTTTTGATTCTAATGGTAAGTCATTTGTCACGGTTGATGTCAGTGCTATAGGTTTAGGTGCAGTGTTCACTCAGTTGGTTAATGGCAAAGAGAGAGTCATTTCTTTTATTTCTAGAGGGATTAGAGGAGCTGAAGACTACTACAGCACTATTGAAAAGGAGGCTCTTGCATATGTGTGGGCTGTGGATTTTTTTTTTTTAAATGGTGGGGTCGTCCTTTTGTTCTTGTTACAGATCACAAACCCTTGATATATATGATGGATGGAGTGAGATCTGGTAATGCATCCTCGAGATTAGTAAGACTTATAGCACGGCTACAAGAATTCCATTTCGAAATAAGGCATATTGCAGGTGGGAAAAATGTAACAGCTGATTGTTTGTCTAGACTTTCTCCTGTGGGTGTGGATGAGGAGAAGATGATTGATCTTCATGAATGTGTTGTAGCTGTTGTAGATGCCATTGGTAATTGTGGGAAGGATATTTCTGAGAAAGAATGGTGTGAATTTCTGGAACAAGATCAGGTTTTAACTAAGGTCAAAGGATTTGTGGTCAATGGGTGGCCATCGTGTAAAAATGTGGATTCTAATTTGCAAAGTTTTGCTCAAAGAGCAAATGAACTTACTATTGTTAATAACATGTTAATGAGAGATGATTTGTTTGTTTGTAGTTTTGGCTCATGCTGGACATCCTGGTGTAACTAGTACTAAAAGATTAGATGCACTATTGGTGGCCATGGATGGATGCTGTTGTTAAACGCTTTGTGGATAATTGTAAAGTGTGTATTTGTTCAGATAAACATTGGAAAGTGTCTACAGAACCTATGGGCACTCAAGAGATACCTCAACAGCCTTGGGAGAAAATGTCTATAGATTTTGCTGGTCCTTATGATTGCTTGGGTAGAGAGAAAAGATTTTGGATTGTTGTTATCGACAACTTTTCCAAGTGGCTGTACTACAAGTTTGTTGAGCATCCTAATACTGATATGGTGATATGTTTTTTAGGTAAGATTTTTCAGTAAGAAGGGGCACCTAAAATTATCATGTCCGATAATGGTGTACAGTTTGTTTCTGCTAAAATGCAAACTTTTCTAAACAATTTGGAGTATGTTCAGAGAGAGCACCATTATATTGGCCCAAGGCCAATGGTCAAGTAGAAAGTGCTAACAGATTTTTCAAAGAAGGAATTCAATCAGCTCTGGACAATGATTTGGATGTTTTTGAATTTTTAAAGGAGAAAATTTGGAGTTATCATATTACTCCTCACTCAAGTATTGGTGTATCTCGTTATGTTTTGATGAGGGGTAGACAGAGCAGAACTTTTCTCACACCTGATTTTGTCAAAAAAGGTACTAATCAATCCTTTGAGGGTTGTGTTAATAAAGCGAGAGACAATTTAGGTGTATCTCGTAATTTGAATAAAACTTACCATGATACGTATGAGAAGGCAAAATACAAGTCTGTTGAAGCGGGAAATTGGATGCGAGTTATCAAACCTATTTCTCAACAAACTAAAGGTTCTTCAAAAATGTCTTTACCTTATTTGGTGGAAAGAGTTAGTGATTCTGCTGTTTTATTGAAAAACAAAGGATGGTGGAATAAAAGTGCCATTATTGTACTTAAGCCTGGACAGGAGAATTTCTTTGAAAAGGAGAAATTGGAGAGCGATTGTACTTTGTTTTGTGAGAGTGGTGGTAAATGTGATGTCAGTTCTTCCAGGAGATTGGATTCTGAGTGTTCTGCTGGGACGATTATGGATTCTGGGTCTGATGAGCAGGTGGGAGATCATTTGGTTGGGTGTGACAAAGAGGATAACCATCTTGGGGAGGAATCGTCTTTACAAAAAAGAATTGTTAGAGTGCCTAAGAAATTTGAAGATTATATCATGGAATAGTTTTGTTTTCTTTTGGTTTTGTGTAAAACAAAAAAGGGACATGTGGTGTATTCTTACTTCCATGTCCCAATAAAGTTTTGTTCATATATTCTGTTACCATAGTTTCCACTTCCCTGTGTAATGTAGAATGTTTTAGGTCATTTAGAATGCTTTTATGTCATTAATGGAAGGAAGGGGAGAAGCGGTTGGAGTTGGTGGTTACTGGATGTCTTACTGCGATGCACCAGTGGGTCTTTTATTAGTTTGTTAATAAAACCTATTTTTCTACAAGTTACCGACTCCAGCGCCTCTTTACAATCACCATTGTAGAGTGCTATCATTTTGGCCATAGGAATCAAAAGGAAGGGGAGATTGTGGAGAATTACGTCACAATTTTAAGAAAATTATCCTCATCGTGTAAGTTTGGTTTGTTGGTAGAAGAAAGAATAAAGGACCAAATGATGTTAGGATGCAATATTGAGAGTGTGAAGGAAGAATTGCAGCCGAAGGACATGTGGATAAAGTCCTTTTGATTGCTAAAATGATTGACCACCATTAAATGTGTGGAGATCATTAAAAAAGAAGAAGGAAAGTGAGAATTATTCATGTGGTTAAACACACCTCTAAGGAAAAAGAGAAAAAATGGATGTGCGTAGCAGGGTGGAAAAGAAAAGTACTTTCCAGCGAAAATGTTTTCGTTGTGGTAAATTCAGTCACCTGGCCAATGACAGGATGTGTCCAGCAAGTAAGGCGGTTTGCAATACCCATAAAAAAGGGGGCATTTTGTCAGTGTTTGCAAAGGGGGGGGCTTTTAAAGAGAAAGTGAGAGAATATAATGACAAAGATTGTTGTGATAGTGATGAGGAAGAAGATTTTGACTGTGGGCAAATTATGTTGCAAGTGAATGGTAGCGAGAGTACCAGCCCATTGGATGAGGTGATGGTTGAAGGTGAAGGAACAAACATTCTGTTTGATTCCAGAGCTAAGATTCTTATAGTGACAATGGAGTTTTACGTAAGGAAACTTAAGAATAAAATCAAGGTATTTAGACCAGAAATAATACCATGTTCCTATGGTGGAGAACCTATAAAGCTATATGGTATTTCTGGGGTCTGGTCTAATACAAAGAAAGATACACAATTGTTAAGATCTACATATAATGGAAGGGAGACAGCATTTTTAGCTGATTCCACCAACAGGATATGGGAGTGATGCTAGAGCCCAATAGTAGTCCTCCCATCAGTTTGAGAGAGGATTTTGAGATGAATAAGGTGGATTCTAGTGGAGCATTTGTAAGTGGTCTGGAGGCGAGTTTCCTCAGGGTTTCCAAGGGAAACTTGGTTGTCTCTGAGACCATGTGCATCGCATACGGTAGATTAAGCCAAACCGATCTGTGGGAAGGTTTGCATTGTTCCAGTGGCTGTAAGAGAAGCTAGAAAGTTTGAAGAATGATGAAATTATTAAGGAGGTGGAAGGAACGCAGTGGTTGGGTATGGTGGTGGCTGACAAGAAAGCCAATGGTAGTCTGTGCCTGCGCTTGGACTTAAGAGAATTAAATATGCTGATGTTCTTGCAAGGAACTAGGGTCTTTTCCACCATGGATCTCAAGTTGGCCTGTCACCAGATCGGACTTCATGTGGCATCTAGGGATCTCATGGCATTTGTGATTCCCTTTGGTACATTTCATTATGTTAGGCAGCCTTTTGGATTAGTACCAGCATATCTGTATTTCAGAGGGCTATGGAGAAGGTGTTGAGAGGACTTGACGGTATAAGAATTTATCAGGATGATGTGCTAGTTTTTGGTAAGGATCATGCTGAGCATAATGAGAGGGTGGAACAGATATTAAACAGGTTGGATGAGTTTAATCTCACCATTAGGTTAGAAAACTGCAAGTTCAGGAGAAAGTCCATTGATTATTTAGGCCACACTATCATGGGGGAAGCATGATGGGTTTGGCTGAGGTTCTGCAGCAAGAGACTGTGACTCTGAGACAGCTACTTTGTTTGATACGCAAAGTCTCCAAAGGGTGCAGTTCTTCTATCCTCAGTCATTGTAAGGAAGGCTCTGGCAGTCCTTTGGGCTGTGAAAAGATTGAAGAGTAGCAAGTTTGAAGTCTGTACAGACCATAAACCTCTGTGTGAGTTTTTGAAGGAGTTGATGCGCTGTCAGGCAGGATCTCTAAATGGGTTGTTGCTTTACAGGAGTATGATTTTGAAGTGAAATGTCTACCAGGTGTGAAAAATCGCACATTGTCAAGAATGGTGCAAGTGGGTGAGGAAAATCAGTCTGAATTGTGCTATGAGGACAGTGAAGTAGTGTGTGAGATTGAAAGTAGTTGTCTCACAGAAAGGAAGTGGTATGATGCTTGTGATTTGGATAAAGGAATACTGGAAGTGCTAGACTCAATAAGAACGGGTTGGCATGCTAGAGTGAGAGGATGTGAGGCCTCTGAGAAGTTTTGGCATTTAAGCGATGAATTGTCAGAGAAAAATGTATTGTTGTTTAGAGGCACAAGATGGGACCTGCCAATGTCTCTAAGGGAAGAGCTTATAGCATGGGCGCACTCTGGTAATCAAGGCATATCCAAGACCAAAGAAATGCTCAGATTGGCATATTGGTGGCCAGTTATGGATAACCATGTGGAGAGGCTGATTATGGAATATGTTTTGTGTGCAATCAGCGAGAAAGCAGTCCAACCTAAAGTGCAACCCATGGTGATTAGGGATTGCTCCAGTAAATCTTGGGAAGAAATTGCCTTTGATATTTTACAACCAATAAATGTGGATAGTTTGAATCATATGTGTTGGTGCTCATTGATATGTACTCAAGATGGCCAGAGTTGAAATTCTCTAATGGAATAATAACCAAACATGTTATACAGCTCCTTAAAGAGTTGTTTGGGAGGGAAAGCATACCCAATGCTATTCTTAAGGACAATGGGTTGCAATTGGTATCAAGAGAAGTGGAGGAATTTTTGAATAAGTATGAGATAAGGCAGGGCGTGGCTTAACCGGCATTGATTGTGGACGCGTGAGCCTGTAGCTTCGTGCCGCCCTTTCATTTATCCGGCGTTATCCGGTGCAATCTCGGACCCAAATCCAGTGGAGGGCGCCCGCTGCCGCAAAGTAGTGGAGGAACTCTTGGAACCATTGAGTCTGCAGATGGTTGAGACCTGCGAGGTAGACGCCCAGTCTGGTCGGAGAGGAGTTGCAGGGCGAGCGCTGGTGATCAGCTGGGCTGGCCCCATCTGAGGTGTACTGCCACTGCTGAAGCCTGTCTGGAAGGCTGATCCAATGACCCGCACAGCGGCGGTGATGGGTTGACCATTCGGCTGCATGACATACAGCCGCGGGGGCGAATTCAAATCTGGGCTTCTGCAGGGCTTGGACAAGACCTTTGAAGGTGGGAGAGCGGCGCACTCCGGAGTCTGCGGCTTGGTGCTCAGTGGCGGCCACGAAGAAGCGAGCTGCGGGGTGAGCTTTAGAAGTCAGTTGAGCTGGCCCCGTTTGAGATGTGCTTCTGCTATTGAAACAGCCTGCCTGGGGGTCCGCATTGGTGAACCATGGAGCTACAGTGGTGAGTGAAACGCTCGGCTGTATGGTGCACAGCCGCAAGGGTGGTCTTGGAGCTGGGCCAGAACTACAGGGCATGGACCAGGCCTTTGGAGGTGGCTGAGCTGCACACCCCAGTGGTCGCAGCTCTGGGCCTAGGTCAGGGCCCGGTGATGGCCCCAAAGAAGTAAAGTTGACGAGGCCTTAGTGTGAGACACGATCTCCCCCCCATATCTGCCTTTGGAGAGGTGGAGGCCTACACTTGAGGGCCCCAAGATTGTTAGCGCAACGGACGCCCAAAGCACAGAAAGTCCAAGTAGCCTGGTGCCGGTATGGATCGACGCAGGCTCACCCAGCTGTGAGGGCCCCATATACATGTATGTGCCTAATGGAAGGCGGCATTCCTTGAGGGTAAGACATACCAGGCTTCGGCGAGGCGCTAGGTTCCCCAGGAGTGTTTTTGTCTCCATTGAGAGTCCAGGTCCAGGTAATGGCAAAATAGCAAGAAGGGAACCTGAGCACTTGCTGGCTGTGGGTGGATCGGTGCAGGGAAGCAGTGAGAGCTCATGGCGGTGAGGGTTGACAGGCGGGCCTGGATCTCGGACCGAATTTGGACAAGGGCAGCAGAAGAGACAACACTTGGTGCCCCCCTCACTGGATGCGTTCCACTCCATGCTGTGTAGCTGAGGTGGAGTGATTATTCCCCCTACGGTGAATAAAACCTGGACATTACCATAGAAGACATAAACCCAGGGGAAGTCCTACTGTGGGATGAGGCACTGAAGTGGAGCGGGCTTGGGGGATGCTGCTCCCTGGTGCTGGAACATACGCTTCCGTAGAGCCTTGCTGTATTCTCGGACTCGGGGAAAGTGTCCTTAGTCTTGCAGAGAAGCCTGAAGGAGAAAACAAACCGCAACTCCACCTGGGAACCATGAAGGCACAAGCAATCTAAAGCCAGAAAATGGCAAGGCCAGACTTAAGCAACCGGGGTCCGACACTGCCTAGGAAGATGACCCACGGGACCACATGCAGGGGAGGTCCGAAACCCTGCCTGAGGCGGACTCAGTGCAGCAACAGAGGTCAAGGATCCTGGGTGCTATCATGGATAGTAAAACAACACTGCACCAGGATATCAGTGCCGTATCTGTGGGATTGAGGATCCTCCGAGCAGAACACAAAGTTAGCTGAATGGGTAAAAGGGGTGGAATCCAACATCGTGGAACCAGCACACCAGGCGCTGACACAACGAGTAACAGAACTCACGGATAAGATCCGTATCCTGGAGCGCAGAGCTTAGGACGGAGAAGGCCGTAGTAGGTGCAATAATATTCAAATACTTGTAATACCGGAGGGTGAAGAGGGAGGAGATATGGTTGCCTATCTGGAGCCATGGCTTAATACGGTGGTGGCTTTGGGATGCCTGACTGCCTTCCACACTCTCGAAAGGGCCCAGCGGGTGCCAGCACAGCCCCTGGCCACCGTCCGCACCCTGTGGTGGCCAGGGTCCTACATTATAAGGACAGGAATATTCTACTGCACAAAGCTCGTTCTGATGACCCATTCGTGGTTGGTAATAGTAGAATCCCAATATTCCCTGATTATACAATCGAAGTCCAACGGAAGCGAGTCTCCTTCATGGAGGTCAAAAAGGCTTTGAGAAAAGTAGGCCTTCAGTACTCACTGATTTACCCCACCTGGCTCAGCATGATAGTGGATGGAAAGACCCACTTCTGCGATGTCCCCAAGGCGTTTGGGAATGAGTGGAATAATACAAAACGGAGGGCCTCGCTGTAGGGCGGGATCTAGCTGTGAACCCCCGAAACTACAGACCCAAGAAACGATCAGAGATGCCTCACGTGGGCTCATCAAAGAAACCAAGCCCCTCCACAGGCTGTAGCAGAGATAGTCCGTGCTGTAAGTCCAGCATCAGAAGCGGGGTCACAATCATTGAAGGGGACTGAGGGCTCAGAATCTGATTCATCTTCAGGGGATAGCCTGCAGATGCCGGAGGTGACTCCAAAAACAGCAGACGAGATAATATGATGTGAGTATCTTGCACAAACAGGAATGGCACCATATTGGATAAGAAGTGATGGCACACCCCCTGCACTACCTAGGACTATATGTGACATGGACGAATATGGAAGCCGGTGCGAGCCGGATCTGTGCTTGTGCGTTCCTTCAAGAAGTTGTGAACCCCACCGGGATCTCGCTATAGTTGGTTTGGGACCTTGTTAAGCATTACAGATGTGTGACTGATTTGGGTGGCTGGCCGTTGCCATGCTGTCCTGGGACTGGGGAGTTGTAGTTATGAGAGTTTTTTTGTTTGTTTTGCTTTTGTGTTTTGCAGGACCGAGAATGTTTTTTACTGTATTCGTGGGAGAGAAGTCGAGCTGGAGGCAGGAGGGGTGGAAACTGATCAAACACCTTTGCGCTGTCATCCACCCAACTGATGTTGACATTCCTCACTTGTAATATTGAAGGGATGGGCTCCATGGCTAAATGCCATAATAAACATAACTATCTGAAGAGAAGGGGCGTACAAATTGCTCTGTTACAAGAGACTTAAAGGAAAGGTTGAAAAACTACATAGACGGTGGAGAAGACAGATCTATGCCACCTCCTGAGTGTTGGTCTGGATATGAGCTGGGGTCCCTTTTGAACCAACACAAACCCTGATTTATAAAGGAGGAAGATATGTCCTCATTGTGGGGAGCTTATTTGGTAAAGATATCACAATAGGTGCCGTGTACACACCCAACCAAGAACAAGGGTCTTTCTTGACCTGCTTCTCTGTCCAGCTGGCAAATTTACGGATGGGGCATGTTGTCTTGTGGGGTCACTTTAATTGCATCGCAGACACTTCACTGAATCGCTCCCACCTTCCTTACCAGGGGCACAGGTACACCGCATAGCAGCGGGGTTTCGGGAGTGGAGAGAACAATGGGGGTTAGATGATGTTTGGAGGGTCCAACATGCACACTATAGGGAGTATTCTTTCTTTTCCCCTATGTGCCAGCTACACACAGGATTCAATACTTTCTTATGCTCCCCTGAACTGACTAGCTCCATAACACACACGGAATACCTGGGGTGGACTTTTTCCAACCACAGCCCACCCCTGATTCTCTATAGACCTCATCAGCAGAGACCCCCTATCCCCACATGGAGACTTGACCCTCGGCTGCTGGAGGATGTTCTCTTTGGAGAATCTTTGGGTTCTCTCATTGGCACATTATTCAGCCTCTACTAAATTAGTGGAATGGGAGGCATTTAAGGTTGTAGTGAGGGGACATTACATGGGGTGATCAGTTGGAATTCGGAAAGAACTCCATCGCGAGCTGGACACTATAGAAAGTGAGCTACGAGCTCTGGATGAGGCACATCTGCAGAGACCCCCTATTTCCACATTGAGACTTGAGCCTCAGCTGCTGGAGGATGTTCTGTTTGGATAATCTTTGCGTTCTCTTATTGGCACATTATTCCCTGACAATATGCACTCAGCCTTTACTAGATTAGTGGAATGGGAGGCATTTAAGGTGGTAGTGAGGGGACATTGCATGGGGTAATCAGTTGGAATTCAGAAAGAACTCCATTGCGAGCTAGACACTATAGAAAGTGAGCTACGAGCTCTGTATGAGGCACAGGGTACAGGCACTCAAGCACAGGGGAACCTCCAAGACACTCTCACACAACACAATGAGGCGTTGGAACAAATGAGGTGCCACGATTATAGGGAATACCTAGATACTGCCCAGGGAGAGAAGGGGAGAGCCAGCCCTTTACTAGCATTGCTAGTTAGGCCAGAGACCTGAGGGGCACCAATTACACAAATCCTGTCACACGGGTATACCCGTTTATGACCCAGACGAAATAAACGGGTTATTCCAGAGATATTACGAGAAGCTGGATACCGCCCTGCGGGAGGCTCACCGGGCTGACCTAAGGGCCTTTCACAATAGGTTACCACTGCAAACAGTAGGTGACAGGTGGTAGAGACGTTGGGAGGACTCATGACACTGCAGGAGATCCGTGAGGACATCGCTATGATGGCCACTGGAAAGACCCCGGTCCTGGATGGCCTACCTGTGGAGTTTTATGTCAAATTTGTGGCTGAGCTGGCACCTTTCTTAGTGACTCTATATACTGAAGCTACTGGAAACGCCATGGTGATTCCACTCCCTAAGACATCAGCCCATGGCTCCAGAGTTATAGACTATAGACCCCTCTCCTCTCCATGCCTAATCTGGATTTCAAAATACTTAGTAAAGTATTAGAGCCTTTAATTCATACTGACCAGAATGGCTTTATTCCTTCCTGCAATACCTCCTTTAACTTGCATAGAATTTATTCTGTGCTATATCATATGGAAGCACGGATGATTGACCTGGACAAGGCCTTCACCACGTTAAACTGGGATTACCTCCTTGAAGTGATGAGACGCCTGGGCCTAGGAGATGGGTGGGTGAAATGGGCGCGATTGTTATATTCGCACTCTACGGCACGGGTCTGCACGGGTAAAACTATATCTTCAGAATACAAAATAACACGTGGTACTCGTCAAGGTTCCCCCTGTCACCACTCCTTTTTGCCTTGGCCATAGAGCCTTTGGTGACACTGTTCTGGCAGGGTGGAGAAGGTATGAGACTAAGGGTGGATGGAAGAACACATGTCATCTCTTTATATGCAGACGATCTTTTGATCTACTTGAATAATGCGGAAGGTGGTTCTGACACATCATTGCGACTACAAGAAGGGTTTGGGCATACTTTCGGGTCTACAGGTTAATAAAAAGAAGACCTACCTGTTTCTGGTGGTGAGCCCTTTGCCCAGGCCCTTGAACGTACCAGTTGAACTTAATTGGATGTCTAACACATTCAGATATTTGGGCATTCATGTCTTCCATTCGTTAGACGACATGAATGAGGATAACCTAGATACAGCGTTAAGATCACTCCGGGCTAATTTTGGTTCTCCTGAGACTTCCTATAATAGCCAGGATCTTGTTGACCAAGATGGTCATGCTGCCTCGCCTGATATATTTCTTTACTAACCTACCGGTGCTAATGCCAGTGAGGTGGTTCCAACAATTGGATTCCCTACTATGGGACCTAATTTGGGGGGATGGGAGACGGTGAGTCTTGCTGGCGACCTTGCGGCGACCAATAAAAGAGGGAGGCCTCGGAGTGCCGGGTTTTGATCTTTACTCTCTGGCATCTCAGCTGCAATGGTTAGCCCAATGGCTGGAAGGAGTGAACACGAAGGGACCTTTTCGATGGAACCAGGCAGACGCCCCCAACTCTTAGTGGCAAAGTTCTTTAGCTAACTCTACCAAGATCCCATATGCCTCAACCCTACAAACAACTGCCCAGCAGTGTTGGAAACGCTGTATGGCTAGGATAATTTCGACACCGAGGTACTCTCCAGAATTTCCTCTGGTGGGGCTTCCACATGGAGAGCCACAATTGATCGTTTCATCAGACTAGATGATAACCTGGCAGGTGGTGGGGCTTGACACCGTTGGCGATTGCTACCGGGAGAAGGAGGAATACAGTCTCCCAGCCAGGCAGTTCCTGCAGTATGAAGCCCTGGCCCAGGCATTTGCACAGTTGTGGGTCTTAGAAGGTGAAGAGCGAGAAACACATGATGTGTTAAATTCATTACTTACCGTGGGGTCAGCGGGACATCAAATTAAATGGTTTTATGCCTCCCTCCTCTGGGCTTCCCTTTCTCCTCTGAGGGTCTTACAGGATAAATGGCAACTGATTCTGAACAGAGAACTAACTGCATTGGAATAGAGTAAAGTGTTGGAATCCCCCAAGAAGATATCCCGCAATACACAATTGAAGAACATTCAAGTTAATTTTATTCACATGTCATATATGACACCTCAACGCCTTTTCATAGCTTTTAGTGGCGAACCTAGACGCTGCCCAAGATGTGAGGTAATTGATGCAGATTTTGTGCATATGACCTGGGGCTGTGAAAAGTTACTCACATACTGTCACGATGGACACTAGCCTCTTAAGACTCTTCCCCCAGCTGCCGAAACGTAAAGCAGGGAATAGATTTATCGACCTTGCCATGATACTGGCTGAGTGAAGGATAACCATGGCATGGAAGTCTGTTATTGGTCCACGGATATCCATCTGGAACAGTGATGTGGTCACTTGGGCTAGCGAGGAGAGTAGAATCATGCATAAAGAAGAGACCAACAAGCAGAGATGACACCCAATTGCAGATCAGTGAATAAATATATTATCCACTTGGGAACACCCAAGCCACCCTAATAGTGCAGACGATACTAATGGGTACGCGACAGACTAGAACCACAATGAAAGATAGAGACGACCTTAGCCCGCAACTAACGGATGGTAAAGGAGATTATGGCCCTTTCCTGAGGCATTTGGATAGAATTGCTCAGACATGCTACGTGTAAACCTGGAAACAATTGCATCAGCATCACCCGGATGAACCCTCCCCTCCCCCGTATACTCCCCTGCTACTGAGATCCGCCCTTCAAATGCACAGGTACATCTCTCCCCTGCATCAGTTCAGTTACGTTGCTTAAGTTAGTTTATTGCCAGTTTTTAGGGCGCTTAAGATGGCCACATAACACCACTTACCCAATAGAAGATATATTGCTAGAGACACTCACTGATTTTTGCAGTGGGCAAAAACAGACAGGATTCACAATCATGATTCACTATATGGATAAGATGGGAACTATTATACCCTTGTAGAGAATCCTGAACCAGTATGAACCACCCGAACATGAATACTCACCTGTTAGATATAAGATGTATAATTTTTTTATTTTTTAATAAAGGAATTCATTATTTCAAAGAAGAATTAGTTATTATGTATGTGGATATTGGTGAAACGTCGTATGTTTGAACAAAATGCCAATAAAGATCATTAAAAAAAGAAAAATATTGAATAAGGCACAATAAATGCTCATTGTGCCACACAGAAACCAATGGCATGGTGAAATGATGTAATTGTGTATTAAAGGAGACGGTGGCCATGGCTAAGGATGGTGAATTAGATTGGAAGGAGGAGATTGTCAAAAAAGTTGAGTCCTACAGAGTCTCCCTCCATGCAGTCACAGTGAAGCCCCCTAATGAATTGTTCAAGGGGAGGCATCCCAACACTCTAGCTGCACCCTCATGGGTAAATGATGTGGAGTCGAGGACAGGGGAAATTAAGACTTACAGGACTTGGGAGCTCAGAGAGGTAATAAATATAGAAGCTCACAAGAACAACTTTGATACAAGAAAATCTGTCAAGAAAACAGAAGTAAAGGTGTGGGATTGGGTCATGGTCAGGAAGCCATATAAAAGAGGGGATGCAACAGTTTTCTACAAACCCCTGAGAGTCATCAAGGTGTTGACCATTGCTATTAAGACTGAAGACTCCTGTAATTGGAATATTAATAGGATTGTGGTGGTCAAGGGAAATATCATTCAGAAAAACTCTACAATAACATTAGGGTTTCCCTATACAAAATCCACCAGGAAAAGTAAAACCCATTCATATTTAAATGATTATAATGTTAGATAGGAAATTTTATTTCTGCATCTTTTCTGCATTCTTATTTCTGAATTCCGGAACAGTCCGAATCCGTCAAAAGCTATTTCCGTCAAAAGCTATTTTTAAGGCCGTAAAAGATCTTACAGTGAAGCGGACTACCTCTACGACCGTGAGCTCCCTTTCCCATTGTGAATCCCTTGCATCTTACTTCTTGGGGAAGGTCCAAGCTATATATAGGACATTCCCTAGCATAGGGTTCACTGAGGAAAGTATAAATGGGGTCCATCATCAGACTACACTGCTTGTTTTCCCCCCCCTTACCTTGGATGGTTTTGGCAAACTTGCGTTGCAAGTCAAATCTGGGTCCCCATCCGATCCAGTAAGGCCTGCTCTCTTCCGAGATCAAGCTTTTATGGGGCGTACAGCCGTATGCTCCCTTGTCAACCTCTCCTTGGAAACGGGAACTGTTCCATCTAAGTGGAAACAAGTTGTGGTGTCCCCGATCATTAAAAAGCCCACCCTGGACCCTTCCAAGCCTGAGAGCTATCGCCCCATCTCGTTGTTACCCTGGCCAGCCAAGATCACGGAGGCCCACGTCAACCTGGCCCTGTCTGAACATCTGACTCGGACCAATGCCCTCGACCCCACACAAAACGGATTCCGTGCTGGGCACAGTACGGAAACTGCGTTACTTGTGATGGTGGAACATCTCCGGGCAAGGTTGGATGCTGGTCAAACGGCGGCGCTTATTTTGTTAGATCTTAGCGCCGCCTTTGATACGGTAGACCACAGCATCCTCCTGCGTCGGCTCGAGGAGACTGGCATTGGCGGTCAGGTGTTGCAATGGTTCCGCTCCTTTTTAGATGACCGCTCCTTCTGTGTTGCCATCCCTCCCTTCAAGTCCAACTACCAACCACTGGCCATGGGGGTTCCGCAAGGGTCCTCGCTGAGTCCCACGTTGTTTAATCTTTACGTGAGACCGCTGGCGGATGTCGCTAGGCAGTGGGGCCTTACTTTGGTCTCATATGCTGACGACACTCAGCTGGCGGTTACTCTCAGTGGGGATGCGGAGATTGAGGCCCCCAGGTTTCAGTCCGGACTGAAGGCGGTGGCTAGTTGGCTGACAGGCAACTGCCTTCAGCTAAACGCCACTAAAACAGAGGTGATGGTCGTCGGGAAGGGAGTGGAGCTGTGGGGTGACCACTGGTGGCCCTCAGAGATGGGACCTACTCCGATCCCGGTATCGGAAGTGAAAAATCTGGGGGTATGGCTGGATGCGGGCCTCTCCTTTGTAGGCCATACTAAAAGAACCGCGGCCTGTTGTTTTGGTCTCCTGAGGGGCTTGAGACCTGTTCTCAAGTTCTTTGACGCCCCGACCAGGCAGCTGGTGATCCAGGCTACCATCATCTCCCGCCTGGATTACGCCAGCTCTCTCCTGGCCGGGGCTAACCAGGCTGAACTAACCCGCTTACAACGGGTTCAGAATGCTGCGGCGAGGGCGATCGTTGGCTTGCCCAGATTCTGCTCAGTTACAGGTGTCCTTCGCTCCCTACACTGGCTTCCGGTTAGGAAGCGCATCCTCTTCAAGGTATTGTGCCTTGCTTTTAAAATCTTGCGTGGTACAGGCCCGGAAATCCTGTCGAGTTGTCTGTCTTTCTATGTCCCTGCCCGTAGCCTTCGCTCTCAGGGTCTTGGCCTCGCGGTGGTTCCCAGATTTAGGCTTAGCCGCATGGGAGGCCGCTCGTTTAGGGTAATGGCTGCGTCAGCATGGAACTCCTTGCCTGTTGAAATCCGCGTGCTGGAGGACCTTCTGACCTTTCGGAGGGCTATAAAAACCTTCTTGTTTTAGCTGTCTTTTAGTATCTGTTTTTAGCCTGTGGTTGTGTTACGTGCTACCTTGTCTCTGCGCCAGGACGCTCCTTGGCTGGAGTATCTGTGCGCACAATAAATAGTCGTAACATAACATAACATAACTGCTTTTGCACATTTGTAAACAGGTCTTAGATTTTTACTTCGCTTATTTATTGTTATTTAAGGAAGGGAGGTATGTGGTATCTCACTTGCTTGTCTAAGCAGAACCTGGCATATGGTGGTAACCGTGGTTGTGGAACTTGTTGAGTTCAGAGAGTGATGACTGGGGAAGAGCTGGGGAGATGAGAAGCAGCAGTTACTGAGAATGGATGGGACCCTTCTTGAAGAATAAACTACATGTTAACTGAACTAATGTCTCCTTTATGTTATGGTGAAGCCCTTTGTTACAGTGACTTGCTTTGTCATAGTTATGTGTGGTACAGGACATTGCATTCCTTATATTAGATTAGCCCTTCAGAAAGTGGGTTATTAGTAGGGGGGGCATTCACCCTCAGCTAGTAAAAATCCTGCAGTCACTAATAGGTGCAGTAAAGTCTCAGTAAATTAATCCATGCTCAACCCTTGGTAGATATTAGAAATTGGGTTGCTGGTTGACTGGGGTATGATCCCTGGTCAAGCAGCAACCACAATCCTAGTCAGGGTAAGAGGCAGGCAAATTCTAAATTAACATGAGCTCAACCTGTGGTAGCTTGGCACAGAGCAATCAGGCTTATTTTAGAGGCTGTGTGTAAAATATTAGTGCAATACTTCAAACAGTGAAAACACCACACAAAAAGATTCCACTCCAGGTTAGGGAAAAACAGAACTTGTTAAGATAAATAAATTAAGCCCAAAACAACAGACAGCCAATAAGCATAACTTGAGATATTATTTTGTAACGAATAAACTGTAAAATAGTGCTTAGAAGCAATACATGCTTACTTGGGATATCTGGTCACGCTGGACCGATATAAAGTCAAAAGTTCAGGCTGACCACAATGGAGCGCAGGCTGGATACAGTGACCCAGTAAGCCCAATGAACAAAAGTACTTTGATCCTGGCTGCGTCAACGTTGAAGATGCTGGTTGCAGCCAAAGTGATGCGTCGGTGTCAATCCACTCAGTGTTGGCAATGCACCAGTCTTGACTGCCCAGCAGCAGCGATGCATCAGCTCAGAGGAGCAAAGAGCTGCGATGTGGAGATTCGTCGTCGTCGCCGAGGACGCCGTTGGCAGAGATGTGAAGACCTTGCACCAGGAAGAGGGTCACACAGTGGTGGTTCCAAAAACAATGTGTTGGGGCTGATCCACACTGCAGAGAAGATGTTCTGGTTCTGGTCCACGCAACAGGGCTGATGGTATCCTATCTGATTGGCTCACAAACTCTCTCAACACCTTTACCCCCTCCAGATGGTCCCAGAGCCGCAGAACCCAGTCGAGCCAGTGGTATAATGAGAATTTGACAATTGATTTGAAGTTAGCGCACTCAAGGAATGAACATACGAATCATGTTTTCTACAAATGAAGAAATTGTGGCGTGCTACTCAGAAACGAGGAGGCCCAACTCGCTACTATAGACTACAATGTTGCTGGTGAACAGTCACCAGTATAACGAGTGCACTGCGATGAAAAGTAACAATTGATGTAATACTTAACAATTTAAACAAAGTTATCAGGAAATGTACATATGTTTGAACTGTATCTTAATGAACAATCAACACTTAATTTGTTTCAATATTCATTGTATTGAAAAAATGAAAAACACAGTGACTGTACTATTTACAGACGATAAAGTAAATGTGACAAAATGATACAGTCAACGATAAACTGCTCTAAGGCAGTGAATTTTATAACGTCAATTCTAAAGACGGTCAATAACGAGCCCAATGCATTTCGGGATGATTCACATCCCTTCTTCAGGGGCAACTAGAAAACATAGAAAAGAGAAAAAAACAACATTGAAATACATTACTGTGCAAATGCGTGATTATTTTTTATCATACATATACTTGATGCAGCGTGTCAAGGCACAAAGGGTACTGAACTGGCCTGAATCAAACTCTAGCAATTCAATATGAGCAGAGATAATTGTAATAGAGAGGGAAGAGACTGATCAATCTGGTTTGTGAGTGAATTAAACGAAAGTACCCAAAGATAACCAATTTTAAAATCACTTGTGATAAAAGACACCCGTGTAATGAAGCTGGAAAAAACGAGCGGTGCTCTCGTTCTTACTAGTAAGCGAATTGACGTTGGTTTTCATTGCGAGGCTGAACAGAAGCGCCGAAGGCTGCAGGACGCTGAGAAAAACGGATGTGGTTAACTACCAACGCTTAGTGAAGTATCATTTTGTCACATTTACTTTATCGTCTGTAAATAGTACAGTCACTGTGTTTTTCATTTTTTCAATACAATGAATATTGAAACAAATTAAGCGTTGATTGTTCATTAAGATACAGTTCAAACATATGTACATTTCCTGATAACTTTGTTTAAATTGTTAAGTATTACATCAATTGTTACTTTTCATCGCAGTGCACTCGGTATACTGGTGACTGTTCACCAGCAACATAATGAGAATTTGGCCACGGCCCGAAAAACATGTAAAGTCTTGGAACGGGCGTGGAGACGGGACTATGATTTAGCCCTGAAAACGCAATACCGAGCAGCCATCAAGAGCTACCATGAGGCAACCCAGAAGGAAAGAGCTGTATATTTTACAGATAAAATCAGAAACAGTAGTAACCCTGCAAAATGTATCTTTGCCCTGCCTAATGATTTAAATACCTCCGGGCAACCTTCAGTGTCTCCTCCTTCCTCTAATCCGCAATGTGAGGCCCTCGCCGCCTTCTTTATTAAGAAGGTTGACGACATCTATAAGACTTTCCCCCACACCCTGATTAGTAAAGGGTTCTCCCGCTCAGCCCAGTGGTGCTCCTATACTCTCTGTCTTTCCGGCGCTCTTTCAAGAAGCAATGTTCACCATCTGCAAGAAACACAAATCAGGATCCCCAGCGGACCCTCTCAAACCTGAGCTCTTTCAGAAATTCCTACTCCAGCTTCTCGCTCCTTTCTGCAATCTCATTAATCTTTCTATGACCTCTGCGGTTGTCACCATGGCCTGGAAACATGCCAAGGTAGTTCCTTTGCTAAAAAAGCCCATTCTAGATGCCTATAAACCAGGGAATTTTTACCCCATCTCTCTCCTCCCGTTCGTATCTAAAATCACCAAAGACTACATTAATTCCATCCTCACAATATTCCTCGAAGATAACAACCTGTTGGACCCCTCCCAAAATGGTTTCCGTTAACGTCACAGCACTGAAACTGCCCTCCTGTCTGTAACAGAACATCTGAGGTGCTCTCTGGATGTTGGACGGACCTCAGCTCCGATCCTATTAGACCTCAGCACTGCATTCGATACAGTATCCCATCAGATCCTATTGCAGCCCCTGGAGGCTGTTGGCATCGGCGGGCTGGCCCTGGGCTCGCTCACCTCTTCTTTATCTGAGAGATACTTTCAAGTATCTGTCCCCCCTACTGCTCTCAGGTGCATACCTTACGCCAGGGGGTTTCTCAGTGCTCTGCCCTGAGCCCTACTTTATTTAACATTTACATCCAACCCCTGGCAGCAGTAGCCAGGAATAGAGGATTAACTGTGCTATCCTATGCACACAGTTGGTGGCTGCACTATCGGAAGACTCAAGGCAGGATGTGCTTAAATTCAACTAGGATTTAACAGCCATTGCTGACTGGATGACCGCCAACTGTCTCCAACTTACCATCAGTAAATCTGAGATCTTGCTGGTGGGTAAAGATGCAAATCTGTGGAATGAGCTTTGGTGGCCTTCCATTCTGGGCATCCCGCCTGTCCCAAAGCAGACATTTAAAAATCTTGGGGCATGGGTAGACACCGCCCTAACCTTTCAGGCTCAAACAAAAGCGGTAGCCGGGGTCTGTTCTGGGCTCCTACGTGGTCTCAAACCCGTTCTGGGCTTCTTTGATCCTAATATCTGACAAGTGATCATCCAGGCCACCATTCTATCCAGGTTGGACTACGCTATCTCCCTCTATCTTGAGGCAAACAGAGCAGAGGTACTCCGCATACAAAGGGCGCAAAATGCTGCGGTTTGAATGCTCCTGGGTTTGCCAAGAACATGCTCCACCTCTGAGTACATCGCAGATAACATTGGCTCCTGGTGGAGAAATGCATCCAGTTTAAAACTCTCTGCATCTCGCACAGGATTATGAACTCTCAATCTCCTGATATTCTAACTAATCTCCTTCTACCATATGTACCCACCCACCAGTTACGTTCTATGGGTCAGCACCTGTTGGTAGGTCCCCGTTTCAAAAGAGCCCTGGCAGGAGGGCGCTCCTTCCGCACTATCACCCCTAAACTTTGGAACTCCCTCCCAGTGTTATGTTATGTTATGTTATGGTGTTTTATAAAGCGCGCGATTACCAAGTAGGTGTCCTGGCGCTGTCCACAAATCCTGAAATTTAAGCTGGCGTAGTTGTTAAAACAACCAAGTTTTTAGAGCTTTCCTAAACTGGAGAAGATTCTCCATAAGTCTCAAATGGGGAGGTAGTTTGTTCCAGAGCTTGGCAGCCCCATAGGAGAACCTGCGTCCTCCCCAACGGGCTTTTTTTATGGTAGGAATGGAGACGAGTCCGGCCTCTGCCGAACGAAGGTGCCGGGCAGGGACATACCTGGTAAGATGCTTAGTCAGGTAACCTGCGCCTTCCCCCTTCAAGGCCTTGAACACCAAACACAAGGATTTAAATTGAACTCTCTTGTGGATAGGCAACCAATGCAAATCATGGATAGCCTTGGAAATCGGGGAGAACTTTGGAATACCCGTAAGTAATCTGGCCGCCGCATTTTGTAATAATTGCAGTCTATGCATCAGATTCTCCTGAATATTCAGATAAAGGCTGTTGCAATAGTCGAGTCTGGAGGACACAAGAGCGGTGACCACCGTTTGTCGACTTTCGGGAGGAAGAAAAAACAGGATCTTTCTCAACATTCTTAGAATAAAGCCTGTTTTAGATGCTACTGCCTTAACCTGTAGTGACATCGTGAGTTTGTCATCAAGCACCATCCCGAGGTTTTTTACATTACTTACTGGGCTGGGACAGGCTCCTAGTTCCTGAGGCCACCAGGTAGGAGTCCAAAAGCTGGGATTATTTCCAAACAGCATTACCTCCGTTTTCGTGGAGTTTAGCCTGAGGCAGTTGCTGGCCATCCACCGGGCCACTTCCAGCATGCAGGCCTGGAAATTGACATCCATTCCCACATCACTTCCGGGGTATAGAGACACGACGATCTGTGTGTCATCGGCGTATGACGTGACACTAAACCCATAAGATCTAATGATAGGGGCAAGGGAGGCAACGTAAACATTAAAAAGTGTTGGGCTCAGTGAGGACCCTTGTGGTACCCCACAAGGCAGGGAGAAAGGGCGAGATGTAAAGTTTCCCAGTGCCACTGTTTGACTCCGCTCTGAGAGAAAGGAGTTCAGCAATTTCCATGCTTTTTGCCGAACACCTCCTTTCCTCAGCCGGTCCATCAACAATCCGTGATGGACCGTATCGAACGCGGCAGATAGGTCCAGCAGGATCAAGGCTGCTCTGCCGCCTTGATCAACTGCAAACCTAATCTGATCTGTTGCCGCGATCAAAGCGGATTCGGTGCTGTGACCCTCCCTAAACCCATGCTGGGATACATCCAGCAAGGATGATGACTTTATGAAAGCTGTAAGCTGTGTGTTCATTGCTTTTTCCACCAGTTTCGCCGGGAGGGGAAGCCGGGAAATAGGGCGAAAATTGTTAGGGTCCGTTGCATCTAAACTCGGTTTCTTCAGGAGGGGGAGAATGGAAGCCGTCTTCCAGATATTAGGAAAGATTGCTTCTTGGAACATCCTATTAAAAATGGGCGTGAGAAGTTTGGCTATCGGCCCCGATGCTAGTTTAGTAATCTTTAGTGGACAGGGGTCAAGAGGGGAACCTGAATTAGCTTTAGTGAGCAAATCCACAGTATTTTGTATTGTAAGCGGAACAAATTCCTCCAGGGTAATGGATGACGTGTCCACTTCAGTAAGTCTTTCCTCCGCCTTCTCCTCCCACCTGATTGAGTTGCTAAGGCTAGTAAAGATATTATTAACCTTGGTGGAGAAAAACGAAGCGATGCTTTCGCAGAGCTCTGTGCTAGCCGAGATGGAGGTCGGTGCAGGAGAGGATAATTTTGTGATAGTGGCAAACAGGTCCTTAGAGCAATTCTTAGCTGCCGAAATCTGGGTCGCAAAATACTTCTGTTTTGCTTTGCGCAGCATGCCTTTATAGGTTGCTAGGCTAGTCAAATATTCCTTTTTTTCTGTAATGGAATAATTCTTCCTCCAATGACGCTCCAATCTCTTACAGATACATTTTTGTACTTTGAGGTCGGTCGAGTACCAGGGGGCTGAAGGTACGCTCCTTTTGAGAAGCACTAGTTTAGAAGGAGCTAGGTCAGCACAAGCCTGCGTAAGTAAATTAGTATAGGCCAGTGCCGCCTCGTTCGCGTTCCCAGCAATGGGTATAGGAATGTTAGTCAGAGCGTTGGCGATGTCGTCTGCACGCACCCTATTCCAGGCTCTAATTTCTTTCTTATCAGTTAAATACCGATCACTATCTATGTGCGGTGTAAGATTAAGATTAAAACGAACTCCCGCATGATCTGACCAGGCCAGGGGTAGCAGTGCTATAAAGGATAACTCCGGGGTATTAGAAAAAACCCCATCTAAGGTATGTCCAGCTGTGTGTGAGGGGCCAGTTACATGCTGTACTAACTCCGCTGTTTCCATGATATTAAGAAGGCGGGCTGTATCAGGCTCATCTGTCTGTTCGAGATAGAAATTGAAATCCCCTAGTATGGTTTGAAAGTTTCCCAAAAATGCATTTTCTACAAGGGTTCCTAGCGAGGAGAAAAATATATGTTTGGGCCCAGGGGGTCTATAAACAAGTGTTCCTTTAAATGAAAAATGACTAGTTAATCTTATGTTGAATGCGAGTGCTTCGCAAGATGGGAGAGAGATGGCAGTGAGCATCAGAAGCATTCAAAGCAACGTTTCTTTCTACAAAGCCATAAAAATCACCTTTTCTCCAGAAAATTGGTCTGTGTATGCGCTCATCTGGTCTGTCTTTGACAGTTGTTCTAGCGCTGGGACGCCCCTTTGCTCAGGCAGCTGTGAGCTTTATATAATTTATAACATAACATAACATTACAATTCCACAGGCACCAAAGATGAACTGGTTACCAATTCCTATTTGGAAGTTTGCACTTATTAAATGTAGTAAGGTAACTCTAATGTTACCCTATGGGAGAGGAAGGCCTTGCAGTAGTGAAAAACAGCTTTAAGAGTTCTTCATTATCAGGACATGTGAAACTTAAAAAGTACATGTCCAACTTTTTAAATACACTTAACACTGCCCTCGAGATTGTCCAGGACTTATCCTAGGCATGACTTATATGTATAAAAAGGGAAGGTTTGGGCCTGACAAGAGGTTTATGGCAGAGTAAACTGCACACTCAGGCTCTACAATGACAGGCCTGAGCTATGGTTAGAGGGCTACTTAAATGGGTGGCATGATAAGTGCTGCAGGCTCACTAGAAGCATTGAATTTACAGGCCCTGGGCACTTGTAGTGCACTTTACTATGGACTTATAAGAAAATTAATTATGCCAATTGGGCATGAGCCAAAATTACCATGTTTAGGGGAGAGAGCACAAGCACTTTAGTATGTGTTAGCAGTGGTAAAGTGCACAGAGTCTTAAAACCAGGAAAAACTAGGTCAGAAAAGTGGAGAAGTTAGCCAAAGGGTTTGGGGGAGGACCACCCGAAGGATGGCAGGTCTAGCAGGAGATTAGCAGTTGAGAAGTCATGCTTAATTGTGGGGACAGGTATGTGTAATACCGCCAAAATAGTAAATACATACACAACACAATAAAAATCCATCATCAATTTTTAAAAAATAGTGAATATGTTTATCTTCAAAGCAACAACAAAATGACAAATATCCAATATAGGGAATGAGAGGTATGAATTTTTCAAGATTAAATAAAAAATTGTGCATTTTAATGCCAAAAAGCTTAAAGCGCCATCGCAGCGATCTGGTCTCGCTGGACTGGGACAAAGTCAAAGTTTGAGGCCTACTGGGATGGAGCGCAGGTCGGATAGATTGAGGGCTAGGTCCTGTTCAAAAGTTTACCTTCAGACTATGGGGCCTATTCTGATGTGGTCAGGATGGCTCTGACCCATCCCAACCACATCGGAATCATTGATTTGGATTCCTTTCCGACCGAGACATTTCGATGGGCTTGGTGGGAAAGGAATCCGATTCTGTTTTCCAGGTGGCTTACGACGGACTTGGAGAGCCCGTCCGACATCCAGAAACCTTTCAGTACTCCCTCGGCCGTCTCTTTCCGGCTGAGGGAGTATTGATGGTAGTTTCCCACTGCCTTTCTGTTCCAGCCTTTCTGAAACAGAAAGGCAGTGGGAAACTGTCTTTGGAGGCTCCCAGCAGGGCCCCCATGGGTGCAAGGCCATCGAATGGCGCCCTAGGGGGCACCGGTGTGCCTGATGATCCCTGCACCGAGTGACAGGTGCCTTGGGGTGCCTGTCACCGGGTGCAGGGATGAACTGCACCTCCGCTCTTTCAATGAGAGCATGCATTCTCTACCATTGAAAGGTATAGGCATGCGCCTAGAACAGGGTTCGGTCGCATCCTACTTGCAAGTCTGGAACCGACGACAAGAGGTCGTTTGGTTCTAGTTCCTGTCCGATAGAGTCCATCCGACATCGGAATCGGACCCTTAGTCTTTTTCTTGGAGGTTTTCTTTTATGTGCAGGTTCATCGGCAGATCCTCTGGGCTCTCCTTTACCTGAATTCATTTGGCAACCCACCTGCCTGAGGGGTCAAAAGACAAGCAGGAGCTATGTTCCCTGCCATTACTCCCTCCTTGTTCATCGTCTCACTGCTCCTTACTAATCCATTTTAAACAAGGCTTATAGGGATGGGTGGAGTATGGACCGCATCTGTGCCTGATGGAGGGCTTCTTGTTTCTGAGAAAGAGTGGAGCAGCCTGTCCAGTGGTGAGTTCATTTTGGTCCCGAGATGTGATGCTCTTTTGCAGAACTGAGTGTATGTGTTTGTGCACACTTCTTGTCCATACCAATGTGGTTGAGAGATGCGCTGGTATATTGATAAATGTGGTAGAGCTGGGCCAGCCAACAAATTAACAGGAAGAGCAGAGCCAAGCAAAGGGCCGGCTCTGATTCTAAGAACATGTGTACGAGCCAAGCCCTGGAAATATTTGGCATGTAAGACATGCAACCGACATATGTTTGAATATAAACAGGTTTTAAAATTAAAAAAAATATGTTTCCTGAGCATGCAGAAGTGTTTCACTTTAGTACATGAAGTTATAGCTCTGCGTTGAGAGGTATTTAGAAAAGGAGTGAGTTTTAAACATGAACTGAGGAATGTGCCTGCCCCCGCACTGAAGCCGATGCATTAGAGAACTAAGAGGCAAGTCGGTTTCCATGTGCACCCGATATGTGGCTGAGAGTCGTATGATGGATAAAGAAACAATATAGGCTATTAAATCAAACACGAGATGTTTTTGCACAGCGCCTCGTCAGGAACTCACATATTTATTTGAGACCTGAAATGTTTTTAAAAATGGAGGCGGGCTTAAATAAAGTATTTTCCTAGGATCACATAATTTGGTAAGCGAAGATCTCACATGTTTCAGTTTCACACTGGAACTCAGCCCCTAGATCATGGGTATCGCTTTCTGACTTCAATCATTACAACTTTGACTTTAATTCTTGAAAGATGAGATTAGAGAATGGGCGACAGTGAGAATCTAAACTTTTGTGGCAGCTTTACATAGCGCAAACCTTGCCCAAGTACATGCCAGCACTTTACAAGAGACACAGTTTATGTTACATATTTGTGTTTGCCAGCCAGGAAGTGAATGCCTGGAATCACAAAATTTAAGGGCGGGATTCGGATCCAGTTCCCTGGTAACACATGGTCGGCAGCTGTAAACACTGGGCCACATTGTCTCTCATAAAACCCAAGCTCGTTTTGAGTTCTAGGTTTCAGAAGGACCGCAAGATGAGCCAGAGTCAGGCATCTGGCTTGAGCTTTCAGTGGCTTGCCCACCTCTAAAATGTGGAAGATTTCTGAAGAAAACCAATGGAACTGTGGGAGAAAAGGGTCTTCTGTTATACAAAGCACACCTGATTCTACCCCAGTCCCACCAACATTTTAAAGGCACTTGCCTACCCAGAATTCTTCCATCAATCTTTAAGTCAGGTCACGTTTGTATAGTTGTAGAAGCTTAGTTTTGGTTTTAATTGTAAGGTGGCTAATGCTTCTTTGAAATTCGCTGATTTTACTTGCACTATGGATTTTCACCCAAGAAAGTTACCCCTTGAACACTACCACTAATCTGCATGTATGGGATGCATCATAGGTTTCCGTCTTTTACGTGTAGTTTGTAACTTGTTTGGAGAAGTGCATGTTTTCTACTAAACATTATATTTTGTTCTTTAATTTATAGGTTGTTCACTCACTAGGTTGAACTTAATTTTTTGTTTTTACTGTAAGTTTAGCAGACACTATGATATCAGTGGGAGTACAAACCACCAGATCTGGATTCACCTTTATAAAGGAATTAGTAATTTTGCAGTTTTGGCTGACTGATTACTTTGATGTGGATGCTAACCACAACTCCCAGAATGCACTAGAATGCTCAATGACATCACATTGCGCTCCTATTGATATGGATTTATCTACTCACTCAGCACCCACGTCCCCTGTGCTAGACTGCATAGTTTCTTGCCTTCATCTTATTATCTTCATTGATTTTTAAGCACGCCACCTACATCACGCCGATGAGCCACAAACATAATAAAATGTGTTTGTGACCAATGAACTTCCAAGAGAAGAGATTTTAAGGGTGTTACTTGTAAGAGTACAACATTTTTGTGAGATTTTGCATATGTTTCCCCTTTCAACTTGCATGTTCACAGCTTAAATATTGTGGGGCAAATTTACAAGAAACTGACGCATCTCTGCTTTATAGCAGAGATGGGTCAGTTTACTTGCGTCGAGTAAAAAAAACCCTTGCGCCACCATGGATGCATCGCATTTACATTGCGGTGCACCATGGCGCAAGGATTGACAGATGCCTCATGAATCTGTTGGTGCAAAGGGTCACGCATTGCTGGAGTCGTGTCACATGCACAACACAACTCCAGCAATGCTCAGAAAGGCCTGTGCCTATTCTGCTGCGTCACTCCTTATGCCTGCTCCAAGCAGGCGTAAGATTTTGACACAGTGAAATCTTGTAGATTTCACTTGCAACACTTTTACAAGGCATTCTTGTGTCAGAACGCCCACCCAGCATACATTATACCTGACGCAGGTATAATGTGGCGCAGGGCTTTACAATGTGACGCATCTCCCTAAATGCGCCACATTGTAAATTTGTCGCAACATGGTGCATTGTTTACGCCACTGCTGCGTCACAAAAGTGACGCAAGGTGCTTGTAAATCTGCCCCTCAATCTGTGGTAATGCCTACTATGTGAACGCGCTGCTGCTACAAAATAAAAAAATCCCCATATATATCGTATTTTGTGTTACAAAGAGCACATGTGCTGCTATAGTCAGAAATATAAAACGATCTGTGCTCCTTTGGCTACAAAAAACATTAATTCATAACCGAACATCAATGGCATCCTGGTCTAGCGTTTCTTTCTACATTTCTGTGACCTTGGCACCATAACCACTTGCACAGAGGCCAGAAGGAAATTTGAGGACAACATTTGCATCATCAGTAATCACAAATCCCTACATACAAATCCACCATAAAAGGACTTTGCAACGCGCTGCAATTATACCCTATAGTTCTGACGACATTGCATCCACATCCCCTCTTCAGTGCATCAAAGCAGAACAAACACGATTTGAGAGGGTTGCTTCAAAGAAGCTTTTGAAATATGCTTGATGTTCCAGATGCAAGAGTGTAGTAAATGCATTAAAAGCACAGCAGCTACCAATACATTCCTTCCATTCAGTACCTTAAATGCACCATGGACATATATGGAAAGAAGCTTGAATTGTATGCTATAGCTATGTAAGTCTGTGCAAATGGTTGGCGATAATTTTTTATATTTTGAATTTCCATACTTCGAAAACCTGACGTGGATTTCAATCTGTTTTTGCTTGACAGAAATTAGTAGCCTGCACCCTCATTAGAGTTGGGAATAAAACAACACACTGGAATGCCATTGGCTACAATATTATGTATATATACAGTTTATATGTCCAGGATCATAACTGATCCTCTCATTTTATGTATATCCAAATCTCACAATATCCCTTTATGACTTTTTTTCTCGCTTGTGATCTTTAAAGAGCTCTGTCTCCCACCCGGTCTCACCCATGCTTGTAAAACCATAAATAAAGTGATCGGTGGACAACCTAGGCAATGCAATGAAGTAACATTTCATTTTCTATGGGATTTTACTGTTCAATTGGTGGTAGCCGGAGCTGAGGGTTTTCAAATAGCCCACGAGTCTCGAAAAGCAAGGAGAGTTTCCAATATTTCTTACTCTGGGTAAATCATGATTTGTACCATTAAAGGGGTGGTCATCTCCAGTCTGCTCCACAATTATGGGAGAGATACCCTTCCACCAAAAGGAACAGGGTTCAATGTTCATAAAAACATCAAATCTTTCTTGTGATGCACACTCGTAATCTCACATCTATATACTCATCTTTTTATAGGGAAACCCTCATACATTTTTCATTATAAGAAATAACCCTTTTTAACGCAAAAACGTCTCCTTTATTACATTAAATAGATCCTCAATGCATAAAAATATGCTATATTCAGTGATTTATACAGGTCATATAATAGAATCTCATCAAAGCAAGTTTTATAAAAACATTAAACTAGGCCTGGGCTAAAAATCCGTTCCGCTCGCAGAAATTGCGATAATTTGACATTTTCGCATTCCGCGGAGAGCGCGAAAATGTCAAAATTTCCGCAATGCGCATTTTACCAGAAATTTTTTGCTTGCTCGCGCTGTAAAATAATACATTCTTGCGTGCGCGCGATCGCCTTACCTGAATCCCCGCGTTCGCCGACAAGTTTTCCCGATCCGGTCGCGTTCTCCACGAGATGTTGGATTGTTGGTAGCCATTTGCGCTGTCTCGCGACAGTTCGCGCCTGCAGTAACATCATTCGTTGCGCGATCACGTCTTTCTTCTCGTGATCATGCACCGCGAGACAAGTGAAAACAAGTTGGCCGCGCCCGCGAGCAACCGCATGGGTAAGTTGGCGAGCCGCGACCACGCAGAACATACAGCGAACGGGCGGGAAAAAAACTTCCGCATCTTCGCGATATTTACACGTGTTTGCGGAGATTTTTAAAATTTTCGCGATAATTTGCGAAAGTGAATTTCGCAAACTCCGCCCACCCCTACATTATACACAGTTTATACAATAGCTCATCACTTTAAAATACAGTCCCTTACAAGTGTGTAAAATCAATATGAGTTCTTTTCGATATTATACAGTTACAAAATGCCATGTTTCACAAAAAGCAAAACATTTCATTGCTAGTTATCCCCAAATAGTACAAAGCAAACAAATAATATCACAAGTTGTCGACGCGGCATTTGGGTGTCATGCAGATGGCTCACCCCACCTTCTTCAGGATAAAGTATTAAAAACCAATGAAATAGTCGTTGGATCAGAGTGGACTTTTGCTTCCTTGTCACAGGGACTTTAATTCATATCCCTTATGTCTTTAAAAGGATGGCCTTTTTAATTATTATTGTTTTAAAAAGATCACCCTGGCGTGCTGAGAGGTAAATCCCTTTTCCCGATTCCGTTTGACTAATGAAGACTCGATCGGTTTAACGGAACTGCTAGATAAAGAAGATCACGAGGACGGAAGTAAAGAAAGCTCCCTGCAGGCTATCATAAGAAAGAGAAGCAAGAATTGGAAGTAAGGCTCCCTATTGCGAAGAATACTAAGGAAAAAGAAATGGAATTGGTTCTTTGTGAACACAATTAGTGATATTTGAAATATTTGCCTAATGAAAAGTTTCGCAGAGAAAGAATAAAAAGGGATTTACCGCTCAGAGTGCCAGGGTGATCAAATATCATAAAGAACTGATGTTGTTTTTATAAAATTTTAGAAGATGCAAAGGGCTGCATACCCCCTGTAGTTAGTATGGAGCCAGTGCAGGGAAGGCAGGGATCCTGTGCACTTCAAAAGGAAACCTCTAGAAGCTTCTCCCACTGCAAAGGAGGTGCTTGGTATAAATATTGGATATGAGACACCAACTCTTCAGTACACTTCTGGACCTGGGGAGACACTGCCAGGAATAAGGACTGCTATGCTGCTGAAATGACTACTGCCCTGCTAGACAACTGCCTTGCTGGACTGCTGCCTTGTTAGACTGCTGCCCTCTTGCCAGAGTGAGAGGGATTGAACCTGCACTTGAACCCAAGACTCCCAGAGTACTTCCAATGGCTAGTCTGCTGGCCATCTGCTCAGAGCCACAGGGCCAGAACAGTCTCCAAACTACCTGTACCAACACCCACATCCTGCTAGAGTAAGCCCCTGATCCCCAGGTGGTGCCCCTCAGGTTCTAGACCCTTGGTGTGGCTTCAGTGGAGTTGAAGTGAAGTTTCTGGGCTCTTCACGACCGAACATTGCCGCTCACATGTCCCACCAACGTGAAGTTCAGTAAGCCTGACTCTTCACGCTACAGCGTAGACCACTCCCAGGGAGAGCCACCACAAAGCTGCAGCACGACCGTTGATGACAACAATAGGATCATCGCGCTACAGCTCTCTCCCAATGAATTTGGTTACTTCCCCAACACTAATTATGAAGCTTTCAGGAAAGTTATTTTCCCAGCAATGGAGATATTTCTGTGTGAATGCTTCCACACCTCAATCACGAGTTCAGAAATTGAGAAGACACTGCATTAAAGGATAAAAACTGTGCCTAAAGAACAGAAAGGTGTGAAATCAAATAAATTATTATGCAAATGATTTCTATTGCATTAAACAGTAAAAAGCAAAGCAGAGACCATCGAGCTGAAGAGATCCAGCCTTCATCTTATGCATGCCTTTCCAGGTGCACCCGAATTTGTATGATGGAACACTTTTTTCCATTAATTGAATTTAGTTAACTTCTACTATTTCCAAAAAGGTATTTTGTCACCGTTTCAAATCAAGGAAAAAAATAAAGTGTTTGATAGTTGCATGGGTGTACATTGAATTTGTTAGTGCCCAAAAACGTTTCTGACATGATGTTCAGTGCTTATACGGCTGTGAATTACCATCGGTTTTTGCCTGCTCGAGTTGTGCCACATTTTGTTTAGCCACGGAGGGTCTCATTTACAAAAAATGATGCAGCAAGGCACCACAAGCCATTTCCTTGCACCAAGCTGCATCAATTTAAAAGCACAGGGATGCACCGTATTAACAACAATACGACACATCTGTGTGCTCTCCTCTGCGCTGGTGCAGGGGAAAGTAAAGCGCTGTGATCCAGCGCAGGCACCCTTGAGGCATGTTGCAAGGGTGCCTACATTGCAGGGATGATTGTTTTTGTGCAGAACGGGACACCTTCCTGCACAAAAATATAATTGATGGCATTTTACTTTTTCTATGCGTGCCGGTGAATGCTAAACGCATAGATAGAGGAAAAAACTAGGAGAAAAAAAAAAGTATTTCTCCTCATTGCGCCTCCGTATGCATCCCTGGGGAGGCATAGGATTCTAATGCATTCCCAGCATTACAGAACTTTGTAAATCTGGGAAAGTGTCAGGTTCCATAGATGTTGCATGGGAACACCCACAGCAACACCCATGGAATGACTCTTTCATGCAGAGTAATGTTGTATTCCTGTCAAGTAGTAGCACATGAAGGTCAACATGTAAAGGGACATTGCTCTTCTGCTTTCGGTGAGGTCTCCCCTTTGGCTGTACCCAAACTGCATTTTACCATTTCAGCTCACCAAAAGGCTACCTAATATATTCAATATTCACAGGACTTGTAGGTGGTTTAGCACCCTAAAGTACCTGGCTCTTTGATTTGCTACAGGTTACCAAAATTGTCCCATATCTGATCTTATACTAATTCGCAAGGCATATGAATTTCTCATTGTGATTTCTGGAGCATCTGCCAGAGCGCACAAGGAGTGGGATAGCTTAAAAAATAGTTCACTCACAACTGAGACTGATGTCACTCATGCGGTATGGATGGAATATGCTAGAGTTAATGTGGATGCGCATTTCACCACTTCCCCAGTGACATGGCGGATAATCCTAGAGAGAAGGGGCGAATTGCAAGTGAAAGCACATAACAGTACATAATGGGACAGAGAGAAATAAACAGAAAGCCATTTTGTGGAGACCATATCGTTATTGCACAGTAGCAATCTTGGTTCCTCAACCTACCTTTTTGTTTCATAGTGTGGATGTCATACTCTGCACTAAGGGCTTTTTTCAAGTTTGGCAGACAGGGTACTCCGTCAAAACATGGCAGATGCTTTGGTCACCATATTTAGAGTGTCATTGACCACATAATTTTGATGGAGGACTTTGTCCCACAAATTCTAAATCAGGCCCCAATAGCCTGATGTACAAAGCACTAGTAGTAATAAACTGTAGAATTTTTGAGACCAGTGTGGTATTTGCAAACTGACCTACGTACTAATAGGTCGGTGTGCACGATACCATATCATAGTAGGTCGCAATTTGCCCAACCTCATGAATATTATTAAGGTAGGTCGCAAATTGTGACCCACTATGACAGGGATAGTTGCCTCCAGGGGGTCAGCATACCACCATCTCTGTGATTGCATTTTAATAAAGCAATTCTGTTTTGAAATGCTGTCTGTTGTCCTTGAAGGAACAGGGAGTGTATTTCAAAAAACAATTAAGTTTAAGTAACATTTTTTTAAATCCATAGGACCACTGCCTAATCTCAAAAAATGTTTTTGTCGTAGACCACTTTCCGTTTATGAATGGGTTAGCACTACATTTGTATAGTAGGTAAAATGTAAATGTTTTGCAACCAGATTTCCATTGTAAACACTAATATCTCACATCTAAACCAGTATTTGGAAGTGACACACTAAAAATCCCCCTTTCAAATACCAATTCGTTATTTCTTCACAAACCCAAATTGCAATTTGGTAAAATGTTACCAATTTGCAGCTTGGGTTTGTTCCATATCAAAAGGCCTTTTGAGAATCAGACCTTTTGCAAACGCAAAATACCTTTGTACATCTGGCCCTAAGTTGCTTAGGTCTTTATTTAGAGAACCTGGTGGGAATAGCACTCCCACCCATTCTCCACCCCACCTTCTAGGCAGAATCAGTAACATGACTAGTGGAAGTACTTCTACTGGTACATCGGCTTGCACTGCTGTGCGGGCCCTAATACTGTGCTTGGTAGTGTGAAGTGGTGGAACATCACTTCAGTTCTGTGGTGAGGAGAGTTCCTCATTATGTTACTCTTCCCAGAGCTCAAGAGATCCTCAGGATTCCACCCTACTAGTCACATGCATGGATGGAGAAGGTAAACCCCAAGACTTCCTTATCTGTAGTAGGAAGGCAAGATGGTTCCTCCACTGATCACAACGTACATGGGGCTATAGACAACCTACAATCACCTGCCTTGTCCATGTGCATATCTCTCATTGAGTGGAGTGGCGTAGTTCAGGTTGCCTTTAATGGGAAGTCCCATCAAGAGTATGGAATAAATGCACAGAAATATTAGAAGACAGAGAGTGTGTATGTGAGATTCAAATGCTTAAGCACATTCTTTAATATTTCAAAGAGAGTAGAGCCCTCTTCGAGTTCAGAAAAATCCAAAAGCAGCACAGTGTAATATAAGCTGTTCATGGTGCAAACCAAACCTATGCATACTGACATTGATACATTCTACTGTATGCACCCCACTTGGTGTGTGCGAAGATCACATCTTGGCTCTCACACTAATGCTCCATGGAGATTCCCAAATATGCACAAGCAGCGTTTGATGTAGCCCACTAAGTGCGCATTGAATTGATGCCTGTTTGGTGTCTTATGCAATGACTTGTGTTCACCACTCACTGTATGTCAGCAAATCCTTGCCAGAAATATCATCTGACATAAATATTTATCAATAAATAATCATCATACAAATCATTAATTCCAAAATAATCATTCTCATAAATATTGATTACAAAAATATTGTTCAATTGCTTGTTCATTTTCTATTATTAACTAAGACAAAATGTGAATGTCAGGTGATATTCCGACCACAATATCCTCATGTAGTACCTTCAATGGCACTGACTGGAGATGCAACAACCTACCAACTACCAGGCATGAATTGAGGAATACCCACACAGGGTGTATTACACTTATTTCGTGATGTTGGAGGTGTTGCAAGGGCAGTTTGATATTGGTGGTCGTTAAACTGAATCACTGCAAAGGGATGTATTTAAAATACATAATTTTATTTTATAAATGCTAGGTAGATGGTATAATTTGGGATCCTGGGAGGTCCCCATGTATGTCCAGAGCACCGCCCCCATATATGGGCTTCAGTCACTGATGCTAGTTGTCCATCTGTATCATTGGGAGAATTTCACTCGCCCTGCCAGGTTACGGTTAAGTTACAGCTCATGGTGGGCCTCCATATAACCCCTTTGGAATGTCCCTGGGTGGGTCAGCCATTAAACGACCCAAGCTACCCCTCTGCAACCAGAAAATGACCCAAGCTACACCTCCGCATCCGGAGCAGAATTTCCGAAGTGACACAGAGAATCACAGACTCCTCCAGGGCAAACAAAAAATAGACTTCCTTTTCTGTGTAACCACTCCCCAAACACGCAGACCATGATCTCCCCATTTCAGAGACTTTGCATTCTTTTCATTATAAGAAGCAGCATGGGACTACATGAAGTGTTCCACCACTTATGTAAAGGTCTTGAGTCACTTAGGGGCACATGTACAACCATTTTTAGCAGTCGCAAACGGGGAATCGGGTTGTTTGCGGCTGCTAAAATGGCTTGTGCAATGTACCGACCCAATTTTGCGAGTCGGTAACCTATTACCATATCAATCACATAATCTTTATTCGATTTTACAAATAAAATCATGAAAGTCAAGTAATGGAAATTAGTACAAAAATTATCATTCCCGTACTTTCTTATTTTAAAACCCCTGTGAGAAAGTGTACAAGAAAAAAATCAAACCATGGAAGAATTTAGCAGCTGTAAATACAGTAAAGCCGGCCTAAATTGTGTAAAATTCATTGGTTTTAAAATTGGGCATAAAAACGTATGTTGCAGATTATTACATTTAGGGCAGAGCATGACAATGTGTAATGTTTCGTTGATCGATGTATTATCACAATTACAAAGAGGCAGATCCGAGCCATGATTAAAAGCGACTAGACGGGGAATAAATTCAACCTGAAATAAGTCAACAGGCGGCATTGATGACGTGTCGTGTTCCAGGTCAAATAAGGTTCTATATTGCTGACAATTTTCAGTGAGATCCCGTGAAGCATTGAGTGTTTCATGAATGCAGAGACTCACGTTCTGATGCCACAAGATCAAGACTCTCTACGACAACGTCAACAAATGGAACCAACGCCACCCAGCCTACCATCCCCTTCTGGTCCCCTGTCGCCACAGAAGGCACCGCTAAGACCATGAGAAGCATACACTCGGGAGCACCCAATGACCCCTGCCTGTGCACATCTTCCACAGAGCCGCCACCACCATAGCACCCGAACTACGACGCATTCTCAACTTCACCTTCAAAACCGGCACAGTCCTAGACAACTGGAAAAGAGCAGAGGTCAAGCCCCTCCTCAACAAGCCCTCCACCGACCCAACAGACCCAGCCGCGGTCAGGAGAAGGAGTAACAGCAGGGCGGTGATGTGGGGAGGGGGAGGGGCAGGGTGGGGGGTAGTAAACTATGGATTACGGAGGTTTACAGATAAGTTAACATATAAATTAATAAAACGAATTTCGTTGCATGCACTGCATCCCCAAATGCGATGCAGTGCACGCAACGAAATTCATTTTATTAATTTATATGTTAACTTATCTGTAAACCTCCGTAATCCATAGTTTACTACCCCCCACCCTGCCCCTCCCCCTCCCCACGTCACCGCCCTTCAGTTACTCCTACTACCGACCGCGGCTGAACAGACCTCAAGAATTATAGATCCATCTCTCTCCTCCCCTTCACAGCCAAAGTCGCAGAGAAGATTGTCAACAACCAGCTCATAAACTTCATAGAATTCAACTCGATCCTCAACACCTCCCAATTTAGATTCCACAGCAACCACAGCACCAAGACCGCCCTCCTAGCCACCACGGATGACATCCGCACTATCCTCGATCAGGGCCACACGGCGGCCCTCATCCTACTGGACCTCTCAGCAACCTTCAACACCGTCTCCCACTGCACAGTAACCTCCAGACTCCACGACGCCAGCATGCAGAGAACTACCCTGTACTGGTTCCGCTCCTTCCTCAATGGCCAAACCCAAAGAATCAGACTACCACTCTTCCTCAGCGAGCCCACAAGAGATCAGCTGCAGAGTACCCCAAGGATCCTCGCTCAGCCCCACGCTCTTGAACATCTACATGGCCCCCCGCGTAATCATTGTCAGAAAGCACAGACTTAGCATAGTCTCCTACGCCGACGACACCCAGCTCATCCTCTCCCGACACCACCAGACACAGCTTCCAGGAAAGAATGAAAAATGTTGCATCCTGGATGAGCAGCAGCTGCCTGAAACTCAACTCACAGAAAACGGAAGTCCTCATCCTCGGATCTACACCCTCAGCATGGGACAACACCTGGTGGCCCCCCGCCCTCGGCAACCCACCCACACCCACGGACCACACACGCAACCTCGGCATCATACTCAACTCCTCCCTCACCATGAACCGACAGATCAACGCTGTCTCTTCCACATGCTTCAATACCCTCCGCATCCTCTGGAAGATCTTCAAATAGATCCCCCCTGAATCCAGAAAGTCTGTCACCCACGCACTCATAGCCAGCAAACTGGACTACAGGATCGCCCTCTACATCGGGATCAACAAATCTCTACTCTTCAAACTCCAGACCATCCAGAACACCGCAGCCAGATTTGTCCTCTGCATCCCACGACAAGACCACATCACACAGCACCTGCAAGACCTCCACTGGCTCCCCGTCAAGAAGAGAGTGACCTTCAAGCTGCTCACTCATGCCTACAAATCCCTCCACATCACTGGACCCCAATACCTCAACGAAAGAATCTCCTTCTACGCACCCAAGAGAAACTTCTGCTCAGCCGACCTTGCCCTTGCCGAACTCCCACGTATCCGCAGAGTCTGAATGGGAGGAAAAGCCTTCTCCTACATTGCGGCCAAGACCTGGAATGAACTCACCCTCAGCTTCAGACGAACCCCCACACTGCAAGCATTCAGGAAGAGCTTCAAGACCTGGCTCTTCGGATGAGAAGAAGCCAATCGAACCCGCCCTCCCCCCAGCGCCTTGAGATGCTCACGGGTGAGTAGTGCCCTTCACAAATCCCTGATTGATTGATTTATTGATTGAAAGATTGATTGAACTTGTCCCTAAAGGCGGTTTCAACCGATTTGCCATCAGAGCGGGTCATAACGGAGGGATTATCGTACAGGTCGGGCCTCCCTAGAGTCCGCAAATTATGCGCCACATATGCCAGCCATGGGATCAGGGAGGATTTATCTAATTTTAAACAATCCTGCAAAATGAATCTGCTAAAAGTAAGTTCCTCTTTCACCCAAATTGAGTGCCAGAGTTTTATAGGGCAAAGATGGGGCTGGTCAGTAATGTAATCTAAGCCTAGCTCTTCGTGGAAAATTTCAAGAGGAACAGTATGTGGAACTCCCAGAAGAATTTGCTTTTGGCTACTTGAATTGGGGCAACTCGGCCATATCCCCATAGTGCACTGCCATAGCTCACTAGTGGCATGCACTTGGCCCTGTAAATTTCCAGGACCGATTGTATATGAGTGCACCCGAGCTGGTGGGAAAAATCTCCTATACTGAATATCACTCTGTTAAAAGACAAAACATTCTGGGTTCTAACTGAATGCCAATTAAGCTCTGAATCCAGTTGGACCCCCAAATACCTCAACTGGTCTACCTGGCTGATATGATGGCCATCTACTACGTATTTCATAGTTTTCGTGCTCGATGGACCAAACTTCATGACATGTGACTTTGAAAAATTTGTTGTCAGGTCAAGGCTACTCATAAAACTGATAAAAAAAGGTAAGGAGATTTTGTAAGCTTTTAGCTGTGCGAGTGATTAAAACTGTATCACCTGCTTAGAGCAAGGCAGGTATAGAGTTGCCTGCTACTTTAAGGGACATCTACACTCGGGACTATCAGAGCTTGCTCTATGTCGCTAATATACAAAAATAAAAAAATAAGGAGCTAAAATGCAACATTGCCGAACCCCGCACCGCAATTTAAAGTGCTCAGTGCATTCCCCATTAGGGCCAAACCTGACACTGGCTGAAAGATCACCAACTCGCAAAATAGGGTTTGCAAGATGCTAGTAGGAAGGGGTGTGCCAAGGGTGTCCCTCCTTAACAGTAAATCGCAAGGGCATGTACTATTGATTTCTGAATGGAATGCGGTTGTAAAACAATTGCAGTTTACCACCTCCTTCAAGTAGGTGGTAGGCCAGTCGCAAACAGGAAAGGGTCCCTGTGGGACCCATTCCCCTTTGTGACTGGCAGCAAAAACGTTTTTTAAGAGCAGGCTGTGGTTCCACAGACCACTTCCTACTCCTTAAAAAATTAAACAGAAATGTTTCATTTTTCTGCAGCAAAAAATTGCTTTATTGAAAGCAAACACAGACATGGTGGTCTGCTGACCCCAGCAGGCTGCCATCCTGGTGTTATTTCTCAATGGGTTGCAAATTGTGACCTGCCTCATGAATATTAAGGAGGCAGGTCTATTGCGACAAGATTGAGACAGACGGTGCATTGCATTTTGTGAGTCTCTAATTGAGAGTCGCATAAATTAGCAATTAGAGACTCACAAAATGAAATGGTCGAACATTGGCCCTTAACCTCTAAGTTACCCGAGCATTCTTATTGAATGCTTTCCACATTGAAGTCATTTTCAAGCTCATTGGAATTCACTTTTTTGCACTAAGTCTGCAGGTAGAGAGGGACAAAAGACAGAGAGAAGCATGAGGCTGCCAGCTGAATTGGCCAATACAGTAGAACCAGATGCCTTTTGCATGGTAAGGTGGGACAATGAGTCCATCAGAGCCAAATTCGTAAAAGAATGAGTGCCGGTGCACAAAGCTCTGCTTCAGCGGTACCATTAAAAATCGGCGCGCCCAATACAAATGCTGCTTAGTGTTCAATTTACCTCAGGCCTCTTTAATCCACCATCAAACACTGCTGACCTTTATCTCACTCTTGACAGTCCCTGCTTTCTCCCTATGTTCTCTTTTTTCTGTGTTTCTCTTCCTCCTTCTTAACCGTTTGTGTGTTTTTCTCTCTCTTACCTCACGGTCAATATCTGATTAAAAAAAAAAAGTACTTGCCAGTCCACAACAAGCGTTTGCAATGCAACGGGTCTCGCATTTACCCAACCTTGAGCTATTGGCATTGTAAATGACAATGCCTTTTATTTGTGTTTTGGTTTTTGAAACATAAATATAACACATTGTCATTTACAATGCCAATAGCTCAAACTCGCGTAAATGCGAGACCTATTGCATTGCAAATGCTTTTTTCTTCAGCCCTCAGAGCTGCTCCAATGAGAAACATGCCTGCTTCACGTTTCAGAAACTCCTCATTGGTGGTGCCTGTTTCATAGCCCCATACCGATTCCAGCTCCGCACCTGCACAGCACTATGAGAACTCCCCAGGTAAGCCCGTTTTGTAGTAAAATGTCAGTTAGAAACACCATTAAACAGTATTTTTTGTTGAGGTCTTGGGTTCTTTAATATAATTTGTATAGCGCAGCCAGCCATACAACTTATATCAAAGAACCCAAGACATCAACAAACAATACTGTTTAATGGTGTTTCTAACTGACATGTATCTATCATGTTTTAATAGTGTGTGTGTGCACGGTAGACAGTCATATTTATATGTTGTCGTTTTTTCTACACAAATTAAGGGGTTAATAAGGTTTTCCCCTTCCCAGTCAGCACCATACTTTACATTTTCATTTATTGACACCAACGTTAATAAGCAGAGCGCCATACTTCCTACTACTAAAACCCTGCTTCTCTAGCATAAGCCCGTTCGTAGTGTCAGCGCTTCTCAGCAGGCATGCTTGGTTCACACCGGCCCTTATCTTCCAGACGCTTGCTCTGTAGTACCAGAGGTTCTCACAGGCATAATTGCATTTCAGAGCCAGGCTTGTCCTCTCCGCCCTCTGTGCATGCGGCTTCACCAGCACTAGGGCTGCCTCGCAGCCTCCGTTTTCACACCGGGTCTGCTCGTGGTGTCTGCCTCATCCACGAGCACTTGCCAAGACGTCTGTTTCACCACATCAGGGCTGCTACCCAGGCACCCCTTGCAGCGCAACACCAGAGAAACCCCTCTGACATGCCTGCTACATACCACTAGAGAAGCACTGCGGGCATGCCTGCCTCAGACATACCACCATAGAAGCACCGCAGGCATGCCTGCTTCATAGCACCAGAGAAGCACAACGGGCATGCCTGCTCCACGGAACCAGAACTGTTGCTCAGGTATCTCCTGCGTCACTGTAACATAGTTACTCCACCAGCATAACTACTTCACAACGACGGAGCTGCTATACATCATGCCTGCTTCATGGCACTAGAGATTTTTTCAAAGTCTGTCTTCCTCGTGATAACACCTGCATCGCAAGCATGCGAACATCACATCACCACAGCTCCTAGAGGAGGCATGTATCTTCCAAGCAACAGGTCCTTTTTCCTGTGCATGCATACCTCTAATGCTTACCAGCGCTGAAGCTGCACACCGACATGCCTGCTTCACAGCACGAGAACGGAACACATTGATGTTCTTTCTCAAGTGTTGTTTGTTCTTTTAAAATGCGTGCCCTGAACTCTACTGACAGACACGCTTCAATGAGACGCGTTCGTATTGCTTCTTCATTGTTGAACTTTTCGAACTCGCAATATGTCACCAACTTCCGCAATCTTGTCGCGAAATCATCCATACTCTCTTCTGATTGTTACATGCCGTATTGAACGTGTACCTTTCAAAATTGATGTTGCGTTGGGGGTCGAACTTCTCCGTGAGGCACGCTTTCGCGCCTTTGTAGTCCGTCGTCTTTTCACTCGGGAATGTCATTATTAAGTCTTCTATCTCGTCCCCCGCAAGGTTAACCAGCAGATCCAGCTCCTTGGTCTCCGCGACGTCCGTTGAGCGCATGTAGCGTTCCAGTTGTCGTATCCATCTCTCCCATCTGATGCCTGCTTGTGGTTCCGATATGTTAAATGGCAGAGGCCTGCGGAACACAGCTTGTGTGCTCCTTGTGTCTTCGTCACTCATTTCCTTTGTGCCTTTATTTGTTGCCTTATTTGTTCTTCCTCTTGCTATTTGCTTTCTTTAGCACGTTTTCTGCTTTTTTCCTCCTTTTTTGTCGTTTTAGGCTTTATTTTCTTTTTGCCTGACTTAAAAATGGCCTCTTGGCCTTCCTGTGCTGTGATTGGCCCAATGTGCCTGACTCCAAGATGGCCACCGCACTCTCACGCAATTTCGCGCTGTCTGGGACTTTGCCTGACTCTCTAAAATGGCCGCCGTCTATTTTGGATACTGATTGGGTCTTTTTGCCTGACCCCAATTGGGCCGCCTCCTCACGCGAGAGTTTGTTGAGACTCACGCGCGGGAGAGCCTTTATTTCCTTTTCTCGGCTGCTTCGTCAGTTTCGCGCTGTGCTTACTTGTGTCAGCAGTGCCGGGGTGGGCTCCCGCACCGATGTTCTTTCTCTGCTGGGCACTTCGGACCAGGGTGGGCTCCTGGCTCTGAGTTGATTTCCGCGACCGGGTGGGGTCCAACAGTCGCCGCGACGCGTGGATTTGGATCCCGCCTCGTCGCCAGTTGTCGCGTCGCTTGCCCTAGAATGATCACCACCACGCAGTAAGTGTGAGTACTCTTTATTCTTGTACAGTTAGGCAGTCAGTATGCTGCGCATCCGCTCCTCGTGATCACTTCCTGTAGACCTCACCCTGACCTGAACTGGTGTCCGGTGACCTGCCCTGGGCCTTGCCCTCTCCCAGGTCCTAGTGTCCACTCCTCAGGACACTACACTTGCTTACACACATGCCTACTTCACAGCGCACGTTGATGCTTGCTTGCATAGCCCCGGATTTCTTGTATGCATGCCTGCTTTCCAGCAGCGGATTTGCTAACGCGCTACTCTTGTCCATCACAGTCCTCCTGCTGCTAGTGATTCCATCTTCTCAGCACCAAATCTGGCCCGAGGCATGTTCACTTCACAGCACCACGGCTACCCACAGGCGTCTTCTTAGACCACGTCTACTGATCAGCTCTCCTGTGTTACACTGAATACGCACCAGGCATGCCTGCTGCAGATCCCGGATGTACTCCGTGGCTCGAGCGCTCCGCATCACCCGGGCTTCCCAGTCATGTGTGCCTGTTAATAGCAGCGCTGTGCACCCTCCATGCCTGAGAGTATGCCTGGGACACTTGCATGTTTAGGTCTCGCCTGACCCAGCGCATGCGCTGGTCTGGCGAGACTTTTTGAGAGGGCTCCAAAAAGTGCTACCAGGCCAGGCTAGAGCTACAGTGCATGTGCGCGGGCGCGCGCGCTATGCTTTTCCGCGATTACTTTCACTTTCGTGGCCGCTTTGATGTTTGATCGCAATCGCGATCACTTTTGCGGCCGCTTGTTATATTCTGGTTCTCGTGCTCAGCCCCGCTGTGAAAGGTTAAGTAATCTGCAGGCTTCTTCATGACAAAACTTGGTCTGTCTCTGCCTTCTAATTGCCATGCTATATTACCCCGGCACCATTCAGAAGCACTTTGCTAGGCTAGATGTGCAATTTATGCAAATCAGCGGACATTCAACGAGACCACGCTCTTGTATCAGAATGTTGTATATTTCTACATTTTTTGTTTACTTTTGTGACCTCCCCTACCAAATGCCGACCGTTATCCTTCATTGTGTTTCGCAGTAATCTGAAGCGTTTGGCACAGAAGTAAGGCATGTTTTATGCAATGTACCTCTGCGCGTTCACGGCCATGAGTCACGTTACAAGGCATTATTTCTTGAGCTTGGGCTTAATGGCCTTCAATATTTTTCCTACTTCTGCATTCTAGTCACACTGCGCTGTACTTCTCAGAACTCTCACTGGAGATTGACTGCTTTAGGCAAAATGAACTCTGAACTCATGTATCATCAAATTCTTAATGCGAGTATATTTTAATGCAACCCACGCGGTTTAACTTTTATTCATTTGGAATCGTTTTTTAAGACATCCAGTTACCCCCCCTCCCCTCCCCCACTCTAGACTGATCTAGAATTAAAATTTATAGATTTACGTTGAAAAAGTGAAAAATGTATATGAATAACTATATGAATAACTACTTTGCAACTGCACAGATTTTATGTAACATTCTCCACCATTTCTCCTACTTCTATTGGTGAATTCGTAACTTTAAATAGAAGATTTTGAGAAGAATTTGCCACTTCTAAAATGTAAAAACAGCAGCAGAAGACGTACCCTGACATTTGATAGAATTTAAAGGCATCTATATCTATTACTTTGACTTTTGCCAATATATTTTTTCACTTAGAAAGAGTACAAAGAGAAAATTCACAATTTTCGTTTTCTCTCTAGTGAACTAATAGCAGACTTGACAAATGTCACGGGTCACAACAATTCTGAGAATGCAGGCACACAAATGCCTACCTTAGTCTTTCCTCTCCATAGACACTCACTGACAAACATGTACAGATGTACCTTCACTTCATCAAGTCAAGAGAAGTAAGTCCATTTGTCATGTTTCTTTTCTCACAGCTTTTCACGTGGATGGAAATAGCACAATGAGGTGTCAAACCAAAGATGAATCTGGTCCAAGCAGCATGGAGTTTTGTTATAAAATGTGGCTGGTTTAGTTGTGGCCTTGGGGGAGGGGGTTCAACGGTTTGTCAGCAGGTTAGTAAGACTTTCACACATAGGTCACTGGCCACGTTACCTTGGCTAAGAACTTGTCTTTAGACTAATTTTCATTTAATATAGTTGTAAAGCGCAACAACTACCTCAAACAGAGGTGTCCTGGCGCTATAGCAGACAAACTAGTTGTGTGGCAAAATACAGTTCTCTTTACACAAGTCATATTTGTGACCGTAGTGTTAGATCAGCAGGCAAATCCACAGATTCAATCTTTTCCACCCTACAATATGTTTGTAGGTATGTATGTATACATCTATGTATGTATAGGAGCTTATAGCCAAAGGGCAACTACGCAGATGACAGGAAGGAGCCCCGAGTTAGAATATTAAGGATCCTTTACAACGAAGCAGGCAATTTGTGGTGGGTGTTAAGAGGTATGGCCCTACTGATTGAAAACAATTGTAAATTTGCACCTGTAAAATTATCCCTATGTAAGAGTAAAGACATACTACATTTTGCTATTCAAAAAGATACAATTGTTATGCCTTGAAAGCTGCCCCAGGCATAGGTTGCTAGACATATTACTGATAATGTTATGTGACATGTCCCACGGGGTTTGACTTTCCCTTATGGATTTTTACATAGCGTAGACTTACGCACAGGGGAATGTAGCCCTCTATGCAAATGCACATTTCTTTCTAAGCAAGGGAAATAATTTTTCCTTATGGAGAAATCCTTTCCCCCACACTCCCACCAAATCTTTGGATGATACATTCCTCGTCCTGACCTGGTATGGCAGTTACTCCAGCCCCCTGGCTGGATTAAATCTGCCCAATTCCAGGGTAGGAAGAGCTTGGATTGCAATTAGGCAATGTCCACAAATGTACACGTTTGAACTGAAAGTCCCTGTATTTCATTTGAATATGCAATTCTTTGAGTTCTATAAATACAAATAAAATGTAATCCTTGCAATAATTTTCAGCAAACCTGTTCACAGCTACACAATATCTGCAATCAAGTGCCAATAAGATCACAATGCTACTCAACTTTGGCAAATGAGCAGATGACAATGACACCAAGCAAACATCAAAAGTATATATCAAATGATATCACTGGGCTTTGAAAGCATAGTAGTGCACTATCTCACAAGAGGAGCATCCTAAAAGCTGCTGGAACGAGAAGTAGGAAGAGTGGCTAACTATGTCTTATGTGTTACATGTATAGTTTGATTCACAAACTGCACTTTTGAGTAAATTTAGTACTTTTCAGTATTCATAAACTGCACTTTTGCACTAAGTTACACCTTTGTAGTGTCTTACACGTTTGTAGTAAATCCCACAATACACAAGGCCAACCACTGGTACTGCAACACCCTCCCATAGAAAATAACGGAGTTAGGGACCTAAAATAAAAATCCCATAGGAAATAATGTTAAATTAAAGGATTTAAAATAGTAAAAAATATAAATAAATATAAATTGATTTAAAGCATTATTTAATTACAAAATATTTAATAATGTATTTTGAATTTAAAAAGTAATGTAACAATGAAAGGTATTAAAAATATTAACGAATTGGCTTTGTTAATGGTACCCAGTCACCATTCTCTCTTCCGTTAATTAAAACCATATGATCACAACAAAATTGTGAAGACAGACTTTGGCAGTCCTCATACATAGTTTGTCTTTCTTACGATGACACAAACCTTTAGAACACAGTATACAATATGGCACCAATAGCCCAATAATTATTTTTATAGAAATTCATTTGAATCGGAATTTCACCAGAAATGAATATTATCATCTTTTTAAAAAGTCAAACAATATATTAAACAAATAAATCACAATGTGCAAGTTAATTGCCCCAATGTCAAGTAGTCGATGAAATGTATAATATCCCAATGTACATGTTATATAACCCCAGTGGGCTTTCATCCACATCCAAATATCGCAATTCCTCCATATCATCCAGGGTACTTCCCTATAATATCAGATTCAATTTTATATCAGGCCATCATCGTAATCTGTCCTCATCATTGTGCTGTAGGACTAGCTCCTTTTCTATACAAGGAAGACGGTACAGCCTTCTTAGTTTTAACATGACAGAAGAATTGATTGTACATTTGCCTGACTAAAGTAAACTATGGACTGCTTCAAAGTTACTAAGCTGTCTTTTATTTGATCTGATGTCCATGAATTGATTTTTAAAAGAAATGTAATTCCACAGCACAGACTTCTTTAAAGATTGTTTTTAATACATGCAATTATGAAGGCTATCATTGCATATAAAACACAGAGAGGTGTACTGACCATGTGTGTTTAACAACCAGTTGCAATCCAAGCTAAGGGCCCAACTCACAGTCTTCCACTGAGTGAGGACTCACAGAATGGCTATGAGGGAATGTGAGAAAATAATTTTGTATCCAATAATTAATCAAATGACTTTTTTGAAACCTGCTGAACTTCAGTCCTACTGGATTAATAAATGTGGCACTGCACTCCTAGACTGACAGCAGTACTGTTGCACAGTGGCACAGTAATGTCAAGGGCACGTTCACAAAGCATTGGAATACTTTGAAGGGGAACATACAGTCTTGCATTCACTGACTCAATCAACAGCTATGATCAATGTCTGCAAAAGAATGGATGCCTGCCGTTTACTTGCTGGACTTTTCTCTAGACAATCCCACTCCTCGACACTTCTCCCAAAACTATTAGAATATCTTTCTAAACAAGCATTGGCATAGCCAATAGGTCTCGCTTTTGGGACCTTATAAGTGTTTAGTTATGCAGCACAATATCTTTAGTGCAACAACATCAACTGCGGCATGGCTAAACACTTATAAGGTCCCAAAGGCGAGACCTATTGTCTATGCCAATGCTTGTTTTCATTAACTACTAGCATTTGAATGTGCCTTTGTCCAGGCTGCAGTTTTGGCATTGCTTCGGCGCTTCATTAAAGTGTGCTGTGTGACTGGTCCAGTTCCCTTTAATTTCATTGCCAGATAAGAAGGGGGTTCATTCCCGTAAACGAGCTAACTACATATTGTTGTTTATTGACCAATATCCAGCTCGAATAACACTTTCCATAAAATTCCAGATAAGCTTTGAAGAGAAGTGGCGGGAGCACGCACCTGGCGGCACCCGCAAGTCATCTTGTAAGGGAAGTCGTTTATATAGCGCCATCTGCCCCACAAAACACTTCGATGCTCTAAAAGTTAGTTTAAAAGAGTGCAGACATGAAGAATTTTTATTTGTAAATGCTGTTAGATCTGTTAGGCAGCACCACCATACAGTTTCTTTTAGGGCGGGTTGGGGGGCAAAGACTTCTGTGCCGGGTGGGGGGGGGCTGGTATGATGGCCCCTCAGTTCTGCTATCACACGTGTCTCCCCACGATCACCGGAATGAACTCTCCCTTCAATGTCTGACAATACTGTACGAAACAGCGTATGGGTTTAATGTAGGGCTCAATTTGTAACAAGAGTTTTCTAGGTGCTAAGGCACCGTCCTCTGTGAATAGGCCAGGGATCGTGAGTGTGCTTTAATGTCTTGTGCAACCCTAGCTACTAATCAATCAATCAATCAGACATTTGTAGAGCACACTACTCACCCGTGAGGGTCTCAAGGCGCTGGGAGTGGGGGACGCTTCCTGTTCGAATAGCCAGGTCTTGAGATCTCTCCTGAAGGTCAACAGGTCCTGGGTCTGCCGTAGGTGGGTGGGGAGGGTGTTCCCTGTCTTGGCGGCGAGGTGGGAGAATGATCTGCCGCATTCTGTGGATGCGTGGAACGGTGGCGAGGGCGAGGTCAGCGGAGCGAAGCTGGCGGTTCGGGGTTTAGAAGGTGAGTCGTTTGTTGAGGTATGTTGGGCCAGTGTTGTGGAGTGCCTTGTGAGCGTGGGTGAGGAGCTTGAAGGTGATCCTCTTGTTGACGGGGAGCCAGTGCAGGTCTCTCAGGTGGGCTGTGATGTGGCTGTGGCAGGGGATGTCGAGGATGAGGCATGCGGAGGCGTTCTGTATGCGTTGAAGTCATTTCTGGTGTTTGTCTGTGGTTCCCGCATAGAGGGTGTTGCCGTAGTCCAGTCTGCTGCTGACGAGGGCCTGGGTGAGCGTCCTTCTGGTTCCAGTGGGGATCCATCTGTAGATCTTGTGGAGCATGCGGAGGGTGTTGAAGCAGGAGGAGATGGCGTTGACTTGTTGGGTCATTGATAGCGATGAGTCTAGGATGAACCCCAGGTTGCGTGCATGGTCGGTGGGTGTCGGTGCAGCTCCCAGTGTGGCCGGCTACCAGGAGTCGTCCCAGGCAGAGGGGGTGGAAGCATGGATGAGGACCTCCGTCTTGTCTGAGTTCAGTTTCAGGTGGCTTTTCTTCATCCATTGAGCAACGGCCTTCGTTCCTTCATGGAGGTTGGTTTTGGCGGTGGCGGGGGCCTTGGTGAGGGAGAGGATCAGCTGGGTGTCGTCGGTGTATGAGACGATGTTGAGGTCGTGCGATCGGACGATGTTGGGGAGCGGTGCCATGTAGACATTAAAAAGGGTCGGGCTGAGGGATGATCCTTGGGGTACGCCGCAGATGATCTTGGTGGCTTCAGATCAGAATGGAGGGAGGTGGACACTCTGGGTTCTGCCGGTGAGGAGGGAGGTGGTCCAGTCCAGGGCTTTGTCCTGGATCCCTGTGTCATGGAGGCATGTGCGTAGGGTGTGGTGGCAGATGGTGTTGAATGAGGCCGAAAGGTCCAGGAGGATGAGGGCCGCGGTTTCACCGCTGTCCAGCAGGGTCCTGATGTCGTCGGTGGCGGCGATGAGGGCAGTTTTGGTGATGTGGTTGCTGCGGAATCCGGATTGGGATGAGTCCAGAGCGTTGTTCTCCTGGAGGAAGCGCGTCAGTTGCTTGTTGACAATCTTCTCGATGACTTTTGCCGAGAACGGGAGCAGGGAGATGGGCCGGAAGTTCTTGTGGGCCTTGGGTTTCTTGAGTAAGTCGTTGATCACGGCGTGCTTCCAACTCTCCAAGAAGGTGGCGGTCTCAAAGGAGTTGTTGACGGTCTTCCGGAGATGGGGTGCAATGATGGAGCTTACTTTGTTGAAGATGTGGTGCGGGCAGGGGTCGGATAGTGTTAATGATTTTGATGGTGTCGTCATCATTGACGTGGGTCCAGGAGAGCAGGAGGTCGGTGTGGCTGGTGGGCGGTGGGTCTGAGGTGTCAGCGGTTGTCAGGTGGGCCTGGTTGTTGAAGCGGTCATAGATGTCTGCGATCTTGTGGTGAAAGAAGGTGGCTAGGGAGTCGCAGAGGTATTGCGACCGCAGGATGTCATTAGAGTTAGAGCTGGGGTTGGAGAGTTCCTTCACAATGTTGAAGAGCTGGTGTGCATTGTTGTCGAAGCGTTTCTTGAAGGAGGTCCTTTTGGCTGTTTGGATGAGTCGGTGGTGCCTGCAGATGGCATTCTTTTGAGCGGCGTTGTCCGGTGTCTGTTCGTGGTGCTACTTCTTGAGTCTTCGGCAAGTCTGCTTGGAAGCCTGGAGGTCGGCGGTGAACCAAATGGCTTTTCTGTCGGTGCGTCTGTTTGAGGGTTTCTTAAACGGTGCGAGAGTGTTGGTGCAGTCTTCGATCCATTGCCTGAGGTTGCGGGTGGCAGTGTCGGTGTTGTCTGTTGGTGGGTTTCGTGCAAGGGTGGCGATTAGCTGGTCTTCGGTGACTTTGTTCCAGCTGCAGCAGTGGTCGGTCCAGTGGAGTTCAGTGGTGTGGCTGAAGGTGACGTGGTTGCTGGCGGATAAGATGGGGTCAAGCGTGTGTCCGGCAGAGTGGGTGGGAGTCGTGATGATCTGTTTGAGTCCGAGGTTGGTGAGGTTGTCGAGCAGGGTGCTGGAGTTGCTGTTGTTGGCGTTCTCGAGGTGGAAGTTCAGGTCTCCGAGGAGAATGTAGTCTGTGGATACAACGGCGTGTGTGCTGACGAAGTCGGCGAGGGAGTAACTGAACTGTGGCCGAGATCCAGGGGGTCTGTAGATGAGGGTTCTTCTGAGGGTGGTGTTGGGATTGATGTGGATCTGGAAGTGCAGGTGTTCGGCATCGCTGAGGGTGTCTTCAGTGCTGGTCGAGATTCTGAGGGTCTTCCTGTGGACGATGACGATTCCTCCTCCTGCTCTGTTGGTGCGGTCCCTGCAGGTGATCTTGTAACTGTCCGTCCGGGATGGCTACTAAGTAATGGGACACGGTACAATACAAGGAGGGTGGGGGAAAATATAAAGTGAGGGGGGAGAAGGACTTGTCCATGGAGGAGGGGGCTATTCCTGATTGCCCCCATGTTGGGTAAGCACTGGAAATGTCTGCATCTGGGCAAATCTCACCTTGCTATGATCTCCCCACAAAAAGCTCACAGCCTCAGTTGAAATACTGCAGACCTACTAATATAGAAAACGGAAGTTTCCCCCCTGAAAAAAACAACAAAAAGACACCCTTTTCAAAAGTAGTCCCAGGTGTTAAGAAGTATGTAATGAAACTCCAAAAAGTAAATATGGCAAAAGATAAAGGGCAGGCTAAGCTGGGCTCAGTTACTCTTCCGTCTACAGCCCAATGATATTTGAAGACACCTGTTTGATGTTCGCAACGGGCCGTTATTTTCCTGTGCTGTATAGATATTTTTGGTGACAATAAATAACCTATTGCGATTTTCGAGGCTGCAATGGTTACCGGTAATACTGGATATTGACCTATGACACTGATCAGTGCAAGCATTGACGTCAGCAGTGCTGTGTCATGTGCACATCCTGGCTTAGTAGTGCTACAAAAGTTTGAAGTCCCCTTTTTATCCCATCATCTGTGACCGCTCTGTTGGTCTTCCAGACATTTCTCAGTGTGACCAAATGTTTCCATAAACAGTTCTATATTATTTTTTAATTATTTTCTAAATGTACTTGATGCTTTACGTTTATATTTTAAAGAGGAAAAAATACCACAAATACTCCACAAGCTTTGGGAATCAATTATGTGGCGCTGCCTGAGAGAGCCTCTTGAATGTTTAGAAGGGAGGGGAGAGGGGAGAGGGACAGCAGAGAGAGTGGGGTGTGAGGAAATATGAATTTTTATGGTCAATTGTGTCCCCTATCTTAGACCCCAACGGCTCCATGTACATGCTACAAGTACATGTATGTTCCCTCCAGTTTCAGCTATGAAGACGCAAATACATGTGCGTCCAACGTCAACCTGTCCTCTTTCAGATCTGCCATGAATGGGTCGAATATTCCATTCCTAAGTATGATTGGCCACCGACTTTATATGGTTCACTTTTCACGTTTTACAGTTCAGGCAAGTAGGCCCTGAATTCTGTCATCAAGCCTTTTCCTGCTTCTGCCTCTGAAATGCTCCAGCTTGGACCTGCATCCGTATCCATGAACTTTGTCCTACTCCCTGCGCGGCTAACGGTGCCTGACGCGGACTGTTGCCTGCCAAAAACTGTATTCAGCCTTCAAGTTATCTGCTCCGCTCCTCATCCAATGCATTCCTGTCTAGTAGTTTAGGTAAACATCCTTCCAGCTACCGAGCAAAGAGCTCGGCCTCGCTGTCTTCATGCAAGTAATTCATAGCCCCTGTTACCATGGAAGATTCCTGCCCCCTCGCATCTCATGTAGACACATAGACGCTTGTACATGCACTAACAGTCAGTATAGAATAGATTCCGTCCGAGAGACCTTTCCTTTTGGATAAAACAGTTCCTTAAACAAAGATATCAGATACGATTTGGGATTAGGTTGACCTGACCCCCAGACTTCTGTCTCCACATGTAGAACTAAATGTCAATTCCCCTTCACCCTCTAGTTGCACGTCAACCACACGTCATGCGGCTGCGCGCGCATCTCTGCCAAATATTTCTGCTGACACTGCAGGATTCCCTTATGGATCCACCCACTTGTGACATCATTTAAAATGACGTTTCTGGTATACGCCTGTTATTACGCCTATTTTTATTACGTATGTGTATTCTTATCTGTATTATCAGCTGTTACGCCTCCTGCATCTGTCTTAATGCAATGCTTTTCATATATATATTGTTACTTGTCAATAATGTATTGCCTATCCCTTCCTGAACCTTCGTGGTGATGGAATACGATTGCCTGGTTCGAACCATAATTCCTTTGTAAGGAATAAAGCCCTTTTCAGAACCTCTAATACCACGGATTCTGCCTCTTATTTTGACTGAGTTATTCTTACTAGACTTTTCCGCATAAAAAATAGTACAGGTAATTTAAATATTTACCACATAAATTGGCGCCCGAACAGGGACACTTTCTCATCTCACGCGCCGGAGGTGCGTTGCAGGCCCGGTCCCCTGCCACAGCTGAACGGACAAAAACGCGTACCCGCAGGATTTCCTGTATCTCCCTCCGGCCAAGCGGGGGTGACTGAGGCTGCGATCAACACCCAGACGAGGCGGTGAGAAGTGCGAAGTATCCCGACCAGAGCCTAGCTGAGAGAGCAAGATCCGAGGTATACAGAAGCCCACCAGGTTCCGAAGTTTCCGAGTCGAGTCGAGTCCAGTCCGGTCCAGTTCAGTTCAGTTCCGAGGCCTTCCGTTCCGTGCTACCCGGTGAGTACCGTTGCTGGGGAGGCATTTAGACGTGCACATTAATTTGTGCCGGTCCTGACAGGTTTGGGTACACAAATCCGGTCTGCACTGTTTTAGCAGTGTATCTGTACTGTTTAGCAGTATATCCAGTATGTGTTGTATATAATTCAGTATTATCTAGTATTAGTATTATGTCAGTAACTAGTTTTCTTCTAATTATCATTGTTCGTTAAATGTTAAATGTTAAATGTTTACAGTGTTTAAAATTGTGGTATGAATGAGTGTTCATTATTGTGTTTATCGTATTAATTGTGTTCAAATCCAGTTCAAGTAAGAATCAAGTAGCAAGGTTTAAAGATGCCGTTCTTTTCAAAATTAAGACAGATCAAAACTAGAAAAGGAGTACTCGAAGAAGCTGTTCCCATTCCACCTAGGGACACTCCAGGGTATTTTATGTATCATAAACATGGCCTAGATGCCGTACTATATCTTGATTTATGGGTAGACTACACCAAGGATCTAGCAGAAAGTCAGAGGTGGCCCGCAGCTGGGACATGGGATGCAGATTGCATCATGAGAGTAGAAGAAGAATTATGGAAAAAGAAAGCCAGACAGTCACAGAAAGATGCCATTGAGTTATGGCGTAAAGAATCGCATAGGCGCACGGAGAAAGCGCTGAGACAGGAAGAGAAAAGTAGGGAGAACTCAAATAAAGCCCGAGAAAATATATTAATTAAGGAAGGTACCCGAGTAAAAGCAGAACAAGTAGACAGACAACGAAACACTCTTATGAATGGTATGTATCCTCTTTTGGCCGAAGGTTTACCTAAGGCCACCCCGGAAATACCGAAAGATTTGCCACCCCCATTACTCCCGATTAAAGCACATCCCAAGACCGCAAAAGATATTTTCCTTTCCTCCTATTTAGACGATGTAGCTCCCGAATATGTTAATGTTCCACCACACACGCCACCTGTCGATGGTGCTCAACCTCGAGATCATCCGCCCCCAACTCCGCAACCACAAACACCTCCGCACAATCCAACTTTTCCTGCATCCACAGTTTCTACCTTACATCCCACAAATCCTTTTATGCCTAGCACCTCAGAAGGTGCGACAGGAGGTGCGGCAGCAATTTTCGCCACGCCACCATTACGAAGTAAATCGTCTCTTAGAGATTTAGCAAACCAACGTACACCCCAAATAGCAACGTCCGACATGTTTAAGGAACATCTTGTAGATTGTAGATATGATCCAGTGCCCGGTAAAAATGACAGAATGCTGCTATCATCACTACGTATACGACGAGCTTCAATGTATTTAACGACACTACCAGGAATGATTAAACATTTAGACAATATATATCGCTTTGTCCAAACAGGGCAAGGCCCTGAAAGTATTGACGAAGCCATGGAATACCAGAAAGTGGATATACAGAGACTACTGTTACGTTTCTTCATAAACTGCTTGATCAGAGACAGAGATAGGTCCGAGGTAGACCAGGATGAAATGCAAGTACTTACTAGATGGGGTCAGAATATATCAGAGGGAAAACATGATAAACAGACATGTATAGTAGCTATGTGCCGAAAGATCCGCAAGGAAGTAGAACGAATACATAAAGCCAGATTGGAGGCAGACAAAACTGAATCAGAGGGAGAGGAGGAGGAAGAATCAGAAATGCCCACAGGACAATTAGAAACGATAGCTTATGTAGGTAGGGGAAGACCTTGTAACAATACCAGATACTTTAATGACCCGATACGTCCAATACGTCCAGAATGTAACAGACATTTTCAAGCCTCTATGTTAAATACGAAGTCCCCTGAACACCTATTCCAAGCTGCTGATAAATTGCTCCGAGACCGAAGGGGGTATCATATGCTCGATTCTATGGATGAACAAGAATTAGCCAGGTCAGCCGTACAATGGGCTGACAGTTCTGAAAAATACAGTGATGATGCGCTAGCACACACGTTTTTGAATCTTACCCCAGACGAACAGCGTTTAGCTGGTATATACATGATACAACACCTCGTTATATTATATAGAAGCCAACACTCCGATCCTGGTCCCCTACCTGATATACTGATAGAATTACTCACGAATAAGTGGAGAGGTTCAGGTACTGATTTAATTAAAGAAATTCTAGAATATCGACACCAGTACATTGTCTTCGTATGCCCAGAACATGTTTCAGTTCCCCCCAAGGAAAGAAAAACGTATCACATAGACAGACAGAATCCCTTACGCGAAGTGCACCCGATCAGAGGTGAGGACAATACTTTTAAGCGTGTGTTTGTGTACACGCCCATAACTAAAATTGAATTATTAGAAATGAAGAAAGTAGTACCCAACCATGACAAAGACCCAGCAGGTTTCCACCGTGAAATAAAAGACATGTTACTGATGGGAGAGTATACTTATCCTGACATTATGAAAATATTGAAAGTTTTATTGCCTGCCGGTATTTACGAGAAACTCAAAGAAAAGGAATGGGAGGTGGGAGACCAAAAGATAGAGTGGACAGCATTAGAAAACGAAGAAAAAGCCCGAGCTGCAGGTTCAGGGCTTGAGGAAAAGACTACAGCATTACCAGGATTATTAGTACAGGTACTAACACGTTTATTAACTACGAAAAAGGAAGATTGGGGTGCAATTTCAGCCTGTAAACAAAAACAAGATGAAGACACTAGTGATTTCTATTCCCGATTTGAAAAATGTTTTGGTATTAATAGTGGCATAAAAGCAAGTAGTGAGTCGTATCCACATCTGTTTGTAACAAAATTAGTTGAGAATTCCCTGCCCCAAGTTAAGAATAGAGTATTAAAATTCGAGAGTACCTGGCAAGGTAACACACCGTCACAGATGTTACAAATGTTACAATATCATCACAATAGAATTAGAGAAGAACAAGAAAATGAACAAAGACGTATGAAAGACACGAAAATGAAAATGCTTGTTGCTCAGTCAGTTCCAGCTGACGGTCATAAGAAGGGTACGACACAGTCCAATGATTCAGTAGGTCCTGTTAGAGGGACATGCAACTATTGTAAACAGCCAGGTCATTATATACACGATTGCGCAGTTCTGAAACATAATATCTCTACGGGTATAACGAAAGAGAGACCACGTCCGCCTAGACAGGATCAGATCCAACAACAAGTACCTCAGAATATACAGCCTATGCCAGCTGTACAACAGACCGCACCACAACCACAACAACAGCCACAGCCTATTGCTGCAACACAAAACACGACACAACAGATGTACCAGTATGCACAAAATGACTATCCAGAGTATCAGCGCTACACATGAAATAGCCTAGAGAGGGAAGTTGGCCTACCCCTTATTGAGGTTCCCGTAGATCAAGAAGGTCCTTACGTACAGAGTCAAGTATTAGGGAAAGACAGAAAGTTTCTACTCGATACAGGGGCAAGCAGAACCACTATCAGTCACAGCGAAGTCCCAGGGGCACCCCTCTCAGGCTCACAAAATGTTTCCCTTGGTTTTTCAGGAAAGCCTACTATTAACGAAGTATCGCAACCACTTGCATTCACAGTCGGTCCATTAACACGGACTACAGATCTATTGCTTACGAAATCATGCCCAGAAAACTTGTTAGGTATAAAAACATTGAAGGCTCTAGGAGCTATAATATGTTGTTCACCGGAAGGAGTACGACTATTTTTGCGTGACTTCAAAGGTCACTATGTGTTCAGAGACATGGATCACCGGTTACAGAATTTACCCACACATTTATGGGCGCAAGGCCCCACTGATGTTGGTTGTATGCACATTACACCATATCGAGTCACACTCAAAACAGGAGTAGTATTACCACGAATACGACAATACAAGTTACCACCAGATGCTGTTGTGGCTTTACTGCAAATCATTGACGAGCTCATTGCACAAGGAGTGGTTGTAGAAACGGACTCCAATGTATGTAATTCCCCGATAATTCCGATTCTTAAACGAACTGATCCAAAGGCACCACCAGTATATCGATTAGTTATTGATCTGCGAGAATTAAATAAATGCATTGTACCACAATACCCCGTGGTCCCAGATATCTCTTCATTGCTAACAGCTATAGATTCAGAAGCAACGTTCTTTACTGTAATTGATCTTAAGAACGCTTTCTTTAGCGTCCCAATCGATCCGAAAAGCCAATATTTGTTCGGATTCAGTTTAAATGGACGAAGTTTTAAATTCGCACGCGCACCTCAAGGATTCACAGAAAGCCCCAGCATCTATAGCCAAGCACTGAAAAGAGAACTTGACAGTATCCACATGCCGGCTAACACTGCCCTGCTTCAATATGTCGATGATCTGCTGATCACCGCCCGAAGCGAACCTGAATGTGAAAAAGCATCACTGACGGTTTTACATTTCCTAGCCGACAAGGGGCACAAAGTGTCCCCTTCAAAGCTGCAATTCTGTGTCCAGCAAGTTGTGTACCTTGGGCACTTGCTGTCCAAGGGGGGAAGACAGCTTACACCCGACCGTATCCAGTTAATTGTTAACATGCCGACACCCAAGACACAAAAGGAGGTACGGGCATTCATAGGCCTCACTTCGTACTGCAGGCAGTGGATCCCTCAATATGCATTTCTAGCAAAACCACTCATTCAGTTGACAACACAGGAGGCAGCGACATCGACTGTCCTCCCTTGGACTCAGGAACATACACAAGCTTTTGAAAGCTTAAAGAAAGCTTTATGTCAAGCACCTGTTTTAGCAACACCATGTTACAGCAAACGTTTTACACTTTTTGTTACAGAACGTGAAGGTACTGCTTTGTCAGTACTCACGCAGGAACAAGCAGGATCACACAAACCATGTGCTTATTTTTCCAGTACATTAGATCCCGTAGCTCAGGCTCTTCCTGCGTGCCTGAAATCAGTCGCGGCAACAGCTTTAGCAATCAGACAAAGCGATGCCATAGTGTTAGGACATCAATTGACAGTACAAGTACCACACGCAGTAGAGGTTCTCTTGAACCGGACCCAAACACAACACTTGACTATAGCAAGACTGACGGGTTATGAATTGACATTGTTCCAACCACACATAGAAATCAGACGTTGTAGTACATTAAATCCTGCCACACTTTTGCCATTAAGTGGAACAGACCCATTGGCACATGATTGTATTGAAGTTATCACTATTACGACGAAACCCAGACAAGACTTGACAGATATTCCATTATCAGATCCAGACCTGACATTATATGTAGATGGTTCATGCATGAGAACAAGTACAGGAGAGTTAGTGGCCGCTTATGCAGTCACAACAGACACTGAAATTATTGAAACAAATTGTATCGATACCTTGTCAGCTCAAGCAGCAGAGCTCATCGCTCTGACACAAGCCTGTATTCAAGCCAAAAATAAGAAAGTCAACATATACACAGATTCACGTTATGCATTCGGAGTCGTCCATGACTTCGGCGTGCTTTGGCGAGAGAGAGGTTATTTAACTTCTCACGGTGCCCACATCCAGCACGGTCCCCTTATTCAAGCTCTGTTAGATGCAATACATCTGCCGACTGCAATATCGATTATGAAGTGTAAAGCCCATACAAAAGTGACTGATATTATTTCTCAGGGTAACGACCTAGCTGACAGAACATCTAAACAGACTGCTCAGAATCAGACTCATACAACTGACACGACAAAGACAATAGTTCCGACACCAACACACTGCATGACAGTTAAGGATCCCGCCCTTGATGTAATTGACATACAGACACATGCTACCTCAGAAGAAATAAAGAGATGGACTGAATTAGGAGGGATCCAAACAGATCAAGGATGGATGACGAAGGGAAAATCTATATGGTTTCTCCCCGACTCAATGGTTCAAGTCATCATTAACACAATACATAGTCCAGCGCACCTAGGAGAGAAAGCTATGCTAGACAGTATTCAACACATTTGGTTCAATAAACACTTGCGAGCAGCAGCTAAACAGAAAGTACGTACCTGCATGATTTGTTGTCAGTTCAATCCAGGAAAAGGCGTACCTGTAGAACAGGGTGGATTTCAACACCCCGATCACCCTTTTGAAGTCCTCCAGATGGATTATATCCAGATGGAACGATGTCGAGGATTCAAATATGTCCTCGTAGTTGTATGCGCTCTTTCCCGGTGGACAGAGGCGTATCCCGTCTCAGATTACACTGCCCCGACTACTGCCAAACAGTTAGTTCGAGAATTCTTCCCACGGTATGGTTTGCCCCGTGTCGTGTACTCAGATAATGGCCAACCGTTCTCATCCGAGTTAATGAAACATGTTTCACTTCTGTTAGGCTATCAATGGAAATTCCACTGTGTCCGACATCCCGAGGCAGCAGGTCTCGTGGAGCGGCATAATCAAACTTTGAAAATTAGACTGTCCAAAGTATGTAGAGAAAAAGGTGTCGACTGGATAGTAGCTTTACCAGTTGCGCTCTTTTACATGAGAATGGTAGCACACTCTCGAACAGGGCTATCCCCGTATGAGGTGATCTTCGGTAGACCACCAAATATGTGGGGGACGCCTATACCTCGTAAGATAACTGATGTTGATTGTAATATGCTGACAGATTACCTGGCTTCCTTGATGTCTGCACTACAATCTTGTCGTTCACAGGTAGCTGCAGCTTTTCCCGATAACACTGAGGTGAAGCCCCATGATGTGGTTCCGGGAGATCTTGTACTTGTAAGGAACTTCGACAGAAGGAACCCGCTGGAGCCTCGCTGGCAGTCGCCTAAACTCGTCTTATTGACCACAAGGACAGCCGTGAAGATTGAGGGACGTAAAGGGTGGTTGCACTCGAGCCATATCAAAAAATTTCATGGACTATCATCCGACTTGAATTTTCAGCCCTGCATTCCCTCACAGACTGACTCAAAACTTCCCCTGGTTGACAAGACAGAAAAAGAAAACTATAAACTGAAACTAAGGTCTAGCAAGTCAGACAATTTGATTGTTTAAGTCCTCTCCAAGGTGAATCGGTTGAATTTGTCTCTGACATGTATCCTCTAGACCGAAATAGAGAGAGAAATAGACAGAAACAGCTCAAGAAACATGCGTACTGTAAATCACTTCGTAGTCACTGCATATTGACATTGTTAATTATGTTTTTCCTAAGTCTTCTGATTATCATTGCCAGTATATTATTACACATGTATTACCCTATTTCCAAGCGTGCTTTCAATGCTACTGCCGAACATTCTTTTAGCGAATTATCCCCGCGTGAGTTGTCCTATAGATTTGCACTGCGCAACAACACATTCATTAGTATGTTACATCATTCTCATCAGACCAGCAATGCTACAAATTGTTGGATATGTGGCCGACTCCCTCCCTATCAGAAATACAAGGGAGTTCTGCCTCTCTTTCCGTATCCATTCACACACAATGGCTCCTGTGGAGCATGGTTTAGTTTGATTAATTCCCTAGATTCAAATTCAGTAGTTTATCAAGACAACTGGGTTTGGGGAAACCTGAACATAGTTTTACTTAAAGTCTGCTACCCTAACAAGGAGGGACTTCCCAAAAGAACAGGAACTGATCTAGAAAATGAAGTATATGGATTAGGTAACTTTACACTTAATCTCATGATCCTGAATGTTGAATCCGAAGCTACACCAATCTTGCCCGCTATGTCAGTATTTCCAGTTAGAGGCGAATTATGTGTAAGAAAGAATGGTTCAATACACATGGGCCATAGTAAATGTACCACTGTAATAGAATTCAGTGATAAAGGCAAGTCTACATTTAGAGCTTCTCGTCACTCCTACTTCATCTGTGGTCACACCGCATATATACGCCTACCCCTAGATTGGGATGGTACCTGTTACATTGCATTCCTTCTGCCACCTGTTTTCCTAGCCCCGCCTGATTACCATAGGAATACCCATTTAGTACACAATAGACAGCAGAGAGATCTCCCGATTGTCGACTACACCGAAACAGCATGGGAGCAATACACAGATTTCAATAAAGGTTTCTTTCCCTACATAGGTACAGTCACTAATAGTAAGCTGATACGTAGATTAACTAGAACCCTTGAAGCAGTAGTGAATGAAACTACTTCCGCATTAGGCAACATAACAGAGGAGCAGTCTGCGATGCGGATTGTTGTTCTTCAAAATCGTCTTGTCCTTGACGTCATCCTGGCCGATAGGGGCGGAGCTTGTAGGGTCATCGGATCAAGTTGCTGTGTTTTCATACCAGAAAACGCGCCGTCAGTATATAAAGCCATAACTCGACTTCATAAGATCGCAAGCCAGATACACCAAAATCCAGGCACCTGGACTTGGTCCGGTTGGTTCTGGAGCGTGTTGTCAGCCTGGGGATGGAGGATCCTATCCTTCCTAGGTATTGGCTTTCTCATTCTATTCAGTTGCTGCTTGTGTCTACAATGTGGGCCAGCGATTTGTGGTCTGTGTGTCACATCGTGTATCCCGCTTTCGAATTTTCATTCAAGATCCCGGAAGAAGAAAGAAGAACAAATGATGCTATATGAACAGATTGATGGATTGATGAAGATAGATATTTCATAAAGGGTCCGTAGGGGACAAGGAGGGAATGAGGAAATATGAATTTTTATGGTCAATTGTGTCCCCTATCTTAGACCCCAACGGCTCCATGTACATGCTACAAGTACATGTATGTTCCCTCCAGTTTCAGCTATGAAGACGCAAATACATGTGCGTCCAACGTCAACCTGTCCTCTTTCAGATCTGCCATGAATGGGTCGAATATTCCATTCCTAAGTATGATTGGCCACCGACTTTATATGGTTCACTTTTCACGTTTTACAGTTCAGGCAAGTAGGCCCTGAATTCTGTCATCAAGCCTTTTCCTGCTTCTGCCTCTGAAATGCTCCAGCTTGGACCTGCATCCGTATCCATGAACTTTGTCCTACTCCCTGCGCGGCTAACGGTGCCTGACGCGGACTGTTGCCTGCCAAAAACTGTATTCAGCCTTCAAGTTATCTGCTCCGCTCCTCATCCAATGCATTCCTGTCTAGTAGTTTAGGTAAACATCCTTCCAGCTACCGAGCAAAGAGCTCGGCCTCGCTGTCTTCATGCAAGTAATTCATAGCCCCTGTTACCATGGAAGATTCCTGCCCCCTCGCATCTCATGTAGACACATAGACGCTTGTACATGCACTAACAGTCAGTATAGAATAGATTCCGTCCGAGAGACCTTTCCTTTTGGATAAAACAGTTCCTTAAACAAAGATATCAGATACGATTTGGGATTAGGTTGACCTGACCCCCAGACTTCTGTCTCCACATGTAGAACTAAATGTCAATTCCCCTTCACCCTCTAGTTGCACGTCAACCACACGTCATGCGGCTGCGCGCGCATCTCTGCCAAATATTTCTGCTGACACTGCAGGATTCCCTTATGGATCCACCCACTTGTGACATCATTTAAAATGACGTTTCTGGTATACGCCTGTTATTACGCCTATTTTTATTACGTATGTGTATTCTTATCTGTATTATCAGCTGTTACGCCTCCTGCATCTGTCTTAATGCAATGCTTTTCATATATATATTGTTACTTGTCAATAATGTATTGCCTATCCCTTCCTGAACCTTCGTGGTGATGGAATACGATTGCCTGGTTCGAACCATAATTCCTTTGTAAGGAATAAAGCCCTTTTCAGAACCTCTAATACCACGGATTCTGCCTCTTATTTTGACTGAGTTATTCTTACTAGACTTTTCCGCATAAAAAATAGTACAGGTAATTTAAATATTTACCACAGGTGGAGGAGCGAGGGGAGAGAGACAGCAAGGAAAGCAAAACCAGCTGCCATTCTCTGTAGAAACCTGAGCCAGTCCAGGACAGCTGCTAGGAGCAGGGCAGGCACAGACAGTAGTGCCCCCTGCTCTGAGGCCTGGCTCTGCTGTAAGGCGGCTTGAGCCCCATGACTGATTGGGAGGGGGAGGGAGAGCAGAGAAAGTGGAGCAAGGAAATACAAAATAAAAACAAAACCAGCACAGTGCTGGTGAAATGCTAGCAGTGCTGATAGAAAATTACAATAGATAATGTTGACAATTATAATCAAGCAACCAAGTGGGAGGCATGGCAGGGGAGGCAGCAGTAAAACAACTGTGGTGTTAAGAGGAGGTGGGAGGAATAATGCTATTTTTCAATGTAAGCAGCTCAGGAGCTGAAGTTGAACACAGACAAACATCAACAGAGCAGGAAACCAAGAAAGAAAAGAGTCCCCAGAGAACAGATAAAGAACCATAGTGGGATGAGACAGTTCTTAGTCCCTCCTGCATGGGAGGAACGGAAGAGAGGAAGGAGGGACAAAGAGGCAGGACTGACCACTGGCAAGCAGGATTTTTGAAGGACACTGACACAAACAAATCAAAAGCTGGGGGATGGCTTTAACCAAACATAAGAAATTACTATAGGTCTTGAATTCTCGACCTAAAAATGAGTGCCTGTGGGCCACACCGACTACCACTGTCACAAATTAAGCACAGACTAGAGCTCATTTACACCGATAAGATGACTCAAAAGAGCAATGTAGGTCCACATGATGAGATGGGAGCACGGAAGGTACAGTGCAGCATTCTCCACCAGGGGCGGCTCCTCCATTAAGGCGGAGGAGCATCGCCCGACTGCTTTCTCGCAGTGCAAGAAGCAGAAACATAAAATGGTATTTTAAATACCACTTTATATTTCTGCTTCTCGCACTGTGAGAAAGCAGAAGGCAGGGTATGCCTGGTTGGGGTGGGTGGGAGGGTATGCCTGGTTGGCGGCGGGCAGGTGGGCGGGTCGGGGAAGAGTGGCTTGCCTACTGTTGTGGGTCCTGTTTGGTCGGCCCTCTGGGGCCGACCAAACCAGTCATGCGCACTCTACATTTTCTCCATTTAGGCTGCATGCAGCCTACATAGAGAAAATGGCCTCCCTACAGGCGCCCGGCTGGGCGCTGTCCCCACCAATCACAACGCTGCCTGTGCCTCATGGGAACAGTCCAGTCCAGCCTGAACTGCCAAGCCAGGTCTTCCCTGAACCGGAAACAAGCATCCTGGGACCGGTTTCTGGGTAACACCCTTCAACAGCCAGGTTAGCTTCAGTCCAGTGGCAAAGTGAGCAAGGGACCCATGTCTGGGCATACCCTGCCACTTAGCGCAAACAAAGCAAACACAAGGATATGATGGACGGAGCACTGAAACTTTTCACTCACCCCCAGTCACAGATCTGGGTTGAATCCATCATCATTCTTTAGCTCACTTTGCCACCTCAGATCAGACCCATCTATATACAAATCAGTCTTGACCCTGTGCCTCTTGGGAACAGTCCAGCCTGAACTGCCGAGCCAGGTCTTCCCTGAACCGGAAACAAGCATTCTGGGACTGGTTTCTGGGTAACACCCTTCATCAGCAGCAGGAAAATGCCAAAAGCGGGACCCAGTCAGGTAAGTGTCTTTAAAAAAAATATATAACCCTCCCTCCGTGTGAACCCTCTACCCACCCCCTCACCCACGAATCATGCGACCCGCGACTGTTCGCCACAAGCTAAAGGAATCAAATATTCTATTCTTTTATATATATTTACATTGTGCACGAAAGAAAAAGCCTCTTGGCAGTGTCACTGAAACAAAACCAACTAAAAGGTATGAAAGGAGCAGTAACATAAAAAAGAAAAAAATGCTTGAGGTTGAGGGGACGTTACTGATTAAAAGGACAGGTTTTCAGAGTGCAGAAGGAAACATAGAATGTTCCAAACCTTTGCTGCAGCCAGACACTAAAGGCCCTGCCTCCAAAAGTTGGCATTCTAGTTTTGAGGACATCCAATCAGATTGGGTGGGCAGAATATAGCATACAATGTGGTTTGTGTCGGCTACATTTTGTAGCCAAGAATTCCACGGTTGATTGATAGATCGTTCTATGTGCAAACACCATGGCTTTAAAAATCAGATTATTTCACACTGGAAGCCAGTAAAGTGACATGATCTAGATGACACAGTACAGTAAGTAGCTTTGCTGCAGCATTCTGCACTAATTGTATCTTGTTTCTATAGAGAAGGAAAAACCATAATCGAGGCTGAACTGTGCAAGACCATTCACAACTAGCAAATGAATGTCAGAGGCAGAGGAAGCATGTAATTACATTAAAAAAACAGCTTTCACTGCATCTAGCTTCCTGAGTCTGCAGTGGTAAACCTGAATCTTTGAAGGTAGCAAGGTCACAAACTGATAGAAGGTTGAGGAGGCGAGCTCATCAGGATTGGCCACAGGTCTGGATATCTTTCATGATCACAGGGTCAGGCGGAGGCAAACCAGTGGATCGGGTTACTGCCAGGATGGGTCAGAACAGCAGTAGATGTCAAATAACAATACGAAATCCACGGGTCTCAAGAGAGCATTTAAGAAAAAAATGTGTGCAATAAAAGCTACAAACAGATGAGTGTCTAAGCTCTTTGAACGAAGTCACAATTCAAATCAAATGCCTTTAAAAGCCAAAAGGGCATTTCCCTTGTAAGGACCAAATCCCTCACTCACCACGAAGGTGACATGCTTCATCATAGGGATTCTCCTCCCCAAGGAAACCTAGTTCCTTGGAGGGCTACAACTCTCTCAACTCGAGAGAGGAGCACAGGGATGTTTTAAACCTAATAAATAGGATATCCTAAATTCTCAAATGAGCAGTATAAGTGTGAGTGAAGGCGCAGCGCAAACCAAAAGTGTTTAAATGTATAAAGGTGCAAAAATGTGATGCAAAACTGGATACGGGTTGTATCAATCAATATTTATTCAAATACACCCTTTGCCAGGGTTAAAAAACAGTGCACCAACGGTATAGATTTAAAACCGCTCTGGTGATAATAAAAAGACGGTTGACATGTTTCAGCCAAACAGCCCATGAGTGGGGCAGGCTTTCATCAGGACCAAACCAAGTGACACTGCAACAAATGTGAAGAACAGTGCAAACAAAGGATACAGAGTATAATGTTCCAGATATCCAAACCCCCTTCAGGCAATCATTGGAATGAAGAGGAAAATCTACCTAAAATGTGAAAAAATATGAAAAAAAAAAATAAATAAAATATTCTACATACTTCTCCGAGGTATGAACTATGACTTCATCAAACTTAGACAAAATACTGATTAAGAATTTCTTACCCGCATCTGCTGGGTATTTAAACCCACCTCAGCCTGGCAGCCGCTCAGGAAGGGGGCACCGCTCTAAAAAGGAACGGTGTACATAGTCAAATTTACAACAAAGTCCTTCCTATGTCTATGGGTGAAAAATCACTCCTATGGAAAATCACGGAGGCATGTCTAAATGCACAATTCCCCAACTAGGTACGTCTCAAAGACCTGAACAGTATGACACAATACAAACTGAGAATGAAAATTAAACACGGCCATCAGAGAAGTCAGAGGTCTATTTTAAAAGCTTCATAATGACTGACCCCTTCTAAGACTCTCAAAATTGTGGCTGAAAACTCAGACGCGGTGAAGAGGTCAGGCCCCTCCCACAACACTAGTTCTCTCCCTTAATGCGAAGACTATCACAACAACAGATCTCTATAAGGTCTAAACAAGGGTTCTGTCCACACTCACCTATCCGTCGGTACTCCAAACGGTATAGAGCCGACCACCAGAGGTGAGCTACACACGGGACCTGAGCCTTAAATAGTACACCACTCCGTGCTAAACAGTTACAGCTGGGCTGATCAGCGTGGAAACAAACCTACTACGCAATCGCGGGAGCCGGTATACTTGTTGATGAAACCGAACCCGCCTGCACACGCGCAAAAGCTGAAAACGCTGTGTTCGTTCTTTGCGCATGCGCAGATTCCCGCATCTCTAAAAACGAATGTTATGGACATACTGCAGTAGTAGTGATCATCTAAGTCGGGAAGGGCAGTAGAGGTCCCCTGCAGGTTGGAAGTGATGGGGGGCCTACTTCTGAGTTGTTATGACAACAGAAATATGAAAGGGTACCTTGTTTGTTTAGTTGGAAAAGGTCTTTCAAGCTGTGCTGTGCCTTTTGGACCTTTACAAAGGCCACCTTCACACTTATCAGAACATTGGAATGTTGGGCACTCCACTGAAGACAACTGAAGTGGCACATGGTTTACACGGCTGGTATAAGATTTCTGCTCCAATATTCCAATGTTGTCTTTCAGTTTTTCCCTTTTTGATTAAGAACATTCTATTCTAATTGGATGGAATGTTCTAATAGCCTTTTAGTCATTCTGTCCAAGGCTATACTGGTTGTTAAAAACTTATCCCTCATTAAAGGACCTCGCCTGCGGCTCGAGCCTTCAACTCAGGTTCAGGGTCACATTGACCTACAGAGACAATAAGGCTATGTAAGCAAGATGGCAGCTCCTTTAAAAAAAACTCAGATGCTGACTATCACAATAGACCTTAAGCACATATCTTTTGTGATGTATGAAATCTTGCCTTTATCATGCTACTGGATCACATAATCAGAATGCAATAGTTGAACTCCAGGAATTGTAATCCTTGCACAAATTTCTCCAATGAAATATTAGCGGTTCACCCATCCCTTCTTACATTGAAGCAGCGCTAAATTTGAGCAGGTGGTTTCCACGGCTTGGTACCAGCACTTAATTGTCAACACCAGCACTTATGACAGTTTGCAACTTGGTTGCACTGTTTGTCTAAATGCCGATCTTCCATCTGCCCTAAATGCAGTCAACTGCCTTGCATACAAACTGGGCAGACTCCAGCTCACAAACCTTCTCTATGCTGACAATTTTGTACTTGTTAGTAGGACCAAGGTAGGCCTGACTTCAAGACACAACTTTGGCATACTTAGTGAACAACAACCTGACTATTACCATGAAGAAAACCAAGACATTAACAATCCAAGGAAAAATTCTGAAAATACATACCTGATTCTGTGCCAGTGAAACAATAGAGACTGTAAATAACTTTAAGAAGTACCTTGGGGTCCTCTTCAACACAAATGGAAGGTTTACAGATCAACTGGGGAAGATTAAAAGCAAAGTAAAATCCCTGGCAATTGGTGTAAGGTCCCAATATAAAAAGCTGAACGGTCCAACGATTACCCCCAGTTTGCAGGTGGCTCAAGCCAAGGTCCTTTCAACACTGACCTATCGGTCAATTTTCCAAGTGCCTGCATACACATCACCGGCCCAAATCAGACTGGAGCTTGTTATAGAGAGGATGGGGAGAGAATGTGGCCTAACGGCTAGAGCTGTTGACCTCGGAGCTGGGGAACCGGGTTTGAGTCTCAGCAGGGACTCTCAACAGCCTGTGATTCTGGGCAAATCACTTAATCTCCCCGTGCCCAACAAAAAAATGAATGTGTTCGTCTGTAACGCAACTGGTGCGCAAGTAGACCACTCTGATACCTTTGGGTCTAGTTTACGCTATATAAAACTCCCCCCAAGGAAAATAGCAAAGCAATCCGTGGCATGGAATGAGGTATTTGTGAACTGTTGTCAAGGGCTCTCCCGCACAAGACTATTCACACCTGGCCTGAAACACCCTTAGTCTTTCTGCCGCTTGGGCTTTATCTCTAAGTCGCTCAGAACTTTAAAACATGGCAAACTCTAGTACAAAGGTATTGTCAATCTTAGAGGAAAAAGACAGTCTGTCTAAACGGAGCCATGGTTGGATGGCTCATCATGTTACATTAATCCACATAGCTACCTAAGAGAATCATATAGCAACCAGCTCAACGAAAAGTTTTTGAAATACAGGCTGGGGTACTACCTGTCCTAAAACACTACCCACCATGGAAATGACCTGAAGGCCAAGAAAGCTTTTGGCTTTGTGGACAAGGTCCTGAGGACGATCTCCACATGTTATACCTGTGCAAACCAGTTTTGGGTGAACACAGTGCACTTTTGAGCTGGAAACTGAAGGAAAGAGGCATAAGGACTTGCAGGGAGGCGGTGGTAGCCTGCTTTGAGCCAACAGAGCCCAGACTGAAATGTGCATCAGGGAAGTTTCTCCAGAGGTTTGAAAGGATTTTGACTAAGGAACACGAGGTAGCAGTGAAAGTCACAAAGGTTCCGAACAGTCATCCTTTGCCTACATAGGGGAACTTACATTTAGTATCTCTGTAGAGGAACAGGAAAAGTTGGAGATAATTGGCACTATAATATTAAATGCAGAGGGGAAGAGCAGCTAAGTTGTAAGAGCTCCAATACCTTATCAGCCATGGTACAACCCTTAAAAATCCATAAGTCATGGGTAGTTTTAAGTAAGTGTACCTGGTCATTATAGATATGCGGCAAACTAGAAGGTGACAGTAGGGCATAAACATTTTAGGAAATCCAGCATACGCACTTTAATGGCAGTAACGTATCTGAAGTTTGTTGGTAAGCACTTGTGTGTTAGACCAGACCAATAGAGCTCCACTACTTTTTAAGTAAGGGATGAATACCTTGCCGTCCGACATCCGGAAGCTAGGTGCCATATGATCAATGGCTGAAACCAGTATCAGAATATGTTCTGAGGGCAGACTGCAAGGTGGTAAGAGCACCTGCACTTTAACCTCTAGACTGCAAGCACTTTAACTGTTGATCAATATGGGCAGTGTGGAGTCACTTAAAGCTCTAACACTATCAGAAAAGCATGAGTACTTTATTGTTACAGTAATAGGGGATAGGAGCACACTGCCTCACATCCCTGCGCCATTACCCCCTTATATCCTGGTTAGTGTAATACAAGATTTTGTGCTTGCATTAAAGTTATTCATAATTTTTACCAAGGCTGGTGCAGTCATTGCTGTATCTCTAGACATGCTTCTGGGATTATTCCGTTATCAGTAGAGGATTATTCTGGGCTTGCGGGGCATGCAGGAGATCCTCTTTGAAAAAGCTGCACCTGCTGCCTATTCAATCCAGGCTCACAAAGCCATGTATGGCAGGGGTACAGCTCGGCTAAAGGCCATCGTCTCCCCATATGTACCCAATAGGTCCCTCCGGTCCTCGCATGACTTCCTTATGAACACACTAAGGCTAAAGAGATCAAGATATGGAGGGAGAGCCTTCTCATACCTGGCTCCAAAGCTCTGGAACTCAATGACCACGGAATTGAGACTGTTGAAAGATGAACGTAGTTTCAGGAAAAAACTCAAGACTTGGTTGTTCCCATGATATCTCTTTCTTATCACATTGCCTCCTCGCTGCAGCGCTGGGAGGCCCTCGGGTAGCCATGCGCTTTACAAATCCCCAAAACATAAACATGCTGCCACAAATTCGGGCATGCATGAGCTCTGAAGCTTGTCAGCTTGTAGGCCTACAGGATCCTGCACTACACTAACCAGGATGCAAACGGGTAATGGCTCAGGTATGTGAGGCTCTTACCTCCCCTTAATGTTTAAAAAGGCTCCCATGAGCCTAGAAGCTGACACGCTTCGGAGGTCCTGCAGGCCCGGAGTGACAGACCCCAAAACCTCTAAAGTGGGACTATCTATACACAATAAGTACAAATAGAAAGGACTAGGCCCTCTTTGCATTTATACTAACAGGGAGTTGGACGTTCCGTGGCTGTTTCAGAAAGACATGTAAGAGTGTATCAAGGCTTACAACTGCAATACTTCTTCATGGACTCATAAGTGCTTGTGTGAATCAATCCCATGATAGGTTTTCAGGTACTCTTTTAATCCTGAACTTGTAGTAGCAGAGATGAGAACCATTTTCCTGTACATTATCAGCTGTCTGCACAGGAAAGTGAAAGATTCTAAAAATGATAATCTCCACAGCACTGTTTCCCAGTGTAGGAGCATTCAGCGAGTTGGCAAACATCATAGTTCTTTACTAAAACATTGTGCTCTCCACAGGCAGCCTTTATGTGAAGAAGGTGTAGTGATATGTTGGTTGATACTGTAAAGTGGCTTGTCACATATACTAGCTATGAATCTCCTGATTAATCAATACAACTGAAAGGTTAAGGCAATCCCAGGTAGTTACTGACTGGGGTGGATTCAGAGAGCCCGAGGTGAAGCCGAAGACTTTACTCCATTCTAGCCAATAACTACCTGGGAGTGCTCTCTCCCTTGATTAATATTGCTTTTGTAAAGCAGGCCCTCAAAATGTGGGATGAGATTCACTAACCTGCTTGTCACATTTGGTGTTGTTCATAGACCTATTTGGGTGAAAGGTAACAAGAAGCATCCTGGTTGGTTTTTTTGATGATGGGACTCTGACATTTTTTGTTTAGGTTTGTAGAGTGACAAACATGTGCATATATAAAGGGAGATAACAGATTTTAGTCACAATATAAATCATTTGCTCGTTGTGCCAAACTGATTTTAGAAATTGTTGGTGATTTCTAGGGTAAACTGCTCCTGCTGTAACTTGAAAAAAAATGGTTTCTCTCATCATTTTCTCATGGAAATTATCAAAGGTGTTCCAGTAGCTGAAACATAAAACCTTTCAATAAATTCATAAATACCTTCCTCAGGCATGTGATAAAAAAGCTCTGAAATGCTAAGTAAAGCAAATGCGCCCAACAGCAGCAACAGTCTCTTGCCTTACTCTCCATTTAAATATACATGAATCGGTATTTTTAAAGGTGCAGAAAACTATATGCAAACAGATCTCGTTTTCAAAATAAATAGATTTATGCTCCACCGGGTAGGGAAACTCTCCGAGTGAGTTCCTTTTTGGACCTTTTTTTATTTTATTTTTACTCTTTCCTGCTTCCTCACCAATAGTTGCATTTCCCTGAATGAATGTGCAATGGATTCAAAATAATTACCAGTGTGAGCTAAACATAAGAAAGGATGAAACACATTTAAAAATATGCATTTATTGTTAATAAAAAAGGTTTTTTATACCTTGTTGGAAATTGGGTTTCTGGTTGTGGGGGGTGAAACACGACCCAAACAGTAACCCCAATTTCGGTCAGGGTGAAGTCACAAGAAAACCCCAAATTAACCGGTGTTTAACCCTCTGGTGTCTTGATACAAAGGAGTCAGGCTTAATTTAGACGCAACGTGTAAAGTATGTATGCGGCACTTCAAACAGCAAAAACATGAACACGCAACATAAAAAAAATCTCACACTGACTTAGAAAATATACTACACTTTTTATAAATTATTCGAGATCCAAAGGACAAAAATCTAATCAGTAGACCTGGAGATATGCAATTTTAAAGATTTTAGGTAAGTATAGTACCTAAAAGCACACATAGCTACTCATAGTTATCTGGTCGTGCGAGACCAAGGGAAAGTCACAAGTTCAGGCCGACCCTGAACAGGCCGGGTACAGGGACCAGGTTAGTCCCACTGAAAGAGTAATCTTCGAAAGTCCAGTGCAAAGAGATCAGTTCGCGGTGGTGGGGGCTGTGAGGAGCAGAAAGAGCATCGTGGATGGCCGTTGCTGTAGCGTGAAGAGCAGGCCGGGCATTGCAGACAGTCATTGCTGTACCATGAAGATCCTTTCGAGCATCACAGTCATTGCTGGAGTTTAGGTGTTGGCAATCACAGCAAGCTGTCTGCTGTAGTGCAAAGTGCAGATCTTGCCTCGCTGGCGGTCACTGTGGTGCAGAGTCAGGTTCACCGGAGCTTCCCATTGGGAGGTGGAATGGGCGGCAAGGTCTTTGAGGGAAGAGTCTCATTTGTGGTTAGTAGCGATCCGTGGAGGGAGTTCGGTGGGGCAGTGAGGCGGGGCGGGGGAGGGGCAGAGTGGGGAAATGTAAGCACCGGAATATGGATGAACGGAGGTAAGTACACATTTAAATAAATAAAACGAATTTCGTTGCGCGCGCTGCATTGCATTTTACGATGCAGCGCGCGCAAAGGAATTTGTTTTATTTATTTAAATGTGTACTTAACTCCGTTCATCCATATTCCGGTATTTACATTTCCCCACCCTGCCCCTCTGCCGCCCCGCCTCACTGCCCCACTGAACTCCCCCCACGGACCGCTACTGTTTGTGGTCGCAAAAAGCCCAGAACTTCAAGACTTCTCCTTGTCTTTTGAGCGGAGCACAAAGGATGCTACACCAAGGGACGAGGACCTGAGGGGCCCACACTTGGGGGACAGGAACTCACTCCAGCAGAGGCCAGTAGGACTTAGGCAGGTCCAGTTGTTGCTCCATGCAGCAGGTCAGCTGGGCAGATGCATGAAGGCCCCTGGAGGATGTTATATCCCTTTAGCTCAGAACAGAAGGTCAGTCAGCTGACCCTTGGAGTTAACTAAGCCTGGGATGGAGGGTGCAGGTCCAGTCTTCCTTCTCAGCCATCAGGACAGCAAAGTAAAAGGGCAACAGAGTGGCAGCCCTTCTTGCAGCAAAGCAGCACTGCAGTCCTTCTTCTGTAGTAACCACAGGTCCAGGAGTGTACTGAAGAGCTGTGTCTGAGTGTCCGCTATTTATACCTGGTGCCCACTTTGAAGTAGGAGAAGTTTCTGGAGGTTTCTATCCTGAGAGGTGTTTCCTGCCTCCCTGCCCTGGTTCCAACTTGTCTGGGGACACAAAATACTAGTGTCAACTCCCTTTGTGAGTGTGTGGGCAGAGCCTTCGTGATGTACAAGAGTGGTACTTGACAGCTTCTCCACCTCATCAAGTCAGAGATGGCCCATCCTGCCAATACCGCTTCCACCTTTGCCTCACTGTCTGGAAGCAATACACAAAGACCAACGGCCAGCTACACCTCGTCATGTAAACCAGTTTACAGGCCAGAGACACCAAATGGCTGGGACAAAAAAATGCCAACTTTATAAACATAGTGTTTTCAGAATTGTAACTTAAAATCCAACTTTACCATTAAAGGGGGCTTTTAATTATAATTCTTTAGACGGCAAACTCAATATTCCTACATGCTCCTAATTGAAAGTTATAACTTATTACATGTAATAAGGTAATGCAATGCTACCCCCATGGGAGAGGCAGGCCTTGTAGTAGTGAAAAATAAATTTAAGAGTTTTTCACTACCAGGACATGTAAAATGTAAATTACATATCCAATGCATAAATTTCACTCCACCCTCCTCTATGGGCTATTGAAGGCCTACATTAGGGGTGACTTACAGGTATTAAAAAGGAAGGTTTACAGCTGCCAAAATGTTTATTTTGCCAGGTCGAAATGGCAGATTAAAACTGCACACACAGGCTGCAATGGCAGGCCTGAGACATGTTTCAAGAGGCTACTTAAGGGGGTGACACAATCGATGCTGCAGGCCCACTAGTAGAATTAAATTTAAAGGCCCTGGGGCCATGTAGTACCACTTTACCAGGGACTTATAAGTACATAAAATGTGCCGATTTGTTGTCAGCCAATGTTACCATGTATAAGGGGGACAGCAGAATCACTTTATCGCTGGATAGCGGTGGTCAAGTGCACAGGGTTCTAATAGCCAACATTAACAGGTTCAGAAAACAGGAGAATGAAGGCAAAACATTTGGGATGACCCTATAGAGAGGGACAAGTACAACAATATCTCATAAAGGACTGCATTCAAGTTTAACTAATTAAAACATATTTCAAAATAGAAAGCATTGTAGATTATTCAGTACAATGGGTATTCTATTTAAAAGACACAGAAAACTGTTGCACAATACACAAGTCTGATAGACTCAGAACAATTAAAATATGTAATACAAAAAAATGGAAAGGACTGTGTTTGGACTCAATTATTTCAGGAATTTAAAGCACCTGAGATCAGTAACATTCTCATATACATATTCAGCTTTCCGTATAATTCTAAGGCTCTCCTCTCCAGCAGCACAGTTCATAGTGCAGGCCTATTCTGTGAACTATTTGAATGTTCTAGTTATTTCTTAAAATTATGTGATCTTCAGAGGCAGGTGTTATGTGACGACGGTGAAGTTATATGTAAGTTGGTACAGTAATGAGGTTTCTCTCAATTTTTGGCTATGAAGCTCCAGGATAGAGTTGGCTGGCGATTGCTAGCCAGCAGGGGTGGTCGGTGAATTTTGAAAGTAGAGGGGTGCAAGGCGCACTTGTACTCACCGTTTTCAGCTTGGTCACGGACATGGTGTTTCTCCACGAAGTGTCTCTTGGGCCCAGATGCATCTCGTTGAAGGAAGAAGGGAAATAGGAATCCAGGCGCCAGTGACGGCCCGTGTAGGGCGTTTTACCAGGGCGGTGACGTGGCGCAGAGGAGGGGCAGGGTGGGGGGTTGTAAAGTGCAGCATACGGCCGAGTTCAGGTAAGTTACGAAAAAAATTAATAAAACGAATTTTGTTGCGCGCGCTGCATCGCCAAATGCGATGCAGAGCGCGCAACGAAATTCGTTTTATTAATGTTTTTCGTAACTTACCTGAAATCGTCCATTTGCCGCATTTTGCAACCCCCCACCCTGCCCCTCCTCTGCGCCATGTCACGGCCCCGGTAAACCGCCCTACACGGGCCGTCACTGCCAGGCGCACAGACCAAAGGAAGCAGTGCTGGAAATCCCACCTTATATTCTCAGAGGCTGACAGTAACAAGGGTCAGCCAGTCACAGCAGGAGGCGGGATCCTAGAAGGATGTGATGAGCCACGTCATAGATCCTGCCGAGCCGAGTATTCGACCAAAGTCCTAGCAAAACTGCTGCTGTAAGTAGCGCCTGCTTGCCCTCACCAATGCTTTACAGACACACACTGCACATGCGGGATTTGGGCGGTATTGATGTCGAACACCTCGCATGCGCAGAGTGTGTTTGTACACGGCTGTGCTGCACTGCTTCCAGAATGGACAGTGTAAGCTCTGCAGCCTCAGACCAGTCCAATCTCCTTCTCCGTCCTCCGAGACTGGTGGTGCTCCACCCCCTACGCCCTCATGAAGGAACCGCCACTGCTAGCCAGTCGACTCTATCCTGAAGCTTCATAGCCAAAAACTGCCAAAATGCAGCATTTTTGGAAGTGTATAGCTGCCTACTTTAGACTTGAAGACCAAACAAGTCCTTTAATTAAAAAGAGTAATTACAGTATTTGAACAGTCAGCTTTCCACCCTTTCAAGGGTCCGAAGTAACAGTGTGTTTGTGGACCAAAATAAACACTTGTAAGGCTAAGCTATAGTAAATCGGACCTCCACTTTTTTCCAGGTTAAAGGACATTTGGCGTGTAGGGTACTCCCAGCCAAGGCATTTATTTCGGCCACATCATTCAATTTGATGCCTTCTTGTGGCTCCTTATGGCAAAACAAAAAGACTACTGTCTACGAGCGACCAAAACCTTTCAAAAGCTGGCTAAAACCACAAGCACGACCAGCCTTATTGGTACAAGCCTTTTTGAAGATGGCAGTGCCATGGTGTCAAAATCAGCACTGAAACTGAAAAAAAGATACAGAAAATACGAAACTGGCCTTCATGTGCAAGCTATGGTCCTAAAATATTTATATTTTTGCACGTGGACTATATTCATGTGACTATTTCCCTTTAATGCCATGTTTCCTAAAATTGGTGTAGGATAGATACTGCTTGAGGGTTTTACTATTCACACCACTTTTGTTAGCCAACTCCCAGCTATAGCTACTGACTTTCATCTTCCATTCACTATCATCCTTTTATCATTTGATCTTAACATGCAAATAATTTCCCCCCAACTTTTATGGACACTTGTGGGCACGGAACAAGAAGCTACCTTATTATTTGCTTTGTATCACAGGAATGGCTAGCCACTAAAACGTAATTTTCCCCCCATTTTCCCCGTGTATTTTTCTTTACAATAATTTGCATTTGGGGATCAAGCAGTTAGCAAGATCCAAACTCCCACGAATCTCAATCCAGCAGCTGTCATTCAATGCTGCTTGTGCAGATGCACTAAACAAGCTGCTAAAAGTAGTTGCTAATGAGGTTTCAAAATTGCACAGAGCATCTTTTTGGTCAACAAGATCAATCCACTTCTATACCATCATGTGGCAGCCACTTACACAGGATGGCTGCCATGGTGAAAACATCCTTTGATGAAATCATACCCAATTGTGCAATATGTAGCCTCTAGCCTTAAATATAGATCTTCTCGAGAGCACTCAGGGTTTCTATAATGCATGATGTAAATACGGCGGGTGAACAGTATACAAAGGGCCTTTTTCTTGAAAGGGTTTTCATTAAAAAGTACAAATATGAAACACTCAAACCTGTGTTCATAGAAAGCTTTTCCTTTACTACCCCTGTGGGAATAAGGATAGAAAATGATAGTGCATCACGAAACACATATTCCACCTCGTAATGTCATTTTTATTTGTTAGCTAATCAGGTAGCATTTTCAAAACTGTATTCAAGTTCTGTTTCATATCAGAAGAAAAAAAAATCCTACATCTATGAGTTGTTTAAGGTCTGTCGTTAGCATAAAGATTTTGATTTTACTAAACTTATATGTAACATATACTCATTGTAGGGGCTTTCAGCCGGGCCTCTTCATAAATTAGTCAGTAATTGTTTTATTTATTTTTTACCACCCACTTCAGCAAGGGGCAGTGGGACAGCCTGCTTGAGTCATTGGCTGACTTCATTCTGAGAGATCACATTCTGCCCTTTCAGACGGAGCATATCCACACACAAATTAGTTATCTTTAATGACAGTGACTAATAAGGCAATATGTGTTTTTTGAGACCACAAAAGATTTTTACCTTTAGATTGCTGAGGGCCTGGCAGCTTCACCACCAATAAATGTTTGCAAAAACCATGAAAAATACTAATGTTGATGAAGACCAAAGGCTGGTAGGCAACGCCAGACCTATTGGTTTTGCCAGTGCTTGTTCTTAAATGACATGTGTTGGCCATTTTGTCAGTTGCAGTCACTACACCATTAAGTAAGAGTTGAACAGTAACATGTGCCACTAATGGCAATTTTGTTTAAATGAAGCATTATAGATGGGTAGCTGTCAATAACAAGGTTGCTGTTACCAGGATACATCAATAGATAGAAAACAAGCAAAATTTGAGACACATTTTTTTAAATTGGGTTGTTGGTTGACCGGGATTCGACCCCTGGTCAAGTAATAGCTAATAGCGCCAATCCCTTGCAGGGTGAACCACAAAAAGTCACTAAATTAACCTGTGTTTAACCCTGGGTAGCTTAGCACAAAAAGCAGTCAGGCTTAACTTTCAGGCAATGTGTAAAGTATTCATGCAGCATACAAACAGTAAAAAGTGAAACCACAACAAATGAAAAATCCCAAACCAATTTAGAACATTAGAGCAAATTGTAATACATTATTTGACACCAAAATGACTAAAATAACATCAGTAGAACCAGAGCTATGAATGATTTTTTTTTTTTTAAACTAATCCCTAAAAGAGCAAAGTGCCAACCACAGACATCTAGTCGCATGAGACCAAGTCAGAGTAAAAATACGTGGCCGACCGCGATGGAGCACGGTTCAGATACAAGAAGTGGATTGGACCCGGTCAGCACTTACCTTTGGACTTTTCTAAAAATCTTGAGAAAAATATTCTAAGAAGGTAAAGTACAGAGGGCAAGCCTGCAGGCGGTGTACAATGAAGGAGAGTAATCGTTTGATACCCTTGGGTCGAAGCAGCAGTGAAGATTTTTTCATTCGGTGGGAGAAGCTTCTCGTCAGTGGCTTTGAAGTGCATGAACTTTCCTGGCTCCACGCAGGCTGAAGTGCCAATGCAGAGTTGTTAGGCCCTTTGTGTGAAGGCAGAGCATGGGCTATTCAGTTGTAAGTGGGGCTTTGCTCAGCTCTGCCCCCAATCCTGTCAGCAGATGGGCCATTCAGGCACACCTAATCCCTCTATTGTGTGACTGTCTGGGAGAAATTCACATAGTTTAACTGTCAGTAACACTCAGTCATGTGACCCAGGCCAGGGCAAAGGCACAAATGGTTAAATGTAGAAAAATGCCAACTGAATTCACATACAAAAGTAAAAAATGGTCACACAAGACATTCACAAATTGTAAAACGAAAAATGTGGTCAAATGTCGATGTGAGCTGGCATATATTGGAAAAACTAATCAGGAAATTCGTCAATGAGTAACCCAACATAATTCAAGAATAAGGAAAAAGGTGATGACTGAGCCATTAGTCCCACACTGGGTGGGAAAAGGACATTCAGAGACTGATCTGAGTTGTCCTGTTTTGATGGCCATTAAATCTGATTCCAGGGGAGGAGATACTGACGCGTTACTCAATCAAAAGGAAGCCATTTTAATATTATTTTTTAAAACAACATCCCAGGGACTAAAGAAAATGTCTGAAGGACAGAATCTATTTCCAGTACAGTTAGACCCCTGAAAGATCACATTTTCAGATAAACTACATGTCCCAGAATTCTCAGTTAAGGGAGCATTCTGATGCGGAATGAAATGAACATAGTGAATGTGCCACGCTCACGGAAGCGGAAGGCACCTTAATTGCGAGGAGACAAGCAAAGGAGCGGAGGTTGAACCTGCGGAAAGTAACAGAACTCACATCATCGGTGAGTGTACATTCTCGGAACAACGGAACAATGGACAGTATCCGTGTGAAAATGGGGTTAATTATAGTGGTTCTAGAACTACAGAGTGCCTTTTACGGGACCGATGTATGGTTTGTGCACGCGTAGTATAAGTAACTATGGGTTGTTCTTTGTGCTTCTTTTTTGAGTGACGTGCAAAATAAAAAAAACTGGATGTGTAACGATTGAGTAGAGGTAAGCCCGGTTGTGATAAGATGGGGATAAGTAGTGGAGTTTAGGTGATGCGGTCAGAGAATGATCAGATGACATGATTATGTGTTTATAGATTGGAACAAAACAGCAAATGAAGGTCCCAGTTTCAGGCATATAACCAATGGATTTGAGGTAACTGTATCATGAATAGAATCGTAATAAACAGATTAAAAAATAGCGCAGTTGGCATAGAATGGTTAAAGGGATTTTTTCTTTTTTTGATTTTTATCTAGAGTACATATCGGTTCTGAGTCCTGAGGAGAACCCATTAGAAACATGGGTTCGAAACGCGTCGACGATTACAAAGCAACTATGCCAGCATGAAAATAGGATGTGTTGGGTGGGATAAAAATAAAAAAACTCATGGAATAGATTACTTGTTCACTAGGATCATTAGTTTAACATGGTTGTGTAGCCTATTTATGAAGGAATTTGTACAAATGGTGAAAGAATACATTACATTGGTTTTCTTGTTGGGCATGAAAAGGCAGAACTGTTAAGGCTGTGATATTGTTTAATATGCTTAAAAAAATTGATTGTCATACATATGTATATGTTGTTATGTACAGTGTGTGTGTATGAATGTTGAGTGGGTACCATAACAGGAGTTTGTTGTAACTAAATTTTGTATTTATTTGTCCTCACTATGGGGTCGATTCCGATCCGTTAAAAATTATTTCCTTACGACTCGAATCCGTATTTTTTTCCGTACGAATTGTACAAGTCACGTCCGACCCGTGAACAGGGCCGGCCTTAGGCATGTGCAAGCTGTGCACCTGCAAAGGGCCGCCAAACCCCAGGGGCCACCACGAGGAATCGGATACAATACATATTCGTGGCGGCCCCTGGCAGGGATTTGGCGGCCTCTGGCTTCCACTAACTTGCAAACACCCTGACTGTCACCCTACAGTATTATGCCCACCGCTTTCAAAGATCACCCGGTGCCACTGTTTGCGCCCACACGTGCCTGTGCAGCTGCAAAGAGCGCTGAGGTAGTTCTGCAAGTTCATGCTGGTTTCACAGAGATCCGTTTGAAGTCTCCACCTTACGGTATGGAGAGAGTTCTTCATCCTTCAATGGTCGATAAACTGAGCACAACTGGAGCACAACTGGCGGACAATTAAAAGCACTGTTTGAAGCACTACGCAGCGCTCTATAGAAAGCCACAGAAACAAGGCGCAATTATGAAGTTTACCGTCGGGTCTGGCTCAGGCACACACTGGAGCACGGGAAGGTGTGTGTGGGGGCGAAGAGGGAAGAGTGCATTGCCGAGGCAGATGGCACGAGAACCTCGCCTCGTCTTTCCGAGCAGAGGCCCCAGAGAGGCCCAGGTGGCCTTTGTGCAGCGAGGTGCATCTCCAGTGTATTCAAAGTGGGCAGGTCCGTGTGAGCGCACAAGTGACCCGAGATGGTGCCGGAGGGAGTGTGTGCAGGGGTGTCCGCTTCACACCGACATCTTCGGAGAGACCCTGCGTGGCGACCTGCGTGGCGAAGCGCCCTTTCCGAGCGAGGAGCCTGATTCCCCCCTGCCCATCCATGGCCTCTCTCTGGCTGCTGCTGCTCCTCCTAATGGGAACGGGGTGCAGCTGGGAGCACTCCCAGAGAACAACTGGTAAGATAGCTCAGCCTGTTAACGCGCCTGAAGCAGGGATCGGAGTCTCAATATAAGATAACTCGGTGGTTATGCACCTGCAGCAGAGTCTGTGCAATGCTTCTGCACTTGGTCTTAATTTTGTTGTTTTGTGTTGTTTTTTGGAAGTCTTGTTAAATAATTATTCATTTGTATGTGTATTAAAATATTTAAATTATTTGTATTATTATGTTTAAGTTTTACTATAATTCGTTACTTGCTTTGTAAATGTAGATGTCAAATGTGCATCGAACTGTGTGTAACCCCAAGCCGCAGGTTTGAATCCTCTCGTACGACAGCTCGGGACCCTTTGTTAGACGCCTCATCAGGGGTAGTAAGTGCTACATGAATGTAATTTAAATACCCGTAGCCGAGATCTGTTTGTAACCAACAGTATACAGGTTTGAATCCTAGTACGACAGCTCAGGACTCCTTGTTAGACACCTCGGCATGGGGTAGTAAGTGCTACTTGCATTTAGTTTAAATACCCGAAACAGAGATCTGTTTGTAACCCCAAGTCACATGTTTGAAATCTAGTACGACAGCTCAGGACTCTTTGTTAGACGCCTCGGCAGGGCCAGGTAGTAATGGCTATATAAACGTAATTTAAATACCCGTAGCAGAGATCTGTGTGTAACCTCAGGTCACATGTTTGAAGTCTAGAACGACAGCTCAGGACTCCTTGTTAGACGCCTCGGCACGGGGTAGTAAGTGCCACATGCATTTAATTTAAATACCCAAAACAGAGATCTGTGTGTAACCCTAGGTCACATGTTTGAAATCTAGTACGACAGCTCAGGACTCCTTGTTAGACGCCTCGGCAGGGGTAGAAATCGCTATATAAACGTAATTTAAATACCCGTAGCAGAGATCTGGGTGTAACCCCAGGTCACGTGCTTCATTCTTAATGAGCGAGTGTAGGGTGAATACACCTGCTCCAGAAATATACCTGTGTGTGTGACCCCGCATGTCACCTACTGCTCTACCAAAGTACCTCATTCCTGGCTGAAACTCACACGCACCTGTGGCAACCACTACTATTCCAGTACTAAGACTCACTCAGAGCTCAGTCAGTGCACCTTAATGTGAAGCTGCAGCACCTCTGTGCTGTCATAGCACTGGGAGTCTGGGGGACACACACAGCTGCCTTCGTAGCTCAGTCCACAACTGCGGCACTCCCTGCTGTCCCAGTAATGACAGACAGAGAGAGAGAGAGAGAGAGAGACACACTCACACGCACGCACGCACATACACACACACCCAACCCAACCCCCCCCCTCCTGCTCTCCCAGTACTGGGGGTAGCTCCTGCGGTGTGACGTGTATCCTGCACCCTGTCACGGTCACTGTTCGACACGGGCTCAGAGGACGGGGGCCACTGGCCCTGAGGGAGGAAGCGAACTGTTGGGGTCCAGGGCATCCGAAGGGTGAGGAAGGACGAAGGAGCCGATGCTCCTAAAGAGGGGTATCCAGGGCCCCCCTGTCATGGCCCTGCAGCCGTCTGTGCCAGTCCCTCACGTCGTGTGTCACAATGCCCTCCTCCTCCTAAATGTTATCGTTCTGAGATGAATTCGGAAGGGTAGGAGTAGCCGCAGGTACTGGTCATCTAACGCCTTTTCTGGACGTTTTATTAAAACACCTTCCTGAGCTCCGCCCCGCCCGGACCCCATCTTCCGGGGCCCCCTACCTATGCTCCCTGCACAGGGCCACCATGAGCCTAGAGCCGCCCCTGCCGTGAAGTACGATTCGTACGGGAAAAAGTACGTATGGATCGGCCCGCTTCGTACGAATCGTAGCGGAAAAAGTTGTACGAGACGTACCCGGACACTTTTCCGTACGATTCGTAAAATGACAGACCGAGCGTGCAAGTACGATCCAGACCGGCTATCTGATTTACGAATCGTACGGAAAATGGCCCGTACATGGGGAATGACTCTACCCGCTACGAAGCGAAGTTTGTACGACTAGTAGCCCGGGAAAAGTTGTTCCCGGGCTACGAGTCGTACAGGCCCCCCATCCCCCCCATATGTACGCACCGTACCCCCACCCCCGTATGTATGCATCGTACCCCCACCCCCGTATGTACGCACCGTACCCCCACCCCCCGTATGTACGCACCGTACCCCCACCCCCGTATGTACACACCGTACTCCCACCCCTGTATGTATGCACCGTACCCCCACCCCCGTATGTACGCACCGTACTCCCACCCCCATATGTACGCACCGTACCCCCAGCGCTACGCGCTGTTCCATTCTAAGTATATGCTTACATTGAAAATGCCAACAAGAATGAACCAGAAATAAATACATATGATGAAATGGCTCATTTAGGGCCGAAACCATTTCATATCAGGCTAACACAAATCAATTGTTGATGTGACAAGGTGGCATAATGTCCCTGGAAGATTTTCAAAGAATTCTGTTCTCTATGAATAGTTCTACTATTGGAAAAGAAAAAAAATGTAAAAGAAAATACAAATTTGGAAAAAATAAATTAATCATAGTAAAAAGTTCCAAAGTTAGTCCCTTGTCTGAAAAGAACGAAGGCTAAATTCAGAGTCTCATCGGAACACAGTGTGCCTGAATCAAAAGTCAGTGTGTGGACCTGTAGAAAACATGAAATCTTCTAATCCTGTAGACAAAAGTCGTCTACCGTTGTAGGTGAAAGTTGGAATACCTCGTTTAACTAAGATTAACTGCACATAGATGTGACCTATCGCCTTCAGCATTGGTTGCATCAGCAATATTCGAATCGGATGTTACCTGTGAGCCTGTTGTTTCCTCTCGTACCTCAGCAGTAGCAATTTACGACTGTGAGATCTCAATGAATGCCGTCATCAGGATTGGTAGCCGCTGGGGACAACACAGAGCATGGGACGTTACCGGGTCCAGCAGAGTATCGATATCCGTAGGCATGACTGATGGGAGTGTTAGACAGATGTCTAGCACGCGTTCTTCACCGCAGAGCAGGCAGCGTAGAACAGGTAAGATGCAATCTTGCCAGATTGGTCTGAATGACAGAAACCATGTGGTGTTTAATTCTCGTAGACTAGGTAAACCCAAAATTTGGACGATGCGCTCACGACACTTCATCTACAATAGAGCTCTCTCTATGGTGCCTGGAGTGATGCTGGTGATGAGGCTTGCCATATCGTAGCAGTAGGAGCAAAATTAGGATCCCTGCAACGAGTGCTAAAAGGAGCTGCAGTCCGCCAAACACAGAGTGCACGAAGTTTGTAAAACTTCCAAGGACTGCTTGAAAAGGTGCTAACAGTCCTGCACACATGTTCCTAAATACATGTATAATACCGCTCGGATCAGACATGTTTAAGATACGACCTAACATTTCCGAGAAATGTACAGGGCAGTTTGTATACAAAAGGGTATGCATCTCCGCAGAAGTCCTTGCGACTTGGAGATCATAGGTTTCTCTGGCCGAGGTCAGTGGCACTGTTTTTTGTAAAAGAATGGCTTTCATTCTGCTTAGAGTATCAATTCGTATAGAAGAGTTGTTCAGTGAAGGCAACAAAGGCGACTCCCTGACTGTGTCCATTTGTGGAAACAAGACTTGCAAACAGCAGCTGACCCTGGATGTATCCATAACTAGATATGGAATACCTGGCAACATGCCACAGCAGCTGTGATCATTCAACATAATGTAACTCCCATTAGAAAGTTGGCCAAAAATTGGATTAATCACTGCAGCCGGTGAACCTTGCAGGTGACAGGATAAGTTTGCAGTGGAACCATCACAGGCCCCGTGTAAATTAATACCCTGACAAAGGAGAGAACCGCTTAGTGTGTGTTCACAGTTTTCACCGCTACGAAACACTTCACGTTCCCCGCTCCAACATCTATGTGTATAAGGTAAATCCCAGGATGTCTTGATGTATCCTTTACCCAACCTTTCATATTTGCCAACTGGTTTATGTTTTAGGCAATATTGAAAATGGAAAGTTGTAACAGGCAGAGTAATTTGACCATGTATGATCCACTCAGTAGCTGGTTTTTCTGCCACCGTGAACGGTAATATTTCCAGTTTTTCAATGCTCAGCATAGTGTAGTCTGCTCCCCTTTGTGCCAGTCTGATCTGTTTATCAGTGAGATTGAATTCTGAAAACAGTGACGTAGTATTGATTAAACGCCAAGGCACATAGCCTGCATGCAAGTTTTGTAGTGTCCAGCCCAATAGCATGATAGAACGTAGCGGAGACTGACCATGTTGCAACACGACCAAGTCTTGTTCCTTGATGTCTATGACAGAAGACACAATGCTGCCCAATTAATATATTCTGGACGACAGAGTCATTAACCCATTGTCTACTACAGAGAGAGTTTTCTCTAAATTAATACGATCACTTTCTCGTATTCGTTCTGCAGTCTCTGCTTGGGTAACCTTCTATGCTTTATTATAAGCAGCGTAGATACCGGCATATATGAAACGTTTTTGATTTGGTTTTTGATGTGGTCCTAGCAAGAATTCCCTAAGGTCTGCACCTTCTTGAAGTAAAGTTAAGTGTTGTTTTACATTCTTCAGCGTAGCTTTCTGTAGCCAATCAGGCATAGTTTCCCTACACTGTATGTTGTTACTACTCCTGGATGCTGTCTTTGAACATAGCGTGGGTCTGGCCTATTGATAGTGAAACCCTGTGTTTTGTTCAGGAATCGATCATGACAGTTATTCGTGTCTGTGGGCCAGAGCAACCATTTATTCCATTCTGGATCTGATCTGTTGTGATGCAAAATATTATGTGCGTCGACCTCCCCCCGTGTAGTGCTATTGCTTACAGGTATAGGTATGGTCGGTGTGTTCATGTCTTTGATCCTGGCTAATCTAAGGCAAGATGTTTGCTGGACAGTGACATTCAAAAACATAATTTGCTCAGGGATGATAAAGGCTCTAAACAAAGCTTCTACCCCCTGTACTTGCCAATCTTTTGTACCCCAGACAGTTTTTAGTCTCAACGTTGTCTTTCCAAAAGTCGAAACCTTGTCTAGACAGTCGGGCAATACAGGCTGCAGAAGAAATCTGTTTCGTATTTGTTAACATATTTTTCGTTCCTGTCGTGTTCACATTTTTAAAGTAAAACATTTCTGGATTAGACAAATTGTAGCCTGAAAAATATGGAAATTTCATTGCAAAAGTCATCGAACTACCCTTTGGAGGTGTAGGACAATGTTCCCATTGGTTATACATAAATACATTTCTAGGTGTTGCAGATTTATGCAAGAAATGATGACCATAGTGGTTATAACAATACATGTGTACATAGCCTAATGAACCCTCTAAATATTCATGATTTGTGAATACAGTAGACCTCTCTAGATCAGACATCATGTTATTAACAGTCTCAAAGTCCCAATCATCAGAAAATCTACTAGAGGTAATATAGTCACTTAATGAAATCTTAAATAACTGTGGAATCTTCAAAAGCTCCAACGGGCCAAACATTTCATGTTCGATTTGGTCCCAAACTATACCATCATGTATAGGAACTTTTATAACAAGCAGACTGATGAAAGTTGATAGTCCTTTATTGAAGTTAAGGAGAGCAACCCCCAGTTACATCCACAGCCCGCAACTGCCAGCACTCCTCTGTTTGGTATCCAGTCCCCATGGATACCCCAGAAGAATCCAGACTCCGTTGCTAAGGCAACCCACAAGCTGCACAGATGTTAAGACAGAACACATCTCCTTTCTTTATAATACAATTATACAAAGGAAATAACAAGTGTACTTTAACCCCTAACAACAATGATATCTATACACATTATATACATTCTAATCACACCAGAACCTCAATAAGTTACATAATCATTGAGCCATCTTGGAGACATCCGGGTACGCTTGTCTTTGCAAGTTTCATCATGCCCCTTGACACTATTGTTGTCACTATTCCTAGATACACAAGATTTCACTTCCAATTTGTTACATAAGGTTATATTCCGAATATTCCACACCTTGCCATCGTTTAACCAGACACTATTACCCCGAATCTTGATTATTCGCTTAGGTATAGACCATTTTGATAACCCTCTCCTTTGAGTCCCCACACTATATGTCCTCACCCAGTCGCCAATGGTGAAATGTCTCTCATTCCTTTTTATTTTCTCATTGTGTCTTCGTACATATTTATCTTGATAGTTCATTACTCTACATTCCAAACTCCTTGTGCACACTGGTCTTGAGAACCCCTTTAACATCCACCCCGGAGTAACCTTGGTGCCCGGTTGTCTACCCTTAAGAAGTTTGAATGGTGATTCCTTGGTAACTGAGTGAGGTGTGGTACGGTAGTTCCACAACATTTCTTTTACAGCTTCTTTACAATCTCCACCACTCTCCTCAGCTAATTGTATACACTCTTTCAACACTCTGTTAAATCTTTCCACCAGACCATTTTCTCTAGGATTGTAAACAGCTGTAGTATGATGGATGATGCCCATGTTGTTAAGGTACGAATTGAATTCACTTGATATTAATTGTGGCCCATTGTCCATGAGTAACTTTTCTGGACACCCTTCCCTGCGAAAGATCTGGTCACAGAATTCTATAATATTACTAGCTTTAATGTCACTTGTAAATGCTACCTCCGGCCACTTAGAATAATAATCAATTAGTACAATTGCAAACTTATTAGTGATTCCCTTGGATGAGAATGGACCACAAATGTCCATTGCAACCCTCTCCCATGGTCTGCTTGGAAATTGTGTTGAAGAAATGGTTGATTCTTCTACCTTGTGAGTTTTGTCACTACACATACATTCCATGCAGTCACGAACATATTCCTCAATATTCCTGTCCATCCCTGGCCACCAAAATGTTTCTCTAGCCTTCCTTTTCATTCCGGACATGCCACTATGACCTTCATGTATTAAATTGAGTAATCTATTGTGTAGGCTGGTTGGGACTACTAATCTACCATTCCTACGTAGTACTCCCTCCACCACAGATAGTTCTGTCCATACCGTCCAAAACTCACCAAATTTTTTTTTTAGGATAGCATCCGGAACAGATGGTTTGGATAATTCACTCATTAACTCTGTAAGGATACTATCTTTGGTTATGGCTTCCTTCCATTCATCACAAGATATAGCTCCTTTACACGACCCAACTACCTCTGCTACTACACAATCATCGTTGTAGTCTGTGTCCTTGTCATCACCCTCTAACGGTAACCTTGAAAGGCAGTCAGCATTGACGTTGCGATTCCCCGGTACATACTGTAGGGAAAAATCATATCCCTGTAATCTGTACAGCCATTTGGCTATTCTAGGAGTGGCTTTAGCAGCTCCTTTAGTCGTGAATAACTCTATCAGAGGTTTATGGTCTGACCTAACCTCAAAACGAGTGCCCCATATGTAATTTCTAAAATATGTTACACCCCACCAACACGCGAGTGCTTCCTTCTCGATTACTGAGTAGGTAGCTTCTGCTCCTTTCAGAGTGCGTGATGCAAAAGCTACTATTCGTTCTTGATCCAGGTATTTTTGCATGAGAACAGCACCTAAGCCATAAGCACTTGCGTCAACTACTATGATACTCTGATGTGACGGATTGAAAGGTTTCAAATGAACAGACTTAACAATCTGTTCTTTAATAAAGGTAAAATCATTTTGACATTCTTCTGTCCAATTAAACTTTTCTCCTTTTTTCATCAAGATTCTTAGTCTGTGTACTTTGTCAGCAAAGTGATTGACAAACTTGGAATAGAATTCCGCCAGACCCAAAAAGGAGCGTAACTGCTCTTTATCTTGAGGTGGTGGAGCATTTGTAATTGCATCTAATAATTTTTTCTTGGGTTTGACCCCATCTTTAGATAAGGTATGTCCTAAGTATTCAATTTCTTGGACACCAAATTTGCATTTTTTTGTTCCTACAGTTAAGCCTGCCTGTTGCAACTTCTCCAAAGTTTTAGTCAGTATTTCATCATGCTCTAAACGATTGGCACCCCAGACCAAAACATCATCCTGAAATACCAATACTCTATGTAATCCTGACAAAATTTTAGACATCACCCTCTGAAAAACTGCTGACGCCGAAGCTAGGCCAAAAGGCATTCTTATGAATTGAAAGGCTCCCTCCGGTGTGATAAAAGATGTGAGGTGTTTGGAAGACGGATTTAATTTAATTTGATGATAAGCATTAGATAGATCAATCAAAGAAAAATATGTTGCGTTGTTTACAGAAGACACCATTTCATTTATGTGAGGCAATGGATAACGATCAATAAGAATGTTTCGATTTAAATCTCTTAAATCCACACACATCCGTAAATTTCCATCCGGTTTTTGTGCCAAAACTACCGGACTGAGCCATTCTGAAGATTCTATGGGTTCTATTAGCTGGGCTTCGCACAATCTCTGTAGCTCTAATCTCAACTTCTCCCTCAAAGTGAAAGGTACACTCCTTACCTTGTGAACACATGGTACACTTTGTGCTTTAAGTTTGATGTGGTGTTCAAATTTTTGTAAACAACCTAGCTTCTCATTGAATAACTTTGGAAATTTGGTACACCATTTGCTAATTTCCGCTTCCTCCGTGGTAAGAACCTGTTGTGGGTGATTTGGATTTAACGTGATCCCCAATTTTTTCTGTTCACACCATCCCAATAATGCTCTTCCCCTTTCCACCACATATACCTTGCTAGTAGCCGTCCTGCCTTTGTGAGACAGCGTGCATTCAAAGTACCCTAACAAAGGAAGTTTAATCCCACAGTATCCTACCGGTTCAACATCAGGCATTTTCAAATCGTGACTTCCTACTTTCTCCCACGCATGTTTGTCGATGATAGTATATGGAGAACACGAATCTGCCCACACAGTTATCTTGGTTCCATTAATTCCTAAATCACACTTGGGCGGATTATAGTTCTCTGACACCTCATTTATCACATTATCACATATGACCATTATCTCTACCTCTCCTTCATTTCCTGAACTATCATTCTCAACATCTTCCTCTATCGCATTTACTGGATGTTTCCATTTTGGGTTAAATACAGACCCCGCTTTACACATGCGTGCTAGGTGACCCACTTTCTTACATTTGTAACATTTTTCCTTGACCGCATAACATTTTTCAGAATCAGCTGTATGTCTGGTGCTACCGCATCTGTAGCATGCTTTGTTGTATTTTTGTGTAATGTATGTTTTACTACTAATATTTTCTTTCTTATTGCTTTGGTGTTGGTTCTTTTTTTCTACTACACACACTTTAGTTGTACTCGATTTATCTGTACTTAATTCCTTTACATATTTAGAAGTGTTTTCGATCCTTCTAGCTATTTCTATGGTTTTCTTCAATGTTGGATTATTCAAATCTAAAAGCCTCTCTTGAATTTTATTGTTGCTGGTTCTATTTATGAATTGATCTCTTATGATTTCTTCATGAAGATCTCTAAATTTGCATGTGGCTGCAAGTGTTCTTAACACTGAAATATATTGTTCTACAGTTTCTCCCGCTTGTTGCGATCTAGAAAAGAACTTATGTCTTTCTACTACTATGCTTGTTTTCTTCCCAAAGTTTTCCTCTAAAGCGTTCTTTACACTGACATATTCATCAGTGGAACTTGTATCCTCATACAGTATCTCTGTTACATCACCTTCCTCCTTATTCTCATCGTCATTGCTTTTATCTTCAATGACTATTTGTTTCAAAATAGTGCCTATAGGTAATGTTTTTAAAACTTTCCTGCCCTCTATACCCAAATTATGTTTTAATATCGCTACTTTCCTGGTGGCTAGGAAGTCCTCCCCACCAATGGCTTCTAAGTAAGTTTCAAAGGATTCTATCCAATCCTCCCAAGGTAATGCAGGTTCTCCTGGATTTTGTAAAAATTTAGGTGGTGCAATGATAGATGACATATCCATCTTGTTAGTTTATGTGCTCAAATTTGTAGTCAATACTATGTATGTGTACAGTATTGTGTGATGTGTGAACTGTTTTAACTTTAGTTGGAATCAAGAATATACTTTGAAAAAAAACTTTTTAAAATTAAACACTGAGATATAGTAATAAAACAACAAATTAACAAAACTAACATAGTCACCGTCGTCTGTAGTTCACAATAATGCCTTCTTCAAATGTCAATGTAGATACTGAAAAAAATAAGTCTTGCCGATGTTCTAAATATCTTGCTTTTACAGTATATACAAATAACTTGCTTATTTTTTTCCTTTCCTTTTTATAGCACTGTTCATTTCTTCCTTGCACGCTTCGTGAGTACAGATCTCTACTTCCACTCTCTGCACCGGGTGAACTGGTTGCTATGGCACCGTTGTATTTTGGTTCCACAGCGTCGACGACTCATGCGTCATGACGCGCTGCCGCTCCCATGATGCACTGCACGTATCCAACAAGTAAGCCGATTCACGCGATGCGTATCTATGGCAGCAAAAGAGATCGTGGCCCCAACAGTCGCTTCCAAAGTAAGCAGTTTTAAATGTTGCGTTTTAAATGATGCACCCACGAGGCTTAATTGACGATCAATTTGATCTAATTCTTGGCTTCTTTGATCACTGCTTCAATTGCGCTTCACCATGCACCACACAGGGAGATCTGTTCCTGACCCCAAACGATTGTTACATTTCCCTTTTCTTTCACACGTAGTTCCTCCTCAAGTTGCGCTGTAACATATATACTTTTCCCAGTATACTAGCGAATATGTCTAAATCTTGTTTTAAACTTGCCGCATTTCTTTGTTGAGGCTCATTCTTTTCCTTTCACTCAGTGTTCATGCCTGCAAGCTAGGCTACTACGCACGGCAATCCACTCTCATTCAAGGACTATCTCACCCTTAGTACGTCCTCGAAAATCTTGTAACAGGGATCACGATGCCAAACATCTGTGTTTGCTCAGTTCATCTGGGGGTTGTCGGTTCTCACCTCGTCTTGGTTTTCTTTTCCTTTGTCTGCTTAAAATGATCCCATCCTCTGTCGCCACTTTTATAACAAGCAGACTGATGAAAGTTGATAGTCCTTTATTGAAGTTAAGGAGAGCAACCCCCAGTTACATCCACAGCCCGCAACTGCCAGCACTCCTCTGTCTGGTATCCAGTCCCCATGGATACCCCAGAAGAATCCAGACTCCGTTGCTAAGGCAACCCACAAGCTGCACAGATGTTAAGACATAACAGGAACGGCTGTGATGTTCACTGCTGACAATTCTCTTGCTTCACGATGGGATGATTTGTGTGGCTGGAGAAGTAAGTTCACTCTTTTACTTGCTGTTTTTCCACTTGAATATATCTTCTATTTATCAGCATACCCAGTGTTAATACCAGAGCTAACTAAAGTAGAAAGAAGAGTATTCCCAAAACAATCCATAGTTCAATCCATGGTGAAACCAGATAATTCTTTCAGAAGATGAAAAAAATCTGTTGCTTGTTCTTTGAAAGTTCTTTGTGCTAGCGTCGTTTCACGTTCGCTGGGATCCTCAGAAAACTTATCAAAGTTCATGAAATAACCAGAGGCAGTTCTGTCAATGGTTGGAATTACATCCGGATTTGTGGAATTCGCTGGAACCAGTTAATCACTTGTTACTTCGTTGTATACAGGTGTATCAGGACATACTGTTATTTGGGTTTCAAGAGGGACAAGTTCCATAGCTTTGTTGCTTAGTCCTTTACTTCTTACTGCAGAATCTTCAAAGGTGATGAGTCTCTCAGTTTGAACCTCTTGGATTGTAGCTAGAGGAGTGTGTCTGCTACATTGGCGGAGTCCACTTGCCCTACTGCTTACCATCGGCCACATAGTGTGGTTTGATCAGGTCGATGGACACAAATCTTTTCTCCTTTTTACTAGCAAGGGGTGGCAAAAGTTCTGTTCTTTATCCGTGGATTGCTAGAGCAGGTACTGGTTGTCTGTAAGAAGGCCCAAACTCCTTGTCCGCGATCTTTTCTCTGACTAGATCACCAAGCTTTGGGATCCAGACAGGCCTTCCTGGGACGGACGGTTTTTCCTCAGTGATGGTTGGCTTCAGGATCACGTTGCTTTGTTTCGTTCTTAGTTCATTTAAGTCCTGTAAAACAGCCAAACGATCTGTGATATCAAATTTCTTATTTTCCATCACTGTGCCTTGCATATCAAGGTCCGGTACCAACATTCTAGTTCCAAAGAGAACTTCGTATGGAGTGACACCCACTAGAGAACTTCTTGGCAAGTTATTAAGTGCGCCCTGATTGGCTCTGCGCATTGGAATAATATACACTATAGATTTGATATAGGACTGAGGTCAGTATGTCTCAATCGAGTACATTAAACTTAATTACTTGTGTGTGCCAGCTAACTCAGAGGTCACTAGAAACTTCTCGAATATACAAGAAGGGATTAGTTTCTGACAACCGCATAAACATGATAACTTTGTTTCCCTTTGAGTCGGAACAATCTCAGAACCGTGGAAACAATAGATAACAGTTTCACTCAATTGTGCATGCTTCGTTTCTACAGTTGCACAGAAATACAGAGACGGGCGTTTCAATAAAAAGGGTTTATTGAACAGTCTTATTTCTCATGCAAGAGATATGAACTGCTACAATCGTAAGACAGGCTGCGAAATACAATATGTAGAGAGTTAGCAGTAAGATAAAATAATACTGCGTTAGCATGGTTTGTAGCTATGACATATATTTATAAAATACATACATAAATAACACAGGCCAAAATGTGAATACTCATCTGATGCTTCTAAATAGTTCTACCCCAGTGTACCTAACCTAAGTGTAGTACGAGGTAAGAAGTAGGTGCTGTTTTCCAAAGTATAGCTAGCTATAGCTATAGTTTTGCCAAGAGTTGCCAAAAGTTTCTCTAAGTTCTAGTCTGCTCCATACCAGAATGTGCGAGGTTGGAATCTCTTTCCGGGACTCGATATCTAACACCCTGCAAGGGGAGTCAGAAAAACTGGAGCTGGATTCTCTGCAAGGAGGATGACAGCGTCTGGTCAGTGCATCAGGCTGGGACTCGATCTCCTTCCGAACTTGTCATGGCGAACCGCAAGTAGGCGGTCGAGCTGGACCGTACCGGAACCGTGGTTTACCGGGGCAAGTACAGGTATATTTATACCTTGAAAGTGTTTAGGAATGCCTATATTGACGTAAAAGTCTGGCATCGGAACGTCATGAATGAACCCCTAAGGAATAGATGTTCATGCATAATAAATGAGTTCTTGGAGAAATCCATATCCAAGCAAGGGAAATTCCTAAAGGCTTAAGTGTCTGGTTTTCCAAGAACTCGCTGTGACGTGGATGGACGGATGTAGGAGACCATACCTGTATTTGGTTAGCATTGACAATGCCTAAATAAGGGCTGGATTTTATATACCTAAATAAGGGCAATATGAATTGTACCTATATAAGGGCATAAATTGGGAAACCTATATACGGAATCTAAATCTACACACAACACAACCTTTTAATTACACAGAACCTTGCCTAATGGGTTCCCTAGTGCCTACCTTAGGGGTGACATATGTATTAATAGGGGAGTTTAAGGCCTGGCAAGTTGACATGGCAGCTCAAAACTGTATGAGGCTGCAGAGGTAGACCTTGAACATGTTTTGAAGTGCTACTTAAGTGGATGGCACAATAAGTGCTGCAGACCCACTAGTTGCATTTAATTTACAGGCCCTGGGTATATTGTATACCACTCTTCAAGGATATTACAGGTAAATTAAATATGCCAATTGTGTATAAGTCAATGTAACCATGGTTTAGGTGAGGAGCACAAGCGCTTTAGCAGTGGTTAGCAGTGGTAAAGTGCACAGAGTCCTAAGGCCAACAAAAATAGGTGGTGCAAAAATGGAGGAGGCAAGGCAAAACAGTTTGTGGAAAGCCAACCTACATCTGACAAGTCTAACACATGTCCTTCCCCAGTTGAAAGTGGGGAGAACCACCCAACCTCTCAGGATTTATCTTCACGAAGGTCAAAAAACCTGGAGAAAAACCTGGTGAGCCCATCAGCATTGGTGTGGTCTGACCCAGGACAGTGTTCCACCGTAAAGTCCAGTCCCTGAAGGGAAACAGACCACCTCAGAAATTGTAGGTTCTCACCCTTCATTTGCATTAGCCACCTGAAGATCCTGTGGTCTGTCTGAATCCAGAAGTGAGTCCCAAACAAGTATGGTCCCAGCTTCTTCAGGGCCCAAACCACAACAAATGTCTCTCTCTCAATAGCACTCCACTTCTGTTCCCTGGGTAATATTGTCCTGGAGATTAATGTAATTGTGCTTGTAAATTGGTACTTATAGATCTCACAGCTACTCAATAGAGTGTCCCGGCGCTGTAAGACCTCAAGACAGACAACTGACAGTAATAACTAGCGGATACTCAGCACAATGTACTATTGCTGGAATAACCATGTTTTCACTTTCTTCCTGAAGGTTAGTTAATCTTGCTCTTGTCTAAGTGTAAATGGCAAACAGTTCCATAGTCGAGAGGCCTGCACCTGTAAGGAGTGACCGCCTATGCAGGTGCGGTATGTGCTGGTTGGTCTAGGCCTTCCTCATTTAGCTGAGATAGGACTGCCCCATGCCATTCTCCAAGGCATCCATTTGGACAATAAACCTGGAAAATGTCAGGGGCCTTGAGCACAGGTGCTATGCACATGGCTTGTTTTCTGGAGTCAAAGGCTCTGTCCAGATCACCTTCTTGTGCTGCTTCTTGGAAGTCAGCTCAGTCAAGGGGGTAACAACAGTGCCATATCCCTTGACAAACCTCCTGTAGTACCCAGTGAGACCCAAGAAGGTCCCCCCTCCCTTTTGAGTTTTAGGGGGCTCCCATGCCAGAATAGTCTCTATTTTAGTAGCCTGGAGGGGCTGTGCCTTATGCCTGCCCAACAGCTATCCCAAGAACACCACAGAATGCTACCCTATCTGGCACTTACTGGCCTGGATAGTCAGGTCTGCCTGTTGCAGGGCCTAAAGCACTTCCTGCAGGTGAAATAGGTGGTCTTGCCAGGTGCTGTTGAAGACAGCTATGTCATCTAAATATGCTGCACTGAAGGTATCCATCCGAGCAAAGACCTGGTTCTCCAGCCTCTAGAAGGTGGCACAGGCATTCTTGAGTCCAAAGGGCATCACTTTACACTAAAAGTGGCCTTTTGGGGTACAGAAGGATCCCCTCTGCTTATCCCCCTTAGTCATGGAAATCTTCCAGTACCCTCAATTTAAGTCAAAAGTGCTCATGACCTTGACAGCCCCTAACCTATCAATGAGCTCCTCAACCCATGGGATGGGGTGTACATCAGTCTTAGTGACTGAGTTGCGTTCACTGTAGTCCACACAGAACCTAAGTTCTGGGGCAGTGCCCGGTGGGGCCGCCTTTGGCACTAGCACCATTGGGCTGGACCAGGGACTACTGGAGGGCTCAATGACCCCTAATTCCAGCATCTTAGTGACTTCTGCTTTGATGCTGGATCCCCCCTTTGTCAGATAGCCTGTATATTTTGTTTTTGACAGGCAGACTGTCCCCAATATCGATATTAAGGGTACACAAGTATGTAAGCCCAGAAGTGAGGGAGAATAAGGAGGTCAACAGTTCCAATAAATGGAAACAGTCCCTCTGCTGCTCCGGGGTAAGGGTAGGGGAGAGGTGGACACCCTACACTGACCCATTCTCCCCATTATCTGTCACCAGCAGCAGTGACCTCAGACCTCTCATAGTGGGGTTTGAGGCAGTTGAGATGGAGTACCGTTAAGGGGTTTCTTGGGACTTGTGATCCACCAGGTGAATAGACTCCTCTTTCCTCTTCACCATCTCATATGGCCCAGTCCAACAGTCCTGGAGAGCCATGGGCTTCACTGGCTCCACCACCCACACTTTCAGTCCAGGCTGGAAATCTACCATGGTAGCTGCTTGATCATACAATTGCTTCACATGGCCTATGATACCTGACACCGCCCTTGTTTCGCTACCCCTTCTCTAGCGGCTTTACTGCCCGTCACTCTTCCCCCCTCGCTGACTCCATGTCAATACCTATGCTCCCGGTGTGCCAGACGAGCACTGAAACTCCCAGTCGTTTACACCTTGGTCCATCATGGTTACCCATACGGCTCCCCCATTGCATTCTTGTAACATTACTGCTTTTTTGGAGCCTAGCTACTCCTTGACTCCCACAGGTTATTTGACTACCGAGCTTTGGCCCCCTTAACTTCCGGGGTCGTGTGGGAATCATTCTTCTCTTGTCGCTGACTCTGGCATTACATCTATGCTCCAGGCATGCCAGACCCATTATATCACACCTTGGTCCATCTTGGCCAACCAGATTAATCCTCTCACTTGTAACGTTACCACTTTCAGTGAGCCTAGCCAACGCTTGGCTCCCACAGGTTACTAGCCTACCTAGCACTGGCCCCCTTTACTCTCAGGGTCATGTTGAATTCTTATCTTACAGCCCTTCCTGTAGCTGGTTATTCACCTTATGTCTGTTTTACCTCAAAACATGTCCATTACCTTCTACGCAGGCTCCTGACCACTTAGTTTTGGCCCCACTCATGCCTTTTCCTATTGGCCAGGCTTAGTTTCACCACCTAAAGATGGCGGCCGGGTGCCCCCACTCTGGCCCGGGCTGCCACAGTTCTAGCTTCCTTCCGGCGCAGTAACACACTCTGAGCCGAAACCTGGCTGGCTCGACCTGCCTTAGTCACCGGTCTGCTCCGGGTCCTGTTGCACGCTGGAACGGATGGACGATTGTAAGTATATGTCCTTCCCCTTTCTTCCTTTTTTGTCTGCAGACGCGCTGCTTCCTCACCGTGTCTTTTCCTTCAACCCCACAGAGGTCGGTTGTTACGCCACTGAGCATCCCGGCTCTCCATAGTGATTGGCTCCTTTTCCATCACCTTGTGCTGATAAGTGTACCATCCAAAGGGGGCCCATCCACAAGGCCACTTCATAGCACTCTCTGTGATAGTTCTCTCCCCTTCGCACTGCTGATAATTAGCCACACCAATATGGGTGACCATCGACCCTCAGGGGACACCCTTGAGCTTAGGTTTACATATCTAGGGCCACTGTTTGTCGACAGGCGACAGCTACTTATACCGCCTATGAGGCATGACTGATAAGCGTGTTTGTGGAGTCTCTCATATCCCCAAACACCACTACAAAGACATTGTATACCTAGTTCACAGTGCACCGAGTGTTCTGCACACAGCCAGCTTTAGAGGATGGCATGTCGTACCACTTCTAGATATCTATACTAGAGGATGTGGTCCATCGGCTACGCTGCCGACTTTGGTGAGTTCGAGCCTCGAGGTTGCGTCCACATCCTGTGATTCTGGGCAAATCAAAAAAAAAAAGTAATGATGTTGGTGTATACTGCCTTTGATTTTATCTGTCATTTCCTTGTTCTTCATTTTCCCTTTTCTTGTTCCCTCTCACCTATAGGTTTCTACTCAGTGGATCGCCTTGTGCTGGTTCCAACTCAGAGGAATCCAGTCACAGTTGGTGTAATTTGGTGAGGGTTCAGTTATCTATTTCAAGACACCTATTTTTACTGCCCCTCAGTGAGTAGTTAGTAGGTTTTTTTTATGTCCTGATCATAGAGACACTTTAGGGCATAAAACATATTGACTGGCATCCTTACTTGAATGCTTGAAGAGATTGATAACTCTCCTCTTGCATGTTTTGTATATTATAAATCATGGCATGGAACCCACTAATTAAAATTGGTTTAGCTGGTTCCAATAGTCTACTCACCTCTGTATATACACCTCACATACCCCACACATTCACCTCATCATCAGCCAAGATCACAGGTAGAAAGCTCTCCGGCAAAGAGACCCTATGCAGGGCCCTTTGGCCATTGCAGCACCGGCCCAGGAGCTACCCGATGATGAAGCATGACATCCTTCGGGGTGTGTGAGAGCCCTTACTCCTTATAGGAGCACTCCCCTTGTTTAGGACCTTCAAACCCAACCCTCTTCCCCTCTCTCCGACAGGAACAGAACATCTCTTGTTTTCACAGTATTTATACTGGGGCCTATGTGCTGGACCTTTTTTTGCCCCTAGTCCCTCCTTGTTTATTTGTAAGTGGGACTGTGTTCATCTTTGCCCCCTTATCCTGCCAGCAGATGGTCTATTCAGGCATTGCATCTATTGTGCACCTGTGTGGGTGTAATTGACAGTTAAACTTTGTGTTTTCCTCCCAGTCATGTGACCCAGGCCAAGCTATAGGCAAAAAAGGGTTTAGGGCAGAATAAAGCCTATTGTGATAAAACCCCGACTGTACCATTAAATGGAGCTCTTCACCACAATTCCAAAGACACCATACATGACATGTCTACCAGGTCCCAGTTGGAAATTACAGCTTAGGTAAGCCTCACAGTAGTAAAAAATTAATTTAGGAGTTTTTTGCCACCAGGACATGAAGTATATATACAAATTTTTAATTACACAGCACCCGGCCCTATGAGCTGCCAAGGGTCTACCTAAGAGGTGACATATGTAATAAAAGGGAAATTCAAGGCGTGGCAAGGAGTTTGAAATGCCAATTCGACATTGCAGTTAAAAACTGCATTCAGTCTGCAGTGGCAGAGCTGGGAAATGTTTTGAAGTACTAATTAAGTGAGTGGCACAATAAGTGCTGCAGGCCAACTATTAGCATTTAATTTACAGCCCTGCGTACATGGTATACCACTCTACCAAGAGTCTTAGAAGAAATTAAATATGTCAATTGTGCATAGGCCAATGTATCCATGTTTTAGGGGAGGAACACAAGCAAGCACTTCAGCACTGGTTAGCAGTGGTAAAGTGTACATAGTCCCAATGCCAACACAAACAAATGTAGCAAAAATGGAGGCGGTGAGACAAAAGATTTGGGGGGGAGACCACCCTAATGCTTACAGATCTAACACACTTTATTTACACCCACTCATCTAAAATTGTGTACTTTCTTATCCTCGTTTCCATGATTCGAAGAGCAGTACAGAGGTCATTAATCATCCACTAGAAGATCTCCCCTCCCCAAACTTTAAAAAAACTCCATCACTGCCATGTAATTTCTCCTCTCCTCCATTCTGATTAAATATGAAAAAAATCCCTACATCCTGTAACTCTTTCCACTACTCTCTCATACCCAGCCCATTAAAAAAAAATCTCAGAATCCTGCCACCCTCCTAAATCACCCTCAGGAAACCATTCACCCCCTCTATAAATCTACAATTACTAACAGTGTTCTCATCCAAAAATGTAACAGAAATAAGTTTCTTTATCCTGAAATGTAACTCTGAACTGTATTTCCACTGATAAACTTTGTTTTGGTTTCTTCACAGAGAACATGTAGGGTCTAGTTTATTAACAATTTGCACAATGCAGTGCAGCAGCAACAGTTGCAGCATTGCACTAGGGAAAGAGAGCATCACAGAGTCAAGCTAAACGTTACAATATGGCACTACTGTTCACTTCACTGTTCAGAGGAAATCAGATGCATAAAAAGCAAGTGTAAAAGACTGGAATGTGAATGGAGAAAGTCCTACTCGCTACAGGCAAAAACTTATATAAAAATGCCTTGAAAGAATACCACAAATGTCTCAACCCCAAAAGAAGGGCCTTTCTGGCAGACCACATCGCCAGTGCAAAAAGTTCATCCAGGGAAGTTTTCAGGATAGTGAAATCTTTTACTAATCCCACTGTACTTGAGCACAAAGTCAGACTGCCTCAAGACCTGTGCACTAACCTCTCGAATTTCTTTGGAGAGAAAAGTATGGCTGGATATCAGAGATTCAGGCAACACCCACAGCCCTCCCCCCCAAGAACTAGCCGGTGTTTGCTTCCTTTTCAATTTTTCCCGCAGAGGTGTCTTTGGCTGAACTGCGGAAATGCAAATCTAGGTCACCTGGGGAGCCATGTCCAGCTCGGTAGTTCAGGATACTAGCAGTCTGACTTAACCCAGACCTGAATCACATCTGGAATACCTCACTTAGGTTTGGGATCTTCCCTTCCACATGGAAACCTGCCTACCTAGTACCTATCCTAAAGAAGACCAATGCCAACCCGGAAGTACCCAGCAACTTCAGGCCTATCTCCCTATTATTGGCTCCGGCCAAAATACCAGAAAAACTAGCCCATCTTCAACTAGCTAATTTTGTGGAAGCCAATGAGCTGCTACATGATTCCCAATATGGCTATAGCACAGGGTACAGCACGGAAACTGCGCCACTCAAAGTAGCAGATTCCATCCGCCTGTCTATGGACAGAGGCTCATCGGCCAGGCTAGTGCTCCTTGCCCTTTCAGCAGGGTTCGATACGGTGTCACACTCGATCCTGCTAGAAAGACTTAAGCAGATAGACTTCCAGGGGACGGCTTTGGATTGGATTGCCTCCTATTTGCATGGCCACGGCCAACAAGTCTTTCTCCGCCCGTACACCTCCTCTGCGAAACCGCTCAGATGTGGAGTGCCTCAAGGCTCTGCCCTGAGCCCACTACTGTTCAATATTTACCTGACTCCACTGGCAGCCCTCATTGCTAGAAGAGCTGTCTAATGACACACAGTTGGTGTTTTCCTTTGAAGATCACTCTACTACAGCTTACGATTCTTTCGGATATTGTCTTAAAGATATAGCGATCTGGATGAACAGAAACTTTTTAAAACTTAATGCTGGTAAAACTAAGGTCTTATTTTTTAACCAAGCCTCTCCTCAGCCCCCAGGTATATGGTGGCCTGGAGAGCTCGGCGTTCAACCTATGCCTAAATACTCACTCAAAAACCTAGGTGTCAGGTGGGACAAAGACCTTACCCTCTCGGCCCGAGTCTGATAAGTCTTGGCTACTTGCTTTGGAAAGATGAGAACCATCAGAAAATTCCTGGATTTCCTGCCATAAGAAAGCCGCAGGACCATGGCTCATGCCCTTGTGGCCTCTCAACTTGACTATGCTAATGCCCTCTACCTGGGATTGCCTAGGTGTCTGATCAGAAGGCTGCAAATGGTGCAGAACACTGCAGCGAGGCTTGTCCTCAAGGTCCCACTGCACCATCACATCTCCCCGCACCTCAAACAATTCCATTGGCTCCCAGTCACCAGCAGGATTGAATCCAAGGCCGTGACGATTGCGTTCCATGCCAATCTGGGCAAGGGCCCTTGCTATCTGAGGAAGAGACTTCACCCGTACCACCAGGAGGGGTCCTTAAGATCCAATCATCGACACTGCCTCACTGTCCCTCGCTTCTCCAAAGCTAGGCAAGGAGGTAGATCATTCTTGGTGGGGGCCACCAAACTGTGGAATGACTTTGCTCTCCACCTACGCAGGTTAAACTGTGATCTGGAGTTCAGAAAGACACTAAAAACCTGGCTCTTTCAGACAAGGGATTAGTGGCCTGGCTCTTCTTCTCTGTTGTCATCTGCTCTAGCGCCGGGACACCTCGTTTGAGGTAGCTGTGCCCTTTACAAATGCCCTTTATTATTTATTATTAATATTAATATTCCTCACTGCTGGTACTCAGTCTGCCTAGTGCCAGGCACACACCTTTGCACCTTAGTGCATACGTGTTTGTGTGTGATATCTAGTATAGGTTTTGTAATGGAAGTATTCTCGTCCAGTACAAAATAATGTGATTAGGCATACTTAAAAATAAATCCAAAATTGTATGTGAAATGCACTGTGCAGCACACATGCTATGTGGGAAAACTTATATAAAAATATTTCTCCTTGTTAGGAAACATTCAATCAATCAATCAATACTTTATTTGATTTTTAAAACAAAAATCGAAATGATATCTGACTGACTTTACCATAATATCTGATGCATCGACTGCTTGGTTAAAGAAAGAGCCTCACGTTCTGTTGCCACACTGAGAGAAAAGGCCTGCCTGATCCAAGCCAGATCTTTTTGGTCAATGCCCTAGGGATCAGAAGCCAACCCTGGTCTTCCTAAGGCGTTAAAGTTAGTTTCTATATGGTGCATCCATGGTATTTGAAGCCTGTTGTCCAGTCCAGAGTCATGCAGTCCCGGAGGATTAGACGAATGAATCTGAATTCCTCCTGTATCAAACTGTACATCAGAGTAACAGAGGGCAAAAGTGAATAAAATCTGTAGTACAACTCATGCTGAGTACTTCTTCTATGATCTCGACTGGAATGCCCTGCTTCACACCCAGAAGGCCCCTCATGAACAAAAGTGGCCATTGGAAAACATTTGGCTTTATATACATCTTTCAATAATTGTGGAGGCTTGTGTCCTAGGCAATTAACAAAATCATGTAAACCAGAGATAGCCCTCTTTACGATCCCTACATTTTTCACATCAGCGATTGCCAACTAAGACCAGAATGTAATAACATTCCCAAGTATGAGATCTCCTCCACCTCAATGCTTTTGTAGTCTTACAGCCAACCACCATAAAAAAGGATTTTTAAAAATTGTTAGACAGGTCCAGACTATCCATAAAAGCAAAAAATAAGTCTTATTGACCCTGAAGGCTTCTGCCAGTACGGGCAATCAACACGGCATTGTCGGCGTATAAGAGAGCGGTAATCGCTTTTCCACCTGCGATAGGGCCATCAAAACCCCCACCAGATAGCACCCCTCCAGCCAGCTAATGTACATCATAAAAAGAAAAGGCACAAGGATTCATCCCTGACTAACACCTCTTTTTAGATGAAAGGTCTGGGTACATTCTCCATTAATCCCGAGTCTCACTGTACCCGTCAGACCATTGTGAAGATCTCTCAAAAAGGAAATCCGTGCTGATTCAACCCCTCCCCCCACCCCCCCACCGGACCCCAGTTTTCCCAGAGCTTATCTCTGTTTACTTTGTCGAAAGCTGAGCTGAGGTCCATTAAGGCCAAGTGTATCAAGCCCTTACAGACCTTTATATATTTGGAGATTAGCAGATATAAATTAAGATTCTGCTTCACCGCCCCCTACCCAGTCTGAACACATATTGCAGATCAGACAGGATAGTGTGCTCTTTGGCAAAAGTAGTCAATCTCTCCAGGATGACCCGTCCTAAAATTTCGACCTCTACATCCACCAAGGAAATCGGTCTGTAGCAGGCAGGGAATCTCTCTCCCCTTTTTTGAACACTGGCACTATAACAGAGTGGCACCAGACCCCTAGTAACAATCAATGAGTAGCTGCATTAATATGAAGAGTAATACGAGGTAACCATAAGTTCACTAAGGACTTCAGCAGGTCCCCCAGTACCCCACTGGTTCCCGAGGCCTTGCCTAGGGGTAAGGAGAAAATTGCATCTATCACTTCATCCCTATGTATTAGAAGGCTGTGCTCCTCTTGGAGGGGGTGGCTTGGTGCATTCACAATCATAGAGCGCTGAAAAGTGGCTCACCCAGACCTGGACTGGCACGATGGTAGCATGATCAGAAAGCGGTTCTATTTATTTATTTTTTTAAAAAGGGGTAGTTAACAACCATCCATAACAAGTACCTGTCCTTCAAATTACTCGCCAACAACAAAGTCTTCCTATAGATCATTGCTTAACTGACACTTCCTAACCTTAAGTGCCACTCTATAGGAGGTCATACACTTTTTAACCTCTACTCTATTTCGCCAAATTTCTTTAAGTACAGCTAAAAGCTGCTTTCGAGCCCTCATACAGTTCTAATCGAACCATCTGCAGGATAAAGGAAGACCGGCCACCCCCGGTTTAGTGAGAGCTGATTTAATGTATCCACAAATCATATCAAACACCTTAAGGACACTGTCATTTGTGGCTTCATCATCTAGGCAAATCTGAAAACCGGATTGCACATTGCTACCATTTCAGCATCAAAGACCTCTGGAATTACTTTTTCCCATTTCAGTCTACAACCCTCATCTTTGGTGGTGGGCTTAGCTTAATAATAGGAATGTGTATCTGGGTACTTCTTTTCCTATAAAAAGGTAGCAAAACGGGAAGTGTGGTCACTATAGACATTCCATTCTGCTGCAAAACTACTCAATAAATGGAAAACACCTGCTGAGATAAAAATATAGTCAATAACGGACCCGTCCCCTGAGCCTTTAAAAGTTGGTAAACCGTCTACTCAATCTAGCATTTTTTTGCTTAGCAGATTGAGCAGGTAATTATCTAGGACCAGGTCATTCGGAAGATCCCCCTGCGCAGTGTGCTTGATGTGGATCTGTTCAGCATTAACACCCTCAAATTCCATTGAGTCATACAAATAATAATCTCTACATGGGTGTAGGTTAAAATATCCAGTTATAAATAGCACTATATATTGGAAAGGGCAAGAAATAGCAAAAGCATTTCAAAACTTAGATGTCCTGGGAGACCTTGGTATGGTTTCTCTCTTGTAAATGTCATTTTAAACATTAATACAAAGAATATTAAATTTACTTTCACAGGACAAAAGAACATCAAGAGAAAAAGGGAAGTTAGAGTACATTACTTTCTGCTTACAATCCATATCCAATTTAATAAAGGTAACTAGACCCCTTCTGGCTCGCCCACTTGAGGATGGAATTCCCGGAGTACTAAAGGAGGTGTAGCCATTTAGATGTAGCTCCCCTTTCAAGTCCCACATTTCCCGAAGACAAATAATGTCTTGAAAAGAAAGGGTCTTAATTTGTTCAGCATCCCCAAATTTACCTTGTGCACCCACAATATTCCAGATCAATACTTTTAGCTCATAGTCGGGGTACTAACATTAAAGGGAACAATATGGTCTACTTTACTATTCAGTCAGTCTGGATCGTTCAATCCCCTCAATGGCTCATAGCAGTTACACAGGGGAATAAAATCTCTTTGTGATTGAATAATATTGAAATCAGGGCCCTGCCCTGTAACAAGATTAGGAGCCCCAAGACGATATCCCCCGCCTTCATGGGTTTGTTAAAAAAAAAAAAAATCAATGGTAGCACTAAATTTCTACTAGGGGCAAGTCTTTTTCACCAGAAAGCAGACACAGTTTGAGGCGACACCCTACCTGCATTTTCCTGGGCATAGTTCCACGGCCGCTGCCTGCCTGTCTCCCTCCCGCCGCCGCCACTCTAACGCGGCCGCCGTGTGGAGGGGGACCACGTCTCCCAGTACCCCCAGCGGCGGAACAGGAAGCCGCCTCCCACAGTCTCGCGCTTAAATTACAGCTGAGCCACCGCCTCGCGGGTCTGCGCCGGGCTAAGTACGGGCAAAGGGGAAGGCCCTCTAAGGCCCTCAGAGGTCAGCAGTGGTCGGATGAGCCACCCCTCCAATCTGCTACCAAGGTGAGCCCTGATTTAACCATTATAACATTTTGCCGCTTTCCCCTGTGGTTACAGTTATAAAACCTAATCTGGTCAATCCGTTGACCACGTTATCAGGGAGCAGCAGTCGTACTATTATTATTGACTCACAACCTGATCCCGCTGCACATGATTCTATCCCTCCTCTGTCCCCGAGTAACAAGACTGTTGGAGAGAAAAGGAAAAGAGGCCCTTCGAAACCAACAGTTAATAAGAAGAAACAACCTTCTCGTAACAAGAGCCAACCGACCCCCCTGAGTATGTGGAATAGAGGGAAGCAACAACTGCCAGGGGGCGGCAGCATTATTAATGAGTCCTTGCAATTCACTGTGGGGCCTCTAGACACAACTTCCCCTAAAGAAGGACATAAATCTGCCTGCACACAGACTGAGCCCATAATTGAAAGTGTTACTCAAAAAAAGCCAAATGAGAATTTTATTGAGACCATAGTCGATACTATTTTTAAACAAATGGAAAGTCAAATGATCAAACAGTTTAATCTTATTTTTAAAAGATTAGATAGATTGGAAAACCTGGTAAAAAATGAAGATGCAAAAAGGAAATGGGTTATTAGTCTTGATCTAATGAGGGGAGATCGTCTACTGAACGATTTGGAAGTCGCCAATAAGGGCTTTTTGGGCGACAGGCCTAATATTTCCAGTCGTACACCTACATCTAATATTGTACCTAGGGGTGACATTGCAGGGAATACTCAATCTTCCATGACACCGCAGCATACTCCGGCTGTAGCAGCCGAACCACCTTGCCCCATTAGTGTGGTCGCCGATACTTTAAAGGGCAGACCAACCGTGCCCATTATGAGGCCGGGGGCACCCGCCATTATTGGCTTAGACAAGGGCCAAGTTGCTGTTACTAGGCCCACAAAACATCTGGGGCCGGCCCTTCATTTACCCCCCCGATGCTTGCCCATATGTTCTAATTTTGGCGAGTGTACCACTGCTGAGGTAGGGTCAAGGTGAGTCGTGGGTCCAGTTGAACAACAAATGTATTGACTGGTTGACTAAACATAAAGGGGTAGGTCCTAACATCTCGAGTGAAATCTTGACATCCGCCGGGTGAGCTGGGTCGGTCCCTCATTTAAGAACATCCTTGGAGATTGTATCATAATTAACCTTAGACACCCCACCACAGTTAAATTCATTCTTAGTAGTAACAATATCCACTTTAGCCCTTCAACTGTTATAACTCTATTGCCATTGGGTTATTTTTACAGGCCCACCCAGAGACCATTTAGCCCAGCTCCACCACCGTATCCACTGCATAATAGATTCAGTGTATTATCTGAGCCGGGCACTTTGGATTGACCTTCAACTATCGTCCTAAATATAGTAGCTAGAGACCATATCAATACATCTGGCCCCGTAGGTGAACTGCCAACCTGCTCTACTATAACGGTGTTTAATGGCATTAGAGCGCTAGTGTCGCCATCCCATTCTAAAATAACTGCCCATGCCTCTGCCACCCCCATACTGTCCGATAATTTGACATTTCTGAGCTGGAACATTGCTGGTCTCAATGCGAAAATGAAAATCAGGGACTGGGCAGATTGGGTTATCAACTTTGACATTTTAATGTTCCAAGAAACTTGGTGCACTTGTTCTTTGCTTTTTGAGGGTTACAGCTGTCACAACCAAATTGTAACCATTCCGGTCATGAGCAGACCCAGTGGGGGATTATCTATTTGGGTTAAGATTAGGGCAGGAGATAAAGTTGAATCCTTGCAAACTAATGATATGAATTTCCAGGCTTTGCTTTAGATCAGCAGGATAAAATTATGTTTAATTAATTTTTATAACAACGATTTCACAACTCATCCAAACACAAATTTTATAAGATTGTTTGATTTTATTGATGAAATTGCAGATGGCCAAAAGTATGGTAAACTTAATGGCATCTGTTTGGGAGGTGATTTTAATGCACATATTCACTTTAGAACCCCTCCTTGTAAAAGAGGTGAAGAATTGCTTGACCATTTAGCCACACGGGACTTAGTCAATGTTATGGAGAAGGCAAACATTGCTGTGAATAAAGGACCCGTGGCCACATATGTCGGGCGCGGGAGTTCAACCACAATAGACTATGTATTCATATCCTCCCTGCTCGTGGACCTCTTATTAGAGGCGGTAGTCGTTAGTACCATATATAGCGACCTTTACCCAATCTCATTTACTTTTAAATCTATTAAAAAACAGGGGAACAGTGAAATCGGGGCAAACATTTTTGTAGCGTCGACAAACTTAGGGTGGTCTGGAAGGGGATAGACAATAAGGGGGTTTTAGCTTGCATTATTAAGGAACACCCTATATAAAAGTGTCTGTTTGTTTATCCACTGATACCCTTGGACATGACATTGTTGAGGCCTTTACAGGGCTGTGTAAGGCCATAAAAAAGGAGATCTCTAAACCAGCCACAGCTAATAATGTTAAAAACCCAAGGTGGTTTGATACCTCATGCTCCAAAGAATTAAGGGCCGCCCTAATAGCTGAACCACGAGACCAGTCTCTGGTGAGGATACTAAGGTTAAGTTATAAGCGTACTTTAAAAATAAGATCTGAAGAGCTTCTAAAAGACCATTGGGAATCCCTTGTGCGTACATCGGCACTGAAAGATGCCGCCGGGTTCTGGAGTGAGGTTAAGAATTTGAGATCAATTGGATCTAATATTACCCCCATAAATTGTAATATACCTGGGGACTTGTTGGTGGAGCATTTTTCAAATATATATGCTGCGCCGTATCCTTCCACGGAATTTTTTCAGCCCTTCAAGACATTGAATATTTCTATAATGGAGGTGGAAGATGCTATTTTACAAAGTGCGGGGAATAAAGCACCTGGCCCCGATGGACTATCCATCGACTTAATAAAATCAGAGCCTGACTTTTGGTCACCTTTATTATGTAACATCTTTAATAATTTATCTCATACTCCACCCCCAAGTTCCTGGTCTAACAGCATCATCGTGCCAATTTTTAAAAAAGGCATCAGACTTGACCCTGGCTGTTATCGCCCAATATCCTTAATAGATAATACCTTGAAGATTCTAGGTAGGGTTATCTTTAATAAGATCAGAACCTGGGCTGAAGAAAATATGATCCTACACCCATGCCAATTAGGCTTTAGAAGTAACGTAGGGACTGTGGAGCAATGTTTAAATTTAAACTTATTATTGGCCAAATATACTATCGCCAAAAAATCCCCATTGTATTTAGGGTTTATGGATTTAAGTTCTGCTTTTGATTTTGTTAATCGTTCCCGTTTATGGTCAGTCCTGTTGAATTATGGTTTAGACGAATCTTTGGTTTATTTTTTGGCCCACTTAAACAGTGACTTGAAAGCCCGTGTTCGAATAAACAACGATGGCGAAGTCTCGGGTGACATTTTAATTGGCAGGGGTGTCAGACAGGGCTGTGTCTTGGCCCCCCTGCTTTTTATTTTGTACATAAATGAATTAAGTAATTCTTTATGTAAATTAACCAGTGATGCCCCATACATCAATGGTAAACCACTCCCCGCACTCCTCTATGCGGATGATGCGGTCCTTATGGGCCGCACACCCAATGCATTACGCACTTTATTATCAGGTTTTGTTTCATATATGGCCGACCTCGGCTTATGTACCAATTTTAAAAAATCTTACATAATGTCCTGTGGCCCAAAGAAACATAGAATCCGCCATATCATGTCAGGGAACAATGTTTTAAATAGTACTTGCACTTTTCCTTATTTAGGCCGGTTGTTCTCCGATTTTGGATCCTGGCAACCTCATGTTGCCAGGGGGAGGAATAAATTGGGTAAAGCTATCAATTCTATAATCACCCTCCGTCAACCTAAACATGCTGAGGTTATCTTACCACTGTTACAAATTTATAGAACCCAGTGCTTACCGACAGGGACCTTTGGTGCAGAGGTGTGGGGGTATTCGAACTGTACTAATATACAGATCGAAGAGAACAGATTCTGTAGGAGGGTCTGGGGGGGGTCATTTCGGCCCCATCTTACGTGTTTCACAGAGAATTGAATCTCCCCTATATAGAAGACTTTATAAGATCTAGACCCGCCCTGTTTTGGTTGAAAATATGGCGGAACTCTGCTGCCTCTTTGACCCGTGATATCATCTCGGACTGCCTAAGATGTGAGCGGGCTAATTATATACCCTGGCTCAGGGCACTCGAGAAAAGCTTAGTAAGTGTGGAGATGGGGCACCTATTTTTTTCACCTCAAACTATTGACTACACACATAAGAATTCAGTAAAAAGGGCGTTGTACGATCTGTACCGAAAAAATAGAGACAAGACCGAGTATGTAAAGCCGGCTATTATAAGGTACATCCCCCTTTTGGAATCATGTGGTAGGCCCCATAACATGCCCCAGGGTTACCTGCGAAAGAGACTGGGCAAATGGAATAGGAGTTTGCTGTTTCGGTTCAGGGACGGGAGCATCAAAAATCTTCTTTGCTTCCCTTTAGGCTTTATCAAAAATTCGGAAAATATAAGCTGTCCCTGTAACCTGGGCGGCAAACAAAGCCTGTTACACTTTACATTTTTTTGTGGTTTTTATGTAAAATACACCAAATATTACCTAATTCCTTATTTTAAAAAGAACTTTCTGATGGATTTTAATCTAGCATTTAGAGACCTATTGATGCTAAGCTCTGATGATGTAATCTTTAGAGTCAGTTGTTTCTTTCATTCTGCTGTTCGATCCCGAGCAACAATGAACGTTAAGTTTGCACTATCTTTGCATCGTTTGCACATTGCATTTTTGCACTAGTGACTGTTCCCTTGCACATGTCACAGTTAACTAGCTGTGTTTTGTTTTTACTGTGGCTCTTTCTAGTCTAAATCATACTGCATTTCCATTGTGGAATTACTGTCACTGTTATGATATTCGTATTCTATGAAATATCTACATCACAAGATTAACTAAGTCATTCTTTTATAATTTTTTTAATGTTTATTTTATTGTTGGTTTTATCGGATAATTGTTGTGATTTATGTACTTTTATGGATGTCTTTGATATCCGAATAAAGATCTTTGACTTGACTTGACTTGACTAGGGGTGGTGGAGTTGATCCTGAGCCTGTTCAGGATATAACCCACCCTGAAAGGATTATGAAAATTAACCATGATAGAGTCCCCTCCTTGAGTTTGGTATGCCCAATCCAGCCTACTCTTCTAGCCATAATATTCTCCCCAAATAACTGTTGGCTAGAAATGCTAAAAAAAGCTCCCCACCAACCAGTGAACCACCTTATTTTTTAATTTGGCTGTAAGATTCTGGTTCTGCGTATTTTAGCTGCATTATATTGGCTGGAACCAGGACATACGGCGTACACTACGAAGGTAGTTGGATGATGACATGAGAAGGTGTATGTCCCAAGGGGCACCCAGAAGTAGCCGGTCTCTACGTAAACTATCTAATGCTGGGGTTGTGCCATGAGAATTCTCATAGGTGCTACATGTGCCGCCATAGTTGGAAGAGGGGGGAGAGAGGAATCTTGAATACTACTTTCAAAAGCCCTCATGGCCCCCACCTGACCAGATATTTGGGATGGAAGAGTTCCCTCATTCCTGGGAACATTAGCGGGGATTGGAACAGGATTTCTGGGGCTGGATCTTTCGATACACTGGTTTCCAGCTGCTCACGCAAAGCCCACACCCTTTTTGCAAAGGTTTCCACTGCTTTCTCCAGAATATTAATTCTCAAGTTAAGGGCATCAAAGTTGATTAAAATGTTGGTGTCCATTTTTAGAAAGAGAGCCTGGGTAGTACTGCTCTTGTGGGATACTACAAGTGGTCCCTTTTTAACATGTCAAGCATTTTTATTCCCAGTGACTAAACTAGAGAGGATGTCCCTCCTTTATTTTTGGGCCTCGTACCCCCTCCCTCCTCTCCGCCTCTAGTTTGTTTCAAGGGTGCACCATCACCATGAAGGTGTGATGGGGTAGATTTGCCCTGGGCCTCCTAGAAAACAGGATGGATTTGAATGTGTGAGGATGATTGCAGGTGGCCAGACAGGACAATATCAGGATTGTTAAGATTGTGTTCCTCTAGTGCTGGTTGGGGGATTATTACTTGTTGTGTCTGAATAAGTTGTTCTTAAACTCTGGAGATCTCTTCTGAGAGCACACCCACCACATTATTTAGGAATGAAAATATTGTGTCGCTCGTTCTCGGTCGTTGTTTGGCCACATTTACAACCTCCACTTTCCTGTTTCCCATTCTGCCAAACAGTGAGAGCTTACAATAGATGGACACATGAGGTGAGAACAAAATCACTCAATTGATAAATAAATTGATTAATAACCGGATACATTTTCTCCTTTGGTTAATACCAAAGAGGGACGCCTCGCCACTCCAAGGACCCTCAGTGGGTGTGGTATGTATGGCTAAGGAAGAGCAACGTGTTAATATACATTTTGTCCTTCCTCACTAAATCAGAGGTTCACCAAGTACCCATAGTCTCCTCAGCAGATACAAATAAAAACTGTTGCTAGTTCAGGATCTATAGAAAGTATGTGTGGGCAAGGTCTCCAATGCCCCCAGGAGCCTTGCCACCCATTTTTCTTGCTGTCCCAGATCGCTGTTTTACCCACTCTACTGCTTCCTACTCTGCCACTTCCTGCTCTCCCGCTTTCTGCTCTCCCATCCCCTGCCTCCCCAGCACCCCTCCCAAGACCTACTTAAAGGAGGCCTCAGCATGCTTGCTCAGTGGGCGCACCAAAGGCAAGCCCGTCTGCGCCTGTCCAAGTCTTGACTGTGCCCAGCGCCAGGAATCCTCACCCTCCGGACTTCCACAGGTTCTCCGCTGCTGATTTCCGTACCCTAGACCCCAGATGCAACAACTGCTGCCTCACATCTCCCCACTCCACAGTGGGACTGTTCACCTGTCTCCCTGCCATTTCACTTCCACTCCATAACCAACAACCTTGGAAAATACCCGCAAAATGCAGTCCCCGCTGGCCGAGACCCCCTGGATAAACTACGATGCCTCCTTATCAATGCCCGATCACTGTGCAAACATGCCACAAAGTCTGGTACACCATTTCTACCCTCACCCCGACAAGACCATCACAGAGACCTGGCCAACCCACGCGTCAGCCCTGCACATAACCACCGCAACACTCAGTGGCTACAAGATGAAACACTGTGACCGCACCAACAGTCACAGAGGCGGTATCGCCATCGTACACAGGGAAACAATCATCTGTATGACCACGAAAAATCATGCTTTTCATGGATCACCTAAATTTCCAGCTCCATACTGACGACAAGGCCACCATCAGAAGCACCCTCGCATACCGACCCCCAGGATCACAAACCAGACTCAGCGACACCATCAGAGAATTCATCACCCCGCTCACCATCAAATCCAAACACTTCATCTTCCTGGGAGACCTCAATTTTCACCTGAATGACCTCACAGACTCCAACTCCTGGAAAATATGGACAACATTGGCTTCACGCAGTTTGCCTCAGACCCCACACACAGAGCTGGACACATACTGGACCTCATCTTCATGTTCAGCAACAAAATCAGATATAGCCACACCATGGAACTTACCTGGTCCGATCATTCCATGATACATTTTACCATCACTGGACCTCCTCACACCCACCACAGCGCCCCTTCCGCAGCTGGACCAAGGTCACTTAACATCAATGGACTCTCCCAGTCCGATGCCTCCACCAACCTGAACCAAGCAGTAGAAAACTTTAACACATGGATCACCTGCGCTACCGACCTAGTCGCCCCCACGAAAGCTGTCAGAATGAATGTACCCACCAAACGAGCCATCTGGTTACACCCCAGAACTCAGTGCAGTGAAACGCAGATGCAAACAACTGGAAAGATAATGGTGCTCCAGCAGAAACAACAATGATCGAGCTATCTTCTAGTCTGCCCTCAACAACTACCACCACCTCCTCAAAGCCGTAAAAAAGAAGACCCTGACACACTGCATGGAGGACAGCGCCAACCAGGCCAAGGAACTCTTCACCATCGTAAGAGATTTCACCTGCCCATCAGAAAACTCAATCCTTTCCTCACAAGAACTCTGCCACATTCTTGCAGATCACTTCCGCAACAAGATAGCCACCATATACAGAAACTTTGATCCCCAAGCCACCAAACTCCTCAAAATCCCCACTCTTGCAAATACAGCCACTGACCATCTGATCACCACGCGGGAATAACTCAGCAGAACAAATACAAAGGTCCATCCTCTCAGGAGCACCCATCTCTCTTCAACCTCAGAAATGAAGAAATCAGCCACCAGCTCATCACCATCCTCAGCACATCCATCACCACAGCCACCTTCCCACATGGGAATAACTCAGCACAGCAAACAGCAAGGACAATCCAATCGGGAGCACCCACCAATCCATGCCGCTATTGACTCTTCAACCTCAGAAATTAAGAGATCAGCCTTCAGCTCACTACCATCCTCAACACATCCATAACCAGTCACCTTCCCCGATGCCTGGAAACACTCATAGGTCTAACGCCTCCTCAAAAACCCTCCGCAGTCCCGAACGACCTCCAGAACAATCGCCCCATCTCACTGCTCCCATCTCCTGCCAAAGTCCTGGAGAAGTCTATCGACCTCCAACTCACCGAACACCTGGAGAGAAACAACCTTTTAGGCACCTCCCAATCAGGATTCAGAGTCAACCACAGCACCAAAATGGCCCACTGTTACCTCCAGTAAGTCCCACACAGTGGGTTTGCTGAGAGATGTTCGGTGGCAATGCCCCCTTTATCCACCACTCTGCAAATGCACCTCCTGTAAGTCCTACACAGTGGGGGTTCCTGAGAACTGGTCGGAGGCCCAGCCCCATTTCTCCACCTCTCTGCAAAACATGATTACTAGTTATACAATACTAAAAATTCACTGAAAAAAACAAAGGTTACAGGGACATTACAGTTAGAAATTAGCTATAAAAAAACGTAGAAATTCACTGAAAAAACAAAAGTTACAAGGATGTCCTAGTTAGCAAATACAATTTAAGAAATCATAGAAAGTCACACAAAAAGCAAAGGTTACAGGGACATTATATTTAAGGTCAGATTTCATTTGTGCAAAACCAGAGAAATTGAGCAGCTATACCTTACACCCCCACAACGCACTTCTTATAACCTCACATATTACATCTCTCATGACATGGTCCGTGATATCACGGATGACATCATAAATTAAATCTCAAATGACATCACTGATGACATCATCCACAGAGCCACTCACACCTACTCACACCCTCATTAAACCTCTTGTATGCCCACTCACACCCGTACAACATCTGACATACCTATTCACATAGCTATACCAGTACTCACACACCCACTCTGTTCCCATAGAGCCACTCACACACACACACACTCACTCACTCACACACACTCACACAACCATCCACTCACCCATACAGCCACTCATACAACCAGTTACTTACCCATACAGCCAGCCACATAACTACACACTGACTCATACAGCTACTTCCACATTCACTTATTTACCTACAAAGTCACACACCCACTCACTTACCCAATCAGCCTCTCAACACAGCCGCTCACTCACCAATGGAAGCCCTCATACACTCACTTAAGCAACCACTTCGATACCATTTACATATCCATACAAGCACTCACACATTCCTGCCCTCACCCATACAGCCATTCACATAGACACTCACTGTCCAATACAGTCACTCACACACAAAGTCATGTAACGAAACATATAATAAAACATCCACTCACTCATCCATATAGACACTTATAGACCCAGTCTCTTACTCATACAGCCATTCAGACACCCACTCAGTCACCCATACAGTCACTGCACACCCACTTACCCACTGATAGAGCCACCTACATGTCACTCACCCACCCATACATCCACTAACACACCGACTCACTCACCAATATAGCCACTCACAAAGCATCTAACTCATTCACAGAGATGCCTACAGCCCCACTTATACTTATACACCCATACAGCCACTCAACACTAATATTCACAAGGATACATACAGTCACACAGCTACTCACCTGATATATGTTGAAAGTATCACTCATCAGTACACATAGCATACTACTTTAAGATTTGTAATAGCTTAGTATATATGTTTAGCAATCAAACTCTTACAAAATACTTACACTCGCTGGATCAGGTCATCAGTGATGTCACTAATCATGTCATAAATAATATAATGTGTGAGGTCATAAACAGTGCATTTCAGGGGCGTAAGTTATAGTTGGCTCAGCTAACTATAACTGCTGAATTGCTCTGGTTTTGTACGAGTGAAATCTGACCCTAACTATAATGCCCCAGAAACCTTTAGTTTTTTCAGTGAATTTTTAAGGTTTTTTTCAAAGCTAATTCCTAACTATAACGTCCCTGTCACCTTTGTTTTTTTCAGTGAATATATATATATATATATATATATATAAACAAAACTGCCTTCGTTGATGGGAGCCCCTGACTCTGCAGGGCGGCTTCAGGCAAACAGGAGAAAGGCATCCCTTAAATCACAAATGAACAAAAAACGCTGAAGCCTTCAATTCCAGACGAATTACAGGTGCCTACAATCTGAGAAATGCTCATGTGCTTATATAAATGAAATATCCATGTGACTTTTCCGGTCTCAGTACTGCAATAACCACAATGCTCTTTGAACTTTCGAGCTGCAGTGTATCATATAATGGTAATGTTGCATCCAATTATTGCGGACAGTGCCTTTTCATATGTTTGTTCAAGACTATATATAATCACAGTCTTGTCATCTTCCTACGCGCCTGTAGACTGTGTGAACAATGCTGTCCCAATAAATAAATCTTTAAATCACCAGTCCAGAATCCCAAAGAGAAAATGCAATGCCGGGATACGCGGACCCAAATAGGCGATTGAGCAGGGCAGGATCCTTGAAGATTGTATGACTACAGGATTACTCCTCACTCCTTTGAGAAACAACATGTCCACTGCAGCAGGGTTGGACACATAAAGCAGAAGTACCGGATCAAGGATAAGTATATTCCAGACCGGTCCTTAGGTGCAACTGTCTGCACATTGTATTGGTAACAAGGCAGTACCCGACTGTAATCCAGGAGGGAATCTGAACTGTCTTGAAGAAATCCTAGGACCCAGTCGGGCCATACAATAAAGGCTGAAACATGCTGGCACTAGGGTCATAGGACCAATATATACTCATGACCCCTTTTTCTTTAGTTTTATTATCCCCTGAAACTCCGCTAATAAAGGGATACCTGGACTTTACGGAGAATTTTTAATCTTCAAAACCTCCTGGCCTATTCTCCTAAATGCTCCCTGGAATATGGTTGAGCCTACCCCGACCTTTAGGAGTCAGAGTGAACCCGATGATGAAGCATGACACTACTAGAGTGTGTGAGGGTTATTTAACAAAAAGGAATTGTATCCTACCCCACCCATGAACGGATGGTGTAACACCTAATGAGAGTAGTGCCCAACACATCAAATACCAAGGTGGGATACTTTTTTTTGATTGTCATCCAAGACAATGGCCATCAGGGTAATTCAAATTGCTAGCTAAGGTCAGATGGAATTTGGATTGCAAGTGCTTTGAGCTGGTGGAAGTCAACGGAGAGGTACAGGTTCAAGAGGATCTCTAGAACAGCAATACCTGTATGGCATCTTCTATAACTAATTGGTTTGTTGTCAAATATATCCTGAGGATGGTAAGTCATTTTATGACACGTTTTCAGATTTTGCCAGAATGGGGTATCTCAGCCCTTAGAACTATAAGACAAGAAAAAACAACGTAGTGTACATTTCTATTTCCAATAATAGCATATCTGGTTCAAACACGTTTAGACTTTTCTGTAATGCTCTATGCAGTACATTGCTATGCATTACATAAAATAATCTACCTCCTAATAGTGCTGAGGTTAGGCCTATCTTAGAACCACACCATGGAAAAATACAGCAGATATTGGAAAATCACTGGGCAAAATGGCAAATGTAATTATTGGTTCATTTCCCTACACACAAAGTGTAAATATACCCCAATGAGTACAGTAATACATCCTGTGGTGAAATCGCAGGGCTCATTTATTTCAGAGTTTTACATAACACATGGATACCAGTTGTTAGACACCTTATAAATTAGTATAGGAGCAGCAGACAATGTGATATTTCAGTTAGTTTTAGTAGAGAGAACATCAGCTGGAACATTCTTTCTGGCACTCACCCTGATCGCGCCGTGCAGCTGATCACTAGCTGACACTGCCTGTCCCCCATAACGCTGCTTTCTGGGCGCCATTGGCACGCCGAGGGAGACTTCTGCCACGCCCTCCCATTGCTGGCCACGCCCCCTCCACCGAATCATTTAAAGCGCGCCAAGCACTAGCGTCGCTTCAAGGCTGCGTTACTCCTGAGGCGGAAGCCGGGAGTCTGTATCTAAGCTAAATATTTTTAAAACTTGTGTATTGTGTTTTTAAAACTGCTGATTTGCACATTGTTCTTTCTGGCACTCACCCTGATCGCGCCGTGCAGCTGATCACTAGCTGACACTGCCTGTCCCCCATAACGCTGCTTTCTGGGCGCCATTGGCACGCCGAGGGAGACTTCTGCCACGCCCTCCCATTGCTGGCCACGCCCCCTCCACCGAATCATTTAAAGCGCGCCAAGCACTAGCGTCGCTTCAAGGCTGCGTTACTCCTGAGGCGGAAGCCGGGAGTCTGTATCTAAGCTAAATATTTTTAAAACTTGTGTATTGTGTTTTTAAAACTGCTGATTTGCACATTGTTCTTTCTGGCACTCACCCTGATCGCGCCGTGCAGCTGATCACTAGCTGACACTGCCTGTCCCCCATAACGCTGCTTTCTGGGCGCCATTGGCACGCCGAGGGAGACTTCTGCTACGCCCTTCCATTGCTGGCCACGCCCCCTCCCATGTCATCAGTCGCCACTATAAACCATGTGTCAATATCGGAAGCGCAGCGGACGAGCGCAGCGGGCGCGCCGGTTGCGCGCCGAAGGCGCGCATAAGGCAAGCTCGTCTGCGCTCGTCCGCGCCGAGACCGGGCAAAGGGCCACCCCCTCTGATCCACCACCCCCCCATCCCGCCTCCAGCTCCGTACCAATAACCTACACCTCGGAACAACTCCTCATCATTAACCAAACAATAAGGTCTCCTCACTCCTTACCCAACTTCAACTATAACAATCCTAGGATCGGACCACTCAAGTGTCCCACTTGTATCGTTATTCCATCTACTCCTCTCCCTACACCTCCCCCACTAGTGAGAACAGCACTTATAAATGTAAGATCCCTGCCGAAACACAAATTTGAAATCGCCGATTTCATAGACTCGCAACAGATAGATATTTTATTTATCACCGAGACATGGGGAGACGAGGCCTCTGGCCCGGACTTCAGAGATGCCACACCTAACAATTACTGTGTGTGTAAGTTAGACAGACCGATAAGGAAGGGTGGAGGAGTAGCGATTATTTACAAAAACCACCTCAAAATAACTACAGCAGACACAACCTACCCTGAATGCGAGGCCCTCCTATTCTCGATAGGCCTATCCAGTAAAGCAACATTCAAAGGTATGTTGATCTACCGCCCCCCAGGATCCAGAGCCAAATTCCTAGCACGCTTGGATCAAATAATCGAGACATCAATCGGATCACCACAGTTTACCATCTTAGGTGATTTCAATTTTCACCTCGAAGTTTTAGAAGACCCAGACACCATAACGCTACTGGGAGATTTAGAGACAGCCGGTCTTACACAAATTGTTAAAAAACCCACGCACAAAGCAGGACATACGTTGGATGGATTATTCACCAACAACCCTGAAATCTCCATCACCGAGATCATTCCTTCAATCTGGACAGATCATTCTGCAATATGTTTCTCTATTCCCACCAAACCCACTTCCCCTTGCTTGTCTCTTCCCCCTCCCACCAAATTCAGAGACTGGAAAAACTTAAATCTTGAACATCTCACTCAGATGATACAGGACAGTCCATTACCTAACGCGCATGATCCCATAGCAGCCTCAGATACCTACACGGAGAATCTGATCGAAGCTTGCAACAAATTAGCACCGTCCAAAACCACCCATCGGAATAGAAAACTCCCTTCAGCCCCTTGGTTCTCTGAGTCGCTTAGACTTCAGCGCCAGCACTGCAGAAACCTTGAACGACAGTGGCGCCGTAACCTCAATACGCCTGACAAAATAATTTACAAAAGCGCTCTCTCCAACTATAAAAAACTCATAAAAACAGAGAAAACCACGTATTACACTAACCAAATTAATCAGGCTAAAAACTCCTCAGGGAAACTATTCCAAGTAGTAACATACCTGTCTAACCCACCTGCTCCTCAGTCAGAAGGATCTCAAGCCCTTTCTGATGCATTAGCCAACTTCTTCGAGGACAAGGTCAGAACCATCTTCAATACGTTCACACCCGACGCTGCGCCCATTCCCTCTGACTCTAGCGTTGATACTGGCCCCACATTCACAGCTTTCGAACCTACCACCTGTGAATTCATCCAACCCCTGATCGCTCGAACCAAATCTGGTTCACCTCTAGATCCTTGCCCCCCTAGCATCCTCAACCTCATCCCGGAAGTTATTGCTCCACCTCTAACCACCATCTGCAATGCAATGTTTGCATCTGGTGTTTACCCCCCGGTATGGAAAAAAGCAATAATTAAACCACTACTCAAAAAACCCAGACTAGATCCTCTCCTTCCTGCTAGCTACAGGACCATCGCCTGCCTCCCATTCCCCGCAAAGATCTTTGAAAAGATCATGAATATCCAGCTGTCAAACTATATTCACCACAACAATCTACTGGATGACACCCAATTTGGGTTTCGACAGGGCCACGGAACAGAGACGGCACTGCTAAAAGCAGCAGATGAGATTAGATACACGATGGATAACGGAGGAGCCGCAGTCCTGATACTCTTGGACCTATCTGCGGCCTTCGACACGGTCGACCATGCCACCTTGATCGACCGTGTCGAGGCCATAGGAGTTACAGACAAAGCAAAAAACCTCCTGGCCTCATTTCTGTCAAACCGTCCGCAAACTGTGAAACTAGGCAATTTCACATCCCAGACCTTCTCCCTGCCATGTGGAGTACCGCAGGGATCCTCGCTAAGTCCGACACTATTCAACATCTATGTGTCGGACCTGGCGAGGGTCATAAAATCCTGCGGAATCTCCCTCACTACCTACGCCGACGACACCCAACTGGTGCTGTCGATATACAATGATGGAATCTCAGTGGCAGCCAATTTCCAAACGGGAATGAAGGCAATAAGCTCCTGGATGTCATCCAACTGTCTTAAACTCAATTCTGATAAGACAGAAGTGATGACATTCGGGAGGCTTCAACCCACCTGGTCCCCACAATGGTGGCCCCACCAGATGGGACAACCCCCAGAACCTGTATCGAAGGTACGCAACCTGGGTGTTATCTTCGATAACAAGCTGTCATTCCAGCAACATGCCAATTCAGTGGTTTCCTCTTCCTTTTACATACTAAAAAGGATAAAAAAATTAATTCCATACCTTCCTCCACATGCAGGCAAAACCCTGGTCAGTACATTAGTATTCTCCAAAACTGACTACTGCAATGCATTGCTACTCAATGCACAACAGAAGGTCCTCAATAAACTGCAAACAGTGCAGAATGCAGCAGCTAGGACTCTGCTTTCCATCCCTAAATTTGCATCTGTCTCACCCTACATCCGACAGCTACATTGGCTACCGGTGAGGAGCCGTATCAAATTCAAAGCTTTATGCATAGCATATAAGGCTATTCACGATCACGGACCGCTATTCCTAAGAAGAGCCTTTCGACCGCTTAAACACACAAGAGCCTTGCGCTCATCCTCTGCGCATCTACTCATGGTCCCCCGTACAAGAAGGGCCAATTGGGGTGACAAACGCTTCTCCGTGGCTACAGCCATACTATGGAATACACTTCCTCTATACATCAAGTGTGCTCCGACCCTTCTCAACTTTAGAAAAAAACTAAAGACATGGTTGTTCCCTGCCTAATCCTCCCTTCCTCCTGAGAGTTCCGCAACCACAGCGCCGAGACACCCTTGGGTATTTGCGCGCTCTAAAAATCGCCAAATAAAATAAATAAATAAAGCTGCAGTAAGGCACTATAATGCCTCCAGGAATCATTTTGTATGTTACTGTTGAAAAAATATTTATTTAGATCATTTGATGCTCAAATCAGTGTCAAAGAATCTAACTCAGGCTTCAAGCATTCCTTGATGCAAATGGATGGGGGAAGAAAGGGTCTAGTACCTTTTTCATTTTGAGTGGTGAACAGGACATGCGTAGTTTAAGGATTTGTATATTGTCAGCATATACAGCACAACAGTACACAGGCAACAATAATACTAAATACGAAGGGCCTAATTTAGAGTTTGGCAGACAGGTCACTCCATCACAATTTGATGGATTTCTAGCCAGGTTATTCCAAAGACTAAAGGACATATTGCTCTTGTGTCACATTGTGACGGAGTAACTCGGTCAAACTCTAAATCAGGCAAGTAGCCATTTATTTTTGTGAAGTACCATCCAACTAGTCAACAAAATACTGGAAATTGGAAGCCATAAGGGAATTGCTTTGGACTTTTGCCACCTCAAATATCCTACATGGCTGCGTTATGAAAAAATCAATGCAAGGCTAGAAAGGATGTCAGACAGGGTTTTGATATGTACTACAAAAAACCTGATACACAATCACAAATCTTTTGATGCCGCACCACTGAGGCAAACCAATTTCTCTCCAAGGTTAGCCCTTCATAAATATCATAATTGCTCATTTAGTGAAGGCTGGCTCAGTTATTGATTAAGCTGAGATAAGGCACTTAATTCTCCAAATCAAGGTTTTGGTAAAGTAGTGTAAACGTATAACTAAATAGGACAGGAATGTGATGACAGCAAATTGAAAACTAGATGATAAAAGCATTCCGAGGAAATTAATAAAGCAAATGCTGGGGAAAACTGGTCTTCTGCACAAAATGGGTTACTTATAATCAAAAAGCAATTTTTAGAAATAAATGTGAAAGGAGCCATCCGTAACAAAACGCCCTAATCAATTCCCAGGCCTTTTAAATTGAAGAGACAAAAAACATCAGAACCTAGAAATATCTTTCAACAATAGTTTCCACTAGAACACTACAGATTTGGATGTGCAGGCCCCGGTGTAAAATCATTTTTCTTTGTAGATGCAGCTATGTTCAATATAGAAACACTATTTTTCTCCTCCATGGTTCACAGTTTCTAACAGGCTCAGTGGACATTTTCATGTGGGGTTCAGAAAGCGCTATACACCTATGTACATCTGATGGGCAACGTGAAAAGCTAGCACATGCAGGTAGAGTGCACGTCCTGTTCTATCTTTAGGCATGTGCCTATGGAATACTGCTCAGTTGGTTCCTACAGGCTTCTGTTCAGTCTATCACCAAAGCCGCACAGCTACCGGGAAAGCATATCTTGGGCCCCCAAGTGTCATAGGCAAGGCTAAGCAGAAACACTTACTTTCACAAAGGCAAAGTTCCCAAGTTGCTGGCCTGTGATTCTAATAACAATATGTTTCCTGGCTTCAAAATGTGGCTGTTTGCTTTTTCGCCTTTTGACTCCATAGGACGTGGAGGTAGGAGTACCCATAGGCTGTGCTTTGAGAAACAGGCTTTGGTTCCAGATGGAGTAATAGGCAAGTATGTAGCCTCTTTATCAACAGTCTTTGCTTGGTTAGACCCAGGTGGTATATTCGAATTGTCTCTTCCTAAGGAAATTTATCAGCCAGTCAATTGCAATCCCTCACAACTGAATTCAAGATTACCAGTTTTATAAAAATTGTTAACCAAACCTTCCAATTTTCAGGCAAATCGGATTGATCTGCCTACAGAGAGATCAACAAATACTTATAATCAATAACTTATTTTTGCCAGAGAACCAGTAGGCTTCCCATGTGCATGTGTTCACCAAGAATCAGCAGACAAACAAGGTGATGGAATGAATTCTTGAATTTATCTACACCACTGACACTCACTAGGAGCCATATTGTGCATCATCTTTTTTTACCAGCTGTACCACTCTCGACAGAGACCCGCCATATGCAAACCCCTCTTAGCTGTATTCCACTAGAAACTGTTCTGTGTCAACAGACAGGCCAGACCCTCTTCCTATGGGAGACAAGCAACCCCTGACCCGGTCTGTACCTACTTGGACATCTTTGGTTAGGTAATGCTTGAGTCTGGCGGCACAGTGAGGACAAATATGCCAAAACCGGTCTGGACTTGTTTGTCTTTCCTTTCAGAAGAGACCTGGTATAGTAGTTTAGCTGTACTGTTCATATTTGAGCAGGACCAAAGCTGTTTTGCATATGGCTGGTTCCTGATTTACGTGGCATGAAGGGCATGCAAGATACCTGCTCTGTGTATTTATCATAAATTTTAGAAAGTTTTGTAGAAACCGTTGCTAGCACAGAAGATGCAGATGCAGCACACAGATGCCTTCAGGCATTTTCTGCTTGAGCCAGTAACTTATGAGCACAAAATACATAAGCCATAGAGGGGAAAACATTGCATGGGATAACAGATTTCTATTCACAGAATCCCATAGAAAAGGAGAACATTGTCTAGGACTACAGGAGACATTTTCTAAGGAAAAAAACACACTTTTCCAAAGATACAAAGATTTGAGCATGATACTGAACACCACAAAAGGAACATATATTGCACACAGATTTGAGAAAAATAGATCACTTTAAACAAAAAAGGAGTGTTTTCATTGGGAATAAATAATGATTTTAATGAAGCAAAACTCCTGCATATATAATGGTTGTTAGAAAGTTGCCCTATTTGGCCTGTTCACATCCATTTTTTGTGCTGAATGGACTGGTAGTAGCTGACTCTGACTGTGTCCTGGGCTCTGCTAGGCAGGCTCAGTGCTATGTCAAACACAAACACATACATTGAGGTACACTTATATTTGGCATGATCAACCCTATAAGTCCCTAGTAGATAATAGGACAAGGGATGAAAACTACCTATAGGTCCATAGTATTCAGAGGCCAGCAGCCTTTGTTGCACTTGCATACGTGCACTGCTGAGATCCTGAGGTCATTTTACAAGCAGCCCTATGTTGTAGCACTGCTTTTAAAAAGTAAATTCACTGCAAACTCCCCTTTGGTGGTATGGGTACTTTAAAAGTGATAAACAGCCTTATTTTTACATATTAGGTATCCCCAACATCTAACCAAGGAGTTCCAGGGGTGGGGTGGGTCATGTCACTTTAAGTAGGGTCCCTATAAAAGATGTTTTATAAACCCCAGTGTAGTAAGTTCACTACAAAGTCAACTTTGGTGCTATGGGCACTGTAAAATAATGATCTACATTTTGTTTGCATATTAGGAATCCCCCAGGACCCCCCCCCCCCCTAGGTGTTCCAGGGGTAAGGGTCCTGTAAATATGAGCAAGGGCTTTATAAAAGAGTTTTTATAAACCCTGGTGAAGAAGAAATTGCACATTTCATTTTCCCCATTGAAGATAGTTGGCCTCATAGGCTAACATGGGTATATGTTATAGACACATCATTATTGCTAGGAGATAGTACAAAATATCATTCAAAGACTGAACAGAATGGTATTGAAAATCCAGCAACTTGGCATTGTGGAATTTATCATTAATTCTACATAAAAGAAGTTGTAAGACTTTTTTTCTGTGAGCCAAAATCCAGAACTCATCTCTGACTGGTCAGCCCTGAGAGGATTAGCCAAGCTGCCATGATTAGGTGATAAGTAGCCTGGCCGGGCAGAGGCAATCGAATGGAGAGAGTTCTGTGAGGTACAGGAATGCCAGAGCAGGGGTTTGGGCCATAAAGCATCAGCTTCAAAGGAAGAACACATCAAGCAAGCCTGTCAGACAGGGACACCCCCTGTCCCTGCCAGATGGGAGGCTGGAGGAAGGAATTCACAGATGTGAGTGGGGGGAGTTCATGGAAATAAGCCATCCTCTGAGTTTGGTTTAGTTAGCTCTTGCTGCTCTGCTGAAATTTTGGCCATGACGGATTTTAAGAGAATAGTGTTTTGTGGGACAAGACTATGCCACACTTTGGATGAAGTTGACTTGTTTTGGGGTGTAGCCCTGCACCTTATTGGACAGGCGTGCTCTTCTGCTTGCTGTCAGAGAACTGTATAAATATATGAGAGGCGCAGAGCCTCTCAGTTCTACTGCCTGAAACTACAAGGAGGAGGATTGTCCTGCTGGAATCCTGAACTGCCCCCAAGGGCCTGCCTGGTGAAGACTGCGGCTGCTGCACTATCTGGGATTATAGTTCTGAGGACTTTGCCGTGCTTCAAGAAGGAGTAAGGAGTGGACTCCCTGCAGCTACAGGATAACAGAGTTTAACTGACCCTTCTCCAGCCAAAGTCAATCTCCTGAAGAGCATCCAGTGGAGTTTTAAGGGGTTGGCAAAGTGCATTGTGAGAAGTGAAGTCCAGGCCTGCCAAGGACCATCCAGGAGATTCCAGACCTTGGATCTGAGTTTTGGATATTTGGACCCCACCAGGAGACCTTCTAGAAGGACCTCCAAAAATTTGGGAAACTTATTGGAAAAACTCCAGTAGGTGAACGACCCAACCAAAGGAGCCAAGCCTGCCACCTTCACCCACGACCTGGTCCGGATTCCAGGTTTATCCCGCTGAAGAGCTTGGGAGGCTTGACTTCCAGAGTTTGACTGGGAGTTCTCTGAAAGTCAAGCCGGCAAACACTCACCGAATCAGGACTGGTGTAGAGCAGTGAGGGTCCTCGGCAGAAAAAGCTCCCGAAACATTTTTAAGTCCGAAGGTCCAAATTTGACCGAGGCCTACCACGAGGGGTATCTCAGCAAGGCTCCATTGTGGTTGGCCTCAAACTTTAACTTTGTCATGTGGCCAGATGTCCAGAAGTGTAGCTATTGGTTTCTAAGCACTAGAAAGTCTTTATTCTTTCAAAATTCATTTCTCCGGTCCCTTCATTGGATTTTCATAGTTTTGGTATCATTTTAAAGATAAAAATATCTCCAATTGTTATAAATTAGTGTGGAGTTTTTATTGTGGGTTTCATCTTACTTTTTTACTGTATTGGTGTTTTAAAGTGCTTTACATGCCGGTCTCTGAAGTAAAGCCTCGGCTTATTGCTCGGTGTCAGCAAGGGATTAATTTATGGAGACCCTACTGAGGACCCAGGACCATGCTGCTGTTAGTTGCCTACCTACCCCTCCTAATAACCCACTTTACAGCAATGAAATTGCCATACTGCTCAAAGACCTTATAATTTTTTTAATTTCTTAGTTATTTATAGACATAATAGCCCATTTAAATTTTGAAACAGCAGATATGCAGTTTTACCTATTTGACAAAGTTCTAAGGACCATGTTCAGGGCACAGTGCACTGTGGGCCATAGAGGGTAACAACACATTTTTGTATTATCCGGCACTTAGACGTATTTTGCTTACTCAGCATTTTTTTAGGAAAATGTTTTTTATCTGCTCTACAAATGAAAGGCTGCCATGTCAGCTACCACTGAATTTTCTAATTAGAGTACTTAAACGTAATGTAACCCAGTGGCTTCATAACAATGCTCCAGCACAAAAGCCAGCTTTGAGTTTTTGATGGTGTACTGCCGTTCCCCCATTCCCCCCCTCCTCGCGCACACACACAATCAATGTAAGGACAACAGGAAAGAAGACAGCATAGTAGGCTAACTGGAGTTGATGTGGTACCCAAGGTGCTGGACATAGTCAGAGAATCCATTCTGGATCAGGTTGTCAAGCACTGACTTAGACTACAATCCATGGTTAGTTGTTTAGGTGTATTTGTGCTCAATCACAATTTATTTATATAGAAAAGCACATATTTAATGTTCAAGTACAAGCCTCAGTTGCAACAATGACCCATTGTGTTATTAACTGGCCTGAATCAAATGCATGATACTCCAAGTGCTCCGTAACATCACAGCTCAAGCCCAGTTCCCACCAGTCTCTCTTTCTTTAGGGTTGTCTTAAAATATCCACCTGCATACCCAAGGCTGCTGTATGGAATCATATGTAATTTCGGATACAACCTCAAAAGATAATTCTGTAAACTCAAAACATTGACTAAAAACGGTAGGTACAGTCATACTCTGAAGTTCCCCACCTGTAAATACTTATTTTGTCACCCATGAACCTTTTACATTTTTTTAATATGTCAATTCCTATGGAAGGTTCGAAGTCACAATGAATGTGTGGAGCGATTCAAAACCCCTCCCACAACTCTGGCCATTTTCCCTTCTTCAAAACCCTATGTAAGAGAGCAGGCCACCATAAGGCATTCGTGAGTTTTCATTTAATTGTAAAGCCCTGCATGGAGAGAAGGTCCCTGTAATGCTTCAAGTCTAACAAAATCTATCTCTAAATACATTGGTTGCCTGTACTTTTTAGATACTTTCATCTGCAGTAGTGCACATGACAGCAAAGTGACCTAATAATACATGTACATTCGTGTAGATAAATAAAAAAGACTGCTATCTGAGATTTCGAAAATTGCTGACAGGTGTTCATCCACTATGTCTAGATTTTGAAAAAGAACCTACTACCTGCTATTAACACCACTGGCCTGACATGGCCTACTTTCTAGTACATGGGTTAAATGAAATTCAGGCAAATTTAGCACACATTCACAAGGCAACTGAGCCACCAATTACACCCCAATGTGTTCTGAAGTCAAACATATAATGTTGCGTAGCCCACCTGAAAACATGTGACTGAATGACCGACTTCCTCGTATTAGGAATCTTTAGTCATTATCCAAACCCAGTGCTTACAAGTGGGGAGTGGTTCCTGGGCTGTGACGTCAAATTCTAGCACAACTTATTGTCAATGTGACAACATTTCGTTACTATTATAAGAGGTGGTATGCACACCAAGTTTCTCTCGATGTAGTCCCTTTAATTTAAACACGATTAACTAGTTGCGTGCAGAACTGGATAGTGCTTAGCCCTAAAGCACCATAGTAAATACAATGCTGTGGGGAGCGCGTGTTATTCACGCTCCACTCCCAGACGCACTGCGTTAGTGGATACCAGATCCAACCAATGATTCACCGTTTAAACTTTTCAACATAGTCAAATTTAGTCCACAATATTGGTTTCAAACTTTCTTCACGTTGTTTGTCTTATTCACATATATGACATGGTGTATATGGAATGCTTCTCATATTCACGTGTGTCCATCCAGACTTCTTTGCAAATAAGATCCCAATACACAGGATAGTTCAGAACAGCATGTCTTTATTGAAAGCCCAATGCATTTCGGGCTTGTTTCAGCCCTTCGTCAGGGGTAACTGCAAATTAACAATTCAGAAAGTATATCATTACTAGAGTGTACCATTGTCAGCAGTTATCACGTAAATCAGTGTTGCGTCTTGCGTATATAACTTTGTGCTTCAACCATCGGTTTAAAGTAAATAAATAAAATAAAACTAAATACTGATCCCTGTGACCCTCTAACCATCATTACTTCCTCTCCCAAATGAAATATAATTATGAGCTACATAATATACACCCTTGTTACATTTAATGTGAAAACTATTCCTCAACCCATAATTCCTTTAACATCCTCTTACCCACATCTACCATATCCCGTTTTTCTCCCGCCTTCTGTTGGGCCACTCCTATTGAACCATGATGACATATAAATTCTGGCTCTCTCTTTCACAATATCACCACATTTACTTCTCTCCCTGCAGGATGAAAAACTTTTTTTCCTTCTCTTGCACTCTTGATATGCGAAACCTCTATGTTTTAAACATGCCCGTTTAGTCTAGTAGCGCAACTACGCGCATACCTGCTCATTGTATGGTCCTCTCGCTGCTCGGCGTGTGCCTCGAGCGATTGTTTGTCTCTCGTGTAGCCAACCCTTCGTTACAACCCACTTTTAAAACCCACATGCTCCACCCCTACGTGTCAACTGATTAATCACCTGACCTCAAAACAATTACTCTGTAAACTATAAGACCCATAATGCACTTAATGACATACAGCAATCTACAATAATCACCACTTCAACCGCAAAACATACGTGTAAAGAGAAAAATAAGCTTGGCTATGTTCGCATAACATGTATAAAAAATGTTGTAATCTTGCGTGTTCACATTAAGTTATGTTTTGCGCTTGAAGTGGTGATTATTGTAGATTGCTGTATGTCATTAAGTGCATTATGGGTCTTATAGTTACGTAGGGGTGGAGCATGTGGGTTTTAAAAGTGGGTTGTAAAGAAGGGTTGGCTACACGAGAGACAAACAATTGCCCGAGGTATACACCGAGCAGCGAGAGGACCATACAATGAGCAGGTATGCACGTAGTTGCGCTACTAGACTAAACGGGCATGTTTAAAACAGAGGTTTTGCATATCAAGAGTGCAAGAGAAGGGAAAAAAGTTTTTCATCCCGCAGGGAGAGAAGTAAATGTGATGATATTGTGAAAGAGAGAGCCAGAATGTATATGTCAATATGGTTCAATAGGAGTGGCCCAACAGAAGGCGGGAGAAAAACGGGATATGGTAGATGTGGGTAAGAGGATGTTAAAGGAATTGTGCGTTGAGGAATAGTTTTCACATTAAAGGTAACGAGGGTGTATAATATGTAGCTCATAATTATATTTCATTTGGGGGAGGAAGTAATGATGGTTAGAGGGTCACAGGGATCAGTATTTAGTTTTATTTTATTTTATTTATTTACTTTAAACCGATGGATGAAGCACAAAAAGTTATATACGCAAGACGCAACACTGATTTACGTGATAACTGCTGACAATGGTACACTCTAGTAACTATATACTTTCTGAATTGTTAATTTGCAGTTACCCCTGACGAAGGGCTGAAACAAACCCGAAATGCATTGGGTTTTCAATAAAGACATGCTGTTCTGAACTATCCTGTGTATTTGGATCGTATTTGCAAAGAAGTCTGGATGGACACACGTGAATATGAGAAGCATTCCATAGACACCATGTCATATATGTGAATAAGACAAACAACGTGAAGAAAGTTTGAAACAAATATTGTGGGCTAAATTGGACTATGTTGAAAAGGTTAAACGGTGAATCATTGGTTGGATCTGGTATCCACTAACGCAGTGCGTCTGGGAGTGGAGCGTGAATAACACGCGCTCCCCACAGCATAACATTTCGTTACTACCACCAAATGCATTATGTTATGATCTGTGGACCGCATATCTTTAGCTGTCATCGAAATTGAGGTGTTCACAATCTGAAATAACCCATTTGCTAAGTCTCTAGTCCAGGAGCACAGAAGTTCCTGTGACAAAGAAAAATGTAATACTACAGCCTTCTAAGAAATAGTTCATACATCCTTTTATGTTTAAGTGGAATTTGCTTCCTTTCTGTTTTCAGATCTTTTGAATCATAAAGAACTGCACTAAAATGATTGGATGTGCTCAGGAACATATTTTTTGCAAACCTCAAACAAATTCTCAGTTTTGGACAGGAGGAGGAAAAGCAACACAGACTTGAAGGAATGCATTTACAAAGGTTAACTCAATCAATACCCCAAAGGACTGAAATATTTCCTCACAAAACTGATTCCCTGCTTTACATCCCGGTCTCAACCTTTCACACTACTAAACACAACTGGAGATGCCTACAAAATCGACTAGGCTGCCTAACAATTCAAACTTTGTTCTGCAATCACGGATTTAAGTCAGTGTTCCTAGACTACTGCTTAACATCACACACAAGGAAAGACTCTTATCTGAGCTCCCCAAAGTGCTTTGCTAATCCCTTCTTCACAAAGTTGTGAGTGAGCTTTGTTAATCTCTTCCCCATGAAACTGTCAGTGCACCCCAAAGATCTAAAAACATTAGTTGAATATGAAACTTATCCTTCCAAACTAAGACAGCAGAGCTACTCGTTCTTCTAGTGAGTGCCTGAACCTAAGGATCATCTCAATAATTAATGATCTTTGGAGAAATCCTTCAAACAAGAATGCTGAATGCTCCTCCACTCTCCCTGCCCTGCAGAACTGGCTATATTCATCAAGTGAGTCAGGGCAGAAACAAACCGGCAGCCCATCAGACCCTTCACTCCCACACATCTTCCATTACTTACATGATCTTCTTTCAAGATTGATAATGGCAAGTACCCTGAGCTTCACCGCATTGACGGTAGAACAGGAAAAAATGATCAGCTGAGCTGATGACATCTGTTTATGAATCTACATGTAACACAATGGGTCCCAACAGTCCAAACTCCCATTGGAGGAGCCAAAAGGCGAACTCTACATTGCTATGCAAATACTTTGAAAATAAAAATAAAATAACCTAAGCGTTCGATGCACCACCTGTGAGCCATGCATACAAAGGTAGTGCATGTAGTGCTGAGTGTTTTTACAGGCACAGATGTATTTCTATCTTAATTTCCATGAATGTCTGTCTCTCTTGGTCATATACCAGCAGTTCTTAACCTGAAGTACACAACACCTACTCAGGGGGTCCGCGATTGCTTAGAAAATTACCTGTTAGAGGAGTAATAAAGTATGTGTACTTGAAAAACCAAATAATTGTTAATATGCTCTGCAAATGTGAATGCATTTGAAGGCTAAAAATTAAGTTGCTAGCTTTAGCATGTGTTTTAGAGCATCGGAATTACAGCACACAGAATCTAGTATGGCTGATTAGTGGCCTCATTTGAAGCACTGGTATGCATCGACAAAAAGACTTTCATAAGGAGTTTCAAAAAAGTGAAAGCGGTAGACTTGAATCTAGCATGTCACTTCATCTTTAAAAAACAAATCATTTTACAGTTTGTGAATTAAATAAAGTATTTAATAAATTCTGTATTTTTGAGCATTGTTTTGAAGTTCAAATAGTAGAAATCGCTTAGGCCAGGGTTTCTAGTTTCAACTAGTGGTTTGGTGGGGTTCTATAGCAGTAAAAATATTGAGAGCCATATTATATACTATAAAACAACTGTAAAAGGTGCAGTCTCCCCCACTTAATATGAAAAAGTGTAAGAATTATACTTGTTTACACGCCGTACAATGAACCAGAAGCTCACAAAACAAATGTCAGTGCATACTTTTTAGGTAAGAAAATTGACTATAAGCTGTGAACCTACCATGATATTTATTGTCAGTCTATCACATCTATTCAAATACCCAGTCATGGAGAGGGGAAGATGGGGAGGAACAACCTGACAATCTGCAGAGTGATAAATACCCAGGTAACTTTTAGGAGACACCGGAATCTACTTCATTAGATTGTGCAACCTCATGTAGGGCCACTGATCATTAATGATAATGGACTTCAGTGGCGCTTGTCCTGCATTCTCATTTGTACGACAAAAAGTGATTAATGTAGGCGCCTCTCCAAATTATGTGGGACTCATTTTATTTAAATTAGAAAAATATCACATAACCTACCAATAAGATTTTTTATTGCACTGTGCCATCTGGTTAAACATTTATCCCGCTGCCCTGTCCTATGATGATTGTCCGTGGCTCAGAAACCATCTTCTTTTTATTGCCTATAATTTCGATACAGCAAGTTACACTGACACACACACACGCACACAGTCTTTCCCTAATATTCTCTCTCTTTCCCTCTCTCACTCTTCCAGTTCTACTTTTAAATGTTCATTAAAACTATATACTTCTCCGCACTTTTTAGAAAGTTACACTAAAACTAAAAGGACTCGATTATGAGTGCCTCATAAAATTCCAAAACCTGTTGGATTTTCTCCCATAAATTCTGATAGGTCAAGCATATGGAAAAAATACTTGACAAAAAAAGGAAGGTAAATACTAGGAAATGCATATTTTGTCGCAGTATTCACCAAATCCCTACGTTCTGCCCCATTTGCAGAAGATAGCTTGTAATGGACTTGCTTCTTATATAGAAAAATAACAATCCCAAAGGAATCTTTATTTATCGGGTGAAATGAGTAAAACACCCAAATACCGAGGCCCTCGTAATCAAGGCCTCTGTTGTGATGCATTAAGGGGTCACAAGGAGAGTCAGTTTTGTCAAGTTGAGCTCATCTAGAAACATTCATGTTGGTACTACGAAGCTGCAAGGACTAAATATAGTTGGCCCAGCCTTTAAACTATAAAACATTTTTTTTTAAAAGAGATAGGGAACACAAAGTCAATCAATATAATAAAAAAAATGCAAAACTTTGCTGGATTTTAATTTTCTAAATGTATGGATTTTTTAAAAAATGGCCGTTTGTTTAAGTAGCTACCCCATAAAGAAAATCCTCCCATATGTTGCTGGAGGACTCGGACTGGTCGCAATCTGGCAGTGCCCGAAGAGCTGGTCTTTCAGCTCAGTGTGTGGGCTGTTTTTTGGCTGTTTGTGGGCCTGCTTTATGGTCTTTACTGTTGATTTACCTGATTGTACCACAAACAGTCCATGCAGCAAGCCCACACAAACGCATGCAGTCCTCCACACCTTGCGAAACACCAATACAGCAGGACTTCATAACTTAATAAAAACTGCCCTAATTTGCAGAATGTGGGTCCCTTTCTTAGCTTTCCAATAGCTAAGGAGGCCATTTTTGTGTTGGTTTCAGTGTCCACTTTTCTGCCCGACCGTATGTAAAACATGCCTAAAAGAATTACGAAGTGGCAATTTTCAAGGGTACGAATTATTGGAGTTGTTACAGCCAGCGATGAAAGCATGAAATAAAAGCGACGTGGCCCGCACTCCTTGTAAAACGCTTTCTTAACTAAAACGATAAAAGTAGCTTCTTCATGCATAATTTCACATTATTTCAGAATGTCACAGGCTAACTATTGGTGACTCGCGTGGAAGTTTTGTGTTGAACGTGTACTCCACTCAGTGTGTCTCGGTTTACTGAGTGACCTTAAAGTGCAACAGTACAAACATACTTTGCTAGAACTTATCTCCCTGAGAAGAGATTTTCTGACACGTCTGCACAACTCAATCTACGAAATGTTGGAATTGATATGTGTTCTGCAATTTAAAAAAATCTAAATTTGTGGTACCTATAAACAAAAATAAAATGTTATGTCATCTTGGTGACAAAATAAAATGGATTAGAACAGATGCCTCTCTGTGCATCATAGCAACTTCCATAGAATTGTCTTTTTTCCTGTGGAGCTGCAATAATTCAGCAGTTGAGTTGTGTTTGTAATTTGCCGAACCCCATCGTTTTTTCATACTGTTCTATTAAATGGGTTTGCGGTGTAGTTCTGAACGCCTGCCATCTGCAGCGTGCTGTTCACTGGTAGAAGGTGTATCCAGTCAGGGAGGGTATGCAACTGAAAGATGCTCAGGGCCCATGTATTCATCGCCAGGCTGAGAAGCAGGACGCCCATGAGATTCATAACGAATCCGGTTCGTGCCTGAAAAAAAGAGGCAAAACTATAATTTCATTTGGTATTTTCAGTTTTTTATTTGGAGGACACAAACGTGTAATATCAAAGTAATAATGTACAAATTCGTGTCTCTAAACGTCCTAGGCACTGAATGTAGCTGATATCTAAACCTAACGAAGAAACAACATTTTCTTAGCCTAAAAATATTATGTTTCAAAAACAAGAACCACGCGGATTAAAATTCCTCCAATTCTGAATCATACGTTATTTGAATATCGCATTTAATTCCTTTAAACCCTATACCACAAAATTCTTCCGTGTTTCTCTGTGGTCATATAAGGGTCATCTCCTAAATTTACTAACAAAAACATTATTTTTGTACAGTTCCCTTGAGCAGTCTAGCAAAATCAAGAAAGAGTCTACCACAAGGGGGAAGCAGAGGCTCAGCCACATCACAGCGAATAGCTCCGTAGAGTAATTAACAATCCTACCCTGTGTAGCAAACACGTGCATCAAGTCCGATATTCAAAAGCCCAAGCAGAGGCCAACCAAATGCGTGATGTGCCAGTTTTCAAAGAGGCTATCTTTTGTGGCGTAACCTTGACATTTAGGACATGGCAGAGTTGTAACGGAGTGCAAGAAGTCTACTGACTAGGCACATATCACTTCCTGAACATGAGCCTTCTAACGCAAGGTCCAGCGTCGAGACAACAGTTAATGCCGCTAAAAAAAACAAGCATTGGCAACGCAAATAGGTTTCGGAGATGCGAGAGCTATACTTCCATTATAGGCACAAGACCCCACCCACACCACAGCAGAATAGGCATGCATGAATAAATACACAACACAACTTTTTCTTTGGAGAACACATTGCTGCAGGTTTATTCCATACAAAAGTATGCAAATACGGTGGGTTATCTTATGGGCGATCCAAGGGCAGGCAGCTGTACCAACCTTTGCTGCCCTGCCCGATGAGCCAAGCACTGTGGAAAACTCAATCAGCGCTACCCTTATAGGGGTGAGCCCCTTACTGGATCACTGGTCCCTTATTACTCACGCCCCTTTCAGGGCGGAGCATAGCAAGGCAAGCCCCCGGTTGTTCAGGCCCACAACCGCCTGAAGGACTAACGGGGCACAGACATCATTGTTCCAGGACCCTCCCCTGATGCTCCTGGGATTTGGCTCTGGCACCCCTATTGTGCTCTTGCAGAGGTATCCTTCTGTACCCAAACTGCTTCCAGATCGAACTGTAACTCCACCTGCCAGGCAACAAAGAGGACCCAAAATGGAGGGGGGAGGCCTAAATACCCTCCCAACCCCCACGGCGCGCCGGACATGACGTGTCTGGCGCGCCCTTTAAGGGGACTCCTCCTGGAGTCCCACAGTAGTGAATGGGGGTGGGGAAGTGCCCAAATGGAACTAAGGCGGGCCGCCCTCTGAGGTGGCCCCCTGCGGGGGCCGTGGGCAGCCGCATTTGCTTCGTTAATGTTAATACCAACCCTGGACTGCCTCAGAGCAACTTTACCAAGAGGCACAACATAGCTTGGTGGGTTGATGCACCTGCTGGAGGGATATATATGCAGCCTTAAGGACGCCATGGGGACATTTCTGTTACCTGTTTCTGCTCGGCACAATATCTTTAAGCAAGAATAAAATACGACATATCTATATTTATAAAAGCACTGTAAAGTCATGGGCCCAGGCCCACATGCTTTGTAATTAAGGACACAGACACTGTGTGTATGGTTCTAAGAACTGGCCATTAGCAAGTGCACCCGGGCCCTTTTATTAACAGGCTCACGTCACTTGTAATGCCTGTGAGGGATGCGTGTGGGGGTGCAAGTGTGCCCACTCCCATAGGGGAGTGGCTACTAGCTCTGTGTCTGTCGAGACACTAGAATGTGTCTCGCAGGACACAACATTCCTCCCAAATTTTAATAAAAAGAAAGGCTCTCAAGTCAAAGCTGTAGGGAGAAACAACAATGAAATATACACCACAGGGTCCATCAGCTTCTTGGGTCAGGCATCCGAAAGACAGCAGACCAGGACTGGTGACTGTAGCAGGACCATCTTGGCGGGCACTCATCATTTAACCTGAGGGATTCAGAACACGAACGCTTGCTTGGAGATGTCAGTTACACTCCAGTAACTTGCCAGTGGAAACATGTCCTTTGATCCCAGGTAGCTTCCTTTCGCTGACATTGAGGATGGTATGTGGTGGATAACAACAATTCATTAACTGGGTGCGTTGGAGTCCGTTGTTGAAAGTTCACTGAATCGTTGCAGGATCACCTGAAGTCTTTGTTAGACTGTCTTGCTGTGTCTGGTGACCTGTCGGTGGGGCAATGTCTCTTCCACCTCTCCCGCCTGGGGTGGTCCTTTTGTCAGATCTGCCACGGGACTGCTTGTAGGCTGCGCTGGGGCTGCGTGTGGGCCGACTGGGGGCAGCTGCAAAACCGCAGGGGAGCCAGTAGCCAGTCTCTCGCACAAACCTCAAGGGTGTATGGGTCTTGGTCAGGACATGCTCTAGCTGCCACAGGGTTTTGCTTATCAGCAGGTTTGGCAACAGTGTAGAACACCAATCCATTTGTATTCGAGATGGTGTCGGTAGAAGCACTTGATGAGGACTGGCATGGTGACATTGCCAGCCATGTGGTGACTCTGGACGATGGCGGGTGATGACTTGTCTTGATGGCTGCAGGCATTTAGTCTGGAGTCTATCACCTGAGGCAGGGAGTGGCCAGGTACCTCCATGTCCTTTGGGGAGGGAACTTGCGTTCGTTCACTTGAACTTCTTGGGCTGTTGAGACGTTGATGACAGGGGAGTGACAGACATGCTGAGAAACGTACGGATTGATACTCGGTTCGCACAGGCTGTGCGGCTTACTCTCGGAGTCACGGTGTGCAGTTGTCAAATCCTTCTGGGATTATCACCCCCTTCCCTTGCTGTCGCTGCATCAGGACTCACTCCTTTTGTAGCTTGGGTTCTCTTCACTGTCCGGCCCTGCCACTCACGACTTCCCCTTCTGATCTCAGTTGGTTGTCCGATTCTTGGTGTAGACCCTCCGGTCACACTTCCACGTTTCTTGCTGAGTGCGGTGTCATACACTCATGATGTTGCTGCCATTGGGCCTGGATGACAGTTGGCGATGATCAGCTAGGAGAGGAGGTTTCTGGAGGGAGATCGTAGCTGCCTGCCTTTGCTTTGCTGAAGCTGTTCTTTCACCTCTGGCATTTGCGGACAGGAGCAGGGATGCCATCCGACTTCTACTGCCAACACTCGGGGCTGGACGGTCGCACTGTGAAGGGTTAGGAGCAACACGGTTTGCGCTTGCTGCGGCTTACGTTCGGTTCTCCTCTGGGGCTGTCGCCAGGGATATCGGTCCACCTTGGTGGCTGTCTGATACCTCTGGGTGTGCTCTTGGCTGGTGGCACTATGAGTCCTCGTGCTTCTCCTCTTGTTTCCTGGGCACACCTATGTATGTCTAGCTCTTCCAGGTGACAGGATCGTCACTCTTCCTTTTGCTTCTTCTCCGGGTGCAGTGACATGCACCATGTTCCAACAAGTCCAACAGGGCCTTTTAACTTCAACGGTCTCTGGCCCATGCGGGTGAGACTTCTGTCGCTCTTCTCGGCTGCGTGGTGAGCAGCCACTCACTTTGGGTGCTCCTTCTTCAGGCAGCTTCTTGAAGCTCCTACTCCGTGTGTTCCCTCTTCTGGGAATGGCTTCCACGAGTAGTAGAGAGCTGTGATGGCGGCTGACCACTTGTGGTGTGCAACTCTCCTCTCGTCAGCCTTGGGTCACTGGTGTCGCCTTCTTGAGGGAGTGTAAGGGAGGACACTATGCTGTGTTTGGCCCACTCGGGGATCCGTTTCTGCGGTGGAGATGTAGAGGTTCTCCCTGCTGTCTCCAGCATTGCTTCTTCTCTGTGGAGAGGTGTCGCTCTCTCTCTTCTGGGCGCTGCCCATGCTGTCAGGCTTGCCGGTGCGGCGCTCTGCGCACCTCTGACTTCAGGCTCTCAGTCCTCTTCGTGAGCGCCCTCTTCTGGCACTTGGTGTACCAGTTTCATAGCTGGCAGTGGTGTCCGTTCACTACTGAGGGTGGGTGACAATTTCCTTGCTTGTGGTGGCTTCAGACAGCCACTGGGGGTGTGTGGTGCTCACTTCGAACAGTCTTTTGAATGGCTGCTTAGAGTGCAGTCTCTAGAGCAGTGCGGGGTCTCTCTTGCTTCTACTGCTTGTTACTTGGGCACATGGCAGCCTCACTTCACTACCTTGGCTGTCCACGACTTCAGATGGGGCTTGCCTCCTAAGCTTCGTACTCTTCTTCCAGCCAGGATGTGGGGCTACTCACCACCGCTAGGGGCGCTGCAGGTACCTGGGTCTGGCAGGAAGAACAATGCAACCTTCTCTCTGGGCTGGTCCTGGCTGTATTGTAGAAGCCTTTATCTTTGCTGCTTGAGGAGAGTTGATGCTGCTTCGTGAGTGCAGGCATACATTGTCTCTGCTCTGGCAGTGGTGGGGCTAGAAGTAAGTCCTGTTGGGTGCCATGGGCTGGTGCCCTGTGTGTTTGATTTCTTGCAGTGGTGGCCACTTGCCACCTGGGGACGCACAGCGCTCTGCTCACTTATGACTGTCCTCACCCCTTGGGTAGTTGCTCACAGCATTGTATATAGTGTGGGGAGGAGCTGTGGAACCGCACTTGGTTTTACGGTGCTTGATGCTTGAATGAGGTCGCTGGAACAGTGCAGGCTCATGTGACACGGGCTATTTGTCTTTTAAATCAAAACATTAACCCCGTAGGGTCCGGTTCAGTAACCGACTGTCAGGTGGCGCAAGGGCCGCACTCCGCATGCCGCAGCCTAGCTGATGTTGCAGGTTGCAGCCTAGAAACTTAGGTGCAGTGCAGGGTTTTACATGATGCAGGGATGGCTTGCACATATCACCAGTGTTCCTTCTATGGCTGGCCTTTTACTTGTGGATAGATTTTGGTGCAGTACCGCACCTAGCCACTAGGTGGCACTGCAGCATGGTTCTTTGCCGGCCGCGACACACTCTTTCCTCCGACTGAGGTCCTCGACAGTTGCTGCCGGTCTTGTGCTTCCTGCACTGCTGGTGAGTCTGTGGGGGGGGGGGGTGGAGTGCAATTACAGTCTAGGTTTGGTGGGGAGAACAGCACAGCCCTGCCCTCGTTGCAACAGCTCACTTGCACTAGGCTTATCTCCCTGTCTTTCCCCCGAGTGGCGATTCTTGCACATGTGAGCCTGGCTCGTTATAGGAGAGGGGGCGTGCTCCGTTACTGCCTGTTGTCCAGCCTTTGCAGGCGCGGAAGGGTCATTGCGTATCTCTCTCCTCTGCCTGCCGGCTATGATCGCTCCTGGATGGCAAATGGGGCATACTCGGTCTTTCATCTACCTAGCAGGGATAGATTGCTGTTACCATGGGGCAGGCGGTGTCTGCCTTGCCGTCCGGCTTCACAGAACTTCACAAGGTGATGGAGGAGGCTTTTTCTGCTGCGGGTACTCGGGCTGCAGGGAGCTGCCTTACGTGCACTCTTTTGTATGCGGGGTGGCCTGTATGTTGGGAAGGTGATTACTTCATCGGTGTCACCTCATACGGTAGGGGCCGGCAGTGTGCACATTGAGAACGCACTGCACTACCTCACCACTCTCCTGCTCGCAGTGCTTCAGCTATGTACGGACTGCTCCACAGTTTTGCCGATGGCCCGGACTCACCTTGAGCCGATATCACTGTATTCCCTTCATCGCGCTGCCCACCACCTCACACAGTCTCTCCACAGGCGGGTCCTAGCATTTGCAGAGACGTGCTGGAGGGTCTCAGTTTCCCCCTCAAAATCTGGGATAAGATTCACCCTCTTCCTGGGACAATGCGACCTCTTCCTCAGGGGAGACGATAGCGGCCAAGCCTGTGTATGTACCTTGCCTTTCTTCACGACAGTTCAGGTCTTAGGCGGCTTAGCATGAGGGGTCGGACCCCCTCATCGCCAATGTAAAGTCGTGGGCCCTAGGCCCACATGCTTTGTAATTAGAGACACAGACACCATGTGTATGGTTTTTAGAACTGGCCACGAGCACGTTCACCCGGGCCCTTTCATGAACAGGCTCACGTCACTCGTGACACCTCTGAGGGATGTGTGTGGGGGTGCAAGTGTGCCCACTCCCATAGGGGAGTGGCTACTAGTTCTGTGTCTGTCGAGACACTAGAACGTGTCTCGCAGGACAAAACAATCGCCTCCCCCTCAAACACATCTTGATTCTGGCCTTACCCCCAGAGTCTTTACCCCAGAAGTGATCTTGCGTCTTGTTTTCAACTGCTTATTGCTTACACAGACCCCCGATCTTGTTAGCATTTCTTCTAGGATGGCTGGGGATGGAGCAAAGAGGCATGGCAATATAAACAAAAATAGGACTGGCTGTGTAGATCCTTGCGGTGCAAGCTGCTCTCTCAGACTGAAAGAGGTGTCTAGAGACACAGTTTTCCTATTCACTGTCCTTCACGGTTACAAAAAATGTTAAAATATTAGGTAAATAAAGCATTTTAATTAATGTTATAAGAGTAGGTAAATAAAGTTAGTGACAAAACGTGAAGTATTTTTCATTTCCTAATAAAAATAGGCTCAGAAAAAAAATTAACTAAGCAGTGTACTTTTTTTTTTCCAGACGATTTCCTAAAAAATATGTTTGCTTTATGATATTTCATATCGTCCACATCAGAGCATATAATATCAATATGCTTGTCCACAAATCAAGCTATCAAAAGAAGTTAAACACTCCACAAAAAGCAATGCGTGAGGTGCAAATCAAGGGTTCTGACTCAAAGACTGATATAAACAAGTAAAGTCACCTGTTAGACTGTGAAGATGGTACCACCGCCAGGCTGGTATCTATTGCCGTGCAATGACCCAAGGAAAACAGCAGCCCATAATTATCTGAAAAGCCAACCTGTTTTAATGTGGCGATTGTACAACATGCACGTGGTAAAAATACAAATATGGAAAAGATCTGCCATACAGTGAATATAGAGAGGTACTTACTCGGAGCTGTAAGGAGACGCTAACATTTGAGAAGGCTGTCTGCTGACGTATGCGCGCGAGCCCTCTAAAAACAGACTGGTGGCTTGGAGCGGCATGCTGTTGCGGGGTGGAGCTTAGGCAGGTGTGTGTAAGTAAAGAATTATAGTTTAAAACGGACCCCAGGACATTACTTTTAAAAAATCCTCTAACTTTGAATTCAGAGAAAGAAAAGTAAACAGGTGCCCCTCGGAAAACAGAGTCTGACATTTGACCTCGGTCTTTGAATGCACTGCAAAAGTGATGAGATAAGAACAAGGTTTACAGGCCTGTTTACAAACATGGAGTTCGGAGAGCAAGAAAACACGAGCGTTCGTGTGAAGTGCTCAAAAACAAAGAAAAAAGTACTTCCTATATCAGTTCCTAAAATGGGAGCAGTGGATGGACAGTAGTAATTGGCCATGCTCGCGGGAGGGCTAAACACAGGAAGAGGCATAATGTATGCATGCCATGGATTAATGGGGAGAAAGAATATGAGCGCGACGATGGAGCCAGCACATGGGAAGGCTATTGGCGGGATCAAGCACACATTTTGAATACAACAGTTTCTTTGAGACAGTGCATGCGCTGTCTAGCCGAGACCTAACAAAAATATAGTCTTATAATACATGGGATTCTGTAATGTTTCTAATATCTGTTTGTAACAAATATCGAACAGGTTTTTGATGTGTTTAATTTTACTCTAGAGGCACTCGGAGAAATATATCTTTATAAAGGAACTCGCCGTTCGACCTCGTTCCTTTATATTGTTCTAGAACTCCTCAGTGACTTGCAATATCCATAAAATGTATGGCAGGGGTTACTTTATCCCTTATATATTCTGTTGTTACATTGAAGAAAGAAGTACTCCAGTTCAAGTTTGGCATCAGTTGCCCACATGGGCCCTTCTAGCATACAAATACAAAAAATATCACTGAACTGCATAAATATGCGACATTTTAAACTGAATCATAAACCACTTACATTAAGCTGGGATATAGTATATTACTATTTATCCACACTCCGCATTCACAGCTTTGGAAATATCCAACAATAGTACAGATCCTCCCTGATGGCTAGATGCCCCATCACACTTTATATGATTAGGCCTGGACAAATTTGATATTACACCAGAGTAATTGGCGTAATTTTGATAATTTCAAGTAACAGAATTACGCAAAATTACAGAGATTATGTCATTACTTTACATCGTGTTATTTTGTGCAAAAGTTTAACACAAGATTAACCGTTTGGGTAATTATTTTTCACAGAAGCGGCATTTCAAGTAGATTTTTTATCTGAGCAGTCCGTTTTAACTCAAAATGTACTGGGTACTTTTTTTTTTAACTAAAGCAGCATTGTAGGTAGATTTCTTTCCCGAGTGTACCGTTCGGGTAATATTTGAATGCAAAACTCCAAATCTGAACATGAGCGGCAGTGTTTTGAACATGACCAACTGGAAATCAGCTCAAAATTAGATTTTTGAGCTGCATTTTAACCTGAATGGCGCATTTGGGTAATTCAGTGCGAGATGTGTCTCGCATAATTTCACAAAATGTTTTGCTAATTTCGTGTGATTGCGCTACTCGAAATTACGTGAGTTTTAGTCCACCCCTCGGTATGATCCCAAACCTGATAAAACATATATGTTGCCCTATCATTAGACATTGAGCTGTTCAGAAGGAATAATTATTGCATATTGCAAGTTTTTGAGGAATAACATGAGGATTTTGTGCTCTAGCTGCATGGCTATCTGAATCCCTGGTGCTGATTTTTGGTCATGGAAAAATACCAATCATGTGTGCGTGCCATGATCTAGGCCGGTTTCATGGTGATGCGGTCTTGTTGGACTAGGAGGAGCTCACCAAGCACTATCTTCAGAGTGAAAGAAGGCTACTGCACTCACCTGGAGTTAAGAGACACAAGCATGGTGGTGGCAGCATACCTATTTTGAGTTTCATGGGAACCAGTAGTGTGAGTAGGCCTTTTTTGCTGGTGTTACTGGAGTGGTGTCCAACGTTAAAATTTCAGAGGCTGCGTACTTAACACCCTAGGCCTGCATGCATTTTGTGTATGCTGAACAGCTCATAATACATGTGTGTCTGTGCTGGGATGCGTGTGTTTCTGTGCATAATACATAACATGGAGGCCTGTGGGTTTCATTTTGGAAGCCCAGGGCCTGGAGTGGCTAGTAGGGATGAGGACTCCAAGCCCGACAAGGTCACATCCCTGGCTCAGGAGTTTTAGCAATCCACATCTGATGTGGGTTGCTGACATTCTTGAGGGCTGTGGTGTTAACACACATACTGGCAGGGAAGGAAGGGGAGCAGAGCATCCCCTGTGCATATTAAAGGTATTCTTCGATCCTGGAAGAGTTACAGATCAGTGGGGCATAGGCCCATTGTCAGGGAGATTGTCAGACTGATAAGGTTGGCACCTTGGACCTGGCTATCTTGATAGAGAGGAAGCCTTAGTCCTTTGAACCTTTATTTAGCATATTTCAGTCGAGGCTGACAGCCAGCTGTAATCCCTGGTTACTTTCTTGGTCAGTGTTATGAATCAATCAGATTGGAGCCACTCCTGCTGTGGCAGACTGTCACTTTGACGCAGGACAGGCAGAGGAGAGAGCACTTTACAAGGAGCGGACACCCATAACCCAAATTTCAAGACCTCAGACACTAAATCACATGTGTCTGGAGTTGGACTTTAAAGGTTGCAGCCTGAACCTCATACTTTGTTCATCAGACGCAAGAAGGTCGCCTAGACTATAAGTTGCTGCAACCACGACAGCAGACCAAATCCTGCTAGTCTCCCAGCTGGATGAGGAGCCATCACTCATGAAGCCAAGAATGCTTGCCCTGTGCTTGCAGCATCAGCCTTCTGGCTGCTGGTCCAGATCAGCATGCTCTGAAAGGAGAATGAGAGACTTTAAAAAATCCCAGTTAACAAAGTGTGAGGGCCCACTCCGGTCGGGACCAGTGTTGATAGAAAGCAGAGTGCATTCTGGCAGAAGTCAGTGACTCTAGTTGGGGCTACAGTGAAGTTTCAGGCCGTTGCCTGGTGCTGCAGACAGCGTTGGGACTATTGCCCATGTACAGGATCGTCATATGACAAAAGGGAGGGGGGACACTGAGACTGTCACCTATTTCCACTCAACCTGCTGAGGCCTTTGCCCATTGCAACTGAGACCGTCAGGGCTGATGCCCAAGTCAGATACCCTCTATGTGCCAAAGGGGTGGCCACTAGAACTATTGGGGCCATTGTCCCGTGCATCCAGCTTCATTGGGGCAGTTACCCATACCTGTGGGTATTCAGACAAAATATATATAAAAAAAAATATTGAGGAGCATAAATATCGAGTTTTAAATATAGATATGCACTAATATGTGCAAAAATATTGTTGAGAAGAAAATCGATTTTAAGATAATATCGATGTTAAAAATATCTGTTAATATCATTGACAAAAATATGTATGTATTTTAGTATATATTTTAATTGTATATTTAATAAATGGCATAATTATTGTTTTTTAATATACTTTGTAACTTTTTAGTTGTTGCGGGGTTTATAAGGGTACAGGATGGAAAGTAAATTAATTATAATTAGTAATTAACTATTAATTAATATTAATTATTTGATTGTTAATTGTGTAATTTTTTTATTATGTTCAATTTTAGGTGTGTATTGTGGGGTTTGTATGGATATAGGGTGGGAAGTAATTTAATTATAATTATTTAATCATAATTTTTCATTATTGTTTTAATTGATAATGAATTATGTAAATTGTGTAATTAATTTAATTTTGTATTCATTCTTTGGTGTATGTTGTGGTTTTTGTAGGGGTAAAGGTTGTGAAAAATAAATTATATAATTAATGTTAATTATTTAATATTTATTGATATTTATGCAAATTGTGAAATTAAGAACTTTTTAAAGCTATGAGGTGCGAGTTGAGGCATTTGTAGGGGTAAAGGGTAAGAAGTTAATTAAATATAATTAATTGTTTAATTGATAATTATGTAAATAAGATTTTTGAAAATATATATTAGGTGTGCATTGTTTAGTTTGTTGGGATAAAGGATGGGACATTAATGAAATATAATTATTTGATTATTATTTTAATTGATAAATAATTCTGTGAATTTGTCATTATTATAATTTTAAGATATATTTTAGGTGTGTGCTGTTTCCCTTGTAGAGGTAAAAAGTAGGAAGTTATTTAAGTAATAATAAATGCAAAAATAGTCATTTATTGTTTAAAAAACTATGTTATTTATTAAGGTATGTGTTAATTGTGTTATGATTTTTAATTGTAAATACCATTTGTTGGTTGGTACAATTGAAAATATAGTGTGAGATTTTAATTATATTGTTATTTGTTTTCATTTAAAATGTTTATGAAGCATTGTAATAAATATGTAATTTTTTCATTAAAAAAATGCTATCTATATTTTAGATTTAAATATTTGTATTTGTTTTTCTTTAATGCAGTTATTAAAATATTTTTATTTGTATGAAGTGAACTACTCTTTCTCTACTGTTGCAGCGACTGGAGTGGGAATAGTAATTTGTACCCCTCCTGCATCCAATGCTTTCCCTACTGTTGCACCGACTGGTGTAGGAATAGTACATTTTACCTCTCTGCAATCCAACAATTTCCTTACTGTTGTAGTGACTGGAGTCGGAACAGTAATTTGTACCCCTCCGGAGTCTAAACATTTCCCTACTGTTGCACAGACAGGAGAGGGAATAATAAATGTTACCACTCATGAGTCCAAGGATTTCCCTACAGTTGCAGAGATTGGAGTGGTCATAGTATAAGTATCATGCCTAAAATTGTATATTTTTGTTTATATCATTTAGATTTATATTATAATGAGGGTTCGGTGTATTTAACATTATATTATTATTTAATAATGTTTCTAATATGTAATACATTTTTAGTCAAATGTAATTCATTTTGTTTATTTTATGTGTAATTAAATTGGTATGTGTTTTAGAATCTGTTTCCAGTTTGTTATAGATTGTAAATTATATACACACACACTTGTTATTTTTAAACGTTTACAAAACATTAGCAAATTGTAAAAAATTATAACTCATATTGTTAGAATAGTTGTATTTACATGTTTAAATAAATATACACAATAATTTTTTAATAAGTATACATTTATATATAGCCTTAAATTATTTAAATATATTCAATTTACATTGTATTACTGTTTAATGTTAATATATTGAAGGTTTATTATGTTTATATTAAGCGATCTTTTTGTGTTCGATATTAGTGTATAATGATATTTTTGTTATTTACATTATAGGTATAGGATAATGATATTTTTGTGCTCGATATTTTTGAAACAATATTCATGTCCCATGATATTTGTGGTTTCGATATTTTGTCAGTGAATCTGCCCGTGATCACTGTATACCAAGACTTGCCACTCTGACCGTTTGGGATCCTCACCCGTGTCGGAGTAGTCCACAGGCCCTTTGGGAGACTTGCATGAGCTCCGTGGATTAGCATTCAAAGAGTTGAAACTTTCAAAGCCAGACTTGATGTGTCTAAATAGTGTAGGCACCCCCTTCAGTGGTCACCTCTAAAGATCTGCCAGAGACACATAGTTTAGAGTGGAGGAGGGGTGCTGGGGGAAAGAAGAGGTGGGGTAACATGGCCCAGATCAGAGCTAGGGCATGAGTCTATTATTATTTATTTATTTATTTATTTATTTAACTTATATAGCGCACAGATACCCCAACGGGGTGTCCCGGCGCTTGTGTGAGAACGTGTATAATGCTCGCTGTAAGGTGAAGATTTAGCAGAATAGAAAAGTTTTCAGGGCTCTCCGAAAGGGGGGTTCTTCTTGAACGCTCCTGATGTACAAGGGAAGGTTGTTCCAATGGGAGGCAGTGCAAACTTGGAACGTTTTCCCCCCAGATCGAGCCTTTTTAACCCTAGGGGTAAAAAGAAGATGTTGAGAGCTCGATCGGAGTGAACGGGCGTTGCTGTAGGGGCGGAGACATGAGGACAAATGAGCAGAACCCTTCCCGTTGATAGCACGGTGGGCAAGGGTGAGGGCCTTAAATTCCGACCTTTTATGTACTGGGAGCCAATGCAGCCTGAGGCGGTAGGGGGTAATGTGTTCTCTAAGGGGGAGACCACAAACCAAACGGACTGCGGCATTTTGAACTGTTTGCAAGCGCCTCAGGAGACCTTTAGATAGTCCCAAATAGAGGCCATTGGCATAGTCAAGATGGGAGGTGATTAGCGCCTGCACAATTGTTTTCCTAGTTTGATTAGGAATGAAGTTGATGAATTTTTTCATCATCCTCATTTTAGAAAAGCAGGCCACAGATACAGATTGAATCTGCTTCTTGAAGGAGAGATCACTATCCCAAATGACTCCCAGGTTTTTGACGGAGTCCTTCGGCAAAGGAGGGGCGCTCAAGTCAAGAGGCCACCACAGAGTAGGATCCAGTGGGGAGGGCTGGTGAAAAAATATTACTTCGGTTTTGCCAGCATTAAGCCGGAGGCAGTTGTTATCCATCCAGTTGGCAATGCTCCGAAGGCAATTTTTTAGTGGGTCGAAGGTAGACTCAGAGGGGGAGTCATATGAAAAAAGAAGCTGTATATCATCCGCATAAGATGTGGCCTGTATTCCAGATTGGGAGATGATCTCGGCCAGCGGGGAAAAATATACATTAAACAAAAGAGGGCTTAGTGAAGAGCCCTGAGGGACGCCCCACTTAAGAGGACGACTGCATGAAGTGAAGGGGGGAGTGAATACAGCCTGGGTCCGATTGGACAAAAAGGAGGCAAGCCATTCCAAGGCCTTGCCCTGGACACCTTTTTCCTGTAGTCGGTTGAGGAGGATCGGGTGAGATACGGTGTCGAATGCTGCTGAAAGGTCCAGCAGCACCAACACCGCTCTAGAACCCTCGTCAACTTTCCACCTGATAGCGTCCACCATCTCCAGGAGGGCAGATTCGGTGCTATGACCCGGCCTGAAACCGTGCTGGGAGATGTGGAAGGCGCCGCTCTTCTCAAAGAACCCAGCCAATTGGCCATATACAAGTTTCTCCAGCACTTTGGCTGGGGCAGGGAGCAGGGAGATGGGGCGGTAATTTGCTGGTTCAGAGGGGTCTGCGGTTGCCTTTTTGATGATTGGTACCAGTCGAGCATGTTTCCAAGAGTCTGGAAAGATACCCGACAGGAGAGAGTCATTCCATATTTCGTTCAGTACTGGATTGAGCAAAGGAGCGAGGGATTTGTACTGCTTCGCTGGCCACGGGTCAAGGGGGGAGCCAGATTTGCACTTGAGTAGTTCCGCCAGAGACTGATCTAGGGAGATCGGCTCAAATTTGGAAAAGACTTTATCCGGATTGGAGCTAGTTAAATCTGCCTTCAGTTGGGGAGGAGTGATGTTGCTGGGAAAGGAGTTCTGGATTAGAGCGATCTTATCTTCAAAAAAGCTCGAAAGATTGTCGCAGAGAGCCTGAGAGACCAGTGGTTGGCGCTTAAGGGCCAAGGGGTCGGTAAAGGCTCTGACCGCATCAAAAATAACTCTAGGTGCACCCTTAGCCCTGGTGATTTTCTCCTCAAGGTATGATCTTTTATGGTCAATGATTTTTCTTCTGTACTCCTTAAGGGAGGTTTTGTATTTGGATCTACTGTCAGGAGAATAAGATCGCCTCCAATTTCTCTCCAGCCTCTTGCAGGTAGATTTATGTAGCCGCAATTCCTCAGAATACCAGGGTGTCGAGGGAGAGGTACGAAGGGATTTAATAGGTCTCAAGGGTGCTAAAAGATCCAGAGCCGAGGTAACCCAATGGTTGAAACTGGCCACGCGAGAGTCCAAATTATGGGCCTCCCCTGGGGGGGTCGTGGAGAGATGAGGGCCTAGACTCTCAAGAGAGATTCTCCTCCAATTCCGCCCCATGGTGTTGGACTGAGGTCTGGAGCGATCCACCAAGCGGGAGGAAAAGGAGAAAGGAATTAAAAAAATGGTCCGACCAGACAACAGGGGTGGGCTTACCTAAAATAGTGTCAGTGAGGTTGGTACATATCAGGTCCAGAGTGTGCCCTCCCTTGTGTGTAGGGCCAACGACAAGTTGCTTTAGGCCACCATCAGATAAGGCTGACAAAAAGTTGGAGGCATTAGGTTCATTAAGATCGTCAGCGTGCAGATTAAAATCACCCAAGAGGGTGAAATTGGCATAGCGGAAAGATGCCTGTAAAGCAAAATCAATGAGGGCCGGAAGATAGGAGAATTTAGATTTGGGGGGACGGTAGACCAATAAGCCAGAATAAGTAAAGTTGGCGGCCAGTTTAATACAGAAAGGTAACGCCTCAATGCACTCTATTTGAGGGTGTGGGAAGGAGGAGATCGACCAGATAGATCTGTATATAATGGCCACTCCTCCACCAGGGTGTGAATTCTGCCTGTTAGCGCACAGAATTTTGTAGTCGGGAGGAATAGCGAGGCAGAGGGCAGGATTGGTGTCGTCTCCCAACCAAGTTTCCGTAAGGAAAAGGATATCCCACCTGTTATCCTCGAGTGATTGGGCTATGTCTAATGAATGTTTTACTAACGAGCGACAATTAATGAGTCCTGCTTTGATAGACGTATTACTGCCGCTCACAGGTTGACGGTGTACGGACTGCCGTAAGTGGCAGGCGGGGTGAGAAGTATCGTCAGTATGCCGTACGCAGCAGGGTTTGAAGACAAGAGATGTCGGGTCGTCCGGCAGTGCTTGGGGTGCCTGTGGCCAAGAGCATGAATTGGAATTGAGGCCTAAAAGGGTTTCCCTGTTGTAGATGAAGGGATTGAGGGACTCCCGCAGCAAGGGGATAGAACCTGGCGTGGCCGCGTCCAAGACGCGGACGAGCGCAGACGGGCAGGACTCTGGCACGACTCCGGCGCGAGTCCGGCGCGCCCGCTGAGCGCGTTCGCTGCGCGAAGTCATGCCCTTCCCCTTTTATGCGCGACTAGAGCGCTCCGGGTCTGATCCACCCCCAAGATGGCCGCCACGCTTCTGAGCCCCGGGACCAACTCCACAGCGTTACAAGTCAGCTGCAGGTGAGAGGGCGCCAGGCAGCGGGATACGGGAAGACACCAAGGTGAGGAGGTCTGCCTAGTGCAAAGATGCGATCACAAGTTAAAAAATTACGGAGTTAAAAGCAAGTCGACTAAATGTGCAAATATTCGCAATAGCAGCGTAGAACACAGCGTAACAGCAGCAGAGCACACAGCCTCCCGGCTTCCGCCTCAGGAGGGGTACATACAATCACACAGACTGGCGCGTGGGATCTAGGCCCCTTTTATGCGCGACTAGAGCGCTCCGGGTCTGATCCACCCCCAAGATGGCCGCCACGCTTCTGAGCCCCGGGACCAACTCCACAGCGTTACAAGTCAGCTGCAGGTGAGAGGGCGCCAGGCAGCGGGATACGGGAAGACACCAAGGTGAGGAGGTCTGCCTAGTGCAAAGATGCGATCACAAGTTAAAAAATTACGGAGTTAAAAGCAAGTCGACTAAATGTGCAAATATTCGCAATAGCAGCGTAGAACACAGCGTAACAGCAGCAGAGCACACAGCCTCCCGGCTTCCGCCTCAGGAGGGGTACATACAATCAATAGAGACACTTTCTGTTTGATCTATTTTGTGTGCTGTGTTTGCATGCAGAATAAATAAAGCTTTTCTTAGCAAAATAAAATATTGGACTGGACAATGATATTATTGGTGCTTCTGTGGGTATTCTGAATTATGAGCCTGTGTATACCTTGTACCTACCTTCCCTGAACAGCCCTAGACTGCTCATCTCGCACTACATCAGAGAGTCAAATGCAGAAGTGGCAGTACTTACCCAGTTACTCAGGTCCCATAGTAGGTCGGGCCCCAGGACAAAAGGAGAAAAAGACCACAACCCCCACGGTTGAGCCCAGTAACCCCTGCTTGCCCCATGGCCCTCTGAAAGGGGTTCCAAAATCTTAGTAAATACTGGGCTTTTCCCCCTTTTAAAATTCTAACTGGTTTTACCTGCAGAAATCAAACAAGTGTTTGATCTTTAGTGCACCTTGTAATTACCTGGTGAGATAAATATCACACCACTTTTAGTTGTAATGCCGGCACAAAAAGGTGTTAGCGAATGGTTTCCAATTTAAGGGGCCATTTTTCATAAGGCCTACAGTTTTCAGTTTGATTTGCTTTAAATATTTTTGCTCACAAAACATTAATAGAACATAATTGTTCATCCAAAAATAATCTGATTACCCAATCTTACCCAGAATTCCAACATTTGTGTATTGGCATTCGTTGACCTAGGGAAACTCAGCTGTAGTAGAGTTTCATGCACGGAAGTGCCCAGCTGCTTACCGTGAGGGATCCTGCTAAATCTGAAATCCCATAGAAAAAGAACATGAAGGATGACTCCAAACTGGTGAAGAATTTGTTTGGGATGTATAAGGGATGACAAAGCAAGATATCATCTTCATCAGAGTGGCTTTTCAAATTTAAGAGAGCTGAAGAATGGCACAATAACGCACTGACTGAACACATAACTGCAGTAGGGGTTGCTAGTTCTTGGGAACATAGCAGCTTGTTTTTACTACTACATAGTCAGCCTCTGTGACCAGTCTGAGATCCTTCAATGATTCCCTAACCATGAGCTTTTGTGGTGTTCAACCAATAGTTGAAGAACATCCCAAGCCCCCTAGACTCATGTTTAACAGCAGGCATTACCAAAGTAGCATCAGGGTATAGCGATTTTCCTAATTTTTATTATTCCAGCGTAACCCAAATTTTGGCTATCCATACATTTTGTAATTTCCTGTTTTATTTATGGCCTCATCGACCACCTAGCTTTCTTTCTCATGAGACATCGCTGAAGCAGAAATGTCTGGCAGGAACTGTGAAGCCAGAGATGACAGATGGTGCACTATCAACATTTACTGCAAAATTTACAAAAACTGGATAGATGCCTCATGGCACCAGTATCTCCTGAGCGGTTTGTATGAGAGTGAACACATTATTTATACTGCCTTCCAACTGACTGTTTGGTACAGTAGAAAAGCTTTTAGCCATTATTGATACTCATGAACAGATGGTGAAAATGGTGATCTCAAGATAAAAGCATTGTAAACGTCCCAACCACCCTTCTGTAGCACATAAAAGCCGTAGTCCTTATGAGAAATACATGTACTATTTTACTACGAGTAAAAAGCAAAGTAACTTGCTCTTAAAGGGCCTGATTCCGAGTTAGACACAGTTGCGCTGGCTCTCCTCTGGCATAGCTGCGCCAAACCCGGGCAAGGACCACCGACCGTATCACGAGTTGAACGAGCTCAAATCATGATACAGTAGCGGTCCTTTTCATTTCCCATGGCTATGCCTGGAAAACAGGCACCGCAATGCGAACGGCAAAAGTTCTAGCATGGCATAGATGATGATGTCCATGCCGTGCTGGAACTTTGTGGGAATACAGACAGGGGGGAACAACATGTGCCCCCTGAAGGAAACCCCATGGTGGGTGGGAGGGACATGGAGGCCCTGTAGGGCCCCCTTTGTTCCTGCACCAACAGCCTTTTCACAGTGGGGCTCCACCATGAAAAGGCTGGCGGTCCAGGAACTCGTAATATGCTTAGCAGGATTGCACTCAGCATATTGTGTTGTGGTGCTCCTGCGCCTTCGCCAGGGAGCGACTGTTCCCTGACGCAGCCAGTGATCCTCCGCCCCTATGACTTTAACAGTCGTAATACGGCAGACGGTGGACCGCCTGCGTGTGTTTGGCAGCCGCAAGACCGCCAGACTCGTAATCAGGCCCTAAGAGTATAGATGGCAACACCAGCAAATACAGTGATATTTTTCAACAATAGAATGTAGAAGTCAATACAAACCACACCGAAGTGGAATGACACCGTCAGGGCAGGCTGCTGCTGAAGAGGAAAATGTCTGTTTTGTTGATTCAATGTCGATGGATGCCTTGATACAACTTACTTATAAGGCATCCTGTTTCAATCAGGCTCCTGCTGAGTATTCAGTTCCCCATTTTCCCTTCACCTGACCACTTGGTCAGGTTTTTTCACCTCAATCTGTCTCTGACTCAATGCCAAATTAATTGTTTCCTCCTCAGCGGTGGCCACGCTGACAGCGTCTTCCCGCTTCCATGTGGTTCGTATTGACTTAGACTTATGTGCGCTCTCCCAGCTGCCTGTTACCATTCCTCGTTCCAGAAATTGTAGTCCTCAAATTGAAAATGTTTCATCATTTTACTGGTCGTTTCTAGTGTCTGCTTCCAAGACCACTTGTGTAGGTTGCCTTTCTAACTGTCTTTTGACACTGTCTCGATGATGGCACTTATCAAGTAAAACGCAGTTGCCATACTTTAAGTTTTCTAAAAAGAAGTGGATTGTTCAAAAATGTATATCAAACATGAATAATATCAATTTCAGATATACTTGAACTACGATATATTCTCGGACAGCCTATTCTTTACTGTATCTAAATTGGTTTCACCTATGCTCTTTTGTACCTTATTTTTCACAAAAGCAGTGCGCTGTTGCACTAGGTCACATCTGTTACACACTATCGAAGATGTCCATTTATTACTGTAATTAACCCCTTCAGCGCTCATGACGGAACAACTCCGTCATGAGCCACGGGTGCCGTGTGCTCATGACGGAGTGGTTCCGTCATGCTGCGGCCGTTGGCCGCCGCTCCTCCCACGCTGCGCTGATTCCCCGCCTGTGCGGGCGATTAGCACAGTGGGCGGAGTCATGATGGAACCACTCCGTCATGAGCACAGCTCAACCGCGCTGCCCCCAAACCCCCCCCCAGCGCTGCGGGGGAATTCCTGCCGCAGCCAAGGGGTTAAAGGCTTTGCATCATTTCCATTCTGGTTAGATTTCTAGGTCTTTTAGCTTGGTAGCTAACCTACTACTCGCATTTATATATCCACTTAAGCAGCATGTCCTAGGCCTGCCATTGCAGCCTGAAAGCAGTTTTACACTGCCAATTCGGCTTGGCAATATTTACCCCCATGCCAACCTCTAAACTCCCCTTTTATTACATGCATGTTACCCCTAAGCTAGGCCCTGGGTAGCCCATAGGACAGGGTGCTTTTGAATTCCGATACTAAACTAGTTAGAATGAGCTAAATGTTTAACGATTTTTGTTTCAATATTTGTGCAAATGCATGCCATGCCAGAAAATTGCTCTTAAAAAGCAGATTTTTTAATGAGGGCCTTAAGAATATATAAAGATGTGAGACATTTGTTATCTCTTTTTAAGGTTTGATGCCTTGAATCTTACATTGCTTCACAGAATGACATGTAATGTACATTATAAAGGTATTTAATTCTGGGATCTACACACAGCAGTGTTAAAGAAATTATATAATTGTGCTACCATGCAAGTAAAAATCTACATGTGTTAGGGAATCACATTTCAATAAAACTTGGTGATTTTTAAAAAAAAAATGTTTATGCTTAACCCCTTAGCTGCCGAAGATGTTCCCATGCTAGTGCTGAGCCATTTTTTTAAATGTTTATGGCACTTTGTGCCTAATTCTCCAGAATATTTCCATTAAAGGCACCCAGAGCAAATGTGTCTTTTCCAACGATACCCAGTTTGGGGGGACTTGCCTGGAAGGGACCAGAGAAAATAGCTAAAACATAGTAGCATTTGCTTTTTTATTAGAAAAATTGCTGCTCAATGAAGTTTATGTTTTTTCCTTATAAATGGCATGAACAAAAGTTTTTCTGTGCTAAGTTCACCAAGTTCCTAGCTTTCAGGAACAAGCAGAGTTGAAGTAAGATTGCCAGGGATGGAAATGGGTGACAGGCGAAAGCTGCACACAGATGAAGCAGGGAAACCCCTTTTTGTTTTTTGGGTGCATGAAACTCCGCATAGTTTTGTAGCCACAAAGCATGTCCCCAGGTATAGAAGTCGATCGTTTTTCTGCCAAGGTGGTAGTGGGAAGACTGGGAATTTTATTTAGTCGGAATGTCGCCATAATTTAGAACAAAATATTTTACCCACTTGAAGCAGAAATTATGTTCTTTTATGATTAAGAGATAGACCACCTAAGTGAGACTTTTAAACGTACAGCATCAGGTCTTGCCTCGCAGAAATATTTCAGCCTTTAGTAACGTTTTTAGGTCAGAAAGTTAAGACATTCATCTGGAAGAAGAAACAACTTCTACCCGGTGAGATGACCTGCAGACCGGCAAAAGAGGCTGCTTGGGCCCAAATAATCAAATGCATGGCACACGCTGTTGCTTTTTTTTTTTGTTGCATTTTCCATACCATTATATTAATCACTTTCTCAGATGTGTTCTCTTTGTAACTTGTTATCCATATATACTATTTTTTTTTACTTTCTGGCTTTTTTAATAAATAGGTTTTTTTTAACTAACCACGTGAACATTTTAAGTTCTTCATTTCTTAAGCTAGTTGATGCACAAATATCACATAAATTCAGTCTAGGGCCTTACTTTTTCTCCCAATCTATGAAGGTATACCTGAGATTTCTCAAACAAATCAGTGTACCTTTACAGTTCAAACTGTTTGACCCTTTGTGAGCTCTGTCACAGCTAACATCAAGAAAAGGCCTTCCAACCTGTCACATGTAGTATCCTTTTTAAGTGGTACTCTGGAGAAAGGCACACCTAAATTGAATTTACAATAGACTCTCAAAGAGAGGCTAAGGACACAGTACTGTCTGAGAATACTTCCCAAGGGAGATGTGCACTCGAGAAATCTGGTTGTCAATTTATCTTGAGTCAATGTCTCTTAGTTGAGGGGTCATATTGTCAACATTTTGTTCATGAAGTATTGCTGGGAAAGTTCACTGTACCACAGACACCAGAAAAAATATAGCACATGTAAAACATGTGTAAATACCATTTATTAATTTTATACCATGTCTTTCTTTTGCTACATATATAAATTGGCAAATGTAATTTGTACTGACGAGTTTTTGTGCCCATTTTATAAAAAAGCATCCACAAGAAGCCCTGAATGAGGAGGTATATTCCGGTTTTGAACAGTATGATTGAAGGCAAACAGAGAGGTATGTGGTCACGTCTTCTTGAAGGAAGTAATAATTAATCAAAATATAGACAGTAATACAAAAGGATGGAATAGTAATCCCCATAATCAAGTAACATCGGGCTCATTTCGAATTTGGCAGATATGAACTAAAATGTGCCAACTATTCCATCCAACGTATTGCAAGTGCCAGAGTGTTAGGCCGGCCATATCTACAGGGTCAACCCCAAACATTTTGCCTTTACCTTGCACTTTTTTGTAGAATTTGTTGTTGGCCTTAGGACACTGTGCATCTCATCACTGCTAAGCAGTGGATAAAGTGATTGTGCTCCCTACCATAAATAGGGTTAAAATGGCTTATGCACATTCGAATATTTAATTTATGCAAAAGTCCCTTGTAGTGTGGAATGCCATTTACCCAGGGCCTCTAAATTAAATCTACCTGTGGGCCTGCAGCACCTATTGTGCCAACCACTTAAGCAGCACGTCCTAGGCCTGCCATTGCAGCCTGAAAGCAGTTTTACACTGCCAATTTGACTTGGCAATATATACCCCCTTGCCAACCTCTAAACTCCCCTTTTATTACATGCATGTCACCCCTAAGCTAGGCCCTGGGTAGCCCATAGGACAGGGTGCTTTGCAATTGAAAGGTTGGACATGATCGTTTTAGGTTTACATTTCCTGGTAGTGAAACATTCCTAGATTAATTTTTCACTACTTTGAGGCCTACCTCTCCAATAGGATAACATTGGGGTTTCCTTATTTCATTTAATAAATAGTAATTTCCTATTGGTAGTAGGTAGCTATATCATGTTGGTATCTATGCAACTGTAATGATAAACCCTCTTTAATGATAAAGTCAGATTTTTCATTACAATTTTGAAAATGCCACTTTTAGAACATTGTCATTTTCCTGTCCATAGCCCTTTTATGCCTGTTTTGGGTCACGTGACTGGGTGTAAATGACATACTTTGTGAATCCCTCCCAGACAGTCACACAATAGTGACTCAATGGGTCACCTGCTGGTAGGATAGAGGGGCAGAGATGAGAACAGCCCCACTTGCAACTGAATAGGGTGTGCTCTGCCACCCTGCAAAGAACCTAACACCTACTGATTGTCACTGCAGCAAGCTTGGAGGCAGGGTAGGGGAGGCATGGAATTCCATGCTCTTCAAAGAACCTTTATAGAAGATTCTCCCACCTTCCAGAGAAAGCACACCAGGGTATATGAAAAGGACCATCAGACACACTCTTCAGTTGCACCTGAAAAAGGACTCTCAGAGGACTGTCTGTTGCTCTGACCTGCTGTGCACTCTTCAATACTGTTTGCTCTACCTGTATGATCTACTTTGCTTCCTGGAGCCTGCCTTGAAACCTCAGAGGCCAGCCCTGCATCTTCACCTGAACCCAAGACTAGCAGAGTGACTCCTAGGGCTAGTTTGTTGGCCTCCTGTTCAGAGTCACAGGGATAAAAAAGGCTCCAACTATCTTGAACCTGCACTTGGACAAAGCCTGGGTGAGACTTGAACTCCCAAGTGGTATCCTACCAGTAATGGACTATTGGCTGTGGTGCTAAAGATGCGCAGATGTCGAATTCTCAAAACTAAGGACTGAGAACCGGGACCATCCTACTCATCTATACGCCCGGGTGCATCAGCATTCAGATTGATTTCACGGCTTCTCCCGCTACGCTCTTCTCTACAGCAGCAAATCCTTTCAGCGGTTCTTCACGAAAGGGGTACCCGGTCTCGTGGAACTGTCTTCAGCTACAGCCTTCTGCCTTGTCCCGCTGGTGATTTTCGACTTCCATTTCAGACTATGTCAGAATCTAGAAATCTATCTACATCGTAGCTCCAACCCAAGGCTATCTGACAACGACATTCCCTGCTCGGATACCTCCTCCCTGCTGAACTTGAACTTTTTCTCCGAATTTTGTCTAAGTTCGAAGGTAAGTGCTTGCCGGGCCCAATCCACTTCTTGTCCCTGAACCGTACTCCATCATGGTCAGCCATATTTTCAACTTTGACCCGGTCTCGCACGATTAAATGTCTGCAGTTGGCGTTTTGATCTTGTAGGTGCTGGCTTTCACCAAAAACTTGAAAAATTCATAGCTCCGGTTCTACTAATTGGAGTTTGGTCATTTTGGTGTCAAATGCTTTATTAAAATGTACTTTATTTTTCTAAATTGGTTTGGGATTACTCTTGTGTTGTTTTTTCACTTTATTACTGTTTATTTGCTGTATAAATAAAGACATTGCCTCTATGTTAAGCCTGGCTGCTTTTTGTGCCAAGTTAACCAGCCTTAAGGACAGGTTAATTTAGTGACATTTTGTGGATCTCTGCAAGGGATTGTGGCTGCTGTTTGAGCAGGTCTCACTGCCCAGTTAACCAACAGCCCAAATTCTCACACATAGAATACCATGCACTTTTAATAAGATAGACTGGTTATCCGTCACGTAGTAGCCCATTCACTAAACTCTAAATCAGGCACTTAATGTTTGGGCTGTATTGACTGGCAAGCGTTGCTGTATAAGACCATGTTATTAATTAGCTTTCTTAGTATGCCTTTGGTTCTAAATACATTGGTTGTCTATCTGAATAATCACTAAACAGCCTATTTGTTAGGCAAAAAGCTCAAAAAATGAGGCAAGAGGTGAGAAGAGGGTGAGGTTAGCTCTTAAGACAAAGAGGGGCAGTACATGCTCCAAAGTAAGAACTACTTCAAATCTGTCCAAGGCTTTCAACAGCAGAGAAGTCATTCAAACTGGTGGTACAGTGCTTAATTTGTACATAAAGTTAATTCAGAAATCATTGCAAGTACAGTGACTACGTTCCATTAAAATTCTAAAGTAAAGATTTTGAATTCTGAAATTATATAATTCCTTAGAAACTAAAATCTCTATAAGGACTGGAAAGGAATCTCTCTGTTTACCAGCCATCTTTTAAGTGAAATAACTCATGTTGGTGTAGAGTGGGAGCTAGGACCCTGCAGATCAGTCTATGATTAGAGGTCAGTTGACCTCAGGGTCTGGTGACAAATACCAGGGAAGGCGAGAGACAGGAAGTAGTTGGCCACAAGGAGGATCATTCTGATTTAGGAGCAGGATAGTGCTGGGGATGCATCAGGCAGCTCATCCATTCATTGCAGTTCTTGTGAGGTGCACTTACTGTACACAATAAGGAATCGGCAATAGACGGTTCAGTTGCCTCATCTCAGCCCTAGCATACTGTGCTAGGCAACTCCTAAACACGACTTGTGGCATTAGAAATAAAAGGTGCAAGTGAGTTGTTTCTTGCCTTGCTGCTGTTGGTTGAGACTTATAAAGGCGGAGGTCTGGTCTAGTTCCCACATTGTAGGATTAAGTCTTGAAAACTAAATTGGTACTTTGGCGTCTCATTGCGACTAAATGGTGAGATGGCAGTGAAACAAATTGAGAGGGAGAGAATGGGATGGTCGTCTACTTTTCCTGGACTAATTATTTCAAAATACAAAGAACAAACCCATTGACAACTCAACACTTGGGGCCTCATTAAGATGAGACCCAGAAAGCCTCCGACCGCAGGTCAGAGGCTTTCCGGGCCTCATCGGGGGTTTCACTTTCGACCGCCGCATTATGACGCAGGCAGTCGAAACTGAAACCGGCTGGTCATTCTGGATGGACTCAGACGGGCTGAAGGAGCCTGTCGTCCAGTCAGAGACCGGAACGTAATCCCAATGGACGGCGTTTCTGCTGCAGGGATTACGATGCTTGGTTTCCGACTGGCTTTTCATGCCGGGCTTTCCGACATAGAAAGCCTGTCAGAAGTGAGTTTCGGGGCCCTTAACAGGGCCCCCTTCTCCCTGCAGCCTTTGGTTGGGCGCCGACGGGCGCATATGGTGCCACCCTGTTAAACCTTGGAGGTGCCTGCCACCCAGTGCAGAGATTAACAGAATCTCCCCTTTCTCTATGGGAGATTGTGCTACAGTCGGTTTAGGGCCACAGGACAGATCCCATACAGAAATGTGAGTATGCGACCGCACTATGTGCGGTCGCATTGTGATTGCAGTGTCGGGACCGCCGACGAAAGGTCGGTTGGTACGAAACCGCAACGGTGTCGGATGGAGGCGACTCCAACCGACATTGTAATTGAGCCCTATGTGTTTCCAGTCTCTTAGACCTTTTTTACAAAAAAGAATCCCTTAGGTTCTTTTAAAAGAACCCTCACCTGCCAACCTAGTTTGTGACATGCTCCATCATTGGGTTGCCACCCTGGGTGCCAGGTGCTCCCAGGGTGTGCTTCGACGCCAGATTTACTGCGGAGCTGGGTTTTTTGGGAAGTGCAAGTGGTTTAAAAGGTCTACCAGCTGACAGGCAGCTTTATTTAATGGTGACCTTGGGCAAGTTTAAAAGTGCGGTTATATTTTATAGGACTTCAATGGTCCTTATATATCCCTTGTTGTATGGTCAACATGTTTCAGCCATTTACCATGTGCCTATCAGGGTCAATATGGCTTTCAGCAGGACCAAAATGTGTAATGAGCATGCACCCTAAGGCACGTATTGCAAGAATCGGTTATTGAACATGCATATCAAGAATCGTCTCTTGCGACTTTACCAGTTGGGATAAAAATATTCAAACGCAAAGGAGATAGACAATTTCTGTCATGTTGGCAGTATGTTTATGTTTTCAGACATGGCACCCTGGCGTAAACCCTTGAGGGGAGCAACAGTGGGCATCTACTAGTTCGATGAGTGCTGAAACCTCCAGCAAGCTTATAACCTCTAGCCACTAAATGCCTATTCTTGCTATGGCTCTTTCGCAAGCCGTGCCCATAAACATGGTGGTGACAGTTGGCTATATCATGCTTTTATACATCAGCGTGAATCAAGGTTTTGTGGCACATCATTGTGTTATAATAAGTCTATAAACAATCTTTGGACCCACCTGTTGTGCAGTATTTCCAAACAACATGGTGGCCCAGAGCTCGGTGGACCCTACTGTCACACTCTGATGGTGTAGAAGGAATGCAGGATATTGTAGGTCTAGCAATCCTCCCCCTCAAGTCCACATTTACTTCGTCACAGCTCTCACCCTCACACACACCTCTGTCGTCTCCTCGGTCCCCGTATTTTAGTGTGAGTATCTGCTATTGCATGTTCTTTACTCCCCTTTTGTCACACCATGACATGTAAAGGACACGCTAAGCGAGAAGATCATTGGTGGTCTCTGTGGAACATTCTGTTCCTCTTTTTTTTTTTTTATTCCTCCCACTGGGGTTTGTTGGCAACACGCTGAGTTTGCGAATATTAAAAGAAGCATTCCCTGTAGCAAGCTCAAATCCATGCAGTTATTAATACCTTGCAAAACACTTCCACAGGATGTCTTTTCAAAATGGCCCCAGTTTTCATACATGGGCAACTTTTGTATGGTTTTTTTATTCACGAATGGGGGGTGGGGGGGCACTGTTATTTTGGTGTCTGGGCCTAGTTTATGCCCCAGCTTGACCATGGTCTAATGTCATGCTGCTTAGGATAAGAGTTCACATTACCCAATCACCTGAGGGGCTTTAGCAATAAGTGATGCTTCAGTCCTCACAGCGCCATTTACCTGTTTCTTCAAATTCCTCTTGCAGAGAGCCCGGTGCATTACCCAAATTAACTGCAGTACATTTCGCTGAAGTTTAATTAGAAGCCAATGCACGTACAGTGTTTTCTTTACATTGCTAATCGGCCCAGACAATGTTGCCAGCACTGCCCACTCATTTCTTGTAAAAATAGGGAAATTCTTACCATGTCTTTGACCATTAAATGTCCGGTTGAAAATGCAATGGAGTTTGGAGGAGTCGAGACAGGAAGCATAAACGCGTAGGAGCAGCCGACTGTTCCAGGAATCATTAAATACAATGGATTTACTCTCAGACGAATGGCCTAAAATCAAAATAAAGAAACATTTATAGAAACTTACTGGGAAGAACATGTACTGCTCTAGAACGTAGGAAGCTTTATCTTTTTTCTTTTTGCAGTTTTATACAGTGGGAGTTTGACCCAAGTGTGCTTTACATCAGAACCAGACGTTTTACAGGAGAACCACACAAGTTATATTGTTTTACGCACACTGAGATTAAGTGATTTGCCCAAAATCACAGGTTGTTGAGCCCAGACCTGGTTCCCAGGTTCCAAAGTGGGTAGCTGTAGCCGCTGAGCCTTAATATATCTCCTCTAGCTCACGCTAGCTAGCCGCATTGCACTAACACTATTTTCACATTTTGCAGCTAAACAACATTACTTGGGGGGCAAAATGAAATTCTCACGTCACAACTTCATAACCCTATTTAAATATATAGAGGGAAACGGGTTGTCTCTATTTGTATTCCGGCATCACCATAGCAGAGAGACATTCCCTCTCCTCCAGGGCCAACCAATGGGCTGGTCACAGTGAATATACCTAGTCTTGCATGGTGTTTAACATACACCCTCATTTTAGATTGCTGAGCCCTCATAGGGTAGTGCAGAGATGGCCTAGAGATGGATAGGAGGAGACTTCGATGGCTTAATGAAAGCTATTTCAAGTGAGATTCAGCTAAAAGTACCAGGCTGTGGCTCAGAGCCCAAACAATACTTTATCAGAATAAGGGCCATTATCAATACACGCTTGCTGAAATGAGTGGACCTATTTTTAAGGGATTTGCTCATCAATGAGCCACTGATTTTAAAACCAGAAATCACAGAATGATCCCAAGAGAGAAAATCGTAATGCAGCGTCTATAGGGCCTAAATATGAGTGCATTTTAATTCTAAAGGGGTCTACAATAGGAACTACTGTCACCACTAGTGCGTCAAAATCTGGACATTTACTGCGGTTTCATATTGTTATACCTGGACACATCATCTGCGAAAAAGTTACTTAATTATCTAGAAGAATCACTTGCTGAAAATAGGAATTTCACTACAAATAAACTGCAGTATTCCTGACTCCACAATAATTCCTCATTTCTGAGGGGTCAGTCAGAGTCCAACTCATAATAGAACAGTCTCTTCTCCTTCAGAGTTATACCCCAGATGTCAGTTAATCTTGCATGTGGGCGGGTCCTTAGAGGATTATCAGGACACGTGTAATAAGGCCCTATATCTGGTAACTGCTTAATCCATCATTACAGGGTGAGAGCACCTGTCTGCAAAGTCACCAACTTTGTGAAGACATCTTTTACACTTTTTAAAACTTTGACAACTTCATAAAGATAAATAAGTAATAAAAATAGCAAATTAAATGTAAGGCAAAAGTGGTATTGTATGAATGGAACCACCCCGCACGTGGCAAATTACTGCAGTTTGTAGGAGAATCATCAGAGAAATATCCTGCAACATTTTAAGGGATTTCACCTTCAGAAAATGATTGTGAGGGGGAACAGTTGAGCGAGTTTATCATCTTTGCAAAAACGTTGCTGATGAAATTTAAATTTCTAGCATTGCTAATTAAAGTATTATGTTTTTATAGGACTACATATTTTTTCCAACAAATTCTTTTTTACAGGAAGGAAAACTGCTGTGTTTTCTGTGAAATCAAAGAGGGTGTCTATTTTCTCAGTATGTTTGCCATTGAACGTTTTTTCGATTGGTATGTAAGGTATGAATGGTCATTGTGGAGTCTGAGCACTGGAGAGTAATTACGAATAACAATTAAAAAAAACCAGTCTCTCTTCGAAGTCGACCCTTCCTGAGGAGTCACCAGACAATTACGTATGAACAACAGCAGGGTGGCGTTTGCTCCTCCCACATGTTGGGAGCCAGGAGTACATGTTTTGATTGGCCAGAAGTTGTGTGCTTCCACAAAACCTCCTTGCTCTCCACACAGCTGTCATTAGTGGGTTTATTTATCCAGCTACCTGGGGTCGAACTTTCAAGGCCGCACACATACTATTAAATTGTATTATATAACTAGATAATTTATGGAACTATGCAGTGCAGTTCGATTTGGATAGATATGACTTGCTACAATAATTTCAGTCAATATTTTGGAGTGAGGCACAACAGTCCCTTGGGCCCTGCTTCGAGTTAGGAGCTCGTACTGCAGAACTTATTCCATCCTCAATAACAGCATTTGGTGAGTCTGTCTGCCGACCACTTCCAGGTCACATCATTCTCTGAAGAAAGAACATGGTGGCAAGCAGAAGCATTCGTCTGCCAAACCCAAAGTTACGTTTCATCTTCAAAGGACCCCAGAACAACTCACAGGAAGGGAGAGAACAGTGAGGAAGGAAATGGGAAAAGAGGATGAACACATGAATGACTGGGATCCTTATAAAACTTCCTAGGAGTTTCTATTTGAGGACCCTCTTCCACAGAGATAATTGCTTAGGATGTTGGATGTGGAAATGGAGTGTTGGAGATTTTCAGTTACTACCAACCTGGACATCTCCAAGTACAAATATATTTATCTATAGCACGTGGACATCTCAAAGCACAAATATATGTATCTATAGCACTTACCAATTCTGCTAACACAGGCAAGAAGACAATTATGGTGGCTGTGTTACTTGCAAACTCTGTAAATGAGGCAATCAATATTGTGACCAGCAGTACAGCTGCAGGAGCTGGAAGGTCATCCAAGGGCTGGAGACGACTGCCAATCCAAGTAGATAAACCAGATTCCTAAAAAGGAAATTTAATTAGCAATTTTCTAAAAAGGTAGTTTTACTTTCTGGACATCAAATACAATGTATATCTTGCATGGAAAAAGAAGACCTTATGCTAAAATTTGTCTTCTTTCCTCAATGACAACCGGGGTTATTATCAAATAAAATTCGGAGAACCAACATTGAGCCGTCAGTAATAGTTCTATGTGGAGATCTGTTGAAACCTGAGTATATGGAGTAAAATATTTATGCAAAATGTTCCTCTCCATATTTTCAACATTACTTTCATCAGTCTCACATGTCCCCATGTTTCAACAGCTTCAAATATTCAGGTAGATGGTCATCTATGCTTTGAAGTTCATGCCAGTTACCGAATCAACTGGGCTATTGTAAAGACTCACGTAACTAAGGGCCAGATGTACAAAGGGTTTTTGAGGTCACACATGGCCCACTTCGTAGAATCAGACCGTTTGCGGCAGCAAAGGAAAGCTTATTTACGTGTACAACAACAAAACTTGTTACCGAATCGCAATTTGCATCAGTGATTCTGAATTTGGAAGAGGTGTGTTTAGGGCATCCCTTCCAAATACAGATTCACAGTACTGTGTATTAATGTTCTGTCATCAAATTCCGGTCGGAAAACATTAATACTTTACCATCATTTGAAAAGTGGTGGTAACTGATTCACATACAGGAAGGAGTCTTTTGATGACCCCTTTGCCTTTGAGAATTTTATAAAAAAAAAAAACTTTAAAAGCCGTCAGTGGTCCCATGGACCGCAGCCTACTCTCAAGAAATGAAACCTCAATATTTCATTTTCTTTTTTGAAACGCATCCAGTTTTCCTCTATGGAAAACGAGCTGCATTGAAATAAAGAATTGCTTTATTTAAAAGCAGCTACAGATATGGTGGTTTGCTGATCGCAGCAGACCACCATCCCTGGGATGGCTATCATTCCTAGTGGGTGGCAAACAGTGACCTACCTCATTAATATTCATGAGGTAAGTTGATTTAAGGCCCACAAGAAATTGCTCATTTAGAATTCAAATGTTCATATATTAAGAATAGAGGTTTCGTAATTGTGATTTGGAGATATTTACAATTTGGAAATTGCTATACCTAATGTTAGTTCATCTGGCCCTAGTCGAATTTCACAGGTTATAAAGATTACCACTTATAACTGAAATCCTGAAAAGTTTATTTTAAAACTCAAAGTGAATTAATCATGTCTGCTTATAAGGGTGATATTTTCTATGTAACAGTGCCAAAAAATGTTAGCAATGTTTAGAGGTACACAATCACTGGTCTGTGTAAAGAAGAAATCAACACTGCTTCATTTTTTCAACCAATAGTGTCCTAAAGAGAGCTCTGCCTAATAGATTAACCAATCACACCACCCCGGACTGTGAGTTAAACCTACTTTCAGAGTGCTGAAGAAATATAATAGGACACTATTTTCAAACAGGGAAAATTACTTTATCTGAAAAAAATATATATGTAGACATTTATCATATTGATCTTCAGCCCATTCATCAAAAGCTTGCTATTTACAGAGCTGCCCAGGACCATGACTTTTGTCTTCGATACCTTCACTATTATAGCTATACCAGACAAAAGGATTAAAACCAGTTCAGGAATTTTCTACTTGCCACTGGGTTGTCTAATCCGAAAAGACTGCAATATTTTATTTGATCAATTGAGGATATCTGCCCCAATACATTGAAGATATTGAGAGTTTTCAAGTTTGGCAAAATGCATCAAACCCCACTCTATGCATGGCCTTTGGCTGTGCGCTGTGGAGGGGTTGGTCAGGCGTCTACAGCTAGGGGTGAACCTTTGGCATGTGGCAAAGGATTGGCCTTTGGGTCCTGGGGACCACAAGCCCCGGTGGACAATTAAATTAAACAGGAGAGGGGGGGGTGCACCCCCTAGCCTCGTTGGGCCCCGGGGACCACATCCCCTAAAGCCCTAAGTACGGGGCCATGTGGCCCCCTCTCAGAACCACGTCAGGCCCTGAGAACTACATCTTCAAGGGCTGTATGTCTTTCAAAGGGGAGGAAGGCTACAAGGCCCCCCCTCCCCAAGCCTATTATGGCCCCAAGGACCCCATCCTCCGGGACCCGCATTATTTCAAGGTAGGTGCCTTGGTGCCCACCCATGGCACCCACCATATAGAGCGGTTGGTGACCGCAGGGGAGCCCCACGCAGCCCCAGTCATCTCCCCCACATAACATGCTGTGGGAGCCAGCATTGCTCCCGTCTGCAGGGAGCAGCTGCTTGTGCTGCTACCTGTGGACGGGAGCAATATCTTGATCTGTTTTCCTGCCCTCATCAGTGCGAGCAGGGTAGGAGATCTCAAGTTTGCCCCCAGCTGGCGGAAGCATTTTTAAAGCTCCGGCATGCTGGGAAGTTGCTCACATTTGGCCGGAGTTTTAAAAATGCTCCCACCAGGTAGGAGCAAAAATGCCGGTGCAGGCAGGGAAATTACTGTGTCCCATAGGTGGGCTCTACCCAGGAAACAGTATGTGAGCCAGCACCAGCAGATGGGGTCCATATGGCCAGAAACGGCTCAGGGAGGAGGCCATGTGGTCCCCCAATCTCTTTATTTTATAGTAGCTTCCCTGGCATGGGGTCCTGGGGCCAAAAGTAGCCTGGGGAGGGGGCTACATGCCCCCCTCCCCTTACAAAATACTTCAGGCCCCAAGGTATTCGGTACCGGGGGTCAAAAATAGCCTGGGGAGGGGAGCCACATGCTCCCTTCCCCAATAAAAAAAGCGTTGTTCACCCAGGCTGTGGATCACCCCTGGGCATTTTAAAAAAAGAAGTTTGGGAGCCCCCACTTTTTTTTTTAAAACAGTTTTGCTGACCCTCCATGAATTCACAGCAAAATATTAGGCTTAGAGGGCAGGGTGTCCCTACTCTGCCCCTTTATGTCTCTTTTTACATTTTGTTCTAGAATCCTAAAATGGCTGCTGTCTCTTCCTGGTCGAGGTGGTGGCAGCCAACCAGATCTAATTTTGAGATCTTTCACCTCCACGTATCACCACAGCATGATATCCTATTTTGTTTTATCAATATTTTTCTCCAAAACTGCTTAATTGATTTACACCATAACACAAAAATCACTATTTCTGGACTAAGATCTAGCTTTCTGTGCCAAATTTGGTGTAAATTTGTTCAGCGGTTTAGGCTGTAGCATTGTCTAAAGTTCCCGTGGAAAAATGGATGGGGAAAATATGTTTTCTCTGCCCTTGCTTGACGGATCACCATGAAACTTTGCCTGTGCTAACTAGTCACGAAGTATCACTTTTTTTTTCAAAGTTTCTTGGAGATTCGTCAAATTGGGACAAAGTTATTAGCAACACAAAAAATGCATTTCCTATAGAAACACAGTTCTAACCATAACTAACCAGTGGTGACTGGGTAATAATGTTTATCTTTATATGGGATGGAGGGGCGGCACACAATTTGGAGGGGTCCCACCCAGGTCCCCAAACTCAAACAATAAGGTTATTTAAAAAATAAAAATTATATATGCTTACTTTACATATACTAACCATGCATGATAAAGTCATGGTTTGCAGAGGGATCTGCATGGTAAAGTCTGCGTGGAAAAGGCATGTGTGGAAATCGGATGCATTGTAAAGTCATGTATTCTGTTTAATCCAGTGACCAGCAGAGAGTCGCAACTTTTTCTTGGTGGATGTCTTCAATAGGGGTGGAGATCAACATGCGGTAGCGACCAGGGATGTTTATTCTATTAAACATAACTTATAATATTCATTGTCACAGTCTATTCTCAAGGGTATTCATCCTGGCTCAAAACCACAACGATATTGGTAATATACAATTTCCTATCTACTCTGACTGAATTTGGGTTAGTAGAAATATCTCAAAATCTAGCACCCAATATTTGGATTCAGCTACAATTTTCGGGTTTGGCATAGGCATTCACCACATGCGCGGTCACTCAGTTTCTTCAAACCACCAAGTGCAATGTGGCCTACCATTAACTTAATCAAGCTGGACTGCAAATATCCAGGCCTGGGTGATATTTTAATTATGCCTGTGTAATTAGAGTAGTGTAAAAAATATTGTGGTACTCTTGTTACATACAATTCCTGAAATTACTCCAGCGTCCACAGTTATGTGCCATTCACAGTAGAAATTTACAGCAACCACACAAACAAAAGAACACGGGCAGCTGTTGTTTACGGTGCTCCCATTTTAATGCATTCTCATGCCAAAAAAGAATGTGTGGATGCATTTTGCACTAAAATATAGTGTGAAGTGACCGATTTGCATTTCAGGTAACTATTCTGCAGTTATACACAATTACATAAGCACAAATTATGTGACTTTCACAAACCCTAGAAACTGTTTGAGCTTACGAGCTAAATGGCATATGGCGTTTTCTATCCCACAATAAAAACAAGATAGAGTGCAACTATTTTTTCAATTCAGCATGTAAATCCTATTTCTAAGGGATAGTCTTGTATTTCAAATTTCACGCCTCTATCTGGATGGAGTGAGGATCGTAAGAAAATTTCCACTCCGTGTTGATACAACAGATGGGCTTTGACAGTTCATCTTTGCCATCTTTGGAACTTTCATTTTTGTACCAGGTATATGTTTTGTTGCGTTTATAGACAGCTATTAAGAAGCAGAAGCTGCCTCTCAACAGCAGGCAGCAGAATGCATTGCTACAGGTGTGCAATCCATCTTTCAAAGCAACACTTGTCAAAAACTGATAGGACTCCTATAACATTGCGTGTCAAACGATCTGTTCAGGTTAGTGATCTGGACAGGGACTGCTTCCCAGCTGGACAACTGTCCAGTCCTTGCACTGGCAGACAATTATGAAGAAGGCACCTGCCAATACCTTTAAAACCCCTCAGGTACCTCACTAATCCTACACCTAATGGTCTTTACTGGCAGCCAGTCTGGCTCAGAAGAGAAGTAATTGCTGTGGCAGTTTTGATTTACTGAACTAGTTGGACACAAACTTATCTTTACACTACGCCTAATGGATTGAGGGCACAGTTGTTGGTCACTTACACTTTCTAGTCACTTGATGTCCCTTTTTTTAGCGCTAAAAACTTCCTGTCGTTTATTTAGCATAAATCTCACCATAGGTACTTTTTTGTTTCCATTCATACATGTTCAAACATTACAAGTGACATTTTATTAACATTTTTGAAATAGAAAATGCATCAGGCTCGCTCATAATGAACTTTGATTACTTTGTTGAAAAAGAAAAAGTCTAGACTCATAAATAACAAAGAATAAGCTTATTGCATGCTCAAGTACATCGGAATGATTTTAGTTAACATTCAAAAGTGTATGTTTACATAAAATTGTTACTCCCAGTCCTGGTTTTTGCTCAATTTTATACGAGTAGAATTTGCAAGTATCCATTTTGTCCACTGTTGTCTTTAGATGCAACATATTGGGTTCACGTAAAACCTATATTGTGACAACCAATTATTTCTATGAACTCTCCATTGTAGCGCATACAAGAGCGTAGAAATATGCAGTAATGGACTCTCCTCGCATTTGTATTGCAAATTTAACAATTGCGTTATACCCGCTGGATAAAAATGGAGTAAAGAATCTCTAAATTATGCAAAAGGTATAAAAAAAAAAAAGAATTAGGTAAGAGCGGCCTCAATCATGTACATTCACATGTAACGCACAGTACCACACATCTCGAATGCGAAAACTGTGTGTTTTTTTAATTGGCTTAGTTTCCAAAATAATAACAAATATTGAAGTGCAAAAGCCCAAAGTTATTCTTAGGAGCCTGTCGCCACTGCTGCCAAATATCAAGACTGCCTAGTTTTGATTCCACCTCACATACCTCTTTCTTCCAACTCCCTACACTTCCTGTTTCTCTACCTCACTCTTGCAGGTTCTTTTTCATCCCTCCTTTCTCCTTTTGTTACTGTTTTTCTATTTTTCTCTTCCTTCTTATGAGGGAATGTGATTTATTATATGGTGTGGTTGTGCCACCTCACAGTGTAATAAACTCACAACCTGTCGTGGATCCAAGTCAGGCTCGCTTGTAAAACCTTTACATCAGCCGTGGGTAGCTGTGGCTTCGAGCAGATAGGCTTAGACAAAGGAACAAGCGTAAAGCCTTTAAAAGTACTAAACAACAAAATAAGAGTCACACAACATGAAAGAAATCCAACACCAATTTATACAAATAGAACATATTTGTTTCTATATTTATAGACCAAAACAAACAAAATTCACCAGAGGGTTAATCAAATTGTAAATCAATGCAAAATTCCAAAATGCATGGGTAAATGCAAAGTTTGATTACTTTGTAAAATTTGAAAGAGTTGTGTTTGGCAACTCTGGTCCATAGTGGGTGACAAACTCCGACAAGGGGAATGTCGGAGGAGGCCATTAAGGAGTAGGGCTGTTACCTTGTCACCACAGCAGTCTCAAGTCAAGTTCCAGTCTCAACGGGTGAACCGTCATTGACTTAAACAGAGTGGTCCTGATACAAGCGATTCAGGATGCTGTAAGATTCTGCGGATACTGAGCGGTCCATGGGGCACTCCTCGGTTCACAGGCTTAATGCGGAGACTTTGGTCACAAGGGTTGATGTCTCTTGAAGTCCTCCTTGATCCCTTTAGTGAAGGCCAGTCTCATTCTTGGGCAACCAAACTGCTCTCTGACAACTCTGCCAGGTCCAACAGACTTGGGTGCAACTTGTGAGGGTTGGGACTCAGTCTCCCATGCTACACATCAGTGGCAATCAAGCGACTCTGGCTACTGACTTGCCAATAGGGGTTTCTTCAGCTTTTGTGGCCCTTGTGCTATAACAGGAAACCAGTCGATTGACTCTTGTAGTTTGCCACTTCTATCTGGGTTCTGGGATTGAGTTTTCCACAAGCAAGGCACAGTCCTCTTTTTGCTGGCCCAAGGATCAGCAGGTGCAATCTAGTGACTGATGCAGCCACTCTTGTCAGGTCCGGGTAAAAGTAGGGTAGTCCTTCGGTCCTTTCTCCACTCCAATGTAATCTGAAGTCTGTGTGCTAGGGGTGCCATTTTATTCCCAGAATGTGTCCTCTGGGATGTGGCGGTCAGTAACCAATGGGCCACCAGATCCCTTTCTGCCTGATGAAGACTTCCAGCAAAGTGTAGCATCTACCTATCCCAATGTGCACTATTCTGCCCAGTGCCATGATGGGAGAACCCCTCTCTTGGTATGTGAAGCTTGGTAGCCTACCCTACAGGAATGGTTACCTGTGGGCCACCCGCCCATTAAAAAACAGGTTGGCAATTGGTCTTCCCTCTCCGTCCTAACCTCAACCCGTCGCCCTGAATAATAGAGCAACCCCTCTCTGTCCCTGAGGCAAACCGATCTACCATAACAAGGGAGCAGCCCCTCTTGTGTGTCCACCATTTGCCCTTCAAAAGTGACTTCCCCTTTGAAGCTTGCCTTTGTACTCTGTGTGGCTTCCTGCCAGGTAGAGGTGACACCTCTTATATAGGCAGCCTTCTATTGTTCCCCCTCCTGGGAGTTGATCACATTTCTCCACAGGACGGCAGAAGACTACCCTGTGGAAAACATCTGTAAATGGCTACTGGAAAACTTGGGTAACAGAGTGGCAACTTTTTAAAAGTTGCTTTTACTTAAAAGTTACATTAAATCGGGTTTAATGTGACTAATAATTTGATATGTATTCTACTTTTTAATATACAGCACTCTGCCTTAGGACTAGATAGGCCTGCACTATGTGTTACTTTTGTACATTAAAACGGGAGGTTTGACCCTTTCCATTAATTTAAATGGCAAAGCTGGGTTGCCAGTATAAAACTGCTCTGTCAGTCTGCAGTGACAAGCTGGGTAACACGTTTTCACTTTTGGCGCATCCACAGCGGCACAATAAGTGCTGCAGTTCTGGTGGGGCACTTTAATTTACAGACCCTGGTTACCCCAGGTACCATATACTAGGGACTTGTAAGTAAGTAAAGTTATGCCAGTTGGGTATAAGTCAATCCAACATTACATTTTCAGGGTCAAAGCACTGGCACTGAGGTCTGGTTAGCAGACCTTTGTGCACTCTCCGAGTCAGAAAACCAGTGGCATCAGTCCAAACCTTTGAGGATGATCAAGCGAAAAGCGGCATTTCCTTACACCCCTCATTTATCCCATTGATACATTTCTCTCACTTGTTCTAGGTCTGAGTCTGGTGAGAAAAAATAAGCCTATGTGATAAAGAGATGAAGAAAGGTTGGAGTGGACAGCTATGAAGGGGATCTTCCTAATTGCCCTCACACACCCATGTGGGTGACCTGCTTGATCATCTGGCTTTTTGCTCCTCGTGACCCATAAACCCAATATAGTTTTTTCACAACACATACTAGATAGTCGCGCTTCATAACTCTGTGCCGACCATCCACACTTTGTTTTTTATCCTACCAAAGGGACCTCTGAATAAATTTATCACTGGATACCCTTTAGGTACTTTAGGATAACCTGCACAATCTTTCATTTTCTCCACACACCAGCACACATCATCACGGCTGAGATATATATAAAAAGATCTCTGCCAAGGAGCCCTCTCATGGGGCCCGTGGGGCATTGCACTGCCAGCCCCATGAGGAGCAAAAAGCCAGATGATGAAGCATGACACCCATATGGGTGTTTGAGGGCATCACTTCCTAATAAGGAAGATCCCCTCATAGCTGTCCACTCCAACCTTTCCTCATCTCTTTATCAAATATGAAGAGTTACCCCATTCTGTTTATATATTCCCTTACTAAGGAGCATTGGTACTGGACCTTGATCTCCCTCCTTGTCCCTCTCGCTACGTGATTTATGAGAACAAAATAAGCCTTCATGTTTGACCTGTCATCCTTAGGGTGATCTTCCCTCAAACGTTTTGCCTGCTCACCTCCTTTCTTTGCTGTATCTTTTTGTTGGCCTTAGGTCTCTGAGCACTTTACCACTGCTGACCAGTGCTAAAGTATCTGTGCTTCTCCCCTAAACATGAAAACATTGGTGTATACACAATTGACATATTTGGTTTACATGTAAGTGCCATGTAAAGTGGTATACCATATACCCAGTGCCTGTAATCTAAATAATACTAGTGGGCCTGCAGCACTGGTTGTGCCACCCACACAAGTAACCTTTCAAACCTGTCTCAGGTCTGCAATTACAAGGCCTGTGTGTGCAGTTTACTGCCACTTCAACTTGGCACTTAAAACCACTTGCCAAGCCTTAAACTCCCCTTTAATTAAATATAAATCATGTCTAAGATAGGGTGCTGTGTAACTAAAAGGTAAGAGATGTACTTTTAAGTTTTACATCTCCCGATAGTGACAAACAGCCAAATTTGTTGTTTTACTGTGAGGCCTACTCCTCTCATGGGCTAGCATTGGTAATTCTTTAATACACTTTTAAGCTGGAATTCAGGATTAGAAAGGAGTAGCTACATCAGGTTGTAGATTTTTGGAATAGTAATAACAAACACTTTAATGGTAAAGTTAGATTGAACATTACCGTTTTAGAAATGACACTTTTAGAAAGTGGGCATTTCTCTGCTCTTACTGCTCTGTGTGCCTTGCACCCTGTCTCCAATACACATCTGGGGTGGATGTCAGCTTCACTTTGTGCATTCCCTCTAGACACCCACAAACACAGGAAGGGAGGGTGTGGGAGAGAAGTCATCTGCATTAATCTGCATTCTGATAGCTCTTCCTGGGCAGGAAAAGAGAGGGGGAGCGGAGACGCCTGAAAAGGCAGTGTTTCTCACACAAAGTGCTGATGATTAACCCCATCTGATAGTCTGGAGTCAGGGCTTGGAGGAAAGGGGGACCTGCACACTTCAAGGGCCTGCTTTGAAGTCACCCCCACTTCAAAAGCACTATTCAGTAGAAGTACTGAGGCTCTGACTCTACTAAGACAGTACACTACTGGACCTGTGAAGAACCCTGCCAGGAGTAAAGACTGCCGTGCTACAAGGATTGCCACTCTGCTTGACTACTTCTCTGGAAGAACTGCTATTCTGCTTTGCTCTGCTGATCTTTGCCTTGCTGAGGACAAGGACTGGACCCATCTCACTTGAACTCGAGTGACTCCAAGGGCATGCTGGCTTGCCCCCTTTTCTGAAATCTCAGGGCCATCAAAGACTTCCTCTGACCGTGCAACAGCATCTGGAATCTGTCATCTGTGAGCCTTGCCCTGCCAAGTGGTGCCAATCCAATCCTGGGACCATTGAAAGGTGACTTCTGCTGTCCAGAACCATCAAAGTCAGCGCAGTGATGACGTTACACCGATCGGAAACAATGCATTGTCCTTCGACACCAAAGCAGGAGCTGATCAGCGACAATGCTTTGACGGGCTGCATGAATGACAGTGCAGCTCGACAATGACACAGTGCCTAAATCGTGAACGGGTTCCTTGATGAAGCCTTCATCGCCTGCGTGGATCAGACCCGAAGCTTCGAGTCTTACACATCCACGCTTGCTTCATCCAAGGTAATTTTTTAGCGGGACCTGCAGGAGTCCTGTAGCCAGCCTGACCTCCATCGTATGTCAGCCTGAAGTTTAGATTTACCCTGGTCCAGCTTGACCTTAAGTGCTATATGTTTCTAAGCACTACTTTTTGATGTATTAGTTAAAAAATAATCGCTCTGGTTCTACTATTTAAATTTTTAGAGTTTTGGTCTTGTTTTACTCCTAAAAATATAATCTATTTTTCTAATCCTGTGTGGAGTATTTTTGTGGTGTTTTCATTGTGTTGCTGTGTGTGCGTGTTGCACAAATACTTTACACATTGCCTCTTTAGATAAGACTGAGTGCTCTGTGGCAAGCTACCAGAAGGCGAGCACATGTTATCTTTTAGTGTGTGTGTATCTAACTTATCCTGACTAGAGTAGTGGTTCCTGCTTGTACAGGGTGCATACTCTAAAAACCAGAACCCCAATTTCTAACGCTCTGTAACAAAAACATGTACTAAGCATATATTCACCAGTAAGCTAAATATGAGTGTTATAGAGTTGATGCACAAATGAATATTAGCGTCCAAGTTTGTGTAGAAATTTACAAGCATTATAAACAACATGAATGTAGTTCGTAATTGTATTGGAAGTTTGGGTTGCTCACTTATAATTGTAAATAGCACCCACAAAAATATGCACACTTAAGCTTGCAAGCAGTCTCTGACCACACTTTAGGTTTGTCTAGCATTACAAATAGGAGCTGTGCGAATTAGTGTCAATTATAGTATAAAGGATTTGAAACAAATGCAAGAAGTAACGATTACAGGTCCTGGACCAAGAGGTGTGGGGACAACCCTTTCTGATCCGAGAAAAAGTGATAACCTAACTTCGTAACCTCAAAATTCTAAAATTAGATCTTTCTTCTATGGTCAAGCAATGCCCCTACAGCGAACACCTTTGGCAGTAGGAGAACTGAAGTTCCTCATTACATTATGCAGTGCCAAGCTCTCCTTGGCTCAACCTCAGTTTCCACCAGGAGACACCATTATCATATTAGAACTCAAACAAATAAGTTCTGTCCACGTGGAAGCTGAATCCAAGCTGTCACGCAAAGGTATAAATATAGTTTGTTACACCACAGATGACCTTTTTTAGGCTTTGGTCACGTTTCCGCCAGAGAGGTAGAGGTCATGACACTTCACCATAGTCAGAGATCCCTGCTCGCCTAGCAGGGACCACTCTGCTCTGAAGGCACCCACCACTATCTAGCAGCGTCCCGTGCAGGTAAGAGTGGCGAGGCTAGGTGGGGGGTATTTCAACAGACGACGATGAGGGAAAATGAATTATTTAATTTTCCCTCGTTGTCGTCTGTTGAATGCCCCCCCAATCCTGCCCGACCACCCCACCGCTGTTGTCTGCACGGGCCGCTGCTGCCTCTATCACCACCTCACAGCAATCAAGTTGCCGGGCAGGCACCAGGTTTACAGTGCAAACTTTTTGTTCACAGAACACAAATTCCTTTAGCGTGAATTTGTGGGTTTTTTTGTGCAAAAAGTATTGGATCCTAATGTGCAGGAATCATTTTCCTGCATGTGGGAACCATTTAACATTTTCTCTGCCCGTTTCTAATGCCTCACATGGTAGACACGGGCAGGGGAAATGAGTGGCGGTCCTCCCACCTTTAAAAAGGCAGGAAGACCATCACTGTGACTCAGCAGTCATGTTGTAGATGGACCATTAAGTCAAGGGTTACCTTCAGCACTAATCCAGTGGTTTTCACTAAATAAAACCAAAAAATTGTGAGTTTTTTTAGGAGCTTTGAACCCTTGGTTATCGGTGTTCTTCTTGCACCACCAAGCAAGTTATTTTTTTCACTAGTTTTGAACTTTGCTATGATCTGGCAGCTCTCCAGACACTGCCCTCGTCATCGCTTGCAGTGAACCGTGTCACGTCCGCACACTTCATGCAGCCACCATATTTGTCAATTGGCTGTCAAACCATCCCTAAATGGCCACCTCTTCATGTACATGCAAGGTTGGACTCTAGGATTGTTCCATGCAAAACATTACTACAAATAGATTCAAAGATGTCCGCTTGTGTGTGAACACACATGTGAAAGCATTGGTGGTCATCTTTAAATGTTTTTGTAAAACTTTATTACAAAATCAACATCTATTAATACCTGAACATTTGAAAGAAATATTTTTGTAGTAACGATTTACAAAATAAAGTACAACTAAATGGCCAAGCCAATAGACTAACAGCCAAAGATTGGGCTACTTGCTATGTCAATACTTGTTTAATCTATGAAGAGCACTTTATGAAACAAAATGCTATTTTATCTCGGGGGGGCTCAAAATCCTTGCACTGCACCTGGATTTGGTATATTAATTGCGAAAGCATTTATAAAACCAAACTAACAAGCACTGCAATCTGCTTTTTTTAGTGCTTGGATGCAGACGCACATATCATTCACGCACACATGTACAAATAGAGCACACATTGAGGCACACCTATAAACTCACAAGCAGCCACGTAATATCACTGGGTCTAACAACTATTTATGTCATTTTATACAGAGACCAAGAACAAACAAGCAGCAACAGATTAACAGTTACACATGCACCTAGGAAGTAAAATGCACGAATATTCTGCAGTAGGAGCCACAAGCTCATTTACTTTAGGGAAAACGTAGTGTACATCAAAGAGTAATTAAGAGTAATTTGGGGGCAAATCTCCTATTGTAGGACCACAGGAACGACAAACTAAGAGAGCCAGTAGCTGCTAGCTACTGCTCTTCATGCTCTGTGGCATTTGGTGGTAGGGGAAAAATGCTTCCTACGGTCCATTTATGAAGTTAGGGTACCATTTTGCACTAAATGCTAGATTACACTTATCATATAATCACAAATAATTACTATTAATTTACGTACCTGGATGACGTTTGCAGTAATGATACCTTTATTTGGTTGTTTTATTGAAATGTGTTAGACCTGGCTTTTACAGCGGGTTTATCCCCAGATTTTTTTGGTTTGGGGCCTTCTGTTTCTGCCCTGCTTTTGTTGGTTTTATGACTCTGTCCACTTTACCACTGCTGATCAGTGCTAAAGTGCATATGCTCTCCCTGTAAATTGTATGTATGGATTGGTGTTTCTATAATTGGCTGATTTGATTTACTAGTCAGTCCCTAGTACAGTGCACTGTGTGTGCCCAGGGCAGGTAAATCAAATGCTGCTAATGGGCCTACAGCACTGATTGTGCCATCCACATAAGCAGCCTGTAAATGTAACTCAGGCCTGCCATTGCACAGCCTGTGTGAAGTCTAGTACTGCGATGTTGACTTGGCAAGCGCACCCACTTACCAGGCCTTAACCTTCCCTTTTCTTACATGTTGGTCACCCCAAGGTAGGTTCAAGGTGCCCCTGTGGGCAGGGTGCGGTGTATGTGAAAGGTAGGACATGCCCTGATGTGTGTAGCATGTCCTGATAGTGAAATACGACCAATTTCGTTTTTCACTATTGTGAGGCTATCTGTTACCGTAGGAAATAATGGGGAGTTTGCCTATATCATCTTATAAGCATAACTGCCCTGGGAACCCGATGGGAAAATAAAGTTTAGTATGCCTGAACTCAGAATGTTAAAATGCATCTTTTAGTAAGGGTGATCTTTACATTTTGTGGTTGAAACTACCAATTTTAGAAAGTAGGTATTTTCTTGCTTAGCCATCCGGTGTGCCTCTGCGAGGATGTGTATTAACTGTTTGGCTTTGGAGAAATAGGGGCTTGGGATGTGCAGTGGCTCCAGAGAGTCTGGATGAATCAGCACTAGGCTGAATAGGCCTGGTCTCCATTTGGAGTGGTGGGAGTAGCAGCACCTGTACCTGAATAGGGCTGTGCCTGCCTTCCACAATGATAACTCCGTACCCCTGTGGTGTGTCTGGAGCCAGGGCTCACACTGACAATGGAAGTTGTTGTGCACTTGCAAAGTGCCCCCCAAAACTGGTTCGGACTGGGCTCAGAGCCCTGGGCCAAGAGAGCAATTTGCTGTATAAACACTGGGCCCAGACCCCAGTATTTCAGATCACTACTGAACTAAGGAACCTGCCAGGAAGAAGGACCGGGAAAGCTGGAGGAGGAGTACTGCCCCTGTGCTGTTGGTTGCTTCTGTCTTGGACAGAGAAAGGACTGGACTGTGCTTTCATCATTCTGCTATTAGAGTTTTCTCCAAGGGATGGAGGTAGAGCTTGCCTCCTGTTGGAAGTCTCAGCGATAGAAAAGACTTCAAAGATCACTTCTGGGAATCAAGAGGAACCTTTGGCAAGGAGAAGAGCTGGAGAAACCGAGGAGTCATACTGCCCCTGTGCTGTTTGCTGTCTAGGGTTGGCCTGCAGTGGCAACATTCTGCCAAGGAACAGGGAAAGGACTTTGCTGTTTGATGTGTCCCCTGCTTGAGGAAGATCTCCAAGGGGTTGAAACTGAGCTTTCCTCCTGTTCTGAAGTCTCAGGGACAAAGACTTTACCACCAGCCCCCCTGAACATCCTTGCTGGGAGGTCTGACCTGCTAAAAGGTGCCTGCTGTTGTTTTGGACCTCTGGAGGCTGTTTGCAGCTGGGAGCTGCAAAATTAACGTAACTTCAAGAAGCGTGCCACATCTGCACCTGTTTCCAACGCATGGTCAGAAGAAATCATCGCAGCGCCTGCCCGCAGCACGAGAAATCGAGTGCACTGATCTCCGAAGTCCGAGATCACCGCATCAATTCCGATGCAAGGCCTGCTGTGCGGCTGCAAGAATCCATGCATCGTCCCGTATCGTTGCATTGCATCGAGGTGCCAGGTCTGTCACATCGTTGGAGGACGCAGTAAGAAAAAAAGCCTCACTTCCCCACGCAGTAAGAAACCGACGCATCACCTCCTCTCTGGAAAGGAACAGACGCTTCACCTCCCCTGAGCAGCAGTAAGGAACCGACGCATCACCTTCCCTGCGACCCTTTATGTTTGTGTGCGTGACGCATCCAAGGTACTTTGTGTGAAAAGTCTTGCATCTGAAATTTGCTTTGAACTGATCTATTTCTACCATTTGAAAGTCATATTTTCATTACTGTATTGTGGATTTTTGTCGTTTTGGTCTTGTTTGGTTTAGATAAAGATTATTTATTTTTCTAAACTGGTGTGGTGTCCATTTGCAGTGTTTACACTGTATTACTGTTGTGTTCACAAATTCTTTACACACTGCCTCTGAGATAAGCCTGTATGTTTGTGCCAAGCTACCAAGGGGGTGAGCAAGGGTTATTTTAGAAGTGTATCCCCCTTACCCTGACTAGAAGCAAGGGTCCCTCTTTGGACAAAGGTACCTACCTCTGCCAACTAAAACCCCCATTTCTAACAAAATGCAAGGAACCATGAGTGAACTCTATATGTTTTACGATAAAAAGTGAGGTATCTCTCTACTATTATCAATTTGCAAGTCTAATTATCTCCTCTTCCCTCCTAAACAGGAAACAGTTCCACTTGTACAATATTTTCCCTAAAAATATATAATTTCATAAACCAATAAGTAAAAAACCTTTTTGGTTATCAAAGTTATATACAATACATTTTTATAATATGAACATGCAAAATGGTTAAGAAGCAAAAATATAAACTGCTATTCAGTACCTCACAACCTTTTGCCATTGCAAACCCTCCACCAAGCAGCAAGATAATATTCCAAGGAACCGTTTCCTGTGTTTTCTTCCAAGATAGCAATGGGTGACTTTCAGTGTTTGGTGCTAGCAAAACAAAACAAAAACAAGTATAAATATATATTTCAGCATCTATCCATCTATCTATCTATCTATCTATCTGGCTAGCTAGCTAGCTAGCTAGTTATTAATCTATCTATCTGGCTATTTAATTAGCGCAAGCACTCGCACATAAAGAGGTCTCTCCATGATACGGGGTGTGTTTCTGGGAGAATTGAACAATACAATTATCCTATGCATCCTGATCAACTTCCTAGTTTTTTGCGGTTTTTAGAATATAAGTAATCTCAGTACTGAGATCCCCCATGCTTAGTCATCGGTGTCACATGGAGTAGAGACTGTGCCCTGGAGATTTAGTTTGTGTTCAGCTCCTCTGCTGGGACCCCAGGGAGACTTTATCTGAAGCTGGGGTGGGCTGTGGGGCTGGCTTGGGCTGTGGCGGTGAAAGGCTCCGCATGGCATACAGAGATTAACCTTGATGGGGACAGCCGTGCAAAAGTGTGACGGTGTGGACCGAGAGGATTACGAGAGTGCTCTTGAGGGTTTTAGATAGTGATATCATCACCACCCATGGTAAGGAGGCTCTGTTTAAAATTTGGGGAAACGAGACCTAGCATAGCAACAAAAGACCCGGATTAAGGAATGACTGTGGAGTGTTACGACATTGTGCAAAGGTAGGGTAGCCCTCTCCCTCCAAAAGTGAGCACTTGGGACCTAGTTGGACTGGTTTAAGGCGAGGGAAAGGACAGGCTAATGAGGAAATGTGGTGTTCACTATAACTTTGAAAAATGGGGGGTCTTTGGTTCCCATATTTCCAATTGTCTCAACAGGCGGAATGTGGACAGTGAGAGGCCTTACTGTGCCATGAAATCAATGCAAAGGGAGAATCCTACCTCCCCAGAAGTGGGGGCCCCGCCCACGTCTCATTGCCTTTGCCTTGCTCTCAGTGTTATACCTGTAGAGCTCGCATGCTTTCTTAGACTCCACCCCCTGCTTTTCATTTTGTTTTATTTGTGAGGATGCACGGAGTGGAGCCGTTTAACCTGTTCTGTAAAATTAGAAAAGCAATAAATAAATAAATACAAATATTTAACAACAGACGCCTGCTGCTCGTATCGTAAAACCACAATGTTGTAATTTCAAAAGAACTAATAAAAGGTGATCGTCAAACCAGAGAAAAGTGCCTGCATTGATCTGGCAAAGTGAGCTCGCTGACCCACCTCTGCGCCTTGCCTTATTTGGAGCCTGTTCAACTCTAAACAAACAGGGCAGCGCTCACTTATCAGTGTTTCCGAAGAAGTGGAAACCTGTTTACCCGACAGTGTTGAACTTTCCGACTCCGAATACACAACTCTGTGAAATCACAGCAGGAGAAATGAAGGAGAGAAGCCATCCAGTCAATCAGAGATCCACGTATCAACGCACCGACACTGCACCGGAAGCATTTTAAAGTTTAGTTTCACAGTGATGTCCTAGGCAGCATGTCCAGTCCTGTGAAACTGTCACTGGATAAAGCACTTCTGATGAAATGTGTGTTCCCAAAAAATATTTCAGGGTTAAAGTAACCTTTTCTTCATTGGATTAACCCATCATCTCTGCCGGAGCATGTGCACTAGTGGGTTGGGAGCCTTTTCACTAAGACCTGTTTAATAGCTGCCAATGAAAACAAGCATTTGCAAAGTCATTGGGTCCAGCTTTAATTTGCTGGAGCATGGAAAAAGTGGCATTCAGGAATGGTGCTTACGTGAGGAATGCACAAATACCGCTAACCACAATAATCCTCTTTTATTTGCTTTACCAATAAAGAAGCAAACAAGGGTTGCAGCGTGCAGAAGATAAATAATCGATTGTGACAACAGTGTTGGGATGGAGTGTACTTTTTCAATGGTCTCTAATGCACGTCAATGTAATCAATTCCTCGAAGAAGGAATGATACACCAAACAGGCAATGGCATTAGATTACATGGCAAGAGCCTGCTCAGCGGTGTCAAGGTTCTGTCTATATTTTGAAGAATTGTTAACAATGCTTTGGCAGACAGCTGTGCTGTCAAGCAAGACCTCAAAATCAGCCTGGGTAGTTAAATGGCAGTGCCTGACAGAAGGTCTAATCACAAGCCTGTGTCTTCCAATGGTACGGCTCGTGTGGTGAACATCCTTCCCAGATGAGGTTTCAATGTACCCAAAGGGCCAATGCCAAACTCCACGTTGAGGACTTGTGCACCAGCCATCCACATTTTGTTTCAGATGTGAACGGTTTGGGGGATGCTTAACATATGATATTTAGAAGAGGCAAGCTGTCTTGTCAAAGAGAAATATTTTTTAGGTTCGACATTAGCCAAGACCTTTTGATCTTACTGTTACTATGCATGTAATAGTCTTACTTATGGTGGTTTCACCCAGCCTTTTTATTCCGTCGACTGTAGCAGTCATTCATGGTTCTTACGCCCGCAACACCATACAGCATGGGGTAATGGGTCAGCCCAACTCCGACATTGGCTAACTTCACTGTGAGTGACGGCATTCTCTTTCACAAGGGACACACCTTCACACAAAGTAGTTCCCTTGGATGTCAGGGACTACTTTGGCAGTATGTGCTTTTTGAAACCAAAAACATATTTAGCTTTTAGCCATTTTTTAGTTCTTAGATTGGCACAAGGAGCACCTCCACACACAAAGTAGTTTCCTTAAGTGCTGGGGACTACAATGACCATGTGTGCTTTTTGAAACCCCAAAAAAACTTTTTCATGTAGAGGGCCAGGCAGCTTATCCAAAAAGAAGGTTTTGCAAAAACCAGGACAAAACAAAACAGGCATTGCCAAAGCCAAAAGGCTGATGACCAACTCCAGACCCATTGGTTTGTCAGTGGATGTCTTTATATTGGTGAGGGTCCAGCAGCTCATCCAACAATAACATTTTACAAAACACATGACAAACATTACAACGCTAAAAGGCTGGCAGAAAATGTCAAACCTATTATTTTGTCAATGCGTATTTTTGATTGACAAACTTGAATCTATTCAAAACCCACTGTTATAAATTTCAATGTAATCCAGAATTGATCAGTTTTGTCATTCACTCTAATATTTACACTTCCACACTTGTCTCACAATTACAGCTCTCTAATAAGCCAAATAAATTAAAATAAGGTGAATAATAATGACTATGATAATAGCAGTTGAGAGAAAGGATGCCTTTTTCAATCCCCACATATTTGGGATTTTGGTGCCTTATTTAAAACTAAAGAAAGGCAAAGCTCCAGATTACACAGCACCCGTAGGTTGTTTACATCAGTTTGAAAGACAGCTGTTTTAATAGGTTAATGAAATTTACAAAGGTTTAAAGAGATACCTGTGGAACATGGTACAGACAACCAGTCACGGCTGGCGTCGGGGTAAAGTGGCAGGGGGAGTACCCTGAATCCCTCTGCATCGTTGCTCTTCTGGCTCCACTGCAGGCACAGACTCCCAAACTACCCTGCGCCCAATCCTGTTGCTGCTCTCACAGCATGACAGCAGCATCAGGATTGGTCTGAGCGCCCTCGATTTGCTCTCCCAGGGAGACTTGGAGCCTGTGCCTGCTGTCTCCAACCCGGCAAAGCAGATCGGGTTGGAGACAGCTTCAATGGGCATGTCAGTTTGGCCAAACCGTCATGCGCACTGACAGCAGTGCACCTACCACTTCCCCTTGTGCCCGTCATCCCCATGGCCTCACTCCCTAGACTCCACGGAATGGAGAAAAATAAAACAATAATAAACAATAATAAACATGTTTTATTATAGTTTTCTTTTTCAAGTTTTTTCAAGTTTTGCAGCTGCTGGGAGGGAGGGGCAAAGCTCCCATGCCATAGCGGATGAGCCGTCGCTGTAGACAACACTATAGTTCCATCAATAAATTAAGGTTGGTCCAGACAGGATGGGTCAAGGCACTCTCAGCAGTAATATATTTGTGTTTACAACAAGTCTTAACTCTTAGTCACAGATGGCATCACTGTACAATTCGAATTGGAGTAGAGGCAGTAGAACAAGCGTTGTGACTAGTGCTGCCACACCCACAGATAATCCTGAGCAGAGTGCTTGACACAAAATGCTAGAGCCAAAATACACACCTGACTACTATATTTTAATGTGTGTACTTTGGTGCTAGGAACCCCTATAGAGTGCCAACACTTACAAGGAGAGTAGAAGCCATCTTTCTAAGTAGACATGAAACTGTCCTGTTCTCTCTCCCTAGCACAATTTACCAAACGTTTGTTTGAGGAATTGCAGCACCTGTCCAGCAGGCACATGAGCCCCCAAATCAGTGCTTAATTTGAGCCAGTGGTTGCTGGCGTGGGCTACTAGCATTCATTTTTAGGGACCAGCACCTATTTTTCTTCATCAGACATTTCTCAAGAGCAAGAGAGGAAAAAAGTCGAAAGACGAGGAAGAGAAAGGAGGAAAACCCTTCATAAATGGAGAAGACAGTAGCCGGCAAGAGTGAGACAGAGCAGCAGGAAGTGTCTGGTACTGGATTAAAGAGACAAGACTAGGCAGACTGGAGAGATCTATAATACCACAGGCAGAGCTTTGGGCGCCGTCACTTATTCTTTTACAAAGTAAGCACTACTACTGATGCAAAGCGACATTAATCAGCATTACCTGCCTGGTAGTAGCCTGACCCTGGTCCTGCCAACCAGACTGGCTATGTTTATACAAGACACGCTACAAAATAAAGGTGCTTGCATGTGGTTAAATGGCATGAGCTGGTTAGGATTTTCGTTGCTCTCAGGTGCAAGATCACAAAGTCTGGAGGACAGCGCTGTATGAACATCTACAGTGCTACATTACACTAATAGTTTAAAAAGTGCACGACTGTGAACACGATCCTCAGAGACACAAATGGCAAAAAAGTTATCCTGTAGCACATTTCCAACAAGCCAATATCCGTTGGGAAGTTACATAAGAAATGTAATAATAATTGCATGCAAGAACGTCTTTCATATAATAATGTATAATCAAGGTGAATTGTGACGTAGTAAGGGAAAGAAGAACACACAGAGTGCTCACAGACATAAACAGACAGAACAAAAACAACATGACGTCAACAAATGGCAGCACATGAATGATGCATCGTGTACGCATCTGGCGTGACACACACTAGTACATCGACTGGTACCAACTCCACTTAAGGAAACATACCTTTCAAATCAAACCACCACTTGAGCGAAGGCTTTTTCGATGGAAAGAAGAACAAAATGATGACAATTGAGATTCCAGTTACGGCATCTGAGGTGAACCTGCCAGAGGCAAACACGCATTACTGGAAGTACTTTTAAAAATGCTGACAGGAATTTTTTGTTAAAGATGATTAAAGAAATCTGAATGGCATTCTTTGTTAAAAGCCTCTTTAGTGTTCTACACTAATCTATATTTATAGCTAGTGATTTGGCTTAAACCAATGATGGACTACAAATTAAAAGACCAGGTTACATAATGTGAGAGTCGTGTACAGAAAATGAAGTCGTTTCATAAGCGTAGCAATGGGAAATATTTTAATAAAGACTTCTTTACATTTCATTATGTTAATCTCTTCTTAATAAGTGTTGTTTACCAGTATTAAAACTGCAGTTTCAATTCACAATTTTACAAAGATCTCTTGGATTGAGGGTGCTTGGAGTATAGCTCATTAGTTCCACAAAACTATGCGCTTACATATTTTCATGTTTTTGCAACAATTTGCAGAGTTAGCACTTCGAAAAATGTCAGTGTTATGTTTGAAAAAAAACTTAAAGGAAAGGGACTCAATGTGCATTTATATTATACATATGGATTCGTTAGATTGTACTACTGAAAATTGTCACCATCAATATCGAGGCACACTAATATCGAGGACAAAATATCGAGGGGCAATATATCTTAAGGATGATTGTGTACATATACGAAAGTATAGATTTACTTTTTCAACTTTACTCCTACATACCGTGAAGATATTTGTACGGGGTAGGTCCATACATGTGGACTTGGGAATAGAGTAGCTAAATTTACTTACCTGTTGATATTTTATTTTCAATGTTCTTTCCTCAATATTCTGCCCCATCAACATTGTTGAGGGCATACAGTTTGTTTAGCACCAAGAAACGCCAGGGTGCACTTAGAAATAATCATGTCCCATGACCATCCTCAATCCATTCTTTCCTATTGTCCTTTATGCTAAGTTTTAACTTTGCCCCGGGTATAGCCCCATGTAAAAGAAATTGAAATGATGTTTTTCCTGAGGAGTACCCACTTTCTTATTTTCAGTTTCTCATGAAATGCTTAGAACATTAAGGGGCAGATGTACAACGGTATTTAGCAATGCGCAAACGGGTTCGCGATCGGTTTGCGCATGCTAAATACCTGTGGCCAATGTGTAAACACTATTTTGCGAGTCACAAATCAATTGCGACTCGCAAAATAGTGTTTAGCGACTCGATATTAGGAAGGGGCGTTCACTTCCTAATAGCAACCGCAGAGCCATGTATGAATGTTTTGCGACCGTAATTGCGGTCGCAAAACACTCGCAATGTACCGGCCTCTTCATGAGGGTGGTGCATTCGCAAGAGGGAAGGGGGCCTTAGGGGACTTGCATTTCGTGGTGCATTTAGATCATCCAGCTGACATTCCATAGATCCCATATTTTTTAATATAAATACGAGAGCATCTTTTTTGCCCCATTGTGTCATGCTCTCTAGTGTGAAGAATGTCATGCTCTTAAGTCATGATTTTTATTTCCATCATTGGGGGTCGATTAAGGTGTACCGCTAATAATGATTCAGACGGTAACCGGAGTTACTAGTAGAACTGGGATTACAAGTACTGTGATAACTCCCCTTGCCTTTCATCAGATACTCCACCTGCTGACATTCCAGGGAAAATGAGGCCTAGAATTACCAAACTCCTTGGCAATTCATTCTTTCTCAGGAGAATCTTTGGGTCATTCTTGTAATCCCCATTATCTCCGCTCTTAAACGTTTTAGTAGCCAGAGTATCATTAATTCACAGGGGCAGAGTCAAGTTGGGCAATAAGAGGAACCTCATAATAAGGCCATAAAACAAAACCCAACCCGTTGATACTTACCCAGGGAGAAGTATAGTTTCAAATGAGGACATGCTGCACTTTTAACTGAAAAGTATTTTTGCTTTTAAAGGCATAGTAACTTATTATGTGACATCGATCCAAGAACAAGAGTGGTCCGTGCAGGTAAGAGCAGTGGGGCGGGGGGGAACGTGGAGTTGACAGACGACAATGAGGTAAAATAAAATTTAAAATAAAGAAAAACACTTAACTTGCGCTCGGCGATACGGTGAGCGCAAGGTAAGTGGTTTTCTTCTTTTTTATTTTACATCGTTGTTTGTTGACCTCCCCCATCCCCCACCCGCCCCACGCTCTTACCTGCTCCTCAATGGGCACTCTGGTTGTCTGCAGACACACTTGATAAAATTGGACCAGAGCTGCACTGGGCCGCACAGGCCATCGATTCCACCAGGCATTCCCCCGGTAGACTGGAGCCCTTGCAGGCCTGTTTTGAAAGCTTGGGTCCACTCCTCTTGCCTCTTTAAGTTTACCCAGATCCCAGAGGTTAATTGCAGCAGCTACAAGAGACTCTGAGATTGAGAGATTTAGAGGGAGGGGTAGGGAAAGTAGAGAGAGGGTGATCAGGAAGGGAGAAGAGAGGAAAAATAGAGAATGAGTAGATGGAAAGAGATTGTGCGACGAGACAAAGGGTACAGGCTCGTTGAAGCATTTTTGCCAGTGCTGCTTTTGGTTCCCCAGCCTGGCCCTGAACTGGACATGGATCACCCGGGGTGTGATACCTCAAATGTCGTTCCTAGTACTGAGCAGTAGTACTCTTCTTGAAGAACAACAACATAACAAATGTACATAAGATTGCTTCAGTAGTCTGTATAAAGAAGTATTTCAGTTAGCGAATTTACCGACAGTCAAGAAGAAGGGCTGAAAGGGCTGGACTCCAGGGATCCTCTGCTGCTTCTCATGAGTCTATCTATCCTGACACACTAGTTTAGAGAAGGTTCCTGCAAACAAGTGTATACCAGGAATTCATCTTCAAGCAGAAGCCCTTACCAATATGTGTGAATGGTCACTTTGGCACTGCTGAAAATTTCAGTGGCTGCTTTATCAGCTTGTCGGACAGATTAGTGAATCCAAGATTTCAAGCTGATGTGTGATGCAACCGAATGTGGATTGCATTAGTTACCCACTGGTCTAGCTGAGGAACACGGTGCCATTGAGCAGAGACATAAGGAATCAACTAGAGGCAAGATCCTAGTGCAAGCCTCGAGCGAAGGCAGGCACAGGATTGTGAGGAAAACAGAGTAATCATAATACAACAGGAGGCTGCAAGGAATCCCATTAGAACATAGTTGTAGAATTGGAACATAAAAACTATGTAGCAGTGCAGTATTACAGCATCATCTTGTAGGCAAGCAAAGGGCTTAATCAGACCAAGGTAGTGTCAATGATAACAGAGTGCAGGAACAATGAATGTGAAATGGACCTAAAAAACGGAAATGAAGTCATAGAGAAAAGAAATGTATACCCGAGAGAAGAAAACTTTGAAACGGCCAGAAAATTGAGAAAATAATTAGGCAAACCTAGAGCACATGACAAAACTGAAAATACATGATGCGGGTACCTAGAAGCAGTGCCTAATTTGTACAGGAATAAATGCTGTGAACCAAGGGTTTGGTCAGAAGGCTAAATAGTCATAATTCCAACCAATGTCTCATTAATCTACCACCAGACACTCACTTCCTCTTTATCCCCCTCTTGCAGCTTCTTTTTCTTCCACGATTTCTCCCTTTGTCAATGTTTTCCTCTTTTCCCCCGTTTGTGTTTTTCTCTCTCTTGCTCTGTATCAGTCTTAAGGGAAATAGAACTGCCGGTCCCCAAACAATTAGTGCTGGTGGGCCCAAAGGTTGTCTCAAAGGTTTAGCACACCTCTTTAATTTCCAACTTTACAATATTATAAGTTATATTCATTATATTGAAAATGAATAGAAACAAATAAGTATGGTTTTTCCGTCCTCTCACTATACACTATACATTTAATATCACATCTGACAATGTTTTTTTAACAGCAACAAATATAATGTCAGAGGCCTAAAGGATGACTAGAACATTTCTGAAACAAATACATTTCGCTGAAATATTGATTCTTACCCAGGTTTAAATAAAATTGCCCATCCAGGAATGAACTTTGGATCTCGTGTAAAAAGAAGAATAGCAAAGAGACAGAAAAATACAAATACCGCTTGTTCTGCAAATCTAAAATATAAAAACAAAGAGCAAATAAAAATAATTACAAAAGGAAAACAGTTTTTCATTAGTAGCGCAAAAAAATAACTGTACTTGCTCAGTGTGTTTTTCATTGAACTGTCTAGTAGTCCGAGCAGTTCTTGTAATAGTTTAATGATGGTGAATTGGTCATAAATACCATTACACCAATACAAATTAAAATACAAACACAGGAAACAACACAAGCCCCAAAGTCATACAAAAAAATAGGAAAGCGTTATTCACAATGCTGCATTCTCATTAGACCTTCAATCAGCAATCTATGTAAACTTCTGTAAAACAATCCAATTAAAATATGAATTCCAAGTTTCCAAAAATACAGTCAATGGAAGCTTGTTTGAGTACTTTTACTATTGCATCATGGAACGTACACAAAGCCTATAATTAGATCTATTTATTATTATTTGTGTTTTGTGGAGTGCATACCTCCCTAGAAAAGGCTTCCCAGCACTAGCCTCATTAATGAACCAAGGTCAATCAAACATTCATGATTGTAATTAAAGAGGTGGAAACAGCTGGGTTTTAAGCTGCTTCCGAAAGGCTGTAGGCCTTTTACAGGCTCTCAGCGAGTGTGACAGGTCGTTCCAAAGCTTAGGGCCCAGATTCGCAAATGCCCGGCCACCCTGGCGAGACTTGTTAATCCAGGAACCATTGCCAGCATCCTGATGGCTGGATTGGAGTGGGCGGTTTGTAATGTATCCGGACACCAAAAGGTCTCAGACAGATAGGTCCTGTATCAGCAAGGCACTTGTGCATCTAGCATAAGGTCTTAAATTTGACTCACCGCTCAATGGGCAACCAGTGCAGAGTATGTAGCAAATTGGCTGAGGAGATAAACCTTGGTGGGTGAAGAAGTAAATGAGCTGCTGCATTTTGTACAGTTTGGAGCCGTTTGAGCAAAGATTTTGCAGGACCCAGATGCAAAATATTGCCACAGTCCAGTCTGGAGATCACCAGAGCCTGGACCTTTGCTTATTGAGCAGGGACCGGGAATTATGCTACAATCGTCTTTAGCAATTTAAGGATGCTGAAGCAAGTGACAGTCACTTTATCTGGTGACTCATGGACAGCTTGTCATCAAGCCATACTCCCAGACTTTTAACCACCTGAACTGGGGAAGAAGTCACACACATAGTTGATTCCCAGAGACGAGGACCCAAAAGGTGGGGGTGATTGCCCACTAGCAGAGCCTCCGTCTTGCCCCCATTAAGTTTCAGTGAATTGGTGTTTATCTGGGCTGAAACTTTTGCAAGACAGATATTAAAGACTTCTGCATTGCGGTTATTCTTGATGGATAAGGATACCACGTTTTGGGTATCATCAGCAAAAGAGAATAGTTTAAGCCCATGGGATCCCACAATCTTGGGAAGAGGCCTTACAAATAAATTGAACAGAAGTGGGCTAAGGGTAGAAGTCTGCGGAACCCAGAGGATAAAAGGTATGGTTAAGGCCCGTATTGATGTGCATGCACCTGAAAGGTGCGATTGTACAGGAAGCATCTTAGCCAAGACAAGGCTGTGCTCTGCATTCCCATTCCTTCTAGTCTGAGACGCAGAGTTGAATGGTTCAGTGTGTCAAGTGTGACACTGAGATCAAGAAGGATCAATGCTGCAGTACCGCCTTGATTCTAACTGACCTCGGAGATATTCCGTGACACAGAGAAGGGCAGCTTCAGTGCTGTGTCTAGCCCTGAAGCCCGATTGCGAGGAATGCAGTATCCCATTTAGATCAATATAGAATGTAAGTTGCCAATTGAAGTGTTTTTCCAATACCTTGGCGAGGGTGAGCAAGAGTGAAATGGGCCTATAGTTTGAACGTATGAGAGGGTCAAGGTTAGGCTTTTTTGAGTAAAGGTGTGACTAAGGGCTGCGTCCACGCTAAGGGAACACTGCCTTCAGTTAAGAAGACATTTAAAAGTTGGGTGAGTTGTTCCATAATTGGCACAGCCAGTTTGCCCAATGCAAAAGGGGGCAGGAATTAAGTGGGGATCCTGACCTAGTGGCAGCAAACAGTGAGATAAATGAAGACACCTCGAATGGAGTAAAAGTATTCAAGGCGCAGGAGGAGCTTGGTGGAAGTCCAGAATGCTTATGCTATGGAAAAGGTGATCTGAATATCTTCTATTGTTTAAAAGAAATAATCCATAAGTTCATCACATTGGGCTTGTGAAAGTGTAGTGGTAGGACCAGTACTAGCCTGGTCGGAAAGGTTCTTTACTACCCTAAAAAGAGGTTTAGCACAGTTATCTGCCACAGCAATGTATCCGAATAATAATTAGCTCTAATAGTGCGACAATTTTTCCGATAGCCTTTGAATGTCATCCTATATCTTGCCCTCAAATCATATTTATTAAACTGTCTGACAACACTCATCAGGTCGACAGCCCTAAAAATAATCCTGTTCACTGAAAGATTAGGCAAGGACATAGATGTAGTAAAATGCAATACGGCCTCCTCTCAATGCCCAAAAACTCTTCTGTCGGTATATCCAACAGATATACCAGCTGTAGATTATGAAGGCATCGGACGTTCGTGAGCTCTGAAGTGAAGGAATTTAAGTTGCCGAGCTTCAGATGACTATATCTTCATAGCGAGCTCAGCACAAGTTCCGATAAAGGAAAAGGGTTTAAGATTGTAATTCAGTGTCTCTTTAAAACCGAGAGAGGTTAACTCAAACTCAGGACACTTTGATCCCAAGTTCATTCAGTGTTGCCAAAAAGTAAGCCAACCAAGGATTTCTCAGAAAGGTCAGACCAAATCAGTGACTTATGAAATCCAAGACCTGGCTGACATAGCAGGGATAAAGGTTTCACAAACTGGGTCCCAACCTAAAAGAAGGTAACTAGACTAAATTCCAGCCTCAAAAGATTTTATGAATCACCATAAATTAAACCAAGTAATTTGTAGCAGTCTTTACCACAAATACGTGTATTGCATATGTATATGTAGGAAACTGCTTTTCTTGCATAACTGACAAAATCACATATAGCCTGCAGTAGGTTGGGATGTATTCTTAGCAATAGGAGTGCAAGATGGTTTGACCACAAGAGGCATAGACTTTGGTTGTTGATCAGCGAGTTCGCCAGACATCATGTTGGTCTCTTCTTGAATTCACCCATGTGTCCAACGTCTTCACAATCTCTTACTTGCACTAAGACATTAGATTCAAAAGTAATGGCACCCAAGTAGTGCTTTTCTCCCTAGTATCCTGTCCAAGGTTTGCAAGAGTGGCAGAGGTTTCCCCACGGATTCAGTTCTTAATGAACACTATCTGTCTCAGTTTGAATACAGCCTAAACCGAATATTTGATTGCTGGCACAGATTTAACTAAAAGAAATAAATATGAGAATTGCAAGTTGAGAAATATACTAATTCATGTATCTTATAACATCAATCCCCGATGATGGGGGATATAATTGACTCTAGGGTGAATGTGAATAAGCATGTAAATCATCTTATTGCCGTCTTTACCTTCCACCTTAAAGTGTTAAGGAAAACAAGGTTCCAATAATCAGAAGTGGGCTGAGAAACAGTATCAAGGTCGTATATTAAAACAATTTTACTTCATTCCAAACTCTGGTGTCACAGCAATGTACAACCTTCCTGGAAGCTTCCCGTGTTCTGACAAATGCTTTGGCTCCCTGTGGAGCCTTGCCTAAAAAAACAAAAACCTTGGTATTGACACACAAGGCAATGCAGGGAAACAACTCAATGTATCCCTTGTTTTCAACCCAGAACTTTGAGATTTGCAAAGAAAACAAAACTGGCGAGTCCTCCAATTACTGTAAGAAGAAAGCTTAAGGACAACCCCTCCTAGCCATAACTTTCTCATGTTGAAACACTCTGTTTTAATCCATGACACACTGAAGAGCTTAAGAAATACTGAAAACACTGGTTTAATCAGTGTTGAGGGCTCATCAGCATGTATATGTTATGCATTTGGTAATTTAGTACTTTATCAGCCTTCTAATTTATTAAACCAATTCATAAATATTAGAATGTATTGTCCTGAAAATAGGATATATAGCCACAATATGCCAGTTAAAATTGAATTAAATGATAAATATCATTGAAAATACATGGTAAAATCGCGAAAATCAAACAGATTCAAATCCTTAGGTCCAGTTGCTAACTAATGAAAGTAACTAATTTCAAGAACTAAACACTATGCAACACAATTAAAGATTCTAGATGGACTGACTTCATTATTAAAGTGGAAGTATTATGCTCCGTCTAGCTTTTTAACAAGTGTAGGTCACACAATAACATACAAGTCATATGGGACAATATTACCAGGTACATTTTATAGCTAGAGTCTTTAGATGTTTATGTAATATGCATGTTGCACCAAGAGTAAGCTTTTTATTTTAGGACTTAGATGGGTGGCCCATATGGCTTTTTACGCCCTCTCAATAGCATTACTCTCCTTAGAGGGTCACATTCTGCAAATTCAACACTTCAGCTATGCAACCATTAGTAACTTCGCAGAATACTCATTGGCTAGGTTGGTACTCTCATTCCCCTCTTTAACCCAAGTCAATGAAAAATTACCATGAATTTGAATATTACAGTTTAACATAAAGGTATTAAGACATTGCCTTTATCTTATACATCCTTTGTTAGTTCAAATGATCATGAAAGCAAGGGGCTGTGTGTGTATTTCTTTTTTTGCTTAATAAACGTAACTTTGTTATCTGAATTAACATGAAATGCAAAGGTCCGTCCATGGTTACAATGAGCCTACAAGCCAAAGAGGCCAAAAGTCCTGTATAAGTTCTAGTAAAAGTTGATTCAGCCTTTCATGATTTACTTTAGAAAAAAACCTGCCCTCGAAACCAGTCTGAGACTACAGTGCACCTCTTTGCGCTAGTGGGTAAGTTATGTAGTTATACAGTAAATAATTTCTGATTAATGACAGTGTTATGCCTTAGAGATTCACTTCCCGTGACGTTTTGCACAATGAATGATTGGCTCTACATTTTTGAGTTGCGTTACCTTATAAGACCTTTAAGCCTTATAACATTCTGCACCTGAAACAATAAGCAAATACTGGCAAGTTATTGTCAATTTTGGATAGAAATAATTTAATGTTTCATCAAGTGGTACTACAAGAATTGAAAAATATAAACTTACAATGATTCACTGATGCAAAGACTTGCTATTAAATCAAACTGGACTTTAGGAACAATTTAAAACTTGAAATGTGCTGTCACATACCCCAGTTTCCTTATTAAGGAACATTTGTAGTCAACTCACTTGATTGGTCCAAGTTTTCGATAATCTTCTTGTATAACAGCAAATGCTCTGGCTTCCGCTGCAGATCTTAGTTCAGATTTCTTTTTTCTAGAACATCTAACAAGATATCATAAATGAAAAAAAGGTTTATCAATCTATATGTATATTTCAGTTTCTAAAATGTACAGCTGAAATACTATTAAACCTTTGAATATGGAAATATAACTATCTGTGTAAAACAAAGTACGTATTTATGATCTTCAAATTATGCAGATAAAACAAAAGTTTTACAACTGTGTTTTGGAAAATGATAAAAGAGGTTTTCTTTGCTCTGCTGTGATGGACTTATGTGGATATAAGGTGAAGAAGTATTACAAAAGGCCTAGTAGTTTTCCCTGGAATGAGTAAAGAGATTTCAATAATCTAAAAACTGATACCCCGGCAAAAAAAGCAAAAAAGGCCTTTCACAAGTCCCTATGAGTTACAACTCAAGTAAAATAACAGTAAAACTGCAGTGTACTAAAATCACAGGCATAGAGCAACATTGTGTTGCAGGGAGTCAGGATACTTCAGAGCCATGGTCTCGTGATCAAGGTCAAATTACTGTCAGATTCAAGTATAAATGTGGTTTGATCTCCAGTGCTGCCAAGCCTTCTGAACAGAGTGCTGGAGTGTCCAATGTCAATAGCCCTATGTTCTATGGGCATAGACGTTATTTAGGGGTCACATCTGCCACTCCTTGTATGCTCCTTGCAATCCCAGGCAATGCCTTTGTGACCCCTGACATTAGTGGTAGAGAAGGCAATGCCAAGAACAGAAGGTAAACAGGGCCATGATGAATACGGTTTACTTTCTGCAGCTCCCACTGCAACTTGAGACATGACACTTTTAATTCAGTTAATCAAATACATTTAGCAGTGCAATGCACACGTAATTGAATATGTTGAAAAACGAAATGTCATTTAAACAGCATGTTGTCCAAATATCATTGCTGTAAAAATAAATATTGGAACTTAAAACGTCGCCTTACAAGTGATCATAATGAAAACGCATTATATATGATACCAAAGCTCACATTCAAAATATGGTCAACTTGAATTATTACAGGTGGATGAATCACTATTGTTTTTATAGGTCTTCCTATTATTTACCAGTTTATTTAAGTCTTAGGGTATACCATAGAGGAGAGGAGTTGACCTAACAGCTAGGGCGGTCAACCTCGAATTTGGGGAACTGGGTTCGAGCGTCGGCAATGATGCTGAACATCCTGTGATTCTGGGCAAATCACTTAATCACCCTATGCCTAACAAAAATGAATGTGTCCTCATGTAACGCAACTGGTGCTATGTAAAGTGCTCTGATACCCGATTCGGGTCAAGTTCGCGCTATATAAAACTCCCTAAATAAAATGTATAGAGGAATTAATACATCATGATTGTATATGATTTCAATGTTAGATTCCCAGTGTTTCTGCTTTGACGACACACATGTTTTCATGCTTTAAAAAAAGCGAAATGTGTAATGTTCCTATCTTGTGAGCATCCTATTTAAAATAAGTGGTGTGTGTATATATATATATATATATATATATATATATATAGATAGATAGATAGATAGATAGATAGATAGATAGATAGATAGATAGATAGATAGGAGATTAGACATTGTTCTATGTTAGTAGCTGTTGTGTTATTGTATAATTATGCACATTAGGGGCTACTAACTTCATCAGAGTCAATTATTGTGATGCCGTCAAGGTCATGTATCATTACTTTCTGGTAGAATTAAGTTTCAACATTCATTTGACGTCATTTCGTATGATGGCACTGGGGCAAAGGATGTGCATATGATGTCACTTCTGCTACCCCTGGCATTTTTGTTAATTGGCATGCAACTACTCAGTACTCTAAAACAAATCCTATTCCCTAAATCAAGTTTTAGCTACCTTAGAAACCGATGATGGGGATTGTGGACAACAACAAAAAACAGATAATACTACTCAGGCCCCAAACAAAACAACAGCACTAGGATTGTGCTTTTATCCCAACCACGAAAGCACTTGTGAATGTAAAACTGGTTGCAAACAATGTCAGTGTGAGTCTAAGGAGACCAACAGGTAACAACCTCTGAGGCCTTCACTGGTGATCAGGCATTTATCGTCAGATTCTAAGTGGACTTCGTTTAGTCATCAAAGTACAGGAGAAAGTTCAGGTTATACTTTAGTTTTTCTATACAGATTCATTGCTCACCATCCAAGAAGGATGAATTCCGATTGGGGAAACAAAGCATATTTTAATATTTATCCTTAATACAAACATGAATACAACAAGTTCTATTTTTAGTAACTGAATTTGAACTCAGATATGTTTGTCTATTGATTATGGGGACAAACATTTTAATAACTGGCTGAAAAGTGAAGTGGGGCATGGAGGAGTAGTGCAAAATATCTTGGGAAATATTTCTTTTCTGCCACTATTTCTTCTAAATTCGGACTAGATTTCGCCTCAGGAACATATAGAAATATTGTTACAAAATCAGTGTTTAATCTTCTGTCTTGTATGAAGTGCTCTGTGTGATATTAGTAGAAATGCAAACAATTCATTATCACCTCAAGTAAACACTCAGAAATGGAGCATATGAATTTAGTTACCTGATACGGATCGCGCCATGCAAGATGGCGATCCAAAGCCAGCCAAAGAAGAGGAAAAGCAGCATCAAAGGAAAGGCAAACAAAAACCAAGATCCGAAGTTCACCACGTCGCAACCTGGAAAAGAGCTTTGCAAACAGAAGTTACGTAAGTTGTCGTAAAACATATCCGGCAGCATATATCTGCAGACAAGGTTTACAGCTTGTACAAGGATAATGGAAGATGTTGGAAAACACACTGTGATTTCAAACATGAACATAAATCTACTGCATTCTGACCCTCTTAGGTAAGTCTTGCCACCTGCATTGAACAGTTCCGTGAATAAGACCCCCAACTAAATTCAAAATCAGGTTGTGTCTGTGTGCCATTTTCTCGAATTTCTAGTGTTTTTCGGGGGATTTTGAGTCTGTGTTAGACTGGGGGTCATTAGCTCAGACTCATATACGCCACACTAAACAACAATTACTTCGGATGATCTGAAAATCGCGATCTTTACTCCTAAATACTGCTCACCATGCCTAGACTTCATCTACCGCTTACCCCTAAAAAGAAAGCTCACCATGCTAACTCCACCCATCCATGATTCCGAAAACCCCTCACCAACCCTAAACTCCACTCCTCCCCGATGCCTAAATGCTTACCCACCCTTAATCTTCATTAATATCATGCACCTAAACTCCCCTGACAGCCTTAAACTCCCCTTTCCCTGAACCCTAAAAACTTATCCCTAACCTCCACCTATCCCTGAACCCAAAAAAACCCTCACCACTCTAAACTCCACCCATCCCCTCACCACCCTTTAGATCTACCTATCCCTGAACCCTGAAACCCCTCACCACCCTCATCTCAAGACATCCCGAGTCCTAAAAGGCTCTCCACTTGTCTCTGAAATTATAAAAACACCTCACCTAAACATCACCATTTTCTGAACCATAAAAATGACCTTACGGCCCCTAACATCCACCCATTAACAAATCTTAATCTTATGCACCTCCAAGCACCACTCTTCCCTGAGCCCTAAAAACCCCTTGCAACTCCCAGAATCTAACCATGCTTAATCTCAAAAGAACCTCTCAACCTTTAAGCTCCCCATTTCCTTAACCCTAAAAACTCCTCACCATCCTAAACTCCACCCATACTGAACCACCCCAGATCCCTAAAAACTCACCACCCTTTAGCTCCACCCATCCTTGAACCCTAAACACCACTCACAACCCTAAACTCCACCCTACGTTCCACCCACATCTGACCCGCTAAAAACCCCTCACCATCATTAAACACCTATTTTTGAACATATATCCATATATATATATATATATTTCATCCACTGTGGTTCCTGAATGCCGGTATCGCAGCGCTCCACGTGGGTGTGTTCTCCTGCGGCCGAACCACGCCTCTACTTATTGCAAATCAAATCTTCCTGGCCAGGAAGAAATAGCGGGCCGCACTCTTGAAGTAACAAACCGCTCTTATTATAATCCTTCTTTCAAATGGGCATATTCAGCAGACTAGATCAACGCCTTTCGATGCCTCCTGACACCTCGCAAGGTGTAAGGAGGCATCGAAACGCGTTGATGTCAAGAAGTAATAAAATTTATTTTAATCGATCATCCAATTACACCAGTCTTCTACCTAATCCCAAAAGTCCACAAAAATATCGTAGATCCCCCTGGACGCCCAATCATCTCCGCCATAGGGAGTTCACTAGAAAATACATCAAAATACGTTGACACTTTTCTCAATTCATTAGTGCAATCTTTACCCTCTTACATTCAGGATACTGGAGATTTTTTTAAGAGGAATCTATGATATACCTTGGGAAGATGATTACTTACTCTTAACCATTGATGTGTCAACATTATACACCAGCATTCGCCACAAAGATGACTTGATGGCTATCAAGCACTTTTTGGGGATGAGACCAATAACATTATGGTCACATACACAAATGATCCTCAACATGGTTAAAAAATGTTTGACAAGTAATTATTTCCTCTTCAATGAGGAACTTTTTCAACAAGTCTGTGGTACGGCAATGGGCACCTGCTTCGCCCCCAGTTATGCTAATTTGCATATGGGCTGGTGGGAGGAGCAGGTGGTCCGGTCGCAATACAACAAAGAATGGGAAGAGAATATCATGCATTGGAGCAGGTACATAGATGACCTATTTGTAGTGTGGAAGGGCACGGAAGATAAAGCAAAATCATTTATTAATAAACTCCAAAAGAATGACCTAGTCCGGCTACGAGTGAAGGTAGCCGGACTAGTGTTAACTTTTTAGATGTAACAGTGTTTATAGAGGATGGAAAAATACAAACCAAACTATACAGGAAACCCACATCCAGCAATACACTTCTACATGCCAAAAGTTTCCACCCGGTAAACTTAAAGAGAAGCATCCCTTATGGGGAATGCTTAAGAACTAAACGTAATTGTAGCAGTGAAAAAGAAATGAAAAAAGAAATGAAAATCTTAGAAAAAAGGTTCAAAGATAGAGGGTATCCTGATGGTTGGGTTGAAGATGCAATGCGTAGAACAAATGAAAAGAAAAGAGAAGAAATCTTGTGTAGTAATAAGGAGGTAAATAAAAAGAATGGAAAAGAAATGAACAAGGATTGTAGATTTATAACATCCTATAGCATTCAACATGAAAAATTAAAGAACATTTGCAATAAACACTGGCACTTAATAAAGAATGACCCAATTTTAGGTAAATCTGTCACACGGAGACCCCAGATTACATTCCGTAAAGTGAAATCTTTTAAACAAGCCCTGGTGAAGAATACTTTGAGTAAGCCACAACAAAAGGTTACATGGCTCACTAGACGTAGGGGGTTTGTAAAATGCCCCAAATGCAAGGCTTGTACACATGGTGTAAATACAGAAAGATATAAGCCAGGCTTCAGTAAAAATTCAAAGAATATCAGAGGTAAATTCACCTGTAAAACAGATTTTGCTGTCTACGTGCTCCAGTGCCCTTGTGGCCTGCAGTACGTGGGCAGCACAATCTTAGAGGTACATAAGAGAATTTTACAGCACCTCAGGGCTATTAAAAATGGTGACCGGACATATCCGGTCGCCAGACATTTTGAGAAATTTCCTAATAAAGATGTCAAAGGATTAACATACTTTGTAATTGATGCTGTGGCAAAAAACTCAAGAGGTGGGAACCGGGAAAGAGTTCTGAGAAAAATGGAGTCACGATATATTGTAGAATTAAATTATAAACAACCGGATGGTCTGAAAGTAGAAGAAGATTTGTATACTCATTTAGTGTGAACATTGAGATATTTCACCTTTATCAGTTTTAGTGTTGGGTTTTATTAATGGGTTTTAAGATGATTTCACGACTTGTAGAATAAAAGAAATTGTATTAATGATTGTGATAGGCCCACTGGGGCAATAATGTTGAGCAGCAAAAAGAGGTAAGGCCTTAGTGACGTGAGCCCACTGGGGCTTTATTGACAAACAAAACAAACAAAAGAACTTTAAGATATTTAAAATATTTAAAATTATGTATAATATTTAATTCAGTATTGTATATATGTGTATTATAAGAAAAAGCTTGTTTAATTGTATATTTTATACAGTTGTTTTTTACGCATGTTTTATTCAATATCAAATGAATATGAACAAAGGCGTTTTGTCCATTGCCGCGGGCTGCCCACACAACAGTACAACAACACAAAACTACTAGTCTGTTTTCTAATGCACTTTTATGGTAGTCTAGTCAAATCACGTGGGAAACAATGTAAAATGGCCGCTCGCTTGGATTTTAATGGTCAGTGAACAAGAGTGCGTTGCACTCGAAACGCATTTGACAGAGTGGCTGAATAAAAGAATTTGAAGAACCGCACACGGCTTTGTTTTTCCTCCTAAGGACCTAGAAGGAATTGCCAGAATATATATAGGTGCGGCCCAAGTTTTCACGCTGGCGCTCAGTTTACAGGGGCGGTGCGTTTCTTTATCGGCAGAGCCACGCCCATATTTATGAATCAATTAACGCAGGACAGCGAAGTAAACGAAGTAAAGACGCACTCACTTGTATTGTGAAGTAATTCAGGCAAATGTATTCATTATTAGCCATGCCCTACGCGTTTCGGTCAGCAACTTTGACCTTGATCACGGGATTACTTAGAAACAGAATAAAGAGTCTTCTTTTATTTCCGTTGGTGGGCGGTTACTTCCTGTTATATATTAAGGTGCATTGTGGTACATGTGGTATTTATACTTTGGTGATTAAAGTGAATAGTGTGCTATGTCTTTCTTTTTTCGTTGTTTCATTTAACAACATTATGTTGACGGCAAAATTCATGCTTTGTGTCAGTTATTCTCATTAGTTCATTTAGTTATTGCTCGCTGGTGAGCTTATTTTTAGATATTATGATTCTGGTATCATGTTCGCCTCACTGGTGAGTTTGATATTACATCTGATTATCCTTAAGTTGTTTTGATTTTTGATTTTTCTTTGATTGGGCGCTGATGCTTATATTGGGGCGCTGGCAAAAATATCAAAGATGCACGTAAAGTTCTTCATTCTGATTAAGTCCTCTCGGATCTAGGGTTCTGAAGGCTAGTATGTGTTTTGATTCCTTTTGACGTAATACTCTTTCTCGATTTCCTTCCCTTTCCAATGGGGGTAGTTGTTCTATTGCCCAAAATCTGGGACAATCCCACCGACTGTTGTGTTCTTTCTCCATATGTTTCGCTATCGCATTCGAGCGATCCTTGTGTATAGTGGCTCGGATACGTTCAAGTATTCTTTTCTTGACCTCAAAGATAGTGCTTCCGATGTAGCGTAGTTTGCATGGACATTCTACCATGTAAACGCGCAAAACTGCTCTTACAAATAAGGTGTTTTATTTTCCATTTGGTTCCCTGCTGGGTCTCCAGTTCTGTCACATTTTTTGCAATTTTGCATGCCTTGCATTGTTTGCATGGTGAGAAGCCTTCTCTTTGTAGCCATGTTGAGGCGGTCGTCTGTTTAAAATGACTATGTGTGAGTTTGTCAGCAATGTTTTTAGCTCTCCGGTATGTTATATTGGGGTGATCTCCCATTATCTTTGCCAGTAATGGGTCCAGTTGTAAAATACTCCAATGTTTTTTGATGATTTTAATGAGATTCTTGTTTTCCAAGCTATGGGTCGTAATGAGTCTTATGGTTTGTTGGTCTGAGTTTTCTTCCTTTGGTTGACTCTTTTTTAATATATATCTTTTCGTTGTTGGTTTGTTACTCTTTGTAGACTTTTTTCAATTACTTTCCTTGGGTATATTATGTTTGCTGAATCTATCGCAAGCTTGTTCACTATGTTTCTTAAATTCATCATCCGCGGAGAAATTTCTCCTTAATCTTAAGAATTCACCATAGGGGATGCTCCATTTCAAGTTATTTTGAAGAAAGCTTTCACCATGTAGTATTGCATTGGTGGATGTTGTTTTGCGATGCAATGTCGTGTGGAGTGTGTTGTTTTCCACATAGATGTTGGTGTCGAGGAAAGTTACTTGTTTTGTGCTGATGTCAAGGGTGAATGTAGTTTCGATATGTTATTGTTGAGTTTTGCAAAGTAATTTTCAAATTCAAGTTCTGTGCCATCCCATATGATTAGGAGGTCTTCTATAAAACGAAGCCACAGGATAGTTTTCTCCAGAAATTCATTGTTTGCTGGGGACCAAGCCGCTTGTTGTTCGAACCAACCCATGGTGAGATTGGCATAATTGGGGGAGAAAGAAAAGCCCATGGCACAACTTTTTATTTGTTTGAAAATCTGTTTGTTAAAAGTAAAAATGTTGTTTTCCAGGCATAAGGTGATCGTTTCCATTAGCATGATATTATGTTGGTGACATTCAATGCTTCTCTTGCCTAAAAAATATTGACAACCTGGAGAATATAATGAAACAACATCCATAGTTATTAATTTGAAAGTAGATTGCCATGTTATTCCTTCCAGTTTTAATGGAAGATCAGTGGTGTCACGTAGGTAGGAGCTGAGATCTTTTACAAGTGGTGTCAAAAAGTGATCTATATAGTTTGAGAGGGGTTCGAGAAGAGATCCATTGGCGTAGACTATTGGTCTTCCGGGTGGATTTGCTTTAGTTTTGTGTATTTTTGGTAGGCAATAGAAGGATGCCATTGTTGGGAATTCGCATGTCAGATATTTTTGTTCTTCTGTGTTGATTAGTCCTCTGGTCAGCCATTCTTGTAGATGTTATTTGAGATTGTCTCCAATTTCTTTTGTAGGGTCTTTTGTTAGCAGCTGATAATATTGTTTGTTCATGAGTTGTCGATTTGCTACAATGACATAGTCCCTTTTATCCATGACTATGATGTTTCCACCTTTATCTGCTGGTTTGATTTCAATGGTCGTATCCAATTTAAGTTTGTTCAGTGCTTGTTTTTCTTTTATAGACAGATTGTGTTTTGTTTGGTTGCGTTTTATTTTGTACAGATCTTCTATTACAGCTTCGTGGAATAAATCCACCTTGTTGCCCGATGAGAGGATTGGGGAGAATCTTGATTTTGTTTTCAACCCGCTTTCGCCAGCCCCTAATGGTGGGTGTGATTGTTGTAGCTCCAAAAGGGCTGCTGTTTCTTGTGATGGTGTTTCAGCTCCCATTGTCAATAAAGTTGTCAATGTCTTTGGCTTGAAGAAACATTTGGAGGTTTGGTTTTATTTTTTCTGCATGTATTTTTGCTAACTTTATTTTTCTGGTGTATTTGTACAAATCGATTCTTGTTTGGGCGATGTCTAAATGAGCTGTTGGACAAAAATTAAGACCTTTCTTGAGGACATTTTGTTCAATGTCAGTTAAAGTTTTGCCGGACAGGTTGATTACGTTGAGTTCTTGTGAACTTGAGGATGTTATTTCTTTGATTGTCTCAGACGATCCTTGGTCCATGTGTCCGTTCTTGATTCCTCCCCTCATTTAGAGTAAGTATGCACTACTATCTGTATGAATTAGGGAGGTGGTGTGTGTATAGCTGTATAGGTGAGTTAATGGGAGTGTGATTGATTCTTTACATGACTATCTAGGTCTGTGAGTAACTTCATGGATGAGTGGCGGTATGTGACTGAATAGGTGTATGACTGCTCAGATAGTGTTGTATTTGTAGTGACTGCATGTATAAGTGATTGTATGGGTGAATGAGTGGATGTGTGTGTGCGTGTGTGTGTAGACCTAAGAATCAGAGAGTGGGTATGTAGTAACTGGTAATGGTTTCAAAAATGGTAGGCTGCATTTTAGAATGGGTGCATCAAGTGTTATATTAGGGTGTGAGGAGATGCATCAGATTATCACGTGGGTGATGTCATCAGTGATGTCACTTACCATGCCATGAATGATGTAATATGTGACGTCATGAGCAGTGAATTGTGGGGGCGCAGGTTATAGTTAGCTGAACTAACTATAACGGTGGAATTTCTATGGTTTTGTACGAGTGAAATGTCCCGCTAACTATAACCCCCCCGAAACTTATGGTTTTTTCAGTGAATTTCAAAGGTTTTTTAAATGCTAATTTCTAACTACAATGTCCCTATAACCTGTAATGTTTTTTAAGTAACTTTTAAAAAGACGTGTATACTTTTTATAGTGTAAACTAACTTAACAGTAGTCTTTTATAACTTATAATTATGGCTCCTGGTTTTATGGTATTTATTGTTTGGGCAATTCCGTCTGTATTTATCCATATATTTTTTTAATAATTGTATCTGTATTTACACATATATATTTTGGGTTTTGTGTAAAAATGAATCTGAAATGAGTATATTTCCACATTTATTTGTCTGATAAATATGCACTCATGCCTGAAGGACTGACCGTTTTCAGTCATATAAACACTCTCAGATAAAATATGCACAACCTTGCTATTAAAATTTGCATGTTTTCATTTACGAGCATATATATTGCTGTTTAAGGCTCTTTACAAAAATTATGTTATTATTTTAACCCTTTTACTTTTAGAACGACAGACCTATTGGCCTGGTAGTCATGATTGACAGCATTTAGAATCGCTCAAAAAAATAACCCAATTTCCGTTTTTATCCACATTTTAAAATAAATACAGAGAGGAAAATAAATAGTTTTCAGTCTGTATTTATCTGTAAAAATCTGTAAAAACAGAAAACAGGAAGCCCTACTTATAATTTAACAATGTTTACAACTTAATTAGCAGTATTTAACATATAAGTGTAGTAAAAGTGTGACGCTGCACCTATAATACCTGACTTCGAACAATAGTGTTCACAGTTCGATTCCCGGCTGGAGCAGCATGTTAGCCCACCACTATCTCACTGTGGGCAACACCTTGCTTAATCTTCCCAACACCTCAGAGCGCCGGCACACCTTTACGGGGGTAGCTGTACACTTTACAAATACTGGCATTTTTTAAATTTAACAGCATAGTGATGACAAATATTAGCACGTATTTCTTTTTCTTCTATTGTGAACGATATTTTTTTTTTATGTCTTCTATTTAGATGTTTTTAATCATAAGAATGCAAATGACACAGTTTGCCGGGTAACAGTTTTTATACTCTCCAACGAATGTTTATATAAAGGACCTTATACGTGTTGCGATGGAAATCGAAACCTTTACAGCTTCAAATTTTGTAACTTTTCCCAGCACGTGCACAAGTTAAATAGTTAAAACGTGTAAACTATAAAACGTGACATCTAAATAGGCGGAGCCGCATCTTCCTTCCATAGACTACTCAATAACCAAAAAGTATATAAACCACATCCGTTGTTCGATTAGTTTACTTTTCGCGAGTTATTTATCCGTGTCCATTCTGTAATGCAGGTTCTCATTTCTAGCGTTGGATTCTTGTTGTGCGGCAACAAAACATATTACGGAGTTGTAAGTTGTTTGATTATGGCATAGTAGATATTTAAAATACTTAGCTATTTGTCAATATTTAAACATTTATATCTAGAAAGAAGGCTTATTGCATGTTTTTGCCTTTTTTCTGTAACGTCAGCAGCTTGTTTTCAGAAACAGACAGATTACAGCAAACATTGCTCCTTTTCTGTGTCCTTTCAGCTTATATATTGTAACTTTCTATATTATAATATTGACACTGTACTTCACTTCAGAGGTGTTGGTGATCCGTCGGCGCAAACCCTAAAGGTTTATAATTAACGTCACCAACTTCCAGTTGTTAGTTTGTTTTCCCCTGGGGATCATATACTGTCAATATGTATATTATAATATGAACAGTCATGGTGATCTCAGAGGAGTTCATGACCTGTCGGCGCAAAGAGTAAAGATATCTAAGCAACGTCACCAGCTTCCGGTTTTTAGTCTGTACCCCCCTTTTGATCATATACTGTGAATATGTATATTATAATTTTCACAGTCATAATGATCTCAGAGGAGTTTATGATCCGTCACCATGAAGATCAAACATTTCGAAGTCCCGGAGAAAAGAAGCTCTGAAAATATTCAC